>NC_082599.1:42970408-43611028 GCF_030936135.1 Gavia stellata
CCTCACTTCTTGCTGAACAGGAGGCTGCCTTGCCACGTCATTTCATCTGGACAGGAAAGATGAATACGAATAAGAGCTTGCTGGAAAGCAATGCAGGAGAAATGTTTTTGTCTGGCAGTTGTCATTTGCCGCAAGCTACTCTGTACAACAATATGCGCAAGTGAAAATTAGGTTGGAGTTTTTAACTGTGTAGGGAGGGACAGAAATGGCAAGGATCCTTTAAGGGTCTGCTCTGCACCTTGCTGGGCAAGTGGTGTGGGTCTGTGCAGGAGCATGTTTTTACACTCCTTTTACACACTTTTGCATGTGTAAATTTGGGCACCCATGTATGCACCCATCTGGAATGAATTGGGCTCACATTTTCATATGATCAGACAAACAAACCTGTGACTGGCAGTTAAAAGTCTTGGATGTCTGTTACCTAAGGCTGAAAACACAAGCTGGCTTTCCACTTCACCTCTCTTGGAATGATGTTGGGAATGGTACAAGATGCCTGTACTCAGCTAGTCTGTTGATACACTAAATAATACTCCTTACATCCAGCAGCCTGCTGGGTTGTGACTGCAAATGTTTACAGCAACTTGTTTTATTGTTTAGAAAGCAGAAAAAAAAAAAAGAGAGGATGTAGGTTTCCCTTGGATAAGCTGCATTAAAAATAGTACAGTGTCCTGACACTGACTCTTTGGAATAAAGAAATTACGCTATTACAGGAGGGCCTTTTTGTGCTAGGCAGTGTGCAAACACCTCATAGCAAATAGTCCTTGCGCCCAGAGAGTTTGTGGCGTCAATAGACAAGGCATGCATTGGGAGAAGGAGCTCAGGCCGAATAAACATGTGATGGCAGCAAGTACCTTGCTAGGGCCAGGGTTATTTTTTGCTTTGTTTGGGTTTTTTTGGTCTGTTTTGTGATGGAAGTCAGTTACATGACAAGAGGACCCAAGTGAGCTCAAGGAAGAGAAACAAGAGTCGGTGAAACTTGGAGAAGCAGCTGTGAGCACATGGCTTCTTGGCACAAGGAGCAAATCCAGGGGCAACGTGCCGAGAAGTTTGGAGAGGACAGAGGGCAGGAGCAGAGGGAGAGGAAGGTGTTGAGGAAGGCAGCGGGCATGGCTGAAGTGACAGTGGTGACCATCTCAGGGTGAAGAGACGAAGGAGGCCTGGGCTCTGGGTGAGCCGGACGCACTGAGGTGGTCTGAACGTGTGGGACCGTGAGGGCTTGGGGGCCGTGGGGGAGAGGAAGGAAGAGAGAAAGAGGGTTGAGAGGGTTGAGACTTGAGTAGAAGTGGAGCGGGGATGGACTGTTCTCAGGCTGTGCTGGTTTCAGGTTCCGTGGGGTACTTCGCTGAATGCAAGGTACAACTTTTTACATTTAAATAATGATTTACTGATCACTAAAACTAGTGCTTAGACAAAACTCATCCCAGTAAGTGAAATCCATTATGAGAGTACATCTGCATTGATTGTCACGCTAGATCTTTATCCTCTCCCAAGTGTAGGATGGCACATTATCTCACTAGCTTTCTTCAGAGGGATGGTTAATCCATAGTCTTTTGCTGCCTCAGCACACTGATTGGTGATGAACTTGAGGCAGATGGAAAGTTGAAGTCAAGTTCTATACGTAAAGAAGCGTACGTTGGTTAACTCTGTGGAGGCTTTTAATTTCGTAAGTGAAAAAAGCTTGCCAAATGTTCAATAGAAATATTCCTGGCACTTGTACTGCAAAAAGAAACCCAAGCAGAGGAAACCAAAGCGCAATGGTCTGTGTTAAGCAGTAAGACAGGTAGCGTTATCACAGCCATCCCATTGGACTTTTGAATGTAGGAGCTATATTTCATAATTGATCTTTCGCTCTAAATGGATCAAAGAAAAAAAAACATGCTGACCACAGAGCCTGCAAGCAGGATTCTGCTGAGCTGTGGACCGATGGCTTGCACGTCTTTCTTCAGACAGAGCTTTCTGCAATTTGAGTCATCAGTAGCTGTTTAAAAGGTATAGGTGCATATTCTTTTCTTGTGTGCTACTTATTCTGAACACTAAATATGGTGGTGTTCTGTAGCACTTGAGTGTGTTGGGGAAAAAAACATTGATGAGGTATTCTCACTGCCTTAGATGGCAAGCCAAAAATTATTCTTCCTGTATTTCAGTATCGTGAAATAGTCCACTGAGTTTTTGGATGTTTTCTTCCATTTACATTTGTTAATGTTAGCGATGAAATAGAAGAGATCATACTGCCCCGGGAGAAGGTGTGCTGATGGTCATGGTTATTTGACATTGTCGTCTTTAGGGTACTGCAGTGTGGGGCGGCTTCTGCTTTTAGTTTTCTCCAAAATCTGTGAGTTGTACAGTCACATCTTTCTGCAAAATTGGCTAGTAGTAATCTGTGGAGGACTTTCTTCCAGTAAATAATAAGTAAAAAGAGCTAAATTTTCCTTTGAGCCGGGATAGGATTTCAAGGGACTGTTGCTGTAACTAAGAGGAGAAGTTGCCCGGGTACACTCGGGGGATGAGTTTGTTGTCAGTATCATTACTATCCTGTAGTGAACTCAGTAGCAGCGTAGAGGTGGTCTACAGAATCTGCTGAATATTAAATACACGCAGATGTAAAATTAATAGAGCTGTGCATGCATATAGCAGTAAATCTGTTCCATAATTTATGTAGTTTTTCTCAAGATCTCATGTAAAACTGTGAATGTAAGGACTTTTCAGTAGTGTTTTTTTCCAAGCAAATGAAATTAAATTCTGTTGTACTATTAAAGCAAACTCTCAGGGATGCTCTTGAAGTTGGTTTTCTGATTGGATAGTGTACATTGTACCTTAACAGTGCTGTTTCCTTAAAATATTTAAATTTAATTTAAATTTATATTTAAATATCACTGTGAAGACAGTTTATAATATGAAGTTGGAAAAAATTATTATATTTCATGTTTGATTGTTGCATATTTTCCATCCTCAGAAAATGAAGTGACGCTTCATTAAAATTAAGTCAGATTACCTAGACATTAGGTGTAAATATTTGCAGTGTGTTTAAATAGCATTTTAACTTATCAGGATTTTAGAGAAAGACTGAGTTGCTTTGTCTCTGCCGTTATGAGTTATCTGTAAATACTTTAAACACTCATAAGATGTTACATTTGCTTACGTATAATTCACCCTACTCTTTCTCAGATTGATATGAAATAATGTTTATCTATTTTCAGCATACAAATATATAGAGAGAACTTAGTGCTGGCTATAGTAGAATGAAAGTATTTGAGAATATTTAGGACGTATATATGGGGTAGTTTGAGGCCTGCTGTTGCTCTTGCTGTAGATCTGAGAATATAGAATAGAAGCAAAGCGATGGCCTAGATTGACCAGCATTATAGATGTCATTGTAAACAAATATCACTAAAAATTGTGTCCCACAAAATAATGGCAGCTGCTGTTTTCTCTGTGATTGGGGATGAGCTTCATTGCGATAGATGGGGATTGGATTCTGATGGACTGTGCTGTTGGTCTTGTCGTTAGCATTTTTGTGGGTTTTATTGGTAAAATACAGATCAGCATTTTATAGTTAGAACAGTTACTCAGCGACAGCTTGACATGCACTCATATCTAGTGCTATCAAAATGACACTTCTGCTTATGTAAACTTACATGCTTATTACTTATGTCTCCCAAGATAATTGTTCGCTAAACAAGGCAAATGTAAACAGGAGGCTATTTTTTCAGAAAGTTGCTCCTTCAGCTTCCTGTCCATCCCAAAGGTCAAATCCTTTTTTGTGAGACCAAAAACAGCTGCTGACGCAGTGGTGACAGTGAAGAATGACAATATTGTGATCTATGGTACAGTTAAGAACTTGGAGTTAAAGGTTGTAACAGAGAAACATCCTTTCAGTGTGTTTCTGCAAACCTTAATAAGTGGCGAAAGAAAAATGCTTTTGAAATGGGCTCTCATTTAGAATGCTTATTTCTTCATATTTTAGTCTTTAAACACTCTTTTCCTGTGGAGGTCTTTACCTGATAGCGTTCATTTATATTGCTCGCATTTTACAAAATACCTGAAGTGTTGAACAAAGCTGTGCTACCACTGAATCTGGACCGCTCAACAGTGTTATCTGTAGTCATAACGTCATTGTGCGTTAGAAAGCATTATTAATGTTGTGCAGCGCACTGAGGCTCGTAAAAGCTCATGTAAAGTGCTGGTGACGGAGTAGGGGACTGAGCCCAAGCCATAGCCTTAGATAGTCCCCGCAACCTCACCCTTCACCGTTACTGCTCAGGGAGGTTTCCAGCTGTGAAAGGTTTGGGGTGGAAGCCCAGGTCCCTGGAAGTGTCGTGGCCAAAGGTGCAACTCCATTAGGTAAACTTCTTTGGTCTAGTGGCAGGAACGGTCTCAGGGGCACCACTGTGAGGATGGTGGCAGAAGGGGGAATAAAACCACACATCAGGAGCTCTTCTGTGATGAGGTGTTACGTTTAAAATATTAACTTTATCCCAGAAAATTAACTCTATCCCAGGAAATTAACTTTGTCCCAGCCAAACCCAGTACATGAGGTCTGGCCAGAGGTGTTTGAAGCTGGCTGTGGAGCAGGTACTTGTGTTGCACGGGGTTCAGTGCCCGTACTGGGTTCATTCCCAGCACTCGAAGCCAGTTTGGGTTTGTACAGGGGAGCTCTACTGACCTCCCTTCCAAGTAATCCACTGCAAGCCTAGTGGAAGAGGTGGCATTGATTCATAGCTGCCTGTTTATTTGTTTGTCATGGAGCTGAGAGAAGTTTATTGGACATCAGGTTTATCTTTGTTTTTAGCTTTTAATGCTGGGTGTACCACAGTTCGGATGCTTCACTGTGCAGTTTTTGTTGTGCTTTAAAAAAGCTTTAATTACTTCTCTCCAGCTTCCCTTCCACCAGTTTTTGTGTGGAATTTCGATGATGTTTCTCTGATTAGGCTATTAATTTATTTTTTTTATCTAAAAAAGGCAAAAAGTTTCTCTAATATGTTGATTTTTGTCTAAAAATAAAAGAAGAAGGTGACATTTCAAGGAGAATCAGTTTTCCTGGAGGAGGTTGGAAGCTGGTGTCACCTCGTAGTAAACTACTGTGTTCCTACTCGCAGTTGGGAACGGAAAATGTTCAGTAGTCCGGGTTGTTGGGGTAAAGAGGGACAGGATGCTTGCTGGAAGGCACCGTGACTGGCCCTTTTGCAATGTTAATGCTGAAGGACAAGGGGGAGTCCTGCTATGGGACTGTTTTTTTTTTTTTTCTTTTTCCAACAGACAAGAGAAATATGCTATTTTTACATGGAAAACTCCTAGAGAAAATGCAGATAAAAGAAAACAGGAACTTAGGGGAGAATTAACTGTGGCAGAAGAAAAACGAATTTGATGAAAGAAGAAGTTAGAGAACTGCTTGCCTGTTACAGGAAAAGAAAGGCAATTTCCTTTACTTTTCCAGACTATTCAGTTATTTGTAAGCGTGTTCCTTGTCCCAAGCAGTCAGCTGAATTTCATAGTACTAAACTGATACTTAAGAGTTAAATGCTGACAACAACCAAACCTTTTAAAGTAGCAACCCAGCTAGTGATACAGCTACCCCAATGAGAGGTGCTGCTAAGGCTAGAGGAGCTCAAAAAGAAGGAAAGTCGGCTAATTCTCTGTAGAGGGTAGCAATGGCAGGTAAAAACATTGTCAGTTAAAACATATTTTATCATGATTACCACAGAACTCATTATTGTGATTAAAGATGTACTAGCCATGACATGCCAGCTACATGCTGGTAGCAGAAAATACCTGCTGTTTGTAGGTTATTATCAACCTCCTTTGAAGAAAATCAGTCTTTCTTTACATTTGCAATGCAATGAAACCCCAGGCATTTCTTTGCATCTTTAATTTGAGAATGCTTTTCAAACGCAGATGCCCAGCTGCAGTGAGCAACAAAATACCTGTCTCACCATCACACAGGTTGATGGGTTTGTTATGTTTTGTGGTGTCCCGCTAAATGAAAAAGGAGTTATAGCAAATAACTGTGTTAACTTTTTGGGTTTGTTGTATTATCTGTTGAAATTCTAATATATATAGACCAATAAAACAGAAGAAAAATTTATAACAGTGCTTAACAGAGTACTGCACAATATTTTGAACCATAATTGTAAATATCATTGCTAATGTTGTATGGTACCATAAATAACATTATGGGAAATTGCCACCATGAAAAACGTCACTAACTGTATCGAAGTCATCGGTTTTAAACTGCAATTTACCTATTATCGAGTGTGATGGAAAAAATGACAAAAATGCAAGTAAAATGCAAGTTCAGATATAACTAAGCCCATTCCAGAAAGAATTTTTTCTAAATGTTTGAAGCAGTTATTTTCATGGAGAGATATACGTTAAACATCAGCTTCAATAAGCTCAAGTTACTCCGTCAGATAGATAGTGTCCAAATATTAAACTGACTGCTTTGTCAGTGAACTGACGGATATGTCATTCCTCCTATCTTTATTATTTTTTAAATAATTCAGCACATGTGCACTATTAGCACTGTAATGTGAACACTCCCATGCTGAGGATTTTATTTTGCCTGAGAAGAAAATGAGCATTGTGATTCAAAAGGTTGTTGATATCTTGCCTTTTGTGACCAGCTATTGTCTTCCTTTTCCAATGAACACATCTCGGTAACTAGATGGTACTGACTCTAAACTGAGTCTGAGAAAGCTATTCCATTTGCAGTCGTATATTTGTAAACTTACTGGATTTACTAACTACAGAAACTCCAGACTGACTAGTCGTGTCTTAAGAGGTCAGTTTATGCCTATTGCTTAACATAACATTAAATCACAATTTATATTTCTCTTTCCAGTGTGGCTTAATTTTATTTAATTTTTTAAGAATTTGATTTTTTTGTATCCCCAATTTTTTCTTTACAAACTGATGTAAATTCAGCTTTCTATCTCCATTTTTTTTCCCCTATGCCTCTTGGTGTTGCAACTTACCTTGGATGGCAGGTTATTGGTTACTGCCTACGGGAGCTTTTTCCATGAGCTAATTTAGCTGTCAGTCTGAAATTGGTAAAAAGGATGAAAGATGGATCATAGGCCTGGGGCATGCCTAGACCAATATCTAGCATATCCCTATCTGGAAGTACGCTTATTAAAACAGATTTGAAAAATATTTTTTCCAATCTTGCTCTGCCATCATTTCATCCAGCTAAGAAAAACATTTTTACGGTGACACTACTGATTCTTTGGCAGCTCTCTTTTTTCTGAAAGGGAGAAAACAGTATTTAGATACAAGATCAATAGAAAAACAAATAGACTATTACATTCCCTGGAGAAACCCCTAGAGAGAAGACAGATGCACAGAAATTTAATATTCTTGTAGGCAAAAATCACGAACATGGGGGTTCTGTTCAGCTGAAATGAACTGTGGTAAATGTGTATGAAATAAACATTTAAAAATGAGTAATAAAAAGAAAGAAAGCTTTTAGGCTAGGCTTTTTGATTTGCTCTCTTGATGAGGTGCTGTGCTTGAATTTGTGTCCCCTTCAAAAAGTCATTTTGCAACTACAAATAATGTTTATCTTAAAATTATATGGTTCAGGCAAACTTCATATAGTGAGTGAAAGCACGGTTTCTCTCCATCTGCTCTTTTTAGATGTACTCATCCATTCACAAAGTTCATACAGAGAACTGTGTGTTTAATGTTGCCTCCACTTTTTATGAAGATAATCATATTCTTCTGCGTGACCTTGAGCCTGTTGTTGTTAGAATTATGTATGTGCTTTTGTTTCTTTTCCACAATAGTTTGTAAATAAAAATAATCAAAATATGACTATAATTTTCAGTGACAATTGTGTCTGTCCACTTTCTGTCCTTGAAAGTCAAATCTTCTTGTTGTATCTACTCAATGAAAGGGACGTATGTCTTGATCTATCTGTATCTGCTGTCTCAGGCTTCTTCCTGGAGCTCCTGCACTAAACATCTAACCAGGGGTACCCTCCTGTGGAGGAGCTTCAGGAAGAGCCTTAAAGAAATGACATAATTGGCTGCTGTCACACTTCAATTGATGCTGTGCTTTTTTGCCATTTTCTTGCACCTAGGTGCAAGCCTGTCTGGAGGGTTACACAATCAGCTTTTTGAAAAAGCACAACCTTTTCCTCCACTCAGTCCTTTTTTCAAATCACATTTGTGTCCAGGTCACCACTTCTCTTCTTCCCTGAGAACGCTTTGACTGCATTCGCCCGACACGGAAAACTAGCTGTAGTCCGATAGACTTTGCATTTCTTTTTAAACACACAGATACCATTGAGCTGTGAAAGCAATGTTAGTTTCTATTCTTAATATTTAACACTTATCAGAAGCAGCTACAAGCTTCCCCCAGCTTGGACCTTGTTTGGGTTGGATTGGGTTTTCTATAAGCAAAATGCTATATTATCATTGTTCTTAAGGAACATACTGTCCAAAGTACAAGATGCAATAGGTGTGTGTGTCAAATGATGCAGGGAAGGAGGGAGAAGTTTGGGAAAAAGGGAGAAATAAAGCAGTAGTACAGGTAGTTCTTAAACTACTTTGAAGTATGTTAAATCTTACCTGTTACTGATGTCTTCTTCAATATTAATGACAGTATTTTACCTCTACCAACAACTTCATGTAATTTAGACGTAAAATTGATTTAAAGGGAGTTGGATATGCATAATATACATCTTAGAAGTTCGCACATTAGCATTTTTCAGTCGTGTTTTTCACTTTGTATCTCACAATCCCGTGGAAGTTTGAAACTGAAATCTACATACTCATTGGGTATTTTTTACTTAAATGGAGTATGTATGTGTGCACCTCTTAAATTGTCATTGTAGAGGTCTTTTGTGAGTGGCTGTGACTCTTGATTGTGGAATTTCTTAATGGAAAAATATTTTTGAAGAAGAAGAAGACCCTGATTTTGCAAACTCTTAGGTATGTGAGTAAATTTATTGCTAGGTACTCTCTCCGGATTTAGCAGGGCAACAAAGTAAAATTAATCTCATTGGGCAGTGTTCATTGGAGTATGTTCCTGAAAAGGGTAAGCACGACTCTGGATACCACACATGAGCTTATGTGATAAAAGCGGGTCTGCATGCCCACAAGGGAGCACTGAGAGACAATGGCAAGAGTAGATCCCAAATACTACCCTGCCCCAGCTGCTCCCAAGCCATCCTGGGAGCCCTTAGCCCATCAGAGACCCATCTGCACAAGCCCAGAGGAGCTCAGGGGCACAAGGGGAGGTGAGAACCCAAATTATGGACTTGGAGGAAGGGACACCCTGTCTGGGCACCTCCTTGGGTCCCAGGACAGCCTCAGCCCTGTGATCCAGGTGTGACATACATCAAGATAAGTCAATGCTAGAGCACCTGTGGGACTGAGGGGAGCTCCTGCCTAGGGGTACGGGATGCTTTAGGGGGTTCAGGAGAAGAGCATTTTGGGATTGTACAGGACTACATATGGGATGCTTAGGGGATGCTTTATGAAAGCGACATGGGGGAAGTTGGTAATGTATTGTAGGTGAAACTTCAGACTCAACAGTATCGGTGTAATCTGGTTAAAACTGCTAATGTGGTGTTTTCATATGTCGTGAAGTGAACATTTATTCCAGCAAAATTTCACAGGGAGGGCACCAGCTGTAGAGTCCCCTCTCAGCAAGGGCTAGTGCGGTAGGGCTCGTGGATCCTCTTCATGTCTGAGGGCCATGGGTTAGTAATTCCATTATTTTGAGGACCATGTAAGACATGCGTCATTCCTGCACAAAGTGGAAAGTAGAAACAATGGCGCCCTGAATGTGCTGCTTACTGTACAGGCCACAAGGAAGATGAAATTGCAGTGCACTTACTTGGTGTGAGAGACTATTATTTATTGTAAGTATTAAAATTATTCAGGAATGAACGTTTTTCTTAAACCTATGGTACTGTTTGAGAAAAGACAGGATTTAATTTTAACATCAGAAACTGAGAAAGAACAATACCCCTTTCCTGTGTGTTTTTACGTATTTTGGCAAATATCTTTTTTTATTAGTGTGGAAATACATAGGAAGAGAGGTCCACTAATGTGGATGTATGGATCATGAACCTGTGGATACCAAATTTTGTTATTCTTGTTTGAAGATAGTCCTGTCAAGAAAATCATGTAGGTTCCTGGAAGGGTAATTTGTTTAACACTGGGAGAGTATCTTTGAAAAAACTCTTGTATTAAAATCTTTATTTCATCTTCTCCAGATTCACAAAATCTGGTGAATTTATTTTTTTTCATGTTCACAAACATTAAGCAATGCATACCTGCAAGTCCCTGTGAAGCTGATAGAAAAATTATGATCAGTTAAGAAAACTGAGAAGGTTTATCTGGAATGAACACAGCTAGGAGAAATAAAAGAAAATTCAAGTACATGCTAATTCGTCCCATTTTTGTAGAAACTGATCATCTGCAGTTTTATTTGGTTGCTGAAGGATGTAGACTTTCAATATTAGGTGTTTTGAATTAGGTGGTACAGAGCCAGCAGCAGAGCTGGGGTAAGAGCTCACGACATCATTGTCACTTCTATACTCTGTTTGCCAGTCATTTATCCCCATAAAGAAAAAAAAAAAAGGAAGAAAAAAAAGCCTGTTTTGTTAATAACCAATACTGTTTATATGTATGTTACAAACCTGCAAGACACTAAGCACACTTAACTGTTTTGGATTTTTACTGGGAACTGCTCAGCAGCCCTTGAGGTGGTGGTCCACGTCTCTCACCACAGCTTTACTTAGGCAGGATATTTACATACTCTACTATAGTTACTGTTCTGTGCATCATGCCTTTGAGTTTCTTTTGAGAGAGGTACCAGCGTTATGGATTCTACGTGAAAGTGCTGCAAAGGCAGGCATAATTTGAACAGGAATAATTTGAAGACAGAAGAAAGTAATAACAGAAAGGTTAGAAAACCTTCCCAGTGGTACAGGTATTCTGGAGAAGGCTGCTGTCAGAGATTATGAACTTCCCATCACTAGAAGTATTAAGAATATGTCTATCAGGAACGATGCTGGTATAGTTTATGCTGTCCTGGGATGAGATGGCCTCTCACCCTACTGCATGGTGTTGTGTGTTAAGCTCCCTGGTATGTTTTGTGTTGCATTAGTAACCTCCAACAGCTGCCTCGTGTTAGTCATCAGGCCTCGCCATCTTGCAAGATAACACATAGAGTAAGGATCCCACCATAGTGCTTTTCTGGGTTTTTCAGGAATTCTTCCTTGGAAAGCTCTTTTCCTGTGAAGAAGGAGTGGTTTGGCAGACAGGCTCTGGCACTGCTTGTTGTCTGTCCGTGGTGGGGTTTGGTGTCCTGGGAGTCTTTGTTTCTTTACAGCCCCTAGGAATCCTTCAACCCATAATGGATGGTGGCTTTACACCACTGAATGCATCGGGCCTCTTTCAGGAGAGCTTTGCAGAGAAAACAGGAGCTTGTGTATGCATTAATGTAGGCCTGGACATATTTCACGTGCAATCGTTCTTGGTCAGAGGTGCAGTATCTGGCACAGAAACTCCATCTTCCTTTGAATTCGGGGTACTGACGCTTGTTGCAAGCTGGAGGACGGTAGCACAAGGAAGGACTGGTGAAAACGCGGTGTAGGACAAGGTTTGTCTCGAGGGAAGGTAGACTTGTCCTGAAGACACTTGCCTTTGGCTGTGTAGCTTTAGTCAGAGTTGTCAAAAGTTAATTTTTCACAAACATCTGAAGAATTCAAAGTCTTGCTGAAAGTTGCTGAGCACTTTCCTCTAGCATCTGTTTCTTCAGAGAGAGATAGAGTCTATGTGAAATATGTTCTGCAGTGAGGACTGGGTGCAGTAGCAAATACCAACTGAATTTTTTGGGTGGAGCTTACTTGCCTTTGACTGGTATTATATTCTTTGGCTTTCCAGAAATTGCTCTATATCAAAAAGTGGAATTTTAAATGTCTGAAAAAGGGGGACCCAAGCCCTTGCAGATAATTCACATTGTCCAGAAGGGAAGAGACGCGTGAGGAGAGATGCTAACAGTCTTTTGTCTCTGTGTCCTGTAATGGTTTTTTCTATCTATCTTGTTTGAAAGCAGATTGTGTGTGAAGGGTATTTAAAAATATCCAAACCGATCAAAATCATCTATGGCACAGAGGCAGAAATAGCTGGGAAAACAAACAGACTGGAGATGAAATATGGATGAGATAGACATACCAGTGTTTCATGAAAGAGAGAGCTTAAAACCAAAAGCCAAGAAACACAAATATAGGGAGTTAAAGTACAGATACTTTATGATTCGTAATACTGTCTTCAATTAACCATGATACAGAATTGCATGATTTTTTTCCTTTATAAAGAGAAATCCATCTCCTTGCTTATTTTTCTACTTGCTGCTTTCTGTTTAAGTTAATTCAGCAGTAATTGGATACACTGTGTCTAATTCTTAATAAATCAACAGAACTTTATAGGGATATTGACAGTGGCTTTGCTAGCCCCATTGTTTCTATCAAGAGTTTTATTCTGCTTCAAAACAATTTGCTGTGAACGCCCTTGTTTGTTTGCCACACTAGGCTTTGTTCTGGCTGAAAACTTTGATTTATAACTGTATATAATTGATGGCTGTGGGGTAGGTGGACTATAGCTATTGCTCCTCCTCTTTTAATCTAGCTTTGCGTAGAAATCCATGTAGTGGAGCATTCTCAAGGGAACCAGGCTGGGAAATTTTCTGTATACCCAATGGGAGGCCATTAATCATAGTGAAGAGTCTCTTACTGGCTGCAAGCATGTTTGTGAAAGTCAGGAAAACAAAAGTGGACCACCTCAAAATGACTGATCAAGAGAATAGATGTTAAAGCCAATGTATTCATTGTGATACATCAAAAAAAAAGAAAAAGAATAGTTTATGCATTGCTAATTGCATTGAAGTATATGTATTTGGATAGATTTGGCACTTGAAAAGATACTGTATACACTAATAAATGAGTATAATTGTAGATGTCAGAGATCAGAATGCTAGGAGAAATAAATAAAAGATTTAATTGCTGCTCTTGATTTGTAGGAGAAACTTCTAAAGCAACAGATAAGAAATGCCAAAAGTGTTTGCTGAATGTGTGTCAGAGCAGAGCCAGTTAAAAGAAATGTGCTGAAAAATCTAAACTGTTTAGTGAGATTTTGATGAATATTTATCACAAAAATGTCTCATTCAAAAATATTTTTAAAAAATGGAACATTTTTAGGAAAGTTAGCAAATAGTTTTTTCCTGCAGCTCATGGCACCTAGCCGCCTGGTTGCAACCCAGTGCAGGTGAGGCAGCACGTGCTTACCCGAGAGCACCTGCAAGCTCTCGGAGGTGGCATTCGCCGGCTTACTGTCAACCCCCCAAAAACATGTTTTCATGACTGGGGATCTCAGTGTTTCTGCAGCTCCTGCTATCTTCTTGCATCCTTCACAAAAACCTGCTGTTCAAATGCAAATCTAATGGGTTACAGTTGTGACTGGGCAGAAGGTAATTTTACAACGAAGTGATTGTGCTACGATTTGAGTGTAACAAAGTTGGATACAAGATGGACTTACAGGAGGTATTTTTGTGATCAAAAATTTCTGCCCAGCAGGGAGAAATAAACAAAGTAAAGAGGCTCGAATGCACTTTTTAAGCACTGAGAGTCTGGACCTTTTCCCATATAAATAGCCATATTTATATTCCTATAGTATAGGAATCGGGATATTGTAATAAGACATCACAACATTAACTTTATTTACTAGAGAAACTGTTTTTTTTTTTTTTACTTCCGAGGCTAAATTTAATGCAGTCAAAGGTAATGCTACAGTTAGTTTTCTCATGAACCTGTGGTACAGCAGCGTACTAAAATCAGTTATTTTACCTCACAAAAACTCTTCAAGTGAAGCTTCCTACCCAACGACTTCAGCCTATGTACTTTAAAAGGGTTACTAAATTTCATAAATAATTTCCATGAATAATGCTTAAAAATGAAAATAGCGCTTTCCATAAATTATAATCTGCTGTTTTGATAACCTGATAAATTAAGATGGAAACATTTTCTCCAGAAATCAGTACAGTAAAAACTACAACTCATCCTGACAAGGTAGTTACAAAGTTAAAAATGGCATTGTAAGCAGTAACGTAAATCTTACTAAAGAATGCAGAAGAATCAATGTTCATTCTGAAACATTAAATATATTTCTTATTAATGTATACTAAATTTATGGTAATGGGGGAATAAGAGTAAGACACTAACTTACATTTGCTATTTTTTTAAGATCAAGGGAAAAAAACATTTCCCTGTGATTAAAAGAAAAAAAAAACCACCTTGGTTTGTCTTTTTCACTATTTATGTAAAGGGATTAATTTCAGCTGTATGTTCTGCAATTGCCAGTATTTTTATCCTGTTTTAATTCAATACTGTTACACATATTAGCATGAATTCGGGGTTTTTTTGACATACTATAGTGAAACAAAAATACAGTCCATGTCCCAAAGAAATATGTTCATGCTTGACATAAAGCACATGTTAAGATCTGATTATTTCAAGTTAAGCATATGCTGAAGTTGCTCTCAGTGGAGGTGGCTTCTCTGAGCTGCAACTTACCCCCTTACGTACTTTGTTAAATTACAGCCTTGTCAAACGGAGTGCCGCATCCTGTTGTAATGGTGTCCACACGTGGATGTAGTGCTGCCTCTAATCTTAAATCCCTTTTAATTACTGCCCCTTCACTTGTTTTCTTGTTTCCTGGCATGGTGGAAGTCCAAGTGAAATGAAGTCCAAACTTAAGTGTTCATCTCAACTATTCATCTTAGCTTTCCTTATTGTTATGTTTATGCAGAGTTTTATTAGGCTCATGGGATCAAAATGTATTCCCTTAGTTTTACAAAAAGTGAATAGCCTTTGTACATCCTTCGCATTTAAAGTAAACACAGAGTTTTTAAAGTGTTTTTTTTCAACAACTAAAATACGGTCTTATATTCTAAGTATAAATCATAATTTCATTATCAACAGAGAGAGGTCCAAAGCAATATATATGTATAGTTGAATGAAATAAATGGCATCTGTGTGTAAAATGTATTCCCTTGCCCAAGCAAACACTTCATAACAACATGAGTGAAAAGGTGTATTTAAAAAACAAAGGCTTAAAGCTTGTTACTTCTAAGTTACATGGAATGCAGTTTCTGTAAAATATGAAGCTCACTGGATATGATCCAGACCAGCTGAACTATGTTAAAAGGCATAAGAAACAGTCATAGCTTTGCATGCAGTTATTTAATTGGCAAATAGATTTTTCTATCACTGTCACTGGCAATAGCAGCCATTTGATACCAGGGCTTGGATTAAATGTTTCATCAGTAGTGCCTATTTAAGGATCTTTATGGAACAACAAGTTAGTCCCCTGGGCAAGCCCATGTCAACTGCAATAAAGAGATCCACACAAGTGAACGAGATATATTTTTGCAGGATTTACAGGGAGACTAGGATTCACTTTGCTATCTGAATGCTTTTGAAGGCTGCTTCCCATTTTGCTTAACTACAGTGTCTGCTGGTGGCAAATATTGAATACTGAGTATTGCACATCTAAAGGATTTTTATAATTTTCTTGTGAAAATGGATTTATAAGCAGTTGTCATATTTCTGGAAATAGGTGAGTCTCTGATAAAAGCAGATGTTGCAGGATTTAGGTAGGTTTAATTTTCTGGTAACTATTCTGCATCTAGACTAAACCTACTGATACTCCAAGTAGCTGCCTTTGTTTTTTCTCTGTCTGTCAGAAAAAAAAATCCAAAAAACCTTGAACACTTCCCTTCCCCTTTTAACATAGGGAAAATGTAATGTCTGTGGATTTCAAGATTGCTTGACTTTATTTGGTCCACTATCCTGCTCCCAGGGTGCTCATAAGATCTGTGCATGTAGTTAATCCTTGCTGCAATGTTTTATAATTGGTCCGTATAATATATACATTTGTCATTTTATAGCACGTTGGTTGAATTTAGAAGCATTTTTAAAGTCAATTTTGAATATGTATCTGTGTTTGTCATGGAACCCGAGTCTGTTTTTCTTGGCAGCTAGACTAATTTTTCCCCGGTTGATTTTAATTTCAAGCTTTTTTTTTTAATATATGTCTTCTAGAAATTCTTTAAGAACAAGCAAAAATATGTAACATAGCTGAAACCGATTACCTCTACTATTCGTTTTCATGTCTCTGTAAGCGTGCTGGGCATAAATTTAAGTCTCAGCTGTTCCTTGGCATCTTTTTGATCTGAACTGATGATACTGTGTCTAACCTCTTTAGCTAAGTTACCTTTTTCTAAGGTTGAAAAGTGGAGAGTGAATGCCTCTGAGGTTGAATTAAATGAGCCGTTTGCAACAGATGCAAACTCTGGTGAATAAGCATCTTTCAGGCTCACTTGAAATAGTCCAAACTTTTGTTCACTGACTGTTCTCCAGTGCAAAGCACAACTTGAACATGACCATTACTTAAAGTCTTGGTCCCTGGGATTCTGGTGAGAGTAAGAGTAGTCCAAGTACACACACATGGCAATTCATGTTCTCCAGAAGTAAAATATATGGCTATGTATATAATATATATATGTTTATATGTATTTGTGTTTATAAATTTATATAATTTGTATATTTCAATATAAATGTATCAGTGTTTTTTTAACTTAAACCCACTTTCCTAACAAGCCTTTTCATTGTGTTTTTGTCATACAGAGGGAAAACACAAACCACAGCAAAGTAACTTCTAAAGCTAGAGATAGAAAGTCAAATTGCCACCTGTACAAGGGCCCTTTTACACCAGCTGGTAGTGGAGAAATGCTTCTAAGTAGTAGTGTAGTATTTTACATTCACCAGATCTTTAGAGTAATGTCAATGTAAAAGGGCGTAAGTATAATGTGTACTTAAGAGTTGTAGCTGAGCAAATTTCTCTATGCAAAATGGGAAAGGGAAACAAGCGAGCAAGTGCATAGCTCAGCCAGTCCTCCTTCCCTCTCACTTTTCTTAGTCCCCATTACTTTCTGCATCATCCTGAAGATCTGACAGCCAGCGTTAACTCAGTTCATGTTTGTTGTTTATATAGTCATGCATTTGGATGATTAATGTAGGGCTGTTCTGGCTTTCATAACTTGCCCCAGGTGGTTCTTTTCTGGGTTGGTGTAAATAATGGGTGTTTTCATGATACAAACAGTGTCCGAGAGATATGTCTTTTTGTCTCACTTAGGTCTGTCCTGTTGTGGTTGCTTTAAAGAGAGCGTTAGGTTTTATCTAGGGACTACAAAAGTGAAATACTTTCATGCCTGCAGTTTTATCAGTATTTAAAAAAAGAAAAGAAAAAGGAACCAATGGGCTTTGAGCCCAAAGTAAAGTCTCTTCTACATTTTACAGTAGCATCAAAATGGAAAGGTCTCTTTACTCTGCTTTATTTACCCTTGTACTAAGGAATCGCATCCTGTATAACTCTGAAAAAACTATTGCTGTGTCCTTGAAATCCAGACCTCAAGACTCAGTCCTCCCAAAAGACTTGGAGGGAATCATCCAACTAATCAGCTATTGACTGGGCAGCAGGTGGAGATTGCTTAGTTTACTGATAAATCATCAGACATCTGGATGGAAAGAAGATGCTTGTGGCTAATCTATGTGTCTCTGTGTACTTAAAACCTTGAATTGTCTTCTGCCCTTACGGTTTTGTGTGCTTGTTTCAAGGCAAAGATTTCTGTGGCAACAACCGTATTTTTAAAGCCAAGCTGTTTCAGGCGTTGACCATCGCTGAAGACTTTGCATGCTGTCACAGAAGAAATAATACCACGTCGTCATCATAGTGACTAAATAAATCTGCCCTGTTCTGTTGTTCCTTACCAAGAGTGCACATCCGTAGCTGTCTGTGCTCTCCCTCGTAGGTTGCTTGTGCCTTTCTCCATGACTCAAGGAGGCATGAGATGTGCATCAATTTGCATGATATTTCAGCCTCGTAACTTGGAGTGCTGTGACTGCTAATGTGTTTGTTGGGTAGGTTTTTCTGCTTGTACAGATTAATGACCCGATTCGGAAGCCGTTCTACATGCCGGACTCCTGCTGATTTCTGTTTGTGCAGAGCTGCTAGGGAAGCTAACTTTGAGCATATATCCTGGCACAATTTATTCAAGGTCCAGTCCTGGTGCCCAGCTGGAGTTCAAATATAATAATAAACTGGCCTTCGCACAAAATCCTTCTTTCTCTCATTTTGAAGCAGAAATTTTTCCTGCCTGCTGGAGGAGGTGCATCCTGAGCACTTCGGGCCTGGGTGAAGGTCTCTGTGGACATCTGGTACTGCTCCAGGCACTTCTCCGTGCTGCCACGGAGCGTGTAGTTTGGAGACAAGAAATACGTATTGGCTTCTCTATAAGTTCTTGTGTCGTGAAATACAGAGTACCTGCAGTATTTTGAGGAAAAACTTAGCATTTCCTCCATATATTTATTGCATCTTTAATTTGCACCTTTAAAACGCTCTGAGTTTTCTTGATGCTCAACAACTGAAGGGTCTGTTCCCCCCTGTTGAGGCCTGAATTTTCCATGCACGTGGTGGTTGGCAAGGTGCTTTGTAATGGACCCTTAGCTGTCAGGAGGACAGTCATGTGATGGGTCAATCCAGCTTGAGGAAACGGTGGTCTTGCCTGTAGGTGAGCCAAGAGTAGCTGTGCGTGTTGTCTCTTTGCCAGTAGCTATAGGGCTTCACCATCTAACCCCATCCTCAACGGTGTATATGTCTACGGGTCTCCGAGTTGCTTACTGCTTAGTGACTTAACCTATGATTTTTACTGTTAGAAATCCTGGATTTCCATCTCCTCGAAATAGTAATAATCCTGAAAATCTGTAGAAAAGTAGTTTTTTAAGAATTTAAAAATCCTATTTCCAACCAGGTTGAACTGCAGTATACTTGAACATAAACCTTTCCTGGCTTCTCGCCAATACACTTTTGAGGAGAAATTCTTCCTCACAGAAGGCGGCTTTTTGAAGTGCCTTGGAGATTTGTAATGCTAGAAGTAGCCAAGGTGAGGATGGATTAGTAGGCAGAGTGCAGGTGTGTGTTAAATGCAATTTATCACATGGATACCATCCCCAGGTATGTGGGTGGGTGGGTGGGTTGAGAGGTGCCTACCTAAAGCTTTAACTTGCTCAGTCAACAGGTAATTCAGAGGATTTTCACAGTTTTCACTGCTTCTAACATCATTACTGCAGTCACAGTTTCACACAAATTAGCTATTCTTGAACAGTTTTCCAGTTGTGTTAGATGTAAGCATATTTCTCTGCAGAATCACTCAAGCGTGGATGCCTTTTCTTTCTGTCTAGTTGTTGCAACAATTGTATCTATTGTGACCAGTGAGAAGTTACCACTGCCTGGTAGGTAGTATTGTGACTTCTCATAGGGGATTTCATCTTTTGATTTCATGCACACATTTGTGGAGAAGACTCATGTCATAAAAATCTTTGTGTGTCCCCACCATCTCTTTCCAGCAGCACTGGACAATTAGATGCTGATTTTACACGTATATTAGTGTGACACTGTTGGGACATCAGTGGATTTACCTGTGATGAAATCCTTAAGACTGAGTTATCTGACTTTGTGACTTGCCTTTGGCTTTGTACTGTCTCCCAAGAATATCTATTTGCATTTTCATTGGAGACTTCAGAGGCATCATCTTTTCAGATGTGAGAAGTAACAGCAATAACCTGCATTAGCAAATCCTCCTACAAGCTGCTTCTGTTTCCTTAAACTTCATGCTTAATAGATGCTGGTAAATACTCTTTCTTTTCATCAAAATAACTTGTGAAGAACAGTGATTTTAAAGACTTCTTCATGCTAAAACTGCACAGATCTGCTCAGCTAGCTATGTCATAGATGCTCATTGACTGCAGTGTGAGAATAAACAAGGGAGATATAAATCTGAAAATACTGCAAAAGTTGAGAGAAAAGTGACTGTGATTTTGGAATGACGCTGTGTCTTTTTTGGTTATGGATGGGTGAGACCGATTCATTTAATGCCAATAGCAAAGTGTCATTGTCTTCAGCTAGTCTGAGATTTTGCTGTTATAGGTGTGGTTAGAGAGATTTGACATTTTCACTTTGATACCTGAAACCACAAAAAAAAAAAAGTGATTTCTTTTCCTGTTACCATGTAGACTCTACCTCCTTTTTTTTCCAAAGTTCATTTCATCCCTCACAGCTGAGCTGAAAAATCAAATACCAAATCTGATATGCTTGCATTCCATGTGGAAAAGAAAGCCTGGATTTGGATTCAATTCTACCTCTGAATAAATAGAGCCTACTTTTCAAACAAACCTGTGCTGATTAATAATGCACTCCTGTATTGTGCCAAAGTAAATTTTACAGAAGGGCTATGAAAAAAAACACATGAAACTTGGTAATCTGCAGTGAGTTTTAATTTTGGTTAATGTGAACTTCAAATTTAGGGAGTCAGGGCTATACTAAAATGGTAAAGAAGCTTCATCTGCCGCTGTCTATGGGAACTGCTGCATTTTGCACAACTTTTGTCTGGGGTTTTTTTTTTGCTCTTCCAAGAAAAAAAAAATAAAGTCCAAAGTTTCGATCCTTCTTTTTCTTTTCTTCCTGAGCAAAATACCTTTAGGATAAAAAGGAAAAAGCAAAGAAGCCTAACAGTCCATAAGCTATTAACACGTGTTGTTTATGATACATAGTTAAAGTGCCTTTCTCCTCATATCAGCGCTCTTCTTAAGCCAGATACAAAGCCCGTGCAAGCAAGTGGACGCAAGTCAGGGCTTGAGCATTGTGGGGAGACTAACTTGTAATGGTGTCTCTTGGGAATTTACGCTTCTGCTGAAATTTTAGGCTTTGAGCACAGTGATGGCTGTGAAGTCAGGATTTTGTTTCTTTGGATTGAGGTGTGCATCCATGGTGAGACTGCAGTGGAAAGCCATGTAAGTTCAGATGAGGAAGATAATGTGGTGATAACACTGTGGTAGTAGTAAGAAGCTGACTTTGAAGCGAACATAAACAGTTACAAATTAATGCATTTGCAGTTCATGATTTTTTATGGCTGGCCTGAATGTAAGAACACTAGTGCACTGTACAATGGTAATTTCTTTTAACGCTGGCAGCACCATCCTCGGTGGAAGCGAGGAATCATTTTGCAGCTCTTCATATATCAGTTTGTCAAGCTTGACCATGTTTTGTATTTATTCAGGAATTATTACAGTGTAGGAAAAGGTGAAATTTTTGCTATGATGTGTAATCAGTTCATCTGTTGGCTGGTGGATCAAGCTACATTAGCATAGAAGAAGCAGTTAAGACATCGCTCTCCTCTTAGCTGTTTGCATCAGTTTTATATCCAGCTGCTTTGCTTCAGCTAGTGCGTGGTTCTGCTGCGCTCGAGTCAGTAAATCATGGCTAATAAACAGCAATTTGTTAATGTGATGACATACAAAAATATAACAGTATATATAGGGCTATGGTTCGTACATGCTAATGAGCTCTCCGCTCCATTCCTTATTGTATAATTCTTCCCGATTGCCTTTCTGTGATGGAAGTGCTCTATTCACAGCTCCTACCATGTGCAATGTCCCCATGGAGACCATGTGTGGTGTGCACCTCCTTTTTTTTTTTTTCCCAGCTAATAAGATCCTAGATGCTTATAGAAGCTTCTCTGAGACATATTGTAAAAGATACCACTGAAATAAATACTTTGCTAGATTACCTAGTATTAAAAAAAATAGCGATAGATGATTTCTACTTTGTGGAAGAAGGGTGAGAGGTGAGGGGCCTGTTTATGATATTGTGAGCTTTAACAGCATATATTCAAAGAAATACTTCTTTTTTTTGTTCGGCCTGGTGAGGATGCTGCCTGTCCTATTTACATTCTTTTTCTTCCTGCCTAGAATTGCTTTCTTTTGTTGAAGAAGGCTACTGTACCTGTGTTATTGACTGGTGAGGTATCCAAGTGCTAAGTTTGCAGTTTCTGTGAAAGCTGTTTGGTTCTGATTATATCCAGTTCAATCTGTTCTGTAACTTGGTCTCCTTTCCTATTTACTGTAGTATGCCTTTATTTATAAATATTTTTTTTGTACTCTTTTTGTATGCCTGCCTCATAAAATCACAGCTAGAAGTACAAGCTTTATGACTATAAAACAAGTCATGCCTACCTTGTAGACTGTCATCTGCTGTGATGTTGTATTCTATGTATTATCAATTTTACTGGAAGAGGAAAATTAGAGCATGCATTTTCCACATGAAGAAATCAAATGTAATCTAAATGCAAACCACAGGTTTTATTGCACAGTAATATTTGATAGCACTGCTATTACTAATCCCAGCATGACAAGAAACACAGCATAGTTATGAAGTTCACAGCACTCATTTTTTAATGGTCTTCTTTGGTTAGGAAAGCCACAAAGCTAGGACAGATTGTTTGCCAGTTGTAGTCTCAGACTTGCAGAAATGTTAGCAGAATACTGTATATGTTACAAATTATTTCAGGTCTGACAGGAATACGTATCCTTCATAATTTCCGTGAAAACATTATTGTGTAGTAAAAATAAAATGAGATAATTAACCATATCCACTAAATACCTTATTATCAGTGCTTTTGCTTCTGTAGGGTACTTTATGGGAATTCTACCTTTTTTGTATTTAGGGTTTTAGCATCCATAATCAAAGAAATAAATGGCAAATGATTGTGTTACAGTAGAGTGCATCCACCTCCCAGGTGGGGAACACACAGCCACAGGTCTCGTAGGTTATACTGAGCTATTAAGATGACAGTGAATGAGCTTCTTCCAGTGCCCCACTAAATGTGTTACATTCGTGTAACAACGCATGTTTTTAGTGAGTTTCAGTGAAGTGCCAGAAATGACTTTATAGTACAATGATAACTTAGGAGTATTAGGTAGCTGTACTGTTTGGGGGTATTAGATATTAACTGACACAGACCGGATGAGAATACATTCTGCCTTCTTGACATGTGTGAGTTTTTCCATGACAGCTACTGAACACTGAGTAACTGTGAGTGCAGTCCATAAAGGCTGAGCTGGATTCAGCTGTGATTAAATCAGTTGCAATTAAAAGTGCATTTAGTATGTTTCCCCATGTTTTCCATTTCATACCCAAAAAACACTTGCAATGTATAGTTGTTCCCATGATGTATATTCTCCTTATCGTGTTTGTATATGCTCTACATAGTTACAGTTATCAAAGTAGACCATGGCCTGGGATGTAAAAACAGATGCAAGTAGGACATGCAGTTGCAACTGCAGGGGGAATTTGGAGGCTGTTTTTGCCAGAAGAGAAATTTGGCTAAAGCCTTGGGCGTGATACCAATTTTCAGATGATAAATAGTATTGAGTATTAATCCTCAAGAGTTGTTAGGTACTCATGTGATCCTGAAGTCAGAACCATCATCCTATCTGACATCTCTCTGGATTGATGCTTACTTAGGGTGAAGGATGCTACCTACCACATCATGGATACCACTGTTTCCATTAGAAAAAATGTTCTTACAGACCTCTCTTTCTGAAGTAGGGATCTAAACCAGGTGTATTAGACGCATCAGACCAAGAGAAAGGCAACGCTGCTACACAGGCAGGCACTTCTTGGGGCTGGTCTCTGGTCCATGGGCATCAGGTCTACAGCTGTTCCTGAAGTATGCACACTACAACCATAAGCAAGAGAGGAAAAGGGAACGCAGTTTAATGGGAGAAGTGAGGAACTTGCCATCATTTTAATTCTTTTCATTTAAGTATGTAGAGAATTGCGTTAATACAGGTTCTGGGGAAAAATACGTGCCCCATGTTTACAGTAGGCCAGGCTGTATGGTGATAGTGGTGTCTTGCTTTGCTATATATAGGAAATTGTTAGCTATCCTGAGTTTATAGTGCCTTTCTATCTAGTTAGGGTTTTCTTGCCTTTTCATTTAATCTGTTACTGTCTGGGCATCCAGTCCTGTTCCTGTTAAGGGGATATTAGCAAGATACCTGGAAGGAACTAGCTTGCTTAAATGATATACACTGTAACTTAAGATAAAATAAATCAAATTCAGAAGTAATATCACTGGTACTTATGTACATGGTACTTTGATCATATCTGTTTGGTTCAGTGTTATTTACTATTGGTGATAATGGTTTGTCTGCTTTATCTCCTTTGCTCTGTCAGTAGTTTTGCCTCTATCCATATTCAGTTGTCTCAATTAATAATGCTTTTACTTCATTGATTTTACTTTCCAGCTGGCTGAACTTGAGCTGGCCAACTTTTCCTTTGTGCAGTTTTACTAAATCTTCCTTCTAAATACTCATCCCTTTCTTCTTCTGAGAGGAAGCTTAAGGAATTTTAGTTATCTCTGACAACAGTGTCCAGTTAAAGGACAGAGAGATTTTTGAGAGAGTTAAGTTCTATGTGTTCCACTGAAACTCTCTTTCCTAAGGAGATCCTTACTTTCAAGTAGGCTGTGGTTGTGTCTTGCTCTTCTGGATGCAGTTATGGCCAGCCTATTGGTTGTACTCATGAAGCTAAAGTGATGGACCACACTGGGGTTTGTTTTTTGTTAGTTTGTAGTATTAGCTTTCCATATTAAAGCAGAGAAAACTAAGACCTCCTCTGTGTGTGTATGCGTGTGTCCTTTGTGCTAGGTGTTAAGTTAAACCAAGGATTTTAGGTCTTCCCAACATGGCATTGTTTTGTTGCTGGAAACCTGGAAATCTCTGAAATGCTGTGTATGAGGCTGCTGAAAATGACCCTGTAGACGTTATCAGGTAGTACACCCCCATCCAGTGACCCTTTTAGTCACTTTTCAGTCACAGCATCCTCCTGAACCTATCAGTTCCCCTCAATGTGGGTTCAGTTTGAAAAGTGCAGCTGACCTTGCAGCTTGATTTACACACTTATGCACTCATTTTTGTTGACACCTTCTGAAATATATTCCCCTCATGTAGTCCTTCTGCTGGTAGATGGTTGTGGGAGCAAGTCCCTAGTTCCCAAAAAAGCAATGTACCATGTACACATGTGCCAGTGTTTTTAATTATTTTATCCAAAGTTACAGTGAATGTTGTACAAGTACCTCAAATCATACTTGTAGAGCCTACAGCCTACATCTCTTTTACAGATGCGAGGGAGAACACCATGTGCTTTGACTTTCTTCAACTGTCTTCTCCAGCTCTGTCATCTTCAAAGACAGTTTTTGGCTTTTCTTCTTCCCCCCCCCCCCCCCCACTTGATTTTTTTTCTTTTTCTTTTTTCTTGTTTTCCTTTTTTACAATTTTTCGTACTCTGGGTCTTCTGGGTTAAGAAGAGAAGAGTGAATGAATGGGGCAGTACCTAATGTAATAATAGAAATTTTTATTTCATTTCATGATTAACATGTTGAAGATAAGTTCAGCAGGCAGTGATTATAATCAACTGAGGATGTCCAGAATACAAGAGAAAGCAATGCTTGATTATAACAGTTTACAGTTTTACAGTTAAAGATATGAAAAAACATAAATAGTCCCTTTGGGAAATGAAATATAATGGAAGTGTGGTTATTAAAAACTAGATATAATGTACACTAGTTGTTACCTATTACTGTAAATCACCAAGAGATGCAGGAAACATCTCAGATAGATAAAACAGCCTCCTTGGAATATGTTGCCTTATTTTTTTCTTCTTAGGCATTGAATTGATTTGGGGTGTAGAATTCATTTAGGAGAATGTACATTGCCCTTTTCTGAATGTCTATTGAAATGAAGTTGTTATCTGTACTAAACTGTAAGTCATGTTTCCCCATACCCCCAGGAAAACGGCTTAAAGGGGCAATCGCATACAGCAAGTACTAATAGATATTAGTTACTTATAGTTAATGATGTTGCCAGCCTTGAGTATTTCACTTATCTTAAAATGGAAGTGCATGTTGATCTCCATTTCACAAATGGGAAAATTGAGTCAGATGGAGTTCAAATGACTTTCCTGAAGTCACTAGCAAATCACTGTCAGATCTGAAGATAAAATCCAGCAGCCCTCTCCCCCATGCCCTACATGGTTATGTACAACTCTGAAGTGCCTAACTAAGTCATTTTGGTTTATTACTGCTTTTATGCTCATTTTACAAAGATGTGAGCAACTTCACATCTTCCAGGGTCATTTCTCTGGCATCTGCCAGTACCCTGTCCATCACTGAACAACTGGATTGTGTTACTACCACCTGGATCAATCAGGGGTCTTGCAGTTCTGATACCATTTCTATTGTTGTGAGTGGAAGTGGAGGTAGGTATATACAAGTGCAGGTGATTATGTCACATCTGTACTGTCTTCCCTTTTCCTAAGGATTCCCTGAAATAATTCTTACAAACTGCAACATTAAATTTATCGTATGGATTAGAGAGAGTGAGGTTGGCCTAAGGAGGACATCCAACTTCAGCCAGTGACTTTGCATAGATCTGTTGTGATTCCAAGCATGGGGTGATGCTGATGGAGTCAGCTGTTATGTCAAGACTTTTCTTGGCTCTGTTAAATCAATACGGATTAATCAGATTAATTAAATGGAAGATAACTAGAGATGAAGAAGGAGGTCAAGAAGAAAATTGTTGGCAGTTTTAGCTTTGTGTTGGGTTTGCCTTGGCTAACAGCTAAGTGCCCACCCAGCTGCTTGCTCACTCCCCTCTCCCATGCGGCGGGGAGAAAATAGAAGGAAGGTGAGAAGATTCGTGGATCAAGATAATGACAATTTAATTGGAAAAGCGAGAGCTGCGCATGCAAGCAAAGCAAAAAAAGGAATTCATTCACTAATTCCCATCAGCAGGCAGATATCCAGCTTCTGCCTGGAAAGCAGGGCTTAAGCACTCATGGCACTTGCTTGGGAAGACAGACACCATAACCATGAACGTCCCCCCTTCCTCCTCCGTTCCCTGAGCATTTATTGCTGAGCATAACATCATATGGTCTGGAATATCCCTTTGGTCAGTGCAGGTCAGCTGTCCCAGCTATGTCACCTCCCAGTCTCATGCTCACCCCCAGCCTATTCATTGGGCATGGGTGCTGCAGGGCAGAGTGGGCACAAGAGAAGGTCTTGCTGCTGTGCAAGCCCCGCTCAGCAACAGCTAGAACATTGGTGGGTTATCAACTCTGTTTCAGCCACAGATCCAAAGCACAGCACTGTATGGGTTGCTATGGAGAAAATTAACTCCATCCCAACCAGACCCAGTACAGCAACTAAAAGTAGGTCCACAGCTCTAGAGGGCTGAACAAGTATTTTACTTTTTAGAGTATTGAAAACAACCCCACCAAAAAAGCAAACCCCCAAAACCCACCTTTTCTAGGGAGCAAATGGTAGCAGGCTACCCATAGCCGTTCATAATGCTAAAATGATGCAGAGAGCATTGGGTAAATTGGACATTAACGAATTGCTCACAATGAATGGAATACAGTCTGGGTGTCTCTGGGAGTTGAGTAAGAAAATGGCAATATCAGAGCCTCTCTGAAATGTCTTATGCTGTAATGGCAAAAGAACCGCGGGTGGCTGGAGAGAGATTGGGATTACAGAATACGGGGTTTTGTGTCAAATGAGAATGTATTCATTTTTAAGAAGAAAAGCAAAGGTGAAAGTGGTAGAGACATTTTAATTAGCTTATGCGCCAGTGGGGTTTTTGTTTGTTTTTAATGAATATCTTGATCCGTGAGGTGGGTATAGAAAGGCCTGTGTTTGGGCAGCTAGCAAGAGAAGGCAGTGGAAAAACCCTATTATTTATTTCCAGGCACTTACTTAATTAAAATACAAAACAGGCAATATGGTCTCTGAATTTATTTTTCCCATGTAGTCTATAAGCAATAAGCTGAAATTGCAGAATGAAAAAGTACACTTGTACCTTCTTATCTTGAGCTTGGAGCTGCTGCTTCTCCGAGACGGATGTAATCCAGGTCCAACTTTAAGATGTTGAGAGCTTTGTGTCTGCCTAACCCCAGCTGGGAATACCTCCTGCAGGTAGTCCTTAAATCCTGCTGGGAATAGTAAGCCTTGAAGTTTATTAGCTTGGCAGTGTTTCTTTTCAAGTCCCACTGAGGTTAGATGCAGCCTTGGGTTCCCCTCATGTGGTATAGTCATCTCCTTCCTCACTAACACCTGAAAAAAAAAAATCAGAGTTGTTTGCTGGTCTTTCTGAAATGTTCTTCACCTATGGAGAAGTCATAGTTTGTCACCCTCCCACTTCTGGCTCTGTGAGTCAGTTTTTCCAGCTGACGGACCCCATGAGCCGTGGTGGTCTTGTTGTGCCTGGCTCTCTCATTCTTGCCTGTGCCTTGCTGCTTAGCGAGGCTTCCTTCCAGCCTCCAGCTGCCAGCCCTATGTGTGCCTCTAATAGTTGGCATTTTCTGGCTCTGAGGGTAAGAAAGGAGCTACATGAAGAATTGCATGGTCCATAGCTGGGATTTCTGTCCCTTGGATTTTGGAAACTGTTAGATGCAAGTAGAATATAGCCCTCTAGCGAGAACTGCTCGTAGGTGTGGAAAACTTATGGTTGTGAATTGTAAACACAATTTTTTTATTTCAGTTTTTCTTAGGATTGCTTTCCTGAGCTTTTAGAAGCTGCAGATGTAGGGATTACTTCACTTGGTGTTTACAGCCCTGGCTCAAACCAGCTTCATACCAGCTGCTTGATACCAGAATGGGGGTTGCATCAGCAGGAGCACATGCTTGCCCCATGGACCAGCACTGGGCATCCCCTCCTGCCCGGGACTCCGGACCCTGGCGTTCCCGATGGGCTCACGTTTTAAAATTAGTAAAAACAGCGATAGTTGACATACGATGGGTTTAAATGTTAATCGTGTAATTAATGGATTCAAATAAAGTTTTTTGGTTAGTAAGTTTAAAATAAGTATTAAAACAACAATTAGATTTTAAAATAAATAGTGTTTTTACACATAACCGTGTTTGTCATACTGAAATGTAAAGTATTTCCATCCTGTAAGCAAATCAGAACACATTTAGGCTTTTCTCAATTTGTTGCGACCCCTATTTGTAATAGGAGAAAGCTGGGCTTCTTTTAAAGGCTGTTCTGGGCTGAAAGACTGCTAAAGTGGATTTGTATAAAATCCAGTTCTCATGTGTACAATTAATTAAAATGCAATGCAACTATGACCAGCCTGTGAAGAAACACATGGGACACTTGTGAGGAAATAACTGTGATTTAAGCTGAGGCTAAGATGATGGATTCTTTGTGTCTGAGGACGTAAACTCTCTCTTGCAAAACAGCATGTCTTTTGAGGATGTATATATGTGCATTCAGATATACCTTGGAAGTTTGGGTGCTGTTTCTTCGCCGTGAGCTGCAGCCTAATTAACGCAGCCAGGTGGAGCGGGTTAGCAGGGCTGCTCACGCAGGTGAGCCTGATGATGCTCTGGAGGACTCACCTGCCAGAGGGTGGGACCTGGGACACCCTCAGCAGAAGCGGTGAGCCTGCTGCATGGGAGGAGATGCTTCGCCCTGAACCTGTAGTCCACAGAAGGTGTTTTTGCGTATCTGAAGGGGCTTGATCCAGGTACCTGTGAGATAATTTGGAGTTACCTATCTGCTGAGCCTTTTGCAGGACAGATTTTTGGCCTTGCCCATCATGGGACCTACAGCTTCAGGTGGGTTTTCACAGGTCTACCCCTCATCTCCGTGGCATGGGGGCTCTGCGGGGCCAGTGAGCCCTGTCTGCAGCACCACAGCGCGTTGTAGTTTGCTGTAGGTATACACCAGCAGCAAATGACTGTGTGGTTCATACTGTGCATCAGAGAGGTGGCAATGACAGATCTGCTTCTCAGCAGAGTTCCCCTAACTGGTTGGGTACTTTAGGGAAGGGAGGGTGCTATGTATCGTAGGTGTCTCCTGTCCGTAGGGATCCTATTGCTTGAAAGCTACAGCTGGATGGGGGGAGAATCGCCATCATTCCCAGGAGCAACCCTGGGTTGGGGTGTTAGCCCTCTGCCCCACGGACTGCGCTGGTTTGGATGGTCAGGAGGCCAGGCATGGACGTGGGTGCTCTCCACTAACATTAGCTGCCGTTTTAAGTAGGGGTCACACTGTGGCTTACACCCCTGCATCAGTCACAGTCCACACTGCCAGCATTACTCCTAGGCTCTCCTAACCTCTGCAGCAAATGCTGACAACAAAAAACTCAAGGCTGCCGAAATTACAAGCAAAAGTGTGTGCTGAAGTAGTGTCTTTTATGCAGTCGCAGGTGTTGGTCGCGGCTGTGTTTCTGTGATTGCCTGTTCATTTTAATATCCGTACGATAACAGTTGCAAAAAAAGTTGTTATAAATACAGGAGATTATGTTAAGCAGTCACAGAAGGGTGAATACCCTGAAAAGCTGTGAGTTGGATTTAAGCGTGCTACTTCCAGAAGTTACTCCTTTTGAACTGTTGCCACAAACAGGGGAACACACGTCAGTGTCTCTCTAATGTTTAAAGTGTATTTTTGTTTCCAAAATATGTTTTGGTTTCCATTAATGGGCTTTTGTATTCTCCCTGCTAATTAAATGTATGTACTTCTCTATCTTTTTGATCCTAAAATTGTAGTGGGAAATATGCTGGTTTTACTGTTCGCTTCTGAAAAGATCAAAATACTGTTCAGAAAACCTGCGGAGTTTGTGGATTGTTGGTTGGTTGGGGGTTTTTTTGGCACCATACTCGCTGTGCTGTATTTTGCTTCTTTATTAGGAAATTTATGGAAAAAGTTGTTTTATTGTTCATTAGAAGTATAAAGACCTTGCGTCTGTTAGTTTTGTAACCTTTGACTTTCAGCAGGGTCGCTGGAAGGATGAGGTGGTTAATGTTTAATGAAGAGGTCCTTTATTTAAAATGCTAATTAGCCTTTGAAATGAAATAGGCTTTAACCAAAACAAAAATCTTTCCAAAAGTTTTAAGATGAGCTTACCACTCCCCCAAACCCTCTTCTTCCTCCCATTGGACTTTCTCTGTCATCTCTTAACATCTCCTCCTGCTCTGGTCCTCAGAGCCCTCCAGCATGTGCAACCATCACAGTGCTCAGCAGAAACCATGGGGCAAACCCCCCATCCCCTTTCTTTCACACAGAAATGCAGAAAGTCTGAGGTGTGTACTGAAATGGAGGCACACTTTTCCACATACTGGTGTGCCTTTTTTTTTTTTCTTTCTTCTTTTTTTTTTCCCCCACAAAGAAAGGAGGTCTATAAGAGGACCTAACAATGCCCTTACTGTTCTGTCAGAAACTGCCTGGCTACATCTTGTTTTATTTGGCCCTCGCTGAATGGCAGTTTTGTTTATGTTTTGGGTGTTTGGCAGATATTTTATCTTTGTCAAACTTCACTTTTAACATTTGTTTAGATTACTTGTCACAACACTTCCAATTTTTTTTCAAACTCTTTAAGATTTCAGTCAGCTTGATGTTGCTTAGAAGTGGTTTCTAGTATTTTTGAACTTGCTTCTTACATGTTGTCCCTTTTTGAGCCATCCTAGTTAAATTGGTTGAGTTATGGTTTCTTTTTCTCACTTTCCCTTTGCTGATAGTGCAACACTGTCGTTTTGAGCCTCTGACTCCATTGATGGTGGGGTAAGTGTCTCCTAATCCTGTGAATAATAAAGAAAAAGGTTATAGTGACATTTGTAAAAACCTGAACGCGTCCATTTTACTCCATCTCGCCTACTACATAGGACAAGACCACGCTGCCCGCGTTGAAAAGCTCTGTTGAGATGGGGAACATCCTTCCCCACTGTTCTGTCTGATAGGTGATGGTGTTCGCTTTTTGTACCCATGAGGAGATCATGCAGATGTTCAGCAGTGCTTATCTGAGCCACCAGTCCCTGAAAGCACCCGGAGTCCTGGGCTAAGGGTTCCTTCTGCCATGTTTTGCCAGATGCTGTCAGCTCCGTGGTATCCCTTTGACATTTGTGAGGGGCTGATCACATGTGAGCGTGAGCTGGGCCTTGAATACAGACCTGGTTCCACTTCTTGTCTGCCCATCTGACATAATCTTTGCATTGAAATTATTTGGAAGGACATGCAGTAAGAGATGAAGAGGATACTGCTGAGGCTTCCTGGCTCTCCATCAGCAGCTGTTTCTGTTCATTTAATTCCTCCTTCAGCCTGAATCCCAAGCGATGACCAGACTCTTACTGTTTCTGCTATGCCTTTTGACTCTATATAGATGGAACTGAATAGGAGAATGTAATTTTAAAAGAGATTGGGGAAACTTGAAGTATGATATTCACACTGTGTTGCTTAAAAATGAAAATTAAAAAATTCTCCCATGTAGCTGTTCCTTGCTCAGGTGTTCTGTCACAGCTCATTTCAAAGGGATGATTTGCTTACGGTAGTCTTATTTGCAGTAATATTGTTTGGAGGATTGCCATCATCCAAATCTATTTGAACTGATACTCTTGTTTGAAAAGTTTTTGAATTTGGAAGTTACATTTCTGAGCTGCAGATGCTTTGGTTTGGCAAAAGGCAGTTTACCAAAAGTAATGTGATTGCTGAAATAATTTAGTCTAATACTTGCCCGTGCTCTATTCGTTTCCGTGCTTGAGCTGACTTCCAAATGAAGACATATGGACATGGACAGTGTGAATAAATTAACAAGAATTGCAAATGTTCAGCCTTCTCCAAAACTCCTGCTTCAGCCCCCAGACTTCAGCCAGCACGGATTAATCACAAGTGACCCTAAAGCCAACCAGAGGTCAAACGATGGGGCAGACTGCCCAAGAGCTGCTGGCCTTGCTTGCCTGGAGCTTCCCCCTTAGCTGCTTGCTGTGGACCAGTTGAGAGGATGGCAAGCAGACTGGTAATGGCTTGGTATTTACAGAGCCTAAGTGTTCACATGCAGATGCAAACACAGTTTTTTGGGCAGCTTGGGTCCTTGTTACTCCCCTTCTGCCTTCATTTGGAAAGCGCTATTGTGTTTGTCTGGGGAGCGAATGGAGTCCTCTCATAGTGTTAGTCTGTCAGCTGCTATTACTAATTGATGTAATTGTTTCTTTACTAATATTTACCTGGAGTTTTAACATGGAAGTGACTATACAGATAATTCTAGTTCAATCTTAGAAGAAAGTCAATGCCTTCATTAGAGAAATGACTTGTTACTCTTGAGTTGTGATTCACAAATTGATTTTTTTTTTCCTGCCCTGAAAAGTGTTTTCCCTGAAATCTGAGGAAGTTTTTAACTAGATGGGTGACATTTGAAGAAGTGTATACTAGCAATTAAGATGGACAAGTAAATTTGACAAAGAAACTAATATTTGTCCTGAAGGAAACCTGAAACATTTGAGGTGGGGGGAGGGAATTTGGAGGCATTTCTGCCTTCTCCAGGCCTCTTTCTGAAGAGTCACTGCAGTATACTGTGTTGAGAAAAACAGAGCAGCAGGGACTCCTGAAGAAGGTGAGTTACATCCACTTAAATTTTCTTTTACTATGCTACACTAGGTCCTATAACTACACAGCATCATCCAGGGAAAACGAGAGTTATTTAAAAGCATAGCAGAATATTATTTTAAGCAGCACACTGTGATGTTGAAACTCGGTGCCTCTCAATTCTGCTAGGGCCAACAATTTTGAGGATTAAAAACATATGGAATATAGCTGTAGAAGATATCCACAATGCTTGGGGTGTTATTTAGCATTATTTGTATTAATCAGGCTAGCAAAAACAAAGAGACCAAGAGAAAATCTCCTGTTACGGGGCATAAGCCATCCAGTAGACGATGGGAGTTGGAAAGAAATTTTATGGGACAGTTTTTCTGTAATTGCTCTCCTAGAGATTTCTTCATCCGTTCCCTGAAGCATCTGATGCTGGCTGCTGTCAAATGAGAGGTTACTGAACTAAATGGACTATTAATCTGACCCAGTACAGCAATTCCTGTGTTCCTATGTTTACAAGCGGGCTTTGTCTGCTGAGGGTTGTCTCTCTGGAATAAACCCTCCATTGGAGGCTAGGGAAAGGAAATTGTCCAGAAGCTTTTACACTGTTGCTATGTAATTTTGTATGTTGTTTTCAAAAAGTGTATCCTTTTTTTCTTTCTCCCCTTTTATGTGTATGCATGTTTTAAATTATAAAATTTAGCTTCCTGTTTGATGGATTCAGTAATATTCAGGACCATTGAGTAACATAATTATTCAGAATTATATGCTTTTAAAAATTGAGGGACAAAGTAATCTTGGTTGGCTGCTCTATGGCTAAATGATGGATTCTGTTCAGAAGGGTGTGAACCGGGTGCCTTTGTCACCACTTGCCAGACCTGCGAACATTTCTGCTTCTTATTTGAAAGTGGAGAATTTCTTAAACAAAAACATGTTGTTGTGGTGGTTCTTATTATTATTAGCAGCGCTGTTCACTGTGTTCCAGTGAACTCAACTTTCTACCTTCACTCATTTTTAATAGAGGGTTTTCTATTTTGCTTGACCTAAGAGGTTCAGTGAATAACTTACCTTTGCATTGAGGTATGTGAAGCAGAGTTGTAATGTCAAGGAATTGTGTGCCTTCGGTTTGCTGTGTAAATCTTAAATTGGATTTCCTTTATTTTTCTAAGGCTTAAGAGTGGATGAGACAGTCAAGCTATTTAATTCAGATCTTTCTAGCATGCCAGACAGTATTGCTTCATGTAGATGACTTTCAGTTCTCTTTACTGCTTTAAAAGGTACATTAGAGACATGGGATACAAGTGTGCTTTGTTTCACCCAGAAAAATGTGAACTTCATATAGGGAGAACGTGTTTCATTTCCTTACCATGTGTCAACAACTGGATCCTAAACCTGTGTTTATCAGATGCAGAACTGTTTTTGGAGGATTATCACTAAATCAAATGCTAGACTGGAATTTAAGCTCTTACTATAGCATTTCTCCAGTTTTCTTACTATGCTACTTTTAGGCCATTTGGTCTTTGATGCTTAGATCTGACGTTCAGAGGCTATGTTTTTACATTCCACTTTGTACAGGAGAATAAATATTTCTTTCTGTTGCAAAACCCTTATACTCTCATAATAAAGACAATACACCTGATTCTTTTTTTTTATTAAGGCCCATCATTACTGTTCAAACACATGCAGGAAAAACTTGTCTTAGCTCACACATGATAAAACCTTAGTATAAGCATATTACTGTGATTATAAAATGTGTTAAAAGGGAGGAGAGCCTATGGTTTTCTTTAACACATGGGCTCCCATTATTATTTTAGGAGTATATCTCTTTTTTTGGATAATACACATTAAAAATTAAAGCACACATTTTTGTCTGGCAAAACCAGGGTCAGAGTGGTTACGTGAATATGAGACCTAGTCCATGTCATAAATGCAGCTGTTTATACAGAGGAATGATCTAGAGTGTGCTTTTTCTCAATAATCTTCAGTATCTCGTCCATCTCTTGCTATATTAGAGCTCTGCATCACTTTTCTTGGACTATTCCTTTCATGTGTCATTCAGTCAGATATGTTGCTTGTAATACATCCTTGAATTTCTTAGTATTCCACACAATTTAGTCACTTTTCACTTTAAATAATTATTTTAAGTAGGCTGGGGTGGTTTTTTCAGACTCTTGTCATTGTGAATCTCTGACAGCACACACAAGCTTCACATCTATGAAACGGGGATCTTCACATCCGCCATCAAATTAAGCAACAGTGACTGTACCCAACATGTTTGTTTTTCCTCCCAGTTCTGCTCTCTTCCCCTCTCCCTCATAAACTCGGATACACGATGTGGAGCGACCATGGCCCTCCCTGGCTCACAAGCCCTGCAGTGATGGACTCCACATTGGGAATTACAAAACTTCGTCTTACAATCCATATGGGCAGAATATCTTCAAGAGCCACGGCTTGTATAAAGGAAGTGACAGCCTTTACAGAATTCACTTATTTTGAGAGATTATTTCCATTAGCTGGCATCTTTATTGCATTCTCTTACTTATACATCATTTTGAGGACACTTAAATTGCTTTTTTCTGCTTACTTCTGATTTGCTTTCGCATATGGTACTCTGTGATACCCCATATAATGGACAACTGCCTGAGACCCAGCTGGCACAGACAGCGCTAGCTGGGAAGAGGATGCAGTCAGTGTAATACTGAGGGATGTGCTTGAACCAACACGTACCTTTCAGCCATCTCTGACTGGACTACTCTGCTTAGTGTTTTTTTGGCCTGATTATAGTTACGAAAGTCATGAGTGGATTTTGAATGGCTCTGTCTTACTAGCTAAGATCCTCTCCCCCCAACCCCCTTTTTTTTTTCTTTGGGGATTAATTCAGTTGCTCAGCCAACATATGCATCTGTTGAAGGAACTTCAGGTGCTGTTAGAAAAGCGCTCGCTGTTGTGACATGTCTGCTTTGACATTCCCAATTCAAAGATATGCTCTACTTGGCCGCTGGTATTTGCATGGTTAAATCAGATTGTCTTAAGAGCCTTGGGCACCCAGCTAGGCTTCCCGGCTTCTAGCTTCTCACTCATTGGGCTGCTGGGTCCTCACTCGTGAAGTGCCGCTGGCCTGAAAATCATGCGGGAAGAGCCTTGCTGAGGTCATTCTGCTGCAGTGGGGAAGGGCAGTTACCTGGCACGGAACAAAGGCGGTGTGGAAAGCGTACCTGCCCCGCTGTCTGTCTCTGGACACGTTACTATTACACAATAAAAGCAGAGTACCTAGCAGAGCGACTCAGACTGCACCGCCTGGTAAGCACAAAGGAGGGACGGGCCACTGCAGCAGAGATAGTATTGTCAGTACGAAGAGATGTGTCTGTGGTGGCTTATGCTCAGCAGCATACCGTCCTTGACTCCTGGCATGTGGGAGGAAAGTGCTGCTGGGAGCTTTGAGAACATTACTTCCCATACTGGTTTGCCTTTATTGGCGTGTGTGGGTTGGAGGTTGCAGAACTGGGCATCGTGTTCCCGAGGCTGAATATCCTTGCTGCTGTTCTGCTTGTGGTGGTTCAGAATCGGTGGGAGGCTTGTTGGAGGAAGCACTGCCTGACTGCACCATGCCTTTCTGCAGTCTTCTTGGGGATTGTTAGTCAGCCAAGTGTATGTAGCAGCTCCTATGGGATTCCAGATGCTATTGAGAGCTTTACAATTAACTCATATCTCATGACATAATTATGCTCACTTACTTTGTTGAATGCTTTCAAAATTAATAATTTTAATGCATTTCTTAGCCAGTGAAGCTGAAAGATTAGTGATCTCAATGCATTCAGAGGCTAAATACTGCCCTGTTGAGTGTTTGATCCAGGTCAAGGTTCTTCTTTGTATTACCTGTCTCCGTCCCTAAGAGTCTGCATGCAACTTCTTTCTGCACAGCAAATGTGAAGTAATTCAGGCTAGTTTCCCTGTCCGCAGAAGTGGAAAAGTTGTCTTGCATTTACCAGTGGAAAGGTGCTTTCAGAAACAAACTTGTTGGGGACGATTGCTGTGATTAATTCACAGACTTGCTTATTCTGCAAGAATACCTTTATATTGTATCAGAAGGCCTACTTTGCAGACTGACATGTACGACACAAGTCTCCTTGAATTTTGTTGGTGCTTAGGCTCCTGTTAGGTTGCTTTTTGGAAGTGAAATGTAAGGTCACAGTTCACTTCAGTCTTTCTGATAATGTAATCCATCTGTCCAGCACCTCTTGCAGAATAATTCCGGGACATAGATCTTCTGAATGTGTTGGGATGTGGAAAAGATGTGCTGGTTTTGTGGCTACCATGATTGATTATTGCACCTCTGTCCTTATGACCCGACTGATAAGGTTTTGCAACATTTTCAGATGATTCAGAGGACGACTCTGAAGGTGCTTACATGTGCAATGTTATCTCAGCATATTATTAGCATTTTGCAATTGCTTTATTGGCTCCCTGTTAAGCAAAATATTGACAATAAAAATGCTATTTTTGTTCTGCAATCCACTCTATGGCTTTGTCCCCTCCTAGTTAATGGCTGCACTTGTTCCTAATTTTGCTACCCTATTGTTCCTGTGACAGGGAGCTACAGAGAACAGAGGTTTTAAAATAAATGTTCATAATCTCCACCAGCCCTCTGGCATATTCTGCTGACCCTAGGGGAGTCTTACTGGGAATATATTGGAACTTGTGATATGTAATAAGTGAAGGTTCAGGAGCCTGAAGTAGACAGCAGAAATGTCGTCTTCTGGGTAAAGTAGGACTGAAGACTCTAATAACTCAGAGGAATTACAGAACCTTTCAGCAGACATGCTATTAGACTTGCCATATATAACAAAAGATGATAAATTATGTGTGTTAAGTTATTTTGTGTTAGCACAGTGTCCACACCTCCGTGATATTAAGATGATAGATGCACCTCTATTCCAACAGACTAGTATTCAGAAATGAAGTTCACAACCAGTGCTTGAACCCTATTTTTCCCCTGTTCCACTTGGATCACCCTCCTCACTTAGAGGGGTGCAGCAAGGATACAAACTCCTCTAGCTCCAAGGAAGCAGAATTTCCAGCCTTGTAGTGCAAAAAATTGGACTGCTAACAGATTGAACCTGCCTCCTGAACATAGTGTCTTGCCTCCTATCTCTGTCTGGGGGATTGAGAAGCCTAGATCATCAGTTTGCGATTCAGGCATATCCTTAACAAAATCTTTCAGGTTTCTCAGACAGCCTCCTGAATAAACATTATTCATTTTTTGAGTGAATCCACATGCTTAGCCTAACAATGGGTTTAGATTACTCCAGATAGTAGAATTTTTCTTTGCAGTAAAGTGGACTCTTGCAGGATCCTTCTCTGTGTGGTGTGTATAAAGCAAAGTGTGCTGAATTGAGGCAGAGCCATCCACTGCGGTGCATGTTTTCCATATTAAACAGAATTTTATTCTCCTCTTTTTCTATCTCGGTGACTGTTGAAGTCTTTTTCTTTGCATAGTGTGTGAAGATCACATACTGCACTGACCCTGTGCATTTCCAGGCAGCACATCTGTGCCCTAGTGGGGCACAAAAAGATCTGTATTTACCAGTTGTCCAGGTAGTGAACAAAGCATAAGTGGAAACTGAAGCTCTAGAGCTTTTTCTTCCTTAAGTTGGCAACGAAGGCAAGTTTAATGCCATGATTTGCAGTTATGGCTAGACATCCAGGTTGGCTAAATTTGACTACTAGGTTCCATCCTTTATGCCACTAAAGATACCCTGTATGGGTCCATGCAGAGAAAGACTACCTAACTGATCTCGGGGAGGGAGATGGTGTGTTGCTTTGCTTTATTGTGATGGTTCTGCTAAGACCAAGACTTCTCAGGAAGATACCTCTAAGCCTGAACAGACAGATGAGACTTGCTTCTGTACTGGGACAGTCATCTCTAGCAATGTCTTATTCAATAAAGGCTAATAGCAAATGTTGCAAATCTAAATTGCCCTGATCCTTCCCAGTATTAGCCTACAGTTACTTTACATAGTTGATGTATGGATGAAGTGTAGCCATCAACACTAATGTCTTCAGCACATGCCACTCGTAGAGCATTTGATGAGTCTCTGTCCTAACTTGTGGCTTCACTGTTCGGGGTTTTGAGACCAGCATCCACTTATTTGTCACCAGTAAAAGTTACCACTGGTCTTGCATGTCTTTTGTGCTGTCCTTTAATGCAGTATCTTGTCATCCTGTTTCAGTGGTTCACCTGCAGTGCTCGTCATGACCATAGAGTGTTGGCTTCCCAAAGAGATGTACTTCCCTGTCAAGGAGCTGCCCTCCAAAGCTGTTTCCCTCTTCAGCTTCTGAGCAGATGAAGTACTCCGTTCTTTTAATGATTCTCAGGCCACCATCATTTACTAAGGATCTTCTGTCTGTCAACAAAACAATAACATCACTTGACCTCTCTCACTGATCTCAGAGGCCTCTTAAAGGTTATAAACAGTCAGTATAAGGCCTTTTTAGTAGTTGCCGTGATGGTAAGTGCTGTATTTGTCATTGGTCACCATGACATGTTTCCCATCAGCTAGAAGGTTAAGGATGAGCACTCTGAGAGCATGCTTGGGAGTCTTCGGATAGATCCCCCACATCCTCCTAGCTGTAACACCACTTGGGAAGAGATTGGCATACTTGTAAACATCTGCGTGTCCCATAATATTGGATGACATAACTGAACGTAGACAGCAGGATGTGATTTTCCTTGCTTACTGAGTCTCCCTTCCCCTGGCCTCCCATCTCTTTCCAAGAGCCCTTCTCACAAAAACTTGCTTTGAGTGGGAATTGAATGCTATCAATGTGCCTTGTAGCCAGAGTTAAAGACCAATTAATTGCCAGTTAAGGGGAAGACATTCAATAGAAGATTTTTTTTTTGCTGGACAGGAAGTGTGTCCCATTCTGAACTTAATCAGAGATCAGCGATGCTACCTTTCCTTTATAGATACTTGAGTATGCTGTCAGTTTAAGGTACTACCTGTTGACCTCTGTAAATCTTCCCAGATCTTAGCAGTCTGTTGGCACTAGTTCCAGCTCACCTTTGTTATCTGTGGTTCTTTTTCTCTGCCTTGACTGGGTGATGAGAGGGAAGCCCAAGGGGCAGGTTCCTTAGTCCCATCAATGATAATTTTTCCTCTTCGTTGGTTGCCACCTCACACAGAAGCAGGTAGGATCAAAACAATCTTGTTGGACACATAGGACTGTAATGGTCAATTTGGGTTGCAAAGTCCAGTCTATTTTTTTCTGAACTGTAGGGAGAAACTGTGGAGGAACAAAGGAAACCCACTGAAAAAATGTAGTCAGAGAACAAGGCTAAAGCAGTAAGCATAGCACCTTGGGTGAGAAAAGCTTCGTAGCTTCATGGAGTTTCTGGTTATATGTGACTTGAGTGACCAGACTGCTTTGCAAGAGGTGTTTTTGCTGGCTACCCTATGCTGCTTAAATTGTGGATCATCTGAATTGTGTTTGAGAGAAATGATGTATTTTTCCCTTCGAGTTTGGGGATGGGCAGAAACAGGGTCTTGGTCTGAAAAAAAACCTCACAGGTTTGGTCTGGAAAAACCTCTGATCTCCTAAACCTCTGTAGCCCATGGGGTGGGATAGTCTCTCATTTAGGATATTCTCAGTATGGAGTTACCTTTTTACATCCTTAGAAACATTAATAAGGACCAACAGAAATGACAGTGCAGGAACAGAAGTTTTGATTTCACTGAAAGAGCAATTTTACGTGCTAAGAAATAGCTTTAAAGTTGGGCAGGGAAATCAGTGTGAAAGTTCACTTAAACACAGGGAGCAGTTACCCTCCTTTTGGTTTCTGTAAATGAGAGAGAACTTATTTTCTTGACAGTCTGTTGGGATTTTTGAATGTGGCAGAATAAGTAAGGAATGCATTTGGTTACAAAGCAGAGTATCCCATATACCAGCACAAAATGTATTCAGAGCCCCTTGAATTCTCCGCAGAAAACTGCGAGAGAGTCCCTTATAGAGGTGATTGAAAGTCACTGCACAGGAAATCAACTTCTTATCCTGTACATAAACATGAGCCAGCTCTGCTATATTTGGCTGTCAGGGCAGTAGACACAGTAAATTGTTAAGCCCATCACCTGACCTAACCATTTATCTTTACTTCTCAGTATAGTTTTGGCAACTGCTGAGTAATGAAGGAAACATGGAATGCAGATAGCTGTAAAAAAAAAAAAAAAAAAAAACCACCAAAAAAAAAAAAACCCCAAAAAACCAACCCCAACCTGCTACACCACCACCCCCCCCCCCAAAAAAAAAAACCAACACAACCCCACCCCACCCCTCGGTTACAAACAGTCCTTTAAAACAGCAAACCACAGGAAAAAATGAGAAATTGCCTGATGCAGTGGGAAGATTTTAAATATGGTTAGTATAGAATAGAATTAGCATCTCTGTAGAATAACAGACATGTGAAGCATGGATTTTCAATCCTTCACATCTCTTCATTTTGCTAGCATTGTGCACAAATAAATTAATAACTCCCCTGACCCTTTGTGGAAAAAATAACCATAGCGCCTTTCAGATTTCAAAATGTAAGCTGTGTGTGTTTTTAATGTTATATGTTATACATAAGGGTTGGCTGAAATAGGTTATCCTGCTTATAGAGTATTGTTCCCATATGAGGATTCAGGCTATGTACTCACAGCTGCTACTCTCCAACATGGACTCTCAGTTCTACTAAAATCAATAGCTGGCACAGCAGGGTACTGTTGTATGGTGTGTAAATAAATGGGTGTCGTTGTGTCTCACTTTTTTTTTTTTTTTCTTTTCTCCTTTCAGATTTAGATTTGGTTTTTTTCAGGCATATATCAGTGTGTGTTTGCAATGCAGGCAATAGGAAGCATAGCTGCTTAGGGAAAAAGAAGCTTTTTTTCCCCCTTTATACTTCCCAATGGGACTTTCAAATAAACAATTGCATTAATTATATTAATTATCTCTTAACAATCTCAGTCAGGAAAAAACAAATAAAACAGAAACCCATTTTGCAAGTGTCAACGTTATGACAAAAAGGAATTTGCAGTCACCCAGTAGACAGCTATCTTACATACCAAGATGTAGGAAAGTGTCATAGTAATAGTGTCTTAATTCTGTTACACCAATTTATGTTCCCTCTTTTCATAATTCTTGCACCTATAGTTGAAAATATATGACAATTGTGGTTATGGGATGTGAGAGCTACAGATCTGCTTTTCAATAAACTGACTTTGAAGTTCTGTTTCATGCATTTTCTTTTTTTATTCATGCATCTGGTCATATAGAGTGGTTTACTTTTTTTGGCTGCAGACTTGGCAGATACAAAATGCAGATGTTGTTCTTCTGACTTAAGCTGCTATTTTAAGCTTTTTGGCCAGCGGTTGAAAATTTTAGGCTCGGTTGTTTATTTGCTTATCATCAAAGTGGGTTTTGTCATATAATTCATATGCAAGTATTAGCTTTCTATGTTTACTTTCAGAGTTTGAGATTAACAGTATGGTCTTTTTTTTCTTTCCTTTTTTTAAACCAGCATGCTCTTTTGATTAATAATACAGTAGAATATGTTATGCTTCAGAGAGCTTTTATTTGCCAAAAAAAAAAACCCCACCCAACCCTCTCATTGTGCTGTAGTGCTTTCCCTTTAAGAAAACCATATCTCTCTCCAGATGCCTGCATCTCTTTGATACAGAAGGGTACACTAAGTTCCATCTATAAACAGAATCCGCTAATTAAGAGTAATTGCTTCGGAGATTGGTACAGACTATTCAGCATCAGATGCATGTTCCTCTCAGATATCCATTAGCCTCTAATAAGATAATGCAGATGTGCCAGTCTGTTTCCTGTTTCCTTCTATTGTACCTTTATTGCCGTATATGGACCAATGGGATGGGCTGAACAATAAGTGGATGTCCTTTTGCTCCCAGAGCCCTTCTCAAAGGAATGTTTGTTATTAGATTGCTTTTTCTGTTTAGTTTCACATCACTATGCTAATAAAGGAAACATAACACTCCAAAGGCTTTTTTTTTTTTTACTTCTGCCACGGTAACTAGTTTATTGTTTAATTAAATCTCGTTGCATAGCCAAGAAAACAAAAATGCAACATCTCGCAGTCAATGAGGACTGGTAGAAAACAGAGTACGCCCCTTTTTGAAATAAAGTTTCCATGCATTTTTAAGAGTTTAAAGGCAGCATGGTTGTCCTGTTACTGCATCTGACTGATTTACACTTGACTCATGCTAAATCTGCTGAATTATTCAGTACTCCTCAATGCAACACCATCAGCTAGCATAACAGAAAGCATATGCATAATCAGGGATTTCAATGAAAACTATACATTAAATACAGTGAGGGTTTGCGAAAATACTAGGTCTTGACTTGTTTTGAAAACAGCATTAGAATATGTCTCTAAGCTGCCAAATAAATAAGGACTCCGTCAACTCTGTCCCTTGGGAAAAAGATGTAATATATTTTTGAAAGGTTTTGCATGCAAAAGTTCTCTGCAATTGTTTTTGTTGCTGGGAGAGGAGCAACTTGCCTCTCTCGTCTTGCTGCCCTCACAGTCCAGAGGTGTCTGTTTTAGGAGTTAGCCTAAGATTTAAGAGAGGGGGGATTTTTGGCATTGTCAAGAAAATGGGAAATGAACTTGGAAGAGACTTCCTCCATGACCCTGGAAACTTTGGGGACAACTATGCTGCAGACTGCTGAGCTTGGAGCAGCAAGCTCTCCAGCACCCAGCCCCGTGCAGAGCATGTCCTCATGTTGGTGTGCCTCTCCTGTGTTTGTAGTTTTGTCCCCAGTTATAAAGGAAGAGAAACAGTAGTTTGCTATGGTAGAAGGGTGTAGGGACGGTGGATTTAGCTTAGAAGTTTGCTTGGTGCCACAGTCGGGGATATCTTAAAACGACTGACGAATTTCAAACATTGCCGCAGGTAGGGCAGAACTCCCCACTGACCTTTTCAGAACAGGGCGAATAAAAAAAAAAAGGCAAAAAGTCATGCTTTACTTGCAATGCTGACAACTTAATTCCCTGCTACGGACAGCGAGAGGGGAGGAAGAGGAATGTGGAGTGGGGATGGTGTTGGCAGAAGGGAGGACAGAACATAACCTTCCAACTGGCACAGGACTATCTGCCAAGCTTCCTGGCTTGGCTTCTTGCCTATCCAGCTGTTGATGTGCATCAAAGTCACCTGTAACAGCAAAGGGATTTTATGAATTAAAATAAAAACTTACGCAAGTGCAAAATTCAGAAGGATGAATTGTGTTACAATAACAATACCAAATATTGTTACCAAATGTAAGCTAAATAGTGATATAATGAATGGGAGTCAATTAATTTAATACATTCTAGGAGAACTGACAGATGTGTGGAAAGCAAAACTTTTCTATAGTAAAGACTGCAAAATGCATGGGAAATGAAGAGGAAAACAAGAAAAGTGTTTATCTGGTGAAATTTAGAGCTTATATGTGAAAATTTGTGGTTTTAAACTTCTGCTCAGCTACACGAACACTCAGAAGAAATGTGGACGAGACAGGTACACCTTCTGCATTAACTGCAGCTGATAAATATGCTGTCTGCTCTGCGCTGGAGCTACTGTAGTCTCCTTCCCCTGTGGCCATCTGCTTTATCACTGAAGTAGAGTCAATAAAAGGCCTGTAAAAACCAAAAAGGAGGCATATGTTCTGTCAAAGAAGAGTCATTGGCCGCTGTTCAATGTGATGTAGTGCACAGTGTGATCATCTCTTGGTGAGCCTTCAAAGAAACTTTTCTGTATGATCCTTTTCCATACTGTTCATACTAAGGGCCTTGTACTCATGAACAGTCCCTAAGGGCAGGTCTAATGGAAGAGGATTTTCAGTATATACTGGGTAGATCCTCTGAAGTGGGTCAGTGACAGCCATTTTCTGGAAATGTTGCCTCGTACGTACAGGGCAGAAATCCATGCCGTTGCCTCACATGAATGGGTGTTCAACCACTGCCAAGGTGACTCTGCGGTCAGTTTGGCTTGCTCCTCAGCTGTGGTGGCTGGCTCTTCCCATCCTGTTTAGGGTAAGCTCGTTAGCTCCCTCCTCAAGGGAGTCCAGGTGTAGGCCAGAGGAGAGTAGATTGAAGGCCCACATGGCACGGAAAGGATGGGGCTTGCTTCTGGGCAAGTGTCACAGTCCAGAGAGGACGTGCCCCTTCAGCTGTGGGACGTTTACCATAGCAAGTGACAGCAAAGGAAAGTCTCCTTCTCAAAGCTGGCACCCATCCAGCGTCTTGCAGTCTTTTGCACTGTGGTGCAGGTTTAGCTGAGGAAAAGAGATGTTTTCGCCTTGAAACCATCTGCAGCTGGTGTCCAATGCTGGGATCTTCATCAGTGAGTTGAGGGATGTGAACGTGTCAGTCTGGCGACACACAAGTGAAGTCTTGCCTTGGGAGTTGTCATTAGTGCTATAGAACTGGCATGAATGGGGACAACTGATTTTTGGGTTTCCTATGCTGCAGCAGTTTCTACTTCATGGTGTCATCTGCTGTGCAGTGATGGAGATGATGGGGCTGTAATCTCTGTTAGCAGAGCTCTGGTGACTTGTCCCTCGGTGAGCACAGAGCATGGGTGGCATTTGCTTCTTTACATGGGTAGAGTTCCCGGCACGTAGGCATCTGCCTACGATTTCCTCCTCAGCCATCATATAGATGTTCAACCACGTGAACTTTTATAACGTCCTGCTGCTCCTGAGGGACACTATTTAGGGTTGAGTGATACACTGTTTAGAATATCATACCTTCTACACTGTCTTCCCTCTCTGCCATTAATGGGAGAGAAAAGCAGAGGAACAAATTCTGAAGGCTTATCTCCAGCACGCTGATCTGCAGGATATTTCCTGCCATGAAGGGTAAGACAAGGGTGATTTTTGATTAAGGCGAGAGAAATTTGCTTTCTGGTAGTAATTTCAGTGTATAGTTACACCTCACATCAAATTATAAGCATGCAGAACTATAGGATTATAATCTAGTTTTGGCACTGTTAGGTATTTCATATGGAGTTGCATACTAAGGATCTATACTATTGCTGCATTTTGTCATCACCAGGTCCATCACAGAACATGTTCCTTCAGTGGTGAGGAAGTGACCAAAGAGTTTCCCGAGTGCCCTTTTTTCCCCTCCGTCCTGGACGACTTGCTGCTTTTCTGAAAACTTGTCACTCAAATATACAAATATATCTGATGTTGTGGTTCTGGGAATTTTTATAATTTATGCTGAGCTCTGCTTTTTTCTGGCTAATAGAAACATAATTGACAATATTACATAGTTTTACAGGATTAATTTTATTTCCAAAGCCCTACATCATTTAAAAATAGGTGACCTTGCATTAATTTAATGCATAGATTTTTGGGGCTGGTTTTTATCAACATCTCTCCCCTCTTTGGTTTTTTTGCAAACATTTTGAAATGTGGTATTTTTGCCGGCTCTTGTGGAATTGTTTTAGAAAACATTAGTTCTTTGCGTATTCTTTTGATACTTGGCTTTCCCTGTCTCTTAAGCTTCGTAAAGCTTTAGCTAGGTAAACCAGTCACCTGCGCTGGTTCATGTCATTTTGTGTTGTTAATAAGTCAATATATTTTGGCTGTTGAGGCTTCCTCAAAAGATCTGCCTGCTTTCACTGGTCTCCAGGCAGACGGTCCTCGAGCTTGGCGTGGCCAACAGCTGTGCGTTAGCTCGCTATGCTCCCTCTTACAGTCCCATCTCTGTGTACGTCTGTCTCCATTAGCATTAAAAGTATTTTGTGCATAATTTACACAGTTACCAAATACTTAGAAGCTACATTTCTGTTATCCCCAAGCAGGCTGCACTCAGCAGAAATTGCTGTCTGAAAACATGCACAGCTGGTAACCTTTGCTGGTATTCCACACAGAGCAGAAATACTCTGCTGCTCTCTGACAGGCAAACGTATCCATTTGGGGTTAGGTTTTTTCATTTTTTTTTCCTTGCTCATTTGAATTCTTACTGACACCTAGTAGACTGAGTAGCAGTAGTGATAGTCAACGTTGCATTGTTGCAGTTTCCCTCCTCTGGCATAGATTTTGCTTTGTGACCTTGACAAATCATTTCAGCGCTGCGTTTATTTTCCCATCCAAAAGATCTTCTTCCCTTTAAATTCAGGCTATAATTTCAAAGAATTACGAACAAAAATGCTATATAGGTGGTGGATGTTGTTACTGATCGCTGACAGTAGCAGGTGCAAGGGTGTAGCACGTTGTCTCGGGAAACAAAGCCTTTAGGCAGCCCTGGACTGCCTGACTTTTGGGTGGTTGAGTTTGCTCTGTGGCTCCTACTGTCTTCCCCCAACAGTGTGTGTTGGAGGAGATGGGTAACTCCTTGTGCAGGGTGATGCTCAGCGGCTGGCTGCAGCGCTTGCTGGTTTTTGCCTGGAGCACTGCACAAATAACTGCAGGAGCAGTGTTGGCAATATGGAGTGGTTGCAGCCTTCCCAGCAGCTCTCAAGACTCCAGTAGCACTTACTAGTGTTGCACAAGCAGGTTGTTTCTGAAAAGACCAGCCATTCGCTGTACATAGACTTAAACAACTATCACAGGAGCAAATTTCACTGCTGAGAATAGCACAAGAAGCGCCCTGTCCTCAGCCTGAGGCTTTCGGTACAGAGACTGAGAAAACGAGGACCCCTCGGTAGGCTCCAGCCATTTGGGTGAAACATTGAGGAAGGCATGTGTAGCTCTGGATGACTTTGAAGATGGTGGTCCTGAGAGCAAGCGAGCTCCCCAGCAGAGCACTGGAGCAGTGTATCACCGTCATGTCACTCACTCACCCACCTTATGAAATAACGGGTGCTTGTTTATTTGGTGATAGAGGCAGTTGCCCCTTCCCCCCAAAAAAAGAAAAATAAAGAAAGAGAACAATCAGTAAGGTATCTCTTAAGTGATAATAAGATAAACTAACTATCCCTTGTGAGAACAATAATTGGTAAACCAATTAGTGTTTTAACAGCCCAATACAAAATCACCCTCAGACACAGTTCCCCAGTGCCCTGCCTGAGCCATGGCATCAAAGTGAGCAGAGACCCTCCTCAATGTCATTCATTCTGTAGCTTCTTTGGGAAACTGAAAGATTTCATGTACATGGAAATTTTTCAGAAGTTGATTTTTTTTTTTTTTTTTTCCTACCCCAGTATCAATATTTCAGGTAATTATTGATGTATCGGTTTTAAAACTGGCGGTTTCCAAAACAAGATTGCGTCTGACCAGAAATTGCTTTTGATGTAACACATCGGGCAGGGAAATCAAGTTAATGCGTGTTCTACTGTTAGCTTCAGTAGAGTGAGAATTTTACCCCTAGGTAACCGTCAAGCTGATCTTGTAAGACACTGATAAATAAGTAATCACTTAACAAAAGTAGCAAATGGGTAAAAGAGTTGTCTATGTGTATGTATTAAAAATATGAATATTATAATCAGTATATCATTTTCTTCTTCCCACAGACTGTATCAGCATGCATGTGTAGAGAGCAACTGTCCTTCCAGAAAAACATTTGCATAAGCAACTGAACTACCCCCGAATACCCAGAGTAAGAAGACTCTCTGTTCGTGGTCTGCAGAGCAAGAATGTCCTGGAAAAGAGAACAGTAGGAAGCAGTGATGAAATACAGGACGGACCTGATCTAGTGAATTACCTTTTCATCATCACGCAATCCAGCTCAAGCCATACCTGCAGGCTTGACAGCCCTCTTCATTCACAAGTTGAGGTATCTATTTGCCGCCCGGGAGTGATGCAACATAATATTTATATGCTGTGAGGTGTTAACATGACAACCAGCAGCCGTACATGTCCAGTACCCGCCGTGAATGGACATATGACTCACTATCCAGCAGCACCATATCCATTGCTTTTTCCTCCAGTCATCGGTGGACTGTCGCTACCTTCCCTCCATGGACTCCAGAGTCACCCACCAACTAGTGGATGCAGCACCCCGTCACCTGCAAGTAAGTGCTTGGTATTAATAGCTTTTATTGACCAGTTTTCCTCTAACAAAGACTGATCGTGTTCATTCTGAAATTATTTTAAGAGTAATTGCAGTTGTTCATCTGTGATGTATTTTCCTTGGGCAAAGAGCATGCATTTGTTTTGAAATATCATTTTCACTTAATCTTGTTTTTATAAAAATAAACATGCAACTAGATGACATACCAAACCAGGGGTGATAAAACCTGCTATGGATTTTGGCATATCCTGCATTATCATGTTAGCTGCAGAATCCAATGCTGTGTTTAAAGAAACTTTACAAAATCAGTCTGTTCGTGAACAGCGGTGTTTCTTCAGTACAGAATTCTCTTAAGTTGTGCTGTAGTTAATACTGCTTTTGTCTTCTGTAGTCCTTAACTGCTTTCTTCCTGGGCAGCTTGCGAAGAGCAGCCCAGTGGACAGCTAGTAGCTGTAAGCCGCCTGTGGCTGCAGAATTAGCCCATGAGTCTACAGTTGGGTTCTGCATGCAGCACGCTTAATCTTTTCAGCACTGCTGAGTGTATTAGCTGGGCAAGTTTGTTTTATCACTTTACGACGAAGGTGCGTTTTCTGCTTTGTCTTAAGTTTTATTTATGTTTAAGTGGCTCCAAACAAAGCTGTCCTAGGTATAAACTCTTTAAGTAGCATCACACGGACAAGATAGATCTCCGGAGGTCTTTGCAGTGGGTGACTGATGTATTTATCACCCATGTGAGGAAAACCAGAATGTGTACAGCTTTGCAGGTCAGTTTGTTGTGAAGGTGCTTGTCTAAATACATTACTGTGATTGTTCAATATGGAAAGGTCTTGACTGACCAGCACGTTTGCAGAACAACTACACTTTCTACTAAAGGAAAAGGAGGCTTGTTACAGCAGTGCCCCTCATACATCTTTCAATGGAAAATACACAAAGTTAGAGCTCCAAACACAAACGGGAAACCACTGTGAAGACAGAACTTCTGAAGAGTAAAGTTGTGGGGTTTGTGCTGCCTAATACTAATTGTGGCTTCATGTCTCACATATGCGTATTTGAAGGCTGGGCAGTCTTGAAGTAAAGCGATTTTTATTCCCCGCCTCCCCCCCCCCAAGTAATGTGGACAGTTTTCATCCAGTCACATGTGGGAGAGGTATAATCGGGTCAGGCTTTTATTTGCCCTGTTTTATTGCAGGCTGTTTATCAGAGGTGAAAAATGGATCACTTTCAGCCAGAAGGTCTACAAGTAACTGTTTGACTTCCCAATCCTGTCAGAAATTATCCTGGTTAATTATCAGAATACTGTACTGAATTTATCCCCCAATATTGCAAGAACGCTTATGTGTTGAAGATACGGAGTGTTATTAGTTAATGGGAACTTTTTTTGAGGCATACACTGGTAAATACCAAATGTATATATGATCAGATACCCAGAGTTTTTCTTTTCCATGTGTTGTTCCTGTGGAATTAAGACTGTGTTGCAGTTGCATTATTAATAATTAGTAAACTGGTCAGTGTTCAGCCTTTGAAAAAAGTAGTGCTAAGTATGAATTTCTGTGGATATGCAAATAAGTGGTGGCTACTGAATCTTTGGGTTTGCGTCTTTATGCCCTGGTCCCAGCATTTTCAGGGCAGTGTTTTTGTTGAGGTTCTTTGCAGCACTGTCTCACCTTGACTGAGCATGAAAGCCTGGCAGCTGTTGTGCATAGCTCGAGGCAATAGTGTTTGACAAAACCAGCTAAAATGGCAAGATAGGGAGACCCTCGACACAGTCCCTGCAGGATGACTCTTCTGGTTTGTACTACTCTGTTTTCTTACCTTTGGTGTGACAGTCTGTCTTGTTTCAAAAACTTAGACTTCTGATTCTGGAGCTTGAGGTTAGTATCACTAGAGTTACCGAGACAAGTTCTTGGAAGCAAGCAAGTTGAGGTTTGTGTTATATTTCAGGTTTTTGTTTTTCATTGTGGATTTTTTTTGAAAAAAATTTTTTTTTTTAAATCATTTACAGTGAAGCCAACCCATGGGCTGAGGTCAGTACAATTTATGGTCTCTTTTAAAATTAGAACTTATAGTGAGTGGTGGAAGAATATAGATCTCTCTTGCAAAGACCTGAAGAAATCAAAGTTTGGCCAAACCACTGCTCTCTATATGCTTGAAGCTATTGTACTATTTATCTTCTAGATTCTTTCCATTCATGCAAAATCCTGTGATTTCATGCAATAGGAATGCTATAAAGATCTCTTTAATCTTTTTAAAACAATGCAGTTCAACAGCTTTTGTTCAAAGTTGCAGTCATTTAAGCCTTCATATTATTGTCCTGTTTTATTATGTTCTGTCTTGGTTTTAGACTTCCCATGATGGCAGGTAACCTTATATCAAGTTGCATTAATCTACAGTTGGGGTAGGTATCTCCAGCCCGTTAAACAGACAACAGTATTCTAGACATACTAATTTTGTGAGCACAGTGGGCTTACAATAAGACGGCAGGATGGAGTGATTTAGTTTCACTGATGTTAATAACGGTGTTGCCTCCATGACCTGTGACTTGGCTTCTGTTTTTATACTGAGAGACATAGTGCAAAATACTTAATAATTAGAGGGCTGGTCACAGTGCTAAAGAGGTCAGAAGATGAAAAAAATATCACTTTTATGCATACGTGAACTACGCATTAGCACCGAACGAGACCACGGTCAAGAAGATCATTACTTTTATAAGTCCGATTGATTTACCTACCGCTATATTACCCCATACAGCACAGAGCAGATGTCTTCACTCCTGAGATCAGATGGCATGCAGGCTTCCCTGTATGCATTAATAATGAGGAATTGCTTCTATATTTAAAAAAACCCAAACAATCACAAAGATTGTTTCAGGAGATTACTGCTTAGTTGATTTAGAAGTGGTAAGGGAAGGCCAAACTGGAGGCATTCCTGTGCTTTTTGGGTCGTGTGCCAGCCTGTCCCAGACCAACAGGGTTCATCTCTCTGCTGGACTGGGAGCAGCTGCGGGAAATGGATGCTTAACAAAAGTCCTGCAGAGCCTGACGCATTTACAGTAGGAAAATCACAAAACTTTAGTGAAATATTTGGGGGAGGAATAAATAAATATGGACAAAGATTGTTACACGTCGTCTTATTAAAGTAAAGGTATCTTAGCTTGAGGAGAGTAGCAGTCATGTGGGCGCACACAGGCAGTTCTGGTGTCTGGGTGGCATTGCTCTTCATTATTGCTGGAATAAGGGGCCCATCTTGCCATCATGAGACCTAACGCTGGTAATGCTGTTGCTAGAGACCAGTAGGTAACTGTCCCAATGTGAGAATACCAGCTTAAGAAGAGTTTACCTTCTTTATAAAGCATCTGTTGTGGATGTAACTGCAACTTTCTGTCTAGAAAAAGGCTAAATATAAAAATTAGTCTTAAACCCCCCCCCAAAAACTACAAAAAAACCCTAACCAAGTGAAGCACCACCTGACATTTGAGAAGGAAGGTATGTAAAAGCCACGCAGATCATTGTAGTATATCCACTGAGTTGAAAACTGATGAGGAAAGTACTGTCTTTATGTTATGGCTGATGGAACCACAAGGCACACCGGAGTGTTGTGTTTCACAAGCGAATCTCAGCAGGGGAAGATGAAGCCATGCTGCTCATTGGTAGAGCATCTTTGTAAGACTGGTTTCTGTAATGTTACTTCACCAGAATAGTCAGATTTTATTAGTTTGACGTGGGTGAAGACCACTGCATAACAAAGCCAGTTGGTATGAGCTGGAGACTGTGGCATGGGGAGGAAAAAACTTAATCTGAGCTAATGCTGTGATGAAAGTAGTCCCTGAGTGTATCCTAGAAAAAACTGGGTCTGGACGGTAGCCACTGTGGGAGCCATTAAATAATAAAACACTTCAGTTGGAATTGTTCCCTTTCTGCTTGGATTGAGCATCCTGCTTCAGGCATCCTGCTTGAATGGGGCGATGCACATAGCCCATGGCATTCAGTGGGAGCAATGCCATATTCTCCCTCTAGCCCCCCCACCATGTTTTGGTCCTTAGGCTGCTGACATGAGCCTTTATTCTGCCTTCATTTGTTGCAAGGGTAAAGGAGATTGGTAAGGGGGCAGGAGAGAGCAGTGAGCCTGATATAAGAATGTCCTGGAATTGATATAAACTTAGTAAGACTGCTTCATCCAGATAGTTTAAAAAAAAAAAAAAAAAAAAAAAAAAATCTGAATGTGTAATTTAGAGGGCTGTTGGGATGTCAAGGAGAAAAATCCATGCTAAGGTCATTTGTTGTATTTTAGCCAAGCTGTTCCATACTTTTCTGTCTGGGGTGTTTTAAAAGTGCATTGTAAAGAATAAAGGACTTTATATTCTGTTTTATGCAAATCTTTTAGGTATGAGAAAACGTATGGAAAGTAAGATCATCTGAGGAACTGGAAGAGGTAGACAAGGAACTAACTAAGACTTTACTTCTGGATAGTGCTATGTAAATAATAATTATTATATTTAACAGCCAGTATTATTGCATCTCAGGCTTTTCAGACATACTCAGGCCAGACAGATTGTTGGTTTAAGCGTTGTTTTCTGCTGGAATTGGTTTTCCTTCCATTACTGCTGGTTATTTACTGCTTTAACTCCAACTTAAAGATTGCTTGCTTTTTTTTTTTTCGCTGGGAAATGGATTTTCCACTGCTATCATTAAAAGAGTACAGTTAAATCCAGTGTTACTGGTGTAGTACTGCAAGATATTTTTGCCAGCCCCACCCGTTGCAGGAATTCATTTACTTTTCCAGTCCTGTTGTTAATCATTATATTGACACAGAAAGTCCTCCCAAAAGCACTCTTTGGCAGATTGCATTAAATATGAATAGCAGATATTCATTACGATGTGTTGCCCCCAAGAGAACTGTAAACTATCTGCACTACTTATGAACAGGCCAATACACTAATTCTCCAGCTATTCAAATTATTTTCAAATAGTTTAGTGTCTCTCTAATAAAAACAAGAATGTCTCTGTTTCCCTTAATTACTTAGAAGGTCAAGGACTCCCACATCTCACTTTACTTCACAAAATGGGGAATATTTCTGTTGGAGGTTGGAGTATGGTTAGTACATGATGGATTTTCTTCCCTTGGCATAGTTACTGAGGCAAGTGCTGTCTGTAATGGACTAAAAAAGAAAAAAAAAATCAAAACAACAAAAACCTCAGCACTCTGGAATTGTCTAAAATAATACTATAATAGTTGTATTGAATTAGGAAAAAATATATGAATCAACCTTGCTTGATTATGTTGTTGAGCTTTTTCATGCCTTCTAATTTTAGTGTGGCTGTCTCCCTTTTTTTCCAGTTCTGTCTCCCAAGGAAGGCTTGCTATGTAGTCATTTACACGTCTCTGCAATTAACAGATGACTTTTAAGACTTCTGTACCTATTCAGTGCACATGTTGCATATCTTTATTGAAAGGACAGAACATATGTTTGCATTCAGAAAGGGGGGGATAAACAGAATATGAATATCGGATGTCTTAGCTACAGCCAGTGTTGCCTCATGCTGGCAAGCCTGAGGAACAATGTCCAGATGATACCCTGCAGATATCACTCATGACCTTGAAACCACTATTTCTTTTCAGTTCTTCCTTTCGTTTATGTTGTGGGGTTTTTCCTGGTGGGGCTTTTTGTGCAGCTTGAAAGCACCCATGCTTCAATTAATAAAACTACGTTACGTTGTCATTTTCTGACTCCAGTTAATCTGAAACTATCAAAAATTTAAACTTATTTTTTCATGTTAGAGCTTCTTTTTTCAGTACTGCCACTTTCTAAAAAAACAGGAGCGCTTCTTCACTCAGCACAGCTGGTGGCTCTTGCTGTAGCTCTGCTTTGCCAAGGTGACTCCTTGGCACCCTGCGGATGCAGTCCGCATCGGATTTTAGCGGGCAGCAGGCTCATCTGCAAGAAATCAGTTCTGGGTGTGTATAGACAGGAATTTGCTTCCTGGGAGGAAGATGAATTTAGAAATTGTCTACTCTGGCAGGGGGAGCGCGTGGCGTAATTCTGGCACGTGGTCCGTAATTGCTCTCTGCATCCCTGGTAGATGTGCTGTAGTCTGAAGGAGCCTGGTGTTTGGAAGTCTAATAGGAGCTGTCAGAGAATTGCTCCTTCCCTGCTTATGGACCCTGCAGCAAGGAAATTCCCCAACAAAATGCCTTCTTACCTAAGGCTGGAAATACGTTTCTGCGGAGTATTGCGAACGACCTTTTCCTTTGCTGTGGCCTAACAAAAAATAACACCCAGTAGCTCCCAGTGTTGGGGACATCAGGAATGAAGAACGAAGGGCTGGCTCCAGTAGCCCGCTACTGGGTCCTACTGGGTGACCCCTCTGTTGCCCCTCTGCCCGGTGATGGTGTGTTTGGTGTTAGTTCATCCATTGCAAATGAAACACACAGTGTATCATTCAAAAGGAGCACAATGAGAGACTTTGGGTTTGGCAGGGTAGTGGCACCCAAAGTTTTCTCCATGTATGATGTTCCTAATCCAAACTGATAGGTGTGATCTTCCAAAATTGTTAATCATGTGATAGTTCATGGTATTCAAAATGAACATAAGCTTTCGTTTTGCCAGGTTTCTGTCTGAAGGCATATGTTTAGCAGCTACAGTTTTAAGAAAACCTAATCATGTTATCTTAATTACATGGAGAGTTTCCATTTAGTAATGTTGCTGTGTTCAAAAGGCATGTCACCATGGGGTTTTTGTAAATACCTTTTTTTTTGAGCTAAAATGTGATTTTTTTAAAAAAAATTTTTTTTTTTCCCTCCTCAGTGCTGGCATTTGGTAAAACTTTCCTTCTTTACCCTTCTTGGGTTGTTAGTGTTTACTATGCTTTTAGCAATATGTGGCATGTAATTGGGAAGCCTTATTTAAGATTTGGATGGGGAAAATTTTTATCAGGAGAGATCAATTTTATGGTTTTCCTCAGCTAGAATTTCTTCCCCTTTTGCCTATTTAGGGAATATGGGGAACAAGTAGTGTTACATGGACTTTTCAGCTGTATCAATGACAGCATGTTTCCCATTTAAAATGATAAATACCCACCCTATCTGATGAGCCCTGAAAGGGCAGGGAATCCTTTTTCCCTTCCTTTGTCCTTTAGCGCTCTGTTTCCTTTCTTACTGCCCAGAATAGGCCTATATCAGTAATATTCATAAATGATTTACAAAAGTAATTCCTGTGTAATAGCTTGGGACGTCAAGATTTTATGATGCTGCCAGATGTGCTATCAAACAAAATTATCTGGTTCAAAAAACTTGTGATAAATCTAGTCAGAGAAAATTCCCCAGGGCAAACTCACCCTCTACAAAAGTAACTATATCTCATAAAATTGTTAGATTCTCCTTTACCACATGTTTGAAATCAGACTTAAAGCAACAGATTTATTCACGTGCAAACTTAGGTTTGGGATAAACTAACAAACAGGAAGGACTGGCCTTAAGTAACAGAAAACTCCTTTCCTTTCAAAACACCACGCGCACTCAGAGGAAACGTCAGAGTAAATATCAGAAATATTTGGAAAACCAGAACCTGCATCCCTAAGATACTCAACTGTTTTGTCTAGATAATGCATTTTTAGAAAGTAGTTGTGCCCTAAATATAGTGGGTCTCATCTGGGTTGGGCCGCTGAGCTCCCAAGTGATGTATCTGAGCACCCTGAAGTTGTTCACTGAGCAACGTGCCCAACATCTGCCACGGGTGTGTGTTCATTCCTTTATAGTCCCCGTAGGGGGAAACATATGGGCAGCAGGGTGCATGTTTTGGTGGGGAGTTCAGGTTTGGAAGGAGGGGAAGCGCTGGCGATGCAGTGGAAGTCTCTGTGTGGCCATGCCTCCATGCTGGAGAAGGCTGGACCAAGGCACTGCGCCCTGGGCTTAGACCTGCAGGTTTATGGTGGTCCTTGTTTCTCAGGAAAGCCCCTGAGGAAGTCCAGCCACCTGCACAAAGGAGCTTCACCAGTACAAGTAGTTTAGTTATGCTGGAGGAGCAAAGGTTTTGAGCATGATTTTCATCCAATAGTTCAAGGTGTTTGGGACAGGGGCTGAAAGTCCCGGCTGGGAGCTTTTGGGGGAGAAATTCTGAGTTCAGGCAATGAAAGAGTTTGGTTCAGCATTTCTTGGGAGCCCAGAGCAGAGCATGAGAGGTGGGTCTGGAGGGCTCGTGGTGCGCCGTGTCTCTGGGGAGTGCACTTCTGCTTTTCGAGTAGTCTGAGACATTCATGGGCTTGGTGTGCTGCCCGCTGTTGCACAACATGCTTGCTTATAGCTTAAATTTCTATGGAAGTCAGCTAATGTATGCAAGCAATAGGTGTGGACCTCCAGGTGGAGCTTGGTCTTTGATCTTTTTCAGTGCTGAAGGCCAGTCAAATTTGATTTAACCTCAGCATTAGCTTTCCTGAGTTTCATATGTTTAAATCTGAGACTTGCACTAAGGCTCATACTCACTTTTTAAAAGAAATCTGAACTGCAAGAAATAAAGACGGAACACTTTTTTTTTAAAAAAAAAAAAAAGGAGAAATGCTATGGAAAATTCACAAAAATACTTTCCTCATCCTTTTACCTTCCTAGGGATGGATTCAAACCCCAGCAAGGGCATGCAGCTCCTACAAGGGCTGTGGAGACTCTGCCTGCGGTCACAACTGGAGATCATTCTCTTCTATATGTATGCAAAAATTACCTAGTTGCTTCTTAGAAATTAAAGCCTTGATCTTTCAACTCCATTGGTAAGGGTGTGTAAGAGCAGATAGTGTTCATTCTGTAAATTTAAGACTTAGATGCTTTTCAAACGCTGGCTTTTACTAAAGATGTATTTTGGTACTTGCAGTAATGTGGGAATATAATTTCTGACATATCATGGGGAGAAAAATGTATGTTTATGGAGTTTTCACTTCTTTTCAAAGTTAAAAGTTTTCGGGTATGTTTCAAGGCTTCATAACATACCTCACTAGAACCTTTTACAACCCATAATGTTTTTTCACCAGTCAGATTTTAAAAACCTGAAAATTAGTTTTTTATAAAGGAAATGCTAAAAATCCTTTAAATATAGCTGTAATAGCATCAGGTTTCCCCTCCCGTACATAAAAACAAAACGAAAGATTTTCTTTAACAGTACTGAATACTCCAGGGGAGAAAGGCGGTGTCCTGGTGCCCACTCTGCGCAGCCCGCAGCTGTTATCAGAGGTTCTCTGCAAGGGCTTGCAAAACCTCTGGGCTCTAACAATCCCTGCGACTGTATTTGAGGGAGAAAAAAACTTGGCTCCCTTTTAAGATTGAAAGTGCCCGAGCCGAAACCGGAGCACTGCCCTGTCACAGTCAGGTCACCGTCAGAGGAAAATGCGGCGCAATTTCCTGTGCATTGTGATTTTATTTGGGTACCATGCAAGTAGTAAAGTTACACCACTGTGGAGCACAGTATGTGACAGGGGCAACTCTTAGGGGTTTCCATTGGCTCCGCTGTAGCCCCTATTATTTCTATCCTTATTCCCTTATTATCCTCATTCCTTCCAGCCACTGAGCAATACTTCTTTGAGGGTAACGATCCTGTAGAGAGATGTACAGACCTTAAGTCTAGAGCCCTGAAACTAGACCATGCTGTAAATCTGCAGTCTTTGGAAGAATTCACCTGCATACCAGCATTACCTAAAAGCTATGGTGAAGGCATTTGGTGGGAAATAGAACTGTATCATGTAAACAAATCTGTTTATTATATATTATTTTTGCATAGCAATTCTAGAATCAAGAGTTCTGTTATTTGAGAAACTAAATCCTGTGAGAATCATTAAAAGTACAGAAATAATTATGTCATTGCAGAATTAACTATCTCTAAACCTACGGGGTGACATATCAATTCATAAAGGGAATAGCAAAGCATAATGCGGGGCACATCTGCTGCTCCGATTCCTGCAGAACCGTCCATCTATTGGTATCTGCAGACCATTTGAAATTGAACATCTGTTAGAAGCACTCGAAAAAGCAGCAGGAGAAGCTGTACACCTTACAAAACACTTTGCTGTCGGTAACATCATTGTTTCAATGGCACATTCTTACAAAAATTGTTGTAAGTCCCCTTCAAGTCCTAGATCTTCCTGGCATTGTTTCTTAAATAGCAGCAGCATGAGTAATTGTAAAAATAACATGGACTTTTCTAAGGACTTTCCTAACATTTTTATTACTTTTTATTTATTATACTTCTGCAATGCACAAACTGCTATAGAGTTTCCAAACAAAGAGGGAGATACGATCTCTGTTCCAAGTAACTAGGAATCAAGAAAAGGAAGACGTATGAAGAGTAAGAGAAAAGGATGTGACTTCTGGGCCAAGTGATGGAGGTGAAGAAAGGCTCACATCCTAGCGAGGCAAAACTGAGTTTGGGGCTTCTAAAAAAAAAAAAAAAAAAAAAGACTAACGGTAAGATGCTGCAGCTTATTTCACAAAACCTGTGTGCACAGTCGGTGGTCTATTAAGTATCGTAATTGAACTGCAATTGAACTACGTCGTCTTAACTCTCAGCTGAACTGGTCAGGTTGACAGTGTGTCTCCCCTAGCTGCGTGGTCCGACAGAGTCCAACTAATTGGCAATGTTCTTCTGTTTAACAAAACCAGAAATATAGTTAAGGCACAGAGAGAAAGATTTCACTATTGATTAGCAGTGGTTGGTTTTGCAAAGTGACCTGACAGACATTTGGAACACATCAGCTATCTCATGGCGCTGCAGCCAAACATCTTGGAGCATGGTTTGCTCTCCTCCACTTTTATTACTCGCAGAAGTAGCGAACTCTGCCAGGATGTTATTGGAAGGGATGTTTGCCATTTTAATATGTAGTTACTTGCACAAGCTCGATGAAAACATATTGCAATATCTTTGATTTTTAAGAATAGGTAATTGTATTTACTTGCAGTAAAAAATGTGAATCATTGCTATAAATTATTTGGGAAGGTGAATTAAAACATATAGCACAAGTCACAAAAACTACTTGGTTTTATTCAGCTGTGCAAGTGCTGAAGTATTATACTGGAAATACTCCCCATTTCACTTCTTTTCAATAACCAAAGAATTTTTACCTTGTTGTCCAAGACACAGCTGGAGCATTCCATAACCAAGGTAAAGCTTCAGTGAGGCAGTCTATCACTAGTGCAAGTATTTGGAAAGTCACTAAAACAGGGTTTCTGCCAAACCTTTGTCACCGTTGTGAAGCGCTCTGTGTGTGTGCTGGTGGGTTTCAGTGCTGAGAATATTATACACTGTACAGCCCAGAATTTACAAACCTCACAAAGTATACATAGGAAGAGCATTAGCATTAAAAACCAGAGTGAGATATGTGCATTTTTCCTCCTTAGATGTTCCTTGATAATCCATTTTTTTAGTCAGTTCTGGGCCCATGAAACTGCTTTGGCTGCCCAGAAGTCTCCACGGTTATAGTCCCAGTAAGAAAGCAATGAAGTGATAAGAAATGTGTGTCCCTGTTTGGTAAAATTGGTCTTTTAGGGAAAAAAAAAAAGTTTCAGGAGGTCTAAACAAAGTTGTTAAAGCTGCTCTCCTGAGGTCCTACTGCTGCAAGGGCTCTCTGGGGCTGATGCCTCTCCTTTGTCATCAGATGCGCTGAGCGCATTTTGAGGTCTAGCAGGTTTCGTTTCTTTGGAGGAAAAATGTACTTTGGGGGTCAGATCTGTTGTTTGAGGCGGGCAAAGAGCTATTCAGTAATGTACAGTCACAAAAGGAATCCAGCACCCAAAGTCCCTTTCCTTACTTGTAGCTTCAAGTTGCAGTCCACCTGCCCCACTCTGCCTGCCCATCACCCAGGAGCTCTCCCTTTAACCTTTTTCTATACTTTCTTGTCCCTACAAGTTGTCTGGTTGTGTCTGGGGTTTTTTTAATTGATTTCTGTGGTTGTTGTGTGCTTCTGTGCTTTTATCCCATATGAAGGCATACAAATGTATGTATAATTACAGAAAATATTTCTCCTCCCTCTCTCCTTACTGGAGGAATTGCTTTGCGTTTATCCTCGAAGCAGAAGGGTGGTATCTTCAGTGAGATGTTGTCTTTGGGATGGGAGGGTTGCGGAAGTGTTTTTAGGAAGGTTAGGGTGGTTCTCGCAGCCAAGAAAAGGGGAGAGCACAGTCTGGGAAGGGGGCTCATGCCTGTACAATGACACAGGAGGCAGCTGGCTCCTGGGATTTGGTGTGTTAAACAACTTGTAAAAATGTGGGAGCCAGTGAACAAACTCAATTTCTAAGTTTCTCAGAGATTACACCAGCCAAGGGGTGTCTCTTCGCCTGTGTCCACAGAACATTGGTCATCCCTCAAGAGTAACAGAGAAGGCGTTAGAGCCATGCTGCTGAGTCACCTCACCTTGATCGTATTTCCAGTCACAAGGTTGATGGTAGGTGTGTGTGATGATTTGAGAAAGATGTTGATCATTGTCAATTGTCTATCGGTCCGGAAAGTTGGGAACCATTGACCTAACGTGTCTCTAAGGTCAGGGAGACTTTTTTCCAAGGATTTGTGCCTGGGATCAGACATCAGCCTGCTAGGAGGAGCATGAAGAAAGGTTGCTGTCACAACGAAGTATCACTTTTTCTTAGGATGGACTATTTTTCCCTTCTCTTTTTCCCCAGAATGCTTATCTTGCCTGACCTGATTTCAGAATATCGTGTACGTACAAGGCACAATGATATTTTGAATCAAAACTGAATACTAGGATATGTATCATAGGGCGAAAGTGGCTCCAACAAGTTTCAAATCAAACAAGGGGCAAATTTCTTCCTGAGCCTGTTAATCACTTTAAACAAAATTACTCCCCAAATCGTTGGGAAACACGTAATCATCTCTGTAGCCATGCATGCCTATGCAGAGAGTGAATAAAATCCTGCTGCCGTGCCGGGCGGTTCTCTACGTGGACATCACTGACAGCAAAACTTCTGGAATTGGATCTGTCCATGTTGATGTTCACCGTAGGGCTCTACAGAATGACCTTAGACTGGCTGCCTGTGCTGTTGTTTTTGTGTTCAAGAGGTGTGTTTGTAATAAAGTATTTTCTAAAATGTTAGGCTCAGTCAGCCCATGTACTTTCTTTCCTAATAATAGGTTATTATTTTCTGCGTAGCGTTTGTGTCAGAGCAGAAGGTCCAGGATGGCTAGGGGAAGGGGGTGAAGGAGGGCAGCCGGGGCTGCTAGAAGGATTGCTGATATTTCTGATGGGCAGAGTGAACGGGCTTCACCTGTGGCATACATTTGTTACAGATTCCTTCTAAGATCAGGAAATGAGTACAGTCAGCGCTTCATAATTAACTGTGAGCGGAAAATCTCTGGAGATGGCTAAAACAGATTTGTCCACTTAGAGAAGAAACGCTGTGACTTAACAGGTGTATGGTGCCTGTAATGTGCTGCTTAGGAGTTCTTCAGGCTCGGCTGCAAACAAAATATTGTCCGACTATAATAACATTGTGAACCTGAAGACCTTAACTGGTTTCATTATCAAGTGAGTGCCTGAGGGGAAATACACAGATGGAAAGGCATTCCTTTCCCTTGGTATAATGCTCCCGTGCCAGAGAATTTATGGCCAGGACACGGTTGGCCCTTGCATGGGCGCCTGGCGGAGGAAACGTATGAAGCCATTCTGGTCTTTTTCTTCTTTTTTTTCCTGCGGCCTGTTTAAGGGGTGAGTTTCTGTTGCCATCCCCAGGCTTGGGGACAGCATAGCTGTTTTATTCTGTGTATGCCTCGAGCTAAGGATGGGGGTTGTGCTCGCCTCTTCTTGTCTCTGCTGTGGTCCTTGTTCTCTCCCTGGGCGATGGGAGGTAACAGCCCTGCTTGGAAAACACCTGCTACCCTGGCAGGTGGATTAAGGCTTCTCTCTAGGTCAGCGTGATGGTCAACTGGCATAATCTTCTTCTTAGAAATTAATTTATCCCAGGATGTGCGGGGGGACTGATCAGAAGTGGTCTCCTAAAACTGTTGGCTTTTTTCTTCTTCTGGTGCAGAGGCACCTGCAAACTGGCTGAAAGACTAGAATGGGAACAATCAGCTCTGTCCTCTGTATTCCCAACCTGTTTGCTATACTGGCTGGAGATAGCATCGCTCAGGCAGTCTGAAAGGCTACACATGAAGAAACAAAATAATCAGATATTAACTCATCATTTAGCTAGTTGAGGTGGCTGTACTCTGTTCTGATTCATTAGATAGCCTGTGGTTTCTCAATTATGGTTGTCAGGAGGAAGGTATGAAAGCCAGGCTTTTTTTGAATGTGTGACCAGAGAAGCTGATGTTCCCCGGAGAGGAGTCTGGTCTGTCCATCGTGGACGACTGTTATTTCGGAGAACCTGGAAGATGAACATGCAGAGCACGTTAGGTAGTTGTCTAAAATACTGTTATTTTTTTTAGAACTGAATAAATCCACAAAGTTGGAAATCGCATGCAGGATCCTTGTTATATTTTTTTGTGTGTGTGCACATTTAGACTTAGTCAAGAACCCTGAAGGTATTGAAGCGAAACTAAATAAGTAATGAAGTTGTGGTTCAATTGTAAATGTTAATGCTTTTGTGAGAGACTGGAGGAGAAGTTCTTTTATTATTCAAACTGGCTTGTTCCTTCCTTGTTTATCTATCAGTTTGCCCTCCCTTTGAACATTGTATATGGTTTCATGGTGAAGAGTTCACGAATCTTAAAATGTTGCCTTCTTGTCAGTGACACTGATCATAGTACAAAGGTCTTTTTAAAATTTCATACAGATCAAATAGCTCTGTTTGTTAAAAAAAGGTCAGAAAAAAGGTCACCAGGATCTTTCATTGTTGGCAAAACTACCTATTTTTTTCTTAGTCTGGGTCATAGAAACAGCTGAACAGAACTGATTTCACTGAAGTTATTGATTAAAAACAATCAACCACCCCCTTTCCCCAACCTTCCCCCTTCTTCTAACAGACATCTGGCATGGAAAATTTAAGCTAAGTATTTTTATCAAGGCTATAAGCAACCAGAGTCTGCTACGATGGCTGCTGCAGGCAAGCATAAGAAGAAGGAGCTTCGGCAGCCCTGCCTACAGCAGCTTCTTAGTTTGAAGATGCTTTGCACAGGTGTAAAAATGCGATGCCAAAGTGCGTCTTGATATTAGCATACTGTACATTGTATCCTGTAATTAACTGCACCCACCTGTACGTTGGCATTTCTCTGACTCTGCCATCTTTTAAGCTGCGTGTATCTGAGGATCTAATCCATCTAAGCCTTGGACACCCAGAACTGCAGATGAAGTCAGAGAGCTGCAGGCACACAGCTCCTGGCAGGATTATGCACCCCATGAGCTATTGCTCTCATTATGTTGCACTGCAATATATCATCAGTGTGAAACATCATCCTAATGATGCATTAGTGTAATACATCATCAGGGGAGTCCCACCAGTAATGTATTACTCCGAGTATGGTGCTACTCAGTAAGAAAATAATCTCACAGTCCTCGTGTTGTTTCAGAACAGCATCAGCGAAGGCAGAATATGTTGCTAAAGATTGATGCAGCTTCCCAATTTCATAACTATGTTAATGGTGGGGGTACTTTCTGTATGCTCTGACTTTGCCGTTGTATTTTCAAAGAGGTGTATTTGGTCTGTCTTTGGTTGCATTTCTGTTTGGAAGGAGCAGGAATTGATTCTTTAGATTGATGGCTGGGGGGCTTGAATAGGAAGCCATAAATCTTCTGCCAGAGTGCCTGTTATATAATTCTTGGGGATGGAGAAAGCGGTTTATGAAAACTTGGTGCCAAAATTTGCCATTTTAAGGATTTTTCCAGTGTCACTGTGATACATCTTAAGGTTTCAGTCATGTATGATAAGATAAATACATTTAAAAAGCACTGTCTCTCAAAAATTAAACCCCTCTGTTTCCTGTATCAACCCATTGATTTTCTTTGGTCTGCAAGATCCTAGAGCAAAACAATCCTTCCCAAAGGAGTTGTCTCGAAGGCAAGATTTACTTCAGTGGGCAAGGCAATCAGATGACTTGGCTTACACTTTTGAATCACAGTGGTGATACTGTGAGGTGCTCGGCATGGGATTGCATCAGTTGCAGGGACTGCCAGGTGGAGAAATGTAGTTGTCAGTGGTCCACGTGATATAATACGAGGACTGCACTACTCCATAGGACACATCCATAGTAGGATTGAAGGGAATATTGGCTGTAAAATAGACAGTTCTGCAATGTGATATTATACATGGCCAGTGTTTTCTAGCGTGATTTTTGGATGCATCCAGTTTACAGGTGCAAGACATGGAAACTTAAAGGGAGTCAGAACTTCAGCGTGCTTCTGAGTCTGTGTTGCGTATTTTCTGTGCTAGCAGGCTGCACACAAGTTGGGATTTTTAAAAAAAATACCTTCCCAGTCACAGAAAAACCTCAGCAAAACCAAGGGACACTTCTTGAGTAGGTCGTGCAAAATTTGGCCTTCCTTTGCTTTGCTTCTTGTTCTCTTGTATTACCATATGACTGGACTGAGCAGCATGATGGTGGCCCTCTTGTGATTTGTCAGTCACCCCTTTTTTTCCTGTAAGGTCTTTACCAAATGCTTCTGCCGGTGTACCTATGTCAGTAACATAACGAAGTATGACAACACTGCTGTATTCGCAGGAGCACCTACTGAGCCCTCTGTTACTGCAGCAAAGTGGAGATTTTTTTACTGCTATGGCTTGTTTCATTCATTCACGATGTTTTTACTGTCCTGATCCAAAGCATGCACACATTGGTATAACACAAGGAGCACTTTGATGGCGTCATTATTCTTTTACTGGTTAAGTGCTCTATGGGCTTATTTAGGCAGCAAAAGCAGTACCCCAAGCCAAAAGAACTTTGGTTGTAACTTTCTTGAAGCCTTATTTGGGCAAAGTATGAATGGCCTTAAAAGACAGTGACTAATTTATTTCTTGAAGTGGTGCTGGGTTAAGATCATCATCACAAATCACACCGTCTTCAACGTTCTCCCTTACTGCTGTAAGTAATGCAGACCCGTTCTTTTAAAGTTCCTCCTTGAGACTGGTTTAGGCTCTCGGAGGTCCCAGCTTGCTCTCCAGGAGGATGGCGAGGCTGCTGGCGCAGCACAGCTCCTTTGTGCTAATGCAGAAGCAGCTGAAGGAGCAAACCTTCGCCTGCACGTCGGGCAGAAGAGTGAAGCCTGGTGACTCTCTTCCCAGTGACAGCACACCACGGCTGTCTGACAATTGCCTTTGGTTTTAAATTAAAATGAAGATCAGCCTTGTTGTCTGTATTATTAAATAAGCAAAATCCAATAAATAAAACCAAAAACTATCCATCGAAAAAGCAAGAGTTTAAAGGCAGAGATCATTTAATGAGTTGATCTTTACAGTTTTTAAAGTTTTAAGATTAAAATCGCCACTTCATTTCCCTGCTGTTGTTTGACACTACTTTGAAATCAGGTTCTCTTTCCCAGCCTGCCTGAACTCAGCCCCCATCGTTTTCATGAACAAAAATTAAAAAGATGATAACCTTAATTTTCTGATTTGGTTGCTGCTTAGGGGTTTTTTTTTTACCGTAGAACTGCTCAGCTCATGCCTTGGAGCCTTCTTGTTAGAGCAACACTGCCCTTCTCTGTGTATACAGAGTGTGTAATGAATCAAGCATTGCTGTAAATATTGTTTGCAAAGTGAAGTGTTTCTGGCAAATTCCCTCGACTTATTGCATAGTCATATATGGCAGGTTATTGTTTTAACAGATTATTAAACTCTGCATATGCACTTTAACCTTATCTGAACTTTGTTCTTGTCTTTTAGAAGGAATTAACTAAATCCAAATCAGTGGTGGGCTGTCAATCAACAGTCATATAGGGTTTTTTGACCTTACTGGTATGTCCTGTTGCATTGCATTGGGCTTTGTTCTTCCATCAGGTTACACCGTGACTCAGGCACAAACAAGACATGTCAGAACTGTAACATGATGTGACATGGCCAACAAAAATATCAGTTAAGAGGTGTGCGGACAGCTTCAATTCATTCAATTCATAGATTATTCGCTGTCCATTCATGTGTTGATAAAAGGTCCAGTAGTTCTCAACTTGCTGGCTGTTAAATGAAAGGGAAAAACAAAAAAAGCACCAAAGCAGAGAAACAATAATTAAGACTCTCGCCCTTCAGCTGGGTTCCCCTGCATTCAGCACCCGGGCTGTGCACTGTGGTTCCAGCTGGTGGTATTTGGAACCTGTGAGTTAATTAGAAGGAGAAATTTCTGCAGCTAGCAATGTAGATATTCTGGAGAAAAAAAACATTGCCCCGGGGGAGGGATGATATTTGAGCAGATTTATAGTGCTCTGAGTGTGCATATGAATGAGATGATGGCCGTCAACATGGCTTGCTGCTGTGGGGAACTGTCAGCTTTGCTCGGGTGGAAGGACATCCATGGAGGGGAGCAGTGGAAAGGAAGGGAAAATAATGAGAAAAATTGCATCGGTTTTAAAATGGGATTTAAAAATTCTTAAAGTACGTGAAAAAGAGAGTCTGCTTTTCTCTGGAGGGGAAGGGGAGAAACACCCTGCATAGGCAAGCAGCGCAGATTAAAGTCTACTGAATAGCTGGGGGAGTCGCCATGCATAGAGGCCTCTCTGAATGCCTAAGCCCCAACTCCCGCTTGTGTTTTGGTAAAAATCACCCTCAACAGAGTTCGAAACATCCTGGTTTATTCTGCTCTGGCAAAACCTGTTTGCTTGTTTTGGCACACGTGGAAAGGTCAACGTGGTACCGGGTAGTGAGAGGGAGGGATTTGCTGAGGACCATGGCCAGGCTGAGCCAAGGGATGTGCTTGTCCCACCCCGGACCACACGTTTTAATAAATTGTGTCCCCTAAGCTGAAGTGTCGTTCCTCACCGTGAGGGTGCTGTACACGATTGTGTGGGGCAGTACGCAGCTTCGTCTAACGCATGTACAGCCGCGCGGGGCTGCGGCAAGGTCTCCCACCTCGCTGTGCGGGCTGGGGCGTGCTGCTGGCCGGCTTTTGGAGAGGGGCTATGGATGGGTAGGGCAGGTTATTTACAATGCGTTCATTAATTACCTTTCTTTGATGGAAGGATTGAATTTTCTTTGTAGACACTGAGAGAATGTAAAGTGGGTTGGCCAGCAGTTTTAAGAATCGCTTTTGAATCCAGTCTTTTCACTTTTATCTTTCTTTCTCAGCTTGAATAAATCTCTAGAGGTTGCTAATTGCAGCATGTTTTCTGTAGCGCTCGAGTGGTGGGCAGCACATTTTTAACCTTGCCTTCTACAGAGGTTTGGCATCGCGTGACGTGCGTGTTGAGGAACGGTTGTGTCTTGCTGAACTCTGTTGTTCAGAGGCCCTTCTGTTTTTAAGTATTTGTCAGTGCAGCCTGCTGTCATTTACAGTGAGCCTTTATTGAGATCATTAAATGGAAAGTTTAAGATTAATTCCCTTTCAGGGCAAGAGGAAGAGGATAAATAACCAGTCCTGCTCGGTGTTCGTTCTTAATGACTCCAGCACAGTGTGAAAGAGTAAACAGTTTTGACAAAAGATGTAATTGATTGTTTGGGTTTGACTGATCACTCAAAAACGTAGCGTGTCCTCATTCAGAAGATACTCTGTAAGGTAATGAACATGATACTGTTAGAAAACCGGGTCTTGTGCTAAGCAAGGGTGAGGTGTCGTGCTGTGGCTGTACTTGTGGCTGGGCTGGTGGCTGCTGGGATCGCTGGTGCTGCTCCAGCCCCGTCCCTTCCTTTGGTGCTCCTCTCGTCCTTGGGGAGCCAGTTCAGAGAACCAAACTGGGAAGCTAAGCTACCAAAACCAAGAAAGATTAAAAGTGAAGTGTTTTCTGCCAGTTTAGAACCCTGAATTCCTGTATCAATTGCTGATGTTAGATGAACACCAAGGTTGGCATGAAAGGATGGGATCTTGCAGCCACAAGCTCAGGGAGGAGGGAGGTGGGACATGTTGTTCGGTGGCAAATGGCCAGTAGATCTGCAAGCTGAGTTCCAGACTGTGGTGGTGGGACACACCAGCAGCAAAGTTAACGGTGGTGTGGTTATCTGTAGGCTTTCTGCATTCTTCAGCTGCCACCTCTAGTTTGTTGGGAATGAAGACAAGATCACCTACTGCTTGCATCCTCAGATGCCCTGTGGGAATATTCATTCTGTTCACATCATGTCTAGCTCTAACCTTGTCTTTTTCTGTCCCCTTTTCTTGTGTAAGTTTTTCTAAATGCTTCTCTTTCATCCCCCAATATGCTACTCTTCATGCTTATTTTCTGTGTCTCCATGATTTCACTGTCCAAAGCATGGGTGATAAGCAGATCAGCAGTACGTTAAGAGATTAAGTTGTTTTTCCGTATCTGTGGAAGAGTGCTGAATATCCACAAAGGGGATGTGCAGCAATGAAAATGAGAAGATACAGGAGGAGTGCATGAAAGGCCAGTGAATGAAAAGGCCTGAGAATGCAAGTATTTGCCAATTAAATTCATGCCGTAGGAAGACCTTCTGGGTGCATAAAAAGAAGAGTCATACAATGGTCACATCTTCAGGATGGCTTTAGGAATGTAGAACTGTTTGGAAAGCTGAAATCAGGGCTGACCCATTATGGCCGGTTGTGATTGTAATGCCAGTTGTGATTCTCTTGGGCTTAACCTCATCCTTTCCTTCCTCGTCTTACAAAATCAGATGTGGAGATCTGCAAAGGACTACAAGGAAAGATTGAACAATTATCTGAGCAAGTCAATGATACCCATTAAATGTTTAGGTGGTAGGCTGAAAAGGATATCTATCCTTTTGGATATCCTTTGGAACTATCTAGTTATTAAGGGACTAAATAATACTTTGTATTATTTTTGCTACGTATTTTGTTTCACAGAATATTTGTGAAGCAAAGGGAGAAGCGCTACTACCATGGTGGTTGAGGGTAGTAGATGATCAGTCATGGGTTTGGAGCAATATAGTGAAAGGTCGTCAAGATCAAGGTCCTTATGGTTGAATCAGGTGTGAAGAGCACCTTTACTGGATGACCAAAACCTGACTGTATGGCTGTGGCTGGATGATAACTCCTCTGAATCTCTGGACCCTTCCTGCCTGACATCTCTGCCTTGGAAGGCAAAATAAAATTACAGGATTTTCATCAAAAGGATTGCTTAATAGTATGTATAAATTTTCTGGAAAAGAAAGTTGAGGGTACAAACTGCTCTGAGCTTCCTCACCAGTCAGCGCACGCATGTACATAGGTTTTGTCTTCATTATGGATAGGGATTGAATTCTCTGGCTGAATAGTATGTTGATGCCTCAGGCAAAGGATTGTTGAATAGCTGGGAAAGAAAGCTTTCCCACTTATCGGAGGGGCACCGTCAATGCCCTGCTGTTTGTAAGATCAGCGCTTATGCCTGGTCAGCTGCATCATATCATAGTACATGTTGCTTTGTACTTCCCAGTGCCTTCTCCTCCTCCTCCTCTTTATTCCTTCTATTCTTCAGGTTCTAGGCCATGGAAAGTGATTGGATAAAAAGACCAATATTAGAGGAGAAGGGGTAAGAAGTACAGTTTATCTATCTGTGTTTCCTTTTTCTTCTTTGGTGAGTTCATCCATTTGAGCTTTCAACGCTGTGCACATCCGGGATTCTTCCTTTAGATGATGCAAGGTGTTTCCAATTTCTCCTTCTCCTCAACAAACTGAGACCTAGACTCAGGTCTCAGGTTTTGTTGGTTGGTTGTTTGTGTTTTGTTTGTTTGTTTGTTTTCTGTTTTTCTTGTTTCAGAATACAGCAGAGCACCCAGGGCATCGATCATTGTGTTTGCTCTTTTCTGAGACATTTCTGACTGGTCAACCTCCTTTTGAAAAAGCTGGTGCCAGAAGTTTCCGTATGCAATGAATGCTTCAGTAGCATTATTTACAGTCCATAGTATCAACTTTCTACTCCAGTTTCCATATGTTGAAAGATGGTTTTCTCTGTGACTGGATTGCCTGGTAATTGTATGTTGAACTGGTCAGCCACAGTAACCGTAAATTCCTTTAAGTCACAGCTTTTCAAGTGCATCCTGTGTCCTTTGTGGGTGACCTGTATTTTTATTTTCACATGTGTGAACTTGAGGTGATACTGGGAGGCTGGTTATTTGAAGTTGAGCCTACTTTATCAATTATTGTGGTTTACTCTCTGGAACTGATCTAGTCTGGTGTTTACTTATGTAGTATTGTTCTTTTAGAAATCTTTGTCAGGGATATTGTTAGTTAGTGTATTATTATTGTATAATAATACAATATTGTATAACACTGTATTACTCACTTTATCCCCCAGTTACTGACAGAATTTGAACAACATTGGATTGAGACCAAATCCATATAAAATTACCTTAGAAATGTCTGTAATTTCTGATAGTTTCCCATTTACAATTACTTTTTGGGATAGATCAGCCAGCTTTTAATATATTTTATTCTCCATTGATTATGGAGATGTGATAAGACTTCTTTTCCATAATACTGTGTTGATTTCCATTAGTTATGCTACCATCCCTTAATTCTTTACTGATTGCATTTGTAACAGCTTTTACATTATTTTGCCTGAAATCAATACCAGGTTAGCTGATCCATAAATACCTAGCTCATCCTTCTTGCCCTCTTAAAATATTGGCAGAAAATCAGCTTTTTCAGCTCACTGCAACTTCCCCACCAAGACTGGGAAACAGAATGGGATTATGGACAAACTCTTACCGCATCCTGCTACACCCTCCCGACAGCACCATCCCTGCAGAGGCAGTTTTGGCATGTGTCCTGGTTCATGCACACCTTGCAGCCTGGCTGTGAGAAGTATATAAATCAGCAGGACAGCTATGGAAAGCAAAATGGTCATATTAAAAAAAAAAAATCATTTTACTCTGTCTCTAGTAGCAGTATGTCTGTGAAGTGGTGGTAACAATACATGTGATGATAATGATCCATGTTCGTTAGTGGCATGATGCTCTCAATCTTATAAACCCAATGGCATCTCAAAAAAATGTATGTTATGCACTAAAAGATGGGATTGGAGAAAGTCTAGAGGACCACAGGTTAAGAGTCACGTAGCCTTCCCCACTGGCTTCTCAATTGCTGGGGAGCTATGCGCTCCAAGGAGCAGATAGCAAAACTAGTATGTGTAAGGCAATACAGTAATGAGCACCTTTGCACATAGAAAAAAGTAGAGTGTTTTCCATGATGGAAAAGGAAAGATCGGGGAATAGAGACGAGACAATATGTAGACTTTGATGCCAGTATAGTTCTGTATTTGGCTTGAGGAAAACTAATGCAGAATTTGACACATTCTTTTTAAGTTCATTGGAAATTTGTCCTCCTCCTTATTTTGAGAGCAATTCTGAACTGGCCCATAATTGTCAAAGTGAAAAAAGGAAATCCTGTCATCTCTGCTATTATGGCTTAAAGCACTTTTTCAATTAAATTATCATTAGGGTTACATCATGAAAGGTATCAACATAATCCATTTAAGTATATCTTATAAGGCTCTTTACTACCGAGAAAAATCTCCTGTCTTTCAGGTACCAAAGTTACAGGAATTAATCAGTCATGGACTCCAGGGGAAAATTCAGCCTTGATGTAACTCAGTAGCAGGCATTAATTTATATCATGCCTCGGCGTGTATCTTTGTCTGCGCTAGGATTTTATATTTATATTATCACAGGACTTTTGTGCAGTTCTTGCATCAGGCTATTACAGCTAGCACAATAACGAGTCTGTACACCAGCATTCCCTGCTATTTTGGTTTCTATTTGATGTCATGTTTTTACTTTACCTGGGGACTATTTTTGCCTGGAGGAAACAATTGAGAAAAGAGGCGTATTTGAAAAGCCAGGAGTCAAAGGAGTGATAAAAGACACTTCTGAGCACAGTGAATAATTAGGAATTAACTCACTGTGTCATAGATGAGGAGTATTTATTGCATGTTACTGGAAACTTTCTCTGAGATAATACCAATTTTCCTGAGACCTTTGTGGGACAGTCAATCTTAGCATATCTTATCTGGTAGCCTCAAATACATATGTTTTTATTTTCAGAACGCTTCAGTGTAGCGAGGCCTATAATTGTCTCCATGTTATAGCTGGGGAACTGAGGCACAGAGAGGCTTATGTTTAAAAAACATCGCCATTCATCTTGTGTTTGGCAGGCATTCCCACTCGTGTGGAGCTTCTCATCAGGAGAGAAGTTGGGAGCTTCATGAGGGTCTGCCAGCAACACTGAGATTTCCAGTCTTGTGAAGGAACAGACTTTCTCTTTTTCTTTCTTTATTTTTTCTTTCTTTTTTTCCTTTTTTCTTTCTTTTTCTTTTCCTCCCTCCATCCCCCAGTTCAGTAAGGTAGCACTCCCTGCATGGGAGGAAGCATTGCCAAGCACTGTCCAGTGGCACAGGGTGGTTCTCCAGCAGCTGACCCAGAATTTCCCAGTGGGGTTGGGGTTCTGTTGCCATTTTCGTTCTGTGCTGTTCCAGATGGCATAAACATGTCTAAGTTACAGGAATTTGAATATGTGAATAGGAGGCAGTTTCAGAGTATTGCTATTTATGTATTTGTTCCTGCTCCGTAAGGTTATCTATCACAAGTGAAGAGATTTTTTGATAGACCTTATCTTCACGTACAGTGTAAGTACAGTATGTTTTGGTTCTCCTGTATCATTTTTCAGAAGGCAAACTGCAAATGAAAGCTAAAACAAATCGAAACCTCTATGATTTCCTGATGCAAAAATAACATTTCTAGTTTTAGAGAACAAATGTTTAATCAGTGTGCATCATGGAATCATGGAAAAGGAAAGCTAGCATTTTTATCTTAGAAAATACAAATTGCTGGTTATTACCTAGAGCTAGATCAATGCTGCTAGTCCTACAGAGGAAAAAAAAAAGCCAACAAATTTTCAGTAGCTGGAGCACAGCACCTCTGCACTGTGTGAGAGCAGGTTTTGCCTTAAAACAAGCTGTATTTTGAGTAATGCTGCTAAGTGTTTAAAGCCACTTATTTGAAACTTTAAGGATTGAAGTTTAAAGTCTGCCAAACGATGGCACGCAGACTGTCTTGTAGAAGATATTCTTTAATGTTATCAAGAATCTACATCCCCAGTGAGGCCAGAGTTGCTGTTAGGGCATGGTCCGTCTTCAGAAGGAACTGCAGCTCCCTCTTTTAGCATTCGTATAATCTCTTGGCATCTCTTCCTTCACTGCCCCAAACTCCGTAGTGCTTTCTGTCCAGCCATCCAGGTCTTTCTCAGCCATGTCTCTTGAATTTGTATTTTCCTCATTCTTTATATAAATGATGTCAAACCCTCTTGGTTTGCATATTTACCTGGAGAAATACTAAGCAAGGGTGTTTGTGTACGCAGGAGTCAGTCGGCACCGGTGAGCATCCTCAGTGCTGTGTGCGTGGAGCTCTGCCGTCGCTCCCGTTGAAGCTGCTGATGGAGACGAGCAGGATGCCGTCAGCGTTCAGCATGCTCCTTGTTCAAAATTCAGCTGTGCATTTATCTCTCAGAAACACCCTGGTCTTTTGTGAAATCATGTAAGCTTAATTTCAAGCCTATTGCTGATCGTTCCCTCTGTTTGATGTGAGCTAGTCTCTTGAGGTGGCTGGCGTCCTGGAGTGAAGAGATGGAAGTGAGAGATCTGCTAAATCTGCTGTTGCTTAGAGTCTCTGCCTTTGATACTGTCTCCAGAGGCTGCACTGATCTCTTCTTTTCAGTCAACAGTCTACATCCTTGTTGGGGTTTTGATGGGAGATTCCTTTAAGGCATTTTGTACTGACAAGGTTATTTTTTTCTGTGCACGTGTGGTAGAATTTCGCAGAAACCTTCAAAGAAAGCAGTTTTTTTCACGTTTGAACTGAGTTCACAGTTGCTTAGGTCTTTTGTAAAATTACCAAGAAATAAATTATATGAGCGACTTAATTAACAGTAAGTTAAGATGAAAGGTGCCTGTTGTTTGTCTCTTACAGTTAAACCACTTTTTTCATGGGTATCCATGTATGTTGAAAAGTAACAGCTAGTAGAGCTGCCTTTTTTTGCTGAACACAACCCCTGGTGAGCGCTGGCATTAGGCATTTGATTCATATATTAAAAGAAGAACCAGTGTGTTGCACAGAATTGCTGTCGTTGCAGACTTCTGCCTTTGCTTATGGATGAGGTCATGGGTGTTGAAAACTCCAATAAAGCTTTTTTTTTTTTTTTCCCCAGCGATTTTAAAATTGTACTTTGTTGCAAGCCTGGGAAAATGCTGTTGTTGGGTTTTTTTCCTCCTTTTTGCTAGAAAGGTTTTCTTTCTCAAAAAAGACAAGACAAATCGAAGATGTGAGAATTCTTTATTGACTGTTTTTCAGCTAGTGTCCTAATGAGAAAGGCTTGCAGCATCTTGGTCACATTGAGGTAATTTTGCTTGTCTTTTGAAGGAAAACCTCAGTGTTTTTGCCAGAAGTAAAACTCCGGTTTGTGGTTTTGTTGAAATTTTTTTTTCTGGGATTTGGTTTGAGACCCAGTGGAGGTGACTGCTCTAAAGAACAACTTTGTTGATTTTCTATTGTAAAATATTTTATTAGAGATTTTTGTGTAAAAAACCAAACCAAAACAACAACAACAACAAAAAAAACCCCAAAAATTACACTGAAGAGGTTATTCTTTTTTTGTGCTGAATTTCCTTAATTTGAGAGTTGTTCTCCATGCTGTACATATATGTACCATCTCGTCAGGCAGGGCTGCTAGTTCAGCTGTAGGCACAAAGGGGAAGTGCATAACCCAGCCTTACGTTTGCTCTGTGCTGATGAATTGCATTTCAGGGTCTGCAGCTATGGGTAACTCCATGACAAAGCCAGGTCTCTCCATGACAAAGCCTGGTGTCCACAGGGAAGATGCTGAGAAGTTTGAGTGAGAACAGGAACTACGATAGGCTGCAGCAATACAGCCGCTCCATCCTTGTTACAGGAATTATCTCTGAAGTATGGTGCACTGGTTTCCAGTCGCTGTAGTTATTAAATATTCAAAACAGGGGATTAGGGATATCGTGGAAGTGCAGAAAGATCCCTCTAATCATAGTATGGCTGTCAGGAGCATGCCAGTACGATCTGGAGAGAAATTGCAGTCTAGGCTATTTAGATCTGTGATACGATCTTATTCCAGTGCCGTTATAAAGACTTGTGTTAATTGAGCAAATCTCTTTTGAAGTTGTTTGATTTCCCCCATTACGTGTAAGACCCAATAATGACTATTATAATGTGCTAATTAAATTTATTTATTGATCTACCTTTTATTTAGAGAAGACAATCCAAACAAGAAGCTGCAGCATGTATTGTGGAGGCATGTGGCAAAGCATGCCCATGGTTTGGTACGTCAAGGGTAATGGAGAAGGTACTCTGCCTGGGGTTTTGTTTCAGAATAGCAGAATAGCTCAGAGTAGTAATGCAGACAAGTACATTAATCTCCTTAACTATTCAGAGATGAAAGATCGGGTACAATAACTTATTATTTATTGCTCTTCCAACATGTCTGTTCCATAAGATTTGCCATTAAAATTAAAATATAGATGCTGTAACAGATAGTTTAAGAGAGTCCATGGCTTTTGCTATTCAGTGCTGGAACGTTTTTCACTGTCTATTCCAGCAGGTTTCCTGCCACGCTGCTGTCCCCCACTGATGGGGCGGCAGAGGGTTTACACCAAAACAATGCCTCTCGTTATTTGGAAGGACCCAATGGTAGGGTTCAGTGGTAGGCAGTTGAGTAAGGCGCAGTGTGGTGTCAGTGAGCCACTGACAGCCGAAAAAGGCAGCAAGCGCAGTTCATTCTCGCTGTACAGTAGCTCCACTGAAACAAATGGGAGCAGTTGTTTTGGTGCATAAATAAATTCCTACGTTTCCCATTTCTTTTTTTTTTTCCAGTAAACAATTGACATTTATCTTTGCGGTCTCGCAGAGGAATTCCCAAGCCCACTGCTTAGTGCAGCAGTGAAACCAGAATTAGGTGCGTAGGCATTTTAACAGCTACCCATGCCTCCAGAAGGCTTTTGTGCGTAATAAACTTTTACTAGGAGGGGTACAATAACGACTATTCATTGTGTAGCATAACTTCATTTTCATGTTTATTACGGATTTAGCCCTATTCTTTCATTGTGTACTTAAACAAAATTATCCTTAAGGTTCTTGGAGGCAAATCAAGAAACTAAAGGTAGACCCTGTAGTAGATGTCTCTGCCCACGCTATGCTGTAACATAACTCTTCTGACTATTGATTGATTGATTTCACTGCACATGAATGTGCCAAATCCTATCAAGCCACACTGCTTGAAATACCACGTGAACACACAGCCCCTGCTTTTAGAGTTCAACATTTAATCGGAGGAGACGGACAAACAGGAAGTGCGGAGGTAATGGAGAAGGGAAGCATGGGGATTAAGTTTCCCTGCCCAGGGTAACGTGTGGAATTTGTGGCAGAGCTGGAAACTAAACCCAGGCATCCCGAGCTCTGCTCTGGGGCCGCCAACCCCCCACGCAGGACTTGGCATCACCCCGTATCTTAGGTGGGACAGGACTCCAGGAGGGCTCTGGTTGGGTGCCCTGTTGGCAGCAGGACCAGCTCCAAGGTCAGCCCAGGCTGGTCCCAGATTTTTCCAGTTCGGCCCTGGACAGGAGGCAGGTTTGCATGGCCTCTGTCGGGTGACCTGCTCCGCTGCCGGCCTCGCCTCCTGCTGAAATCCTCTTCCCCGTGATCGGCCAGAGCCTCTCTTCTTGCCACTTCTCCCTTCTCTAATCCTGCGAAGAAAGGATGATAAAACGTATTGATTATTTCATAGGCTTCTAACAGTGGGTGGCCAAAATCAGACCTGCGGTCTGGTGGCTAAAAATACCTTCACCAGGTGTTTGGAAAACAAAACGTAACAGTGGATTTGAAAGAGCTCTCTTGTTTTCCAGGGAAGGCTCTTCCCTGTTCCTTTTTGGAGTTAATGGTTGGAGGATAGATGCCTTTTCCCCCTGACAGGGCACTGTTATCTTATGTTTCCTCTGAAGTACCATTTTTTTGCCAAATTTACAAAAACTTGGTCAGTATTGTGTAACATACTATTCACCTGTTGGTGGTTATGTTATGCTCACATTAAGCAGACTAGGTATTAATATAACTGGCGTTTATATATAGCTCTGGCTTTATATATAGATCTCTATATCACTCTGCTTTTTGAGCTGCCCTTTTATTCCAAATGGCTTTGAAATTCAATTTATCTTTTATTACAACACGTGTATAAATCCAGGATTAAGGGTGAAGAGTTTCATTGTTCTCTTGGCTCTTTTTTTTTTTTTTCTTAATGGGATTTGTGGGTAGTCAGCACTGTTCAGGATTTTGTCTCTGATGTTTCCCTTCTTTCGGTATATAAAAGCTTTTCTATCAGATAAAGAGCTTTAAAATTATTTTTTTTTTTTTTTTTGAGCTGTCTGTTGAAGGTACGTGCCCAGAAGGGTCGAGTTATGTGGAGGTTGAGTGTCATCCCTGCTCTCTGTGCAGTGGGTTTTTTCTCAGCCAGGAGAAAAGCTGGCATTTAACCCTCAGACCGCGAGTCCTCTTGGCATTTGGGCAAGCACGCATCTGACACGAGTGCCACACGTGGTGCCTCCCTGCCAGTTGCATGCTGCCAGGGTTGCACATTTATCATCACTCAGCACAGCAGAATTAAAAAAACCTCACTTAGCCAACACAGCAAAGGTAACAAGGTGGCATGCAGCCTGGCCTCGTATTTGTTTGACCTGTGAAACAGTTCGCCGTTTAAATTTAGCTGTGAATAATCTGGCAAGGATGTTGGGAAAAAAAGAAGAGAGCATCTGACAAGCTCTCCATTACCTGAAATCAAATATTTCACCTTTCCATCACACTTTTGCTCCAGGAAGGGGAGGTGATGGTCCCTGAGCTGCTCCAAGAGCTGAGCCGGTGGGAGCACTGCGACAGCTGACTCAGCCCATGGGATCGATGGGAGGCTTTCCAGACGTTACTGGGGTTTGGGCTAGGTCAGTACTGCTGCATTTGGGTTAGATGTAGCACAAGGTCTTGCGTGCAAGGTGGGCTTGACCCAAGGTCTTGTTTTCCATGCAGATTTTTCCTCTGGCCCAAGAAAAGACGAGACTAGTGCTGGCTCAGGGTGTCTTAGCTATGCAGAAACGAGCCATTTGCCCTGACCTGAGCACAGGGACTCTCCTGTTCCTCATGTTTTCCTTCCTCGCATGTCACTGCTGCGTTCCCACTGAGAAATGCCATTGCCTCCCTCCTGCCTTGCCCTGCCACAGCAGAGATCTCCCTGGGCCATTGTATGGCCAAGGAGGGTAGGGGAGGGATGCTGGCTGTCCCTCAACTCCCCACCATGCTTGCTCCTCACCTCCTCCTTCAGCATTGTTAGCAGGACCAGAAAGCCACACAAGCTTGGACCTTGCCCAGCTGTTCAGCTGCATGTGCTGCTCCATTACGGCATCTCACTAGTACACCCAGGGTGTTTTACTGCATCTGAGGCTGGAGTAAGGACAGAGGTTTGTGGGTGTGAGTTGCATCCACACTTTTGCAGTGTTTTGCTTGATTTTCCCTCGCCCCCTGTGAACTCCAGTGAAAAAAGTGTTGTTAAGCACCTGCTTCCTTTGAAAAACAGTAAACAAACAACTTAATCCAATAATGGGCACGGATGGAGTCAGCCAACAAGAAAATCGCCACTGCAGCTAGGGCTGTGTGAGCCAGGTCTTTCTCAAAGGGGTGAACAGGAGTATCCTCCAAATCTGGGTCTCCCAAGTGTGCCAGTGTTTGTTTCCTTTCTGATTAGGAACGCATTGAATAAATCAGATAGCACTATGTTTAATGTTTTCGCTGCCACCTTGCCATTTCTTGACACAGCATTGGCATGATGAGCAGCTGCAGGTCAAATTTGTTGCTGGGCTCCCCCAAGTCTACAGCTGCTAAAAATAAACATTTTGCGCAGGTGGAGGCTTTGGCTGGGCTTGTGGTTTGGCTTAACTTAGAAAGTTTGGGATCTTTTCTGAGGTATGTAAATCACATTAGAAATATTTGGCAAGGCAAGTCAGTGCCTGAACATAAAGGAATTCTACCTGAGGAGCTAGAGCAGCTCTGATGGCTGTTTTGGCACGGCATCAGCCACCTGAACTCGACAGTGCCTTCCATATCGCTGTGTTTTCCAAGGTTTCATTCATCCGGATGAAATGTTGGCTCCTTCTAAGAAATGTTTGTTGGGGTTGTACCTGGCCGGTCTGATTGTTTGGTTGGAGATCAGTCTGTTGGGATATTTTCCCTGTGTTCATCACCCTAGTGTTGGAGCGCCTGGCCATCGTGATGATATCAATACCAGAAGAGCCATTTGACACAGCAAAAATTTCAGTGAATCGGAGAATTGTAGCAGCTGGAGGCAGAAGTTGGAGGTGGAAGGACTGTTCAGGCCATCTCCCAGGAGCAGGAGTCTCAGGGAAAAATAGCACTGCAGATCAGAAGAGAACCCGAGTCAAGCCAAGAGAAGAGAATAGATGGGACCCAGAGCACCTAACTTTTACCTATATTTTAGATATCAGTGGTACAGCCCTTGTAAAATAAGCACTCAGTTTCTCTGTGCCGGAAAGAAGAAGGTGCTTTTGAAAGTTTGCAAATGGAATTGCCATTGCAAGAGTTAAAGGATAATACTTGTGTGTAATATTCCCATGCAAGAGAGTCCATCTAAATTAGGTGGATTGGATCTCACTTGCTGTTATCTGATGGGGAGATGATCCATGAGCTTGTGGAGACCGGAAACAGAAAGATGAAAAATGGTTTGCCTTGCTCCCACTGCTCTCCACTGCTGAGCCAACAACTCCTCATCCAGAGACACCTTTGCATATTGCAGTCCTGCGTCCCTCGAGAGTTTGTCCAGCCCTCTGTGCTTATACAGCACTTTCATATATTTCAGAGAGCGTCAGAGCAGGTTTGCACCATTTCAGTAAAAGTGTGCTGGGTCAATATCCAAGATAAGCCTCTCGCTTACAGCAACGGCAGCCAGTATAGATAAGGGGTGATTGAAAAAGTTCCTGAGATTTCAGATACTTTTAAATAAATAAATAGAGGCATACAGAAACTGTAGCATCCTTCCAGCACTTGAAATCTAACATATTCAATTACAATTTAAAAAAAATAAAATAAAATCCCATTTTATCTTGTCACTATAAAATGAAATTAAGAAGCTGTTCACCTTTAAAAAGCAGGCTTAAAGATCTGGCTTCAAGGAACATGGATTTGATTCATTTGTATTTGTGAAATGGGACATTCAGTGTGAGATTTAATAGCCGGTTAAGAATAAGAGAAAAAATTACTGTTATAAATACTTATTATTTTATTTCCTTCTGTTACGGCTTTGTTCAGGGAGCTTTCTCTCCTCACTACCTGACTGCACACTGAATTTCATTGTTCAGTAATGCAGTCCAGCTGTTCCAGCTGTTAAATATTCAAGCAAATACTGGGTGTTTTTCTTAACAATTCATTTGTATTTAGTTACCTTCTTCCAGTGCAGATTAGCTACTGAATAACCAGGAGTTGGAATAAGAGCTTGTAATTTTAGATGCTTCCATATGTACTTGGCTTAACACATTATTTTCCCTCAAAGATTGTAGTCATAGGTATTTTATATGAATATTTTTCTGAAGTCTTAACTTCTAGATACTTTTTAGATTTTAATACTCATCCGTACTTTCAGCTAGTATCTAATTGACACCACTTGCTTTCTGTTTTTCTATTGTTTGAACAGACTTTGCTAGAATAGTATAGCTTATTAATTTAGGGAAATGTTGAAATACTGATGGTTTTAAATTTTGTATAGGAAATCATGTGAATAGTGTGTTTAAAGCCTGAGGATTGAAATTGATTGGCTTTTTTTTTTTTTAAATTATATTACATGCTCTCCTGAAGTTGTAAAAGATTTAGTGTTTGTTTGGTTTTCTCTATGATTAGTAGTGCCAAGTATTTGATTGAGCAATTCTGATTTTTCTTTGACAGTTTCAAAGATAGATACTATTCTACAGTACAATTATAGGAGGGCTGTGTTGTTGCATGGTGTCGTCTTTCCATGGCTATTTCAGTGTCTTTTGAGTGATAGTATTTCCTGGGCTAGCACTAGGAGCTGCTTCACTTCAAGCCAAACCAGGCAGCCTGGAGAGCCGTATGGGACTGTGCGGCGGCAATGCTTTTCTATAAATCCTGAGTCTAAAAACGCTGACCAGGTTTTAACTGCATTGTATTTGCTACTGTGTTGTCCAGCATATACATCTATATGTGCAAGCTGATCCTTCAGACAGCATCGTGGCATTAAGATAACTGCAAATTGCAAAGGGTTGATTTGCTGAAAAATTGAGGTTTGGTTGAAGCAAATTTACTTTGTAATTTGGTCATGTTTAGAGAATACTTTCACTTGGAGAAATAAAAAGAGCTTGTTTTTCCTGAGCTAGGAAAATTGTTTTCCTCTGGAAATTAAAATTGAATGTTAGGAGGGAAGGCTACACCCCTCAAGATGGAGGTATTTTTCACAGATTTATTGGAGGGTTAGTAGGAAAGGCACCAAAGCTTGCCGTTTTCTCCTGCATTCCCCATTACTTTGTGATTGCAGTAGTAACCTGGCATGTCATAGGCCTAAGTTTAAATCGGGTATTTTTAGCAGATGATTTCTGGCACAGTGCTCTAGGCATAAGGTATTTTCATTTGTGTTTAACTCCTACTGAAGTTGTATTAAACTTTTAAATATTCATTGGCTAAAAAGCATAGGAATTGGTATGGAGCCTAAGAAGTCTGTGCTAACTGACAGAGAGATGGGATCTTTGACTTACCCACAGAAATTAAAATTTTTTAAAATTATTTTTTATAAATTTCCTGTTGTTTTACACCTGGCTGTTGAAAGTAGTCCCTGTAGAGGGCCTTTCCTACAATGATTTTCATGTATGTTCGTCTTTGTAGGTGAACTACACAGTACAAGATGAAACTTTAATATCTGGATGTAACTGTACCTTTGATGCTCTCTCTAACACTGTGCATTCAAAAAGATCTCTATCTGTAGTGACTGCAGAAGACATGTCCCTACTGAGAAAAGGCAACAGGGCTCTAGTCCCTAAGAACATCCATTTTAATAGGGTATGTGGCAGCAAAGTCCTACAGCGATACGATGGAAATGCGTATCAGCTCCAACAATGTGGTGCATGAAGAGCGTGCTTTTACTCCAGCCCTGTAAGAGGTTGGTGTCCCTGTTCTCCTTGTGGTCTCCGGGAGCAGGACATCAGAGTTTGTACCACTGCCCTACATCTCCTGCTCTTCATCCTCCTGTCCTTGTTGCCACGACCAGCTACGTTTACACGGCAGAGGGGCTACTAAGGGGAATCCTGCTCCTTTTGCCTAGCACACCTTATGGTTGGTGGCATGGAAGTTTGCTCAATGAAGCAATTGCTTCTCATTTGCTTCTGCAGTAGCTGGGGTTTACGGAAGAAAGGGCTTAAAAAGAGTTGTCTTCTTCAGGCCTGTTTTGAATCGGAGATCATGCAAAATATCCATCAGTGAGATTTACATTACTTGTATAGCAAGGCTATAGAATTATTGTCAGTCTTGAGCCTTGTCTCGCATCAATAGAGAGAGGAGGAAAACATTTACTTGGTACAGTTCCTAGTGTAATTACCTAAATAATAGACTTCATACAGCCAGAAGAAAGAAAGAGCAAATACTTTCTGCACTGCCTGTGACAGGGTAGTGTGGGAAACATATTGCAATATGAGAGTGTAAGAAAGGCTGTGCCGGCTCAGACCGAGGGTCCATCTGGCCTGGCAATCTGTCTTCCACCAGACTGCAAGCAGACACCTAGGAAAGAACAGGGAAAAGAGGAATAGGTTTGTCTGTGATCTGAATTTAAGCCCTGGAAAATTACCACTGACATTAAACATAGGGGAGGATTTCAGATGCTCGGAGAAGTCCCTCTCGGGACTGGAAGGGACAGGGTGCAGGGCAGGTGTCTTCCCTGTGTTCAGTCTCCTCAGGATCTTTCTAAAGTGGTTTTCTTGAATAGTTGCAATAGGATTTTATTTTTCTTTAACCAGAAATCTCCATTGATGCTTAGCAAAATGTTTTCACAGCACTGTTGACAGTCGTGCTGGAAACGCTAATGTAAACTGCTCCCTGCTTTCAGAAGCCATTTTGTTCACCATGCTGATTAAATTTGCTTGGAGCAGGTTTAATTAAGGTGGTGTTGAAAACTGTCACTCGAGCCAGGGACTCGTCTATGCTGGGGTGTCTGCATGCTAATAGCAATAGTTCAGCAGAATTAAAATGAGAGGGTTTTGCCTGGTTTCTTATTTGGCTCACTTGTTGAGGGAGGATTACTAGGGCCTCAATATTTATGGGCCAATTTGTATTACTGGTGCCGACCCTGGCAGATTTCAAAGCATTTTGATTTACTTTGTAACAGGCATGGCTTGCTCATTTAAGGTAGGTGTATAAATGGAGGGGAAGACCGCTGGATAAATAGAACAACAATGGAAAAAAAGGATTGCTTAGTAGCTTTTGTATCATAATAGAGGAGAAAATACTAGAAAAGTTTCCAGTGCACATGAGCCGTTTCCAGTGCACATGAGCCGTTTCCAGATGTGAATAAATATTTCTGCATTCCAGAGAAGTAGAGCTGTGGGTTGACCCCTGGCTCTGTGAACGGGCTGAATCAGCACTGCAGATCCCCAAAGCTTGTGCTTTCTGAATAACGTCCAACCCGCTGATACTACTGGGTAAGCTTCCACCTTCCCTTTTGCCCAGTTTAATCTTTATGAATTACCTGAAAACCAGAATAATTTAAAATACCAAAATATCTTTTTTCGGAGTAGTCTGGAAGGCTATTTCCATCTGTGCTGTTAAATCCGTTAAGGCTGTTAGAGCTGCGACAGCTGGAAAGCAGAATATAGCCTCGTGTGCGCTCTCAAATGGCAAAGGAGTTTGGAAATGTAGACATTTGATTTCCTCCGTACTAGAAGGTATCAGTAGTCATGTATTTTTAAGTCAGGTGTGCATACGCAGGCACAGTGATTCGCTGTGGGCAGAAAGTGCGTCTCCATAAGAGAGCTTGCTGGAGGTAAAAATGGGAATGGACTGCAGGTCACACTTCAGATCTTACTGAAGTGTTTGCATGCTGTATGTAAAAGAGGAGGAGGACAAGTATACCCAGCAGGTGATGGGGTGGCTGAGGGATCCCTTCCCGGAGCCCTGTTCCCAGTCCCTGCTGGTTGCAGCTGCTGGTGCTGCAGGGCCCCTCCCGTGAGCCAGTCCAGGTCGCTCAGCCCCTGGAGAACAGCCCCTGGTTTCACTGTATGGATGAACGGAATCAGCCCATGGAGATGTCCCGGGTGTGTCAGGATGGGACATAGTAAGCGGGACTGTGTATAGTGAGATGAAGGTCTGGTGGGTGGAAAATAAGAGCATCTCGCCCTGTTCCCCAAACTGCAACCATAAAGTACTTTTTTTACAAGATGCATGATATGTTTAGAGTAAGCAATTTCCTTGTGGAACTAGTTTGATGGGAAGATTGCATGTACCTCCGTGTGAGACTATGGGTGACAAACCTGGGCTTGGTTGTGATTTTCCTGTGGAACCATACCTGCTATACAAGCAGCTGTTGGACAGGCTTTGCTGAAGGTTATAGTGTCTATATGTAGTTGCTGATTCAATAATGTAGTAAGCATGTGCTTGGCTTTAAGCAGTTAGTGCTGAACTGGTGTCGAAACGCAGAACGGCAGAAGAATGCCAAGTTACTGGCCAGTTACCATGCGAACAAAAACATATTATGAAATCTAAAGCTGACATCTCATTGGAACCAGAGGCAGGATGTGTTAGCAGCATTACTGGAAATGTGGAGATGTATATATAATTCCTTTGTTCATGCCTGTATTTCATGGAAACAACCTGGAACCACAAGCATCGCAAAAGTGACTGTGAAAAGTTGACAATCCCAGTGCAAAAGCTTTGATGCCCAAACAAGTGAGGATGCAAAAAGCTAAGTCAGAAATCAAAACTGTAGCTCTTGACCTTGCAAGACAACTTTAGCTAACGTTAGAATTAAGTGCTGTCTTGTGGGCTTGGTGTCAGGTCTGGAAAGTAGGAGTCCTGTTCCATTTTTAATGTAGCATCTGAAGTCATCCAGCCTGGAATATAGATTATTCTTTCTCCATATACCTCACTTTTCTATAAATTAAAATGGAGATTTCACTTCTTAGGTGTTCTACTTGAGGCTAATGTAATCATTCTGTTTGAAATCAACTGACCAAAGGCAAAATGGAAGTGCAAAATGATACCATACTCTGTGTTACCATCCTGTCATCTGTTGCAAGTTGAATTCTGCCAGGAACAATAGATTTATACTTGGTAATCTCCGTTTTGCCACTAATAAGAACATCTTACTCTGAAAAGGCAGAGAGATCCAACCTCTCCTAAGAGGTTCTGCCTCTTCAACAAGCTGAGTTTCCTTCTGCATGAAATCCTGTTGTCCCCTCCTACCTTTTTTCTTTCTAATGCCCTGCTCTCTCTGTCATTGCAAGGAAAGACCCTCCGTCTCATGTAGCTCACATTCTTGAATTCACTGCCTGACTGATTAGCCAAGGACACGCTCGGCCAAAGTACTGGTCGTGAAGCTCCCTTGCCAGACAGCTTGCTCAAAAACACTTCAGAAGAAAGAGGAGAGGGGGAAGAAACCCACTTGCCAGTTTAAGGACAGAGCTTGTTTACTATTAAAACTTCTACAGTCAGCAAAAGCAATACTGACTGCAAAGCTGAATTTGCATTTATAGTACAAATATGAAAAATGAACTCTGCCACGAGCATGTCCTTAAAGAGATTATAAATCCACTCTCTTGACTGGTATGCAGTGCAGTGTGTTGATTGTTATATCTAGATATGTTGCACTTGAAAGTACGGCGTATGGTGTACTTGGAAAGACACCGATACAGAGATTTTGCAGTCAAAGTAATTTTACAGTGGAAAACTCTGTAATGAGAGCAAGCCTGCTAGACCCGAATGCTGTGTTGTTTTATTGGATATCTGTAAAGTTTGGCACGTGGTGGGTTAATAATTAGATACTCTTTGTGTATAGTTCAAGTGAAGGCCACCAGCTATGACTTCACTTTGGCTGGGGTTTCCCTGTAATCCATTTAGCAAATTAAAGAGATTACTTTGATTGGTGCCATTATCTCCTATTCTCTTGCGGTTGAACCACTTAACCTGTGCTTAATTGAAAGAGATAGAGAGGGTACAGTAACAAATACAATCAAATGAAAGGGGCAATAGGATCTGTAGGCCAAACAAATGATCAGCACTAGGCTAACAATAGCAGATTAGAGGTGAGATCAATTAATTAGAAGCTATTGTAGGCGTTGGGTGGCTGCCAAGCTTTCTAATAGCCTAAGCCATCATGCCGTTCTGTTTAGGAGGATTTTAATGACTGGGAGTTGATGTGGTTATTTCAATAATTACCTATTTTAATAATTACTTCATTAGAATATAAAATGTATTATTCTGCAGGCTCTGTGGGAAAGACAGTTTTATTAACAGTGCACCTGGATCCAGGGGAGTGTACGTACTGGCGTGGGTTGTGCCCTGCCACCTACCCAGGCTGGAGCTGCCGGCATAAAGGTCACCAACCGCCTTGGAGACCTCCAGTCTCGCACCAAGGGGCACGGGCCGCCTGCCTGGGCGTGTTTTTGGCAGTGCTGCCTGTAGGTCTGTGGCTGATGGGGGCTTTGAGTAACAGGTTGCGAGTTTTTGTCGCCTGCAGTGCTGTTGGGGTGCCCAGGCTTGTTCCCATCCCTGCTCAGCACCCGAAGCTCCGTGTCACAGTGCCGGGCAGCCCTCGTGACCCCAGGCTGCACCCGCTCCTGCATCAGCAGGAGTAGATGTAGTGGTTGGTAGGAGCCAGCAGGGCAGTGGGCAGAAGCATTGTTCGTCTGCTGAGAGATGAGAAGGTGTTTCCTCAGTTCGTGCAGGAGCATTAGTTGCATCCAGTTGGAAAGCCTGGAGCGCTCTGGTCTAACCTTCATCCTGCCTGCTGGGATAACCTAGCTGCGTGCACGGTGTATGTGCAAGTGATCAAAGTTGTAAAAGAACTAGCATTGATATCCTTGAATATTATGATTTATTAGTACTCGTCGTGCGTACTGGCATAGGGCAGTTGGTATGTAGCATGCATTTCATTTGCAGTAGTAAACGATTTTTTTAAATGAACTTTCTAGGAGTCATTTAATTTGGTTTCAAAGGCATTTAAGGCTCTAGGTTTGAAAAGTTTTTGAGGGGCAAGGAAATTACTGTAAAATCTTCAAGAAAGGCTTGCCTACTAAATACTTTTAAATACATATATGTGATAAATGTGGTGGTAGATAGATTTACAGGTTGCCGTGTGTGGTACTAAATTTATTTTTATTATCATATGCTGTAGAATGCAAGTGTTGCTTCTAGAGGTGTGGAATCTCCCAACGCGGTAACATTTGGATGTGCAGAGCAGAATGTGCCTAAAAGTTAATGATTAAAATACATCAGCTTTACACCAAACCTATTTTGTTCTATTTTGGGGGGGAATTGGAAAGGGAGAACGTTTTTCTAAGGCATCGAAGTGACTTAGGAGCAAAATTTCAGCAAACTTTTTTGCAGACTTTTTCAGGCTGGCATAAATGGTGATTGTTATCTGGATGGGAATTGCGCTGAGCAACTTAAATAAACATGCAATTTTATTGTAGCTTTAATTCTTGTTGTTGATGTTGCTGCAAAATGGTAAATTGGGTTCTTGTTTTGCATGTGTGCATGAGTTAGGGTTTGCTGTGAACTGGGATGCCAGATTCCCAGGGGATTAGCACGCGAAGAAAACCTGTAATAGAATAATAGCAAGTGCTGCTCTGAATTTGGACAACACTGAGTGGAAAATGTACACAGATATAAAGAAGAGAGTGTAGTCTGCAGGAAATATGAATTCTGGTTATATCATTACCCTGTGATAATGAAGAAAATTAGAAAGAGTGGTATTTTGGTAGTGCTTGGCAAGGCTGCACGTTTGGGTTTGTAAGCAAGCACTCAAACCTCTGGGTGTTTTCCAAACTATACAACCCTTTTGGAACACCGTGTCATTAATCTCCAGATGTGCGAGAGCATATCATGGAAATAGCCATCCTGTGCCATTTTCCATCTCTGATCTTGATCAGAAACATGTAAAATGCACATGCTCATGATAAAGCAAAATAGTTATTTAATGTAGCTGTATTTACAGCTCAGGACAGATCAGTTTTATCCAAAGAGTGGGTGAAGTCACTCTATTTAATCTGAACCGCTTGCTCCATCCTTTTAAGGGAGGAACCTAGTCAGTAAAGAACTTGGTATCACTGGAAGGCCTTGGTTTGGCAGGGATGCAAGAAGATGGCTGACTTGATGTACATCGAGTGCACCCTCAGTAAGTTTGCAGACGACACCAAGTTGGGCGGGAGTGTTGATCTGCTTGAGGGTAGGAAGGCTCTGCAGAGGGATCTGGACAGGCTGGATCGATGGGCCCAGGCCAATGGTATGAGGTTCAACAAGGCCAAGTGCCGGGTCCTGCACTTGGGTCACACCAACCCCATGCAACTCTACGGGCTTGGGGACGAGTGGCTGGAAAGCTCCTCCACAGAAAAGAGCCTGGGGGTGTTGATTGACAGCCGGCTGAATATGAGCCAGCAGTGTGCCCAGGTGGCCAAGAAGGCCAACGGCATCCTGGCCTGTATCAGAAATGGTGTGGCCAGCAGGAGTAGGGAGGTGATAGTGCCCCTGTACTCGGTGCTGGTGAGGCCGCACCTCGAATCCTGTGTTCAGTTTTGGGCCCCTCACTACAAGAAGGACATTGAGGTGCTGGAGCATGACCAGAGAAGGGCAATGAAGCTGGTGAGGGGTCTGGAGCACAAGTCTGATGAGGAGCGGCTGAGGGAACTGGGGTTGTTCAGTCTGGAGAAGAGGAGGCTGAGGGGAGACCTCATCGCTCTCTACAACTACCTGAAAGGGGGTTGCAGAGAGGTGGGTGTTGGTCTCTTCTCCCAAGTGACTAGTGACAGGACAAGAGGAAATGGCCTCATGTTGCGCCAGGGGAGGTTTAGGCTGGATATTAGGAAAAATTTCTTCACCGAAAGAGTTTGTCAGGCATTGGAACAGGCTGCCCAGGGAAGTGGTTGAGTCACCATCCCTGGAGGTATTTAAAAGACATGTGGATGAGGCTCTTAGGGACATGGTTTATTGGTGGACTTGGCAGTGTTAGGTTTACGGTTGGACTTGATGATCTTAAAGGTTTTTTCTAACCTAAATAATTCTATGATCCTGTGAAAACAGATGTACTGAAGGTAGACTACTGAAAGTAATAAGCAATCAAACCCATTCTTAAATCTTTGTGGTACTGAAGTTTTCTTCTACATTTGGCATTGGCCATACTAATTTTTGCAGTACAAGACCACTCAGGTTTTAATACAGATAATTTTCATAACTAACATCTGTGTTTCTAAGCTAATATATCTGAAAAAACAGATGCTGTATGAATGATTAATTTTGGAGAATAGGATCTAAACCCCTTAACTTGGATGAGGCAATTTCTTTTAAATGAGTAGTAGGTTGAACTGGCATCAGAGCTAAATATCCTCTTACTCTATCCCCTCAGGGCAGGATTCAGGTCATTAGCAGGTCAGTTTAGGAAAGCATATACTATTGCTGCCTCCATCCGTCCTGGCCTGAAGATAAACTTAAGACTCCCGTTTCCATTGTTACCAGACCAGGAACTTTCACAGGCCATAACAGCAGCTTAACAATTGTAAAAATACATTTGTGAGTTTAAAAGCCTAGAGGTTTTATCAATGATGGAAGCACAATGTTTTTGGTGGGTTTACAAAGGAATTCATAAATCTAATCCTTTGTGCGCCATCAGAATTTTATATGCAAATATCTACTTCCAGACTTAAAGAGAAGCGTATGTATGAAGAACAAATAATGCACAGTGGACTGGTATGGTTAAGTTTTATCAGCGTGCATTTAAGAGGGCTACAGTCTAAGGTTACTCACTAAAAGGACAACTAATCTGGCCATACCAACTGTATGCCAATAAACTTGTTATACAACACTATCCTATATTCATTTATATGCCATATGGGTTATAGGAAAGCTATTTAAGAATATTTTGGAGGGTTTTAAGTTTTATTGTAACTTTTTTTCAAGATCCTCCTCCTGCAAAGTGAGGAGGTATGCTTATTAAACAGCGAAACACCTTTAGATATTACCTAAGAACTTTTCTCTTGCAAGGTTTGATGTTAACACTTGCAACTTTTAACTGGTGGGTGCACTGAGCCCTTAGTGCTCATTTGTGGAGCTGAAGTCAGTTGTTAAACTTTCAGGGCAACAAAGAATCTAGATTCCCAAAGTTGGCCCTTTCTGCACACAGCAGGGAGAAGATGGCCTCTTTCCCCACGCTCATTGCTTTTTATGGAATACATTGCGCAGCTGCTGAAAGGGTCTTAACTGCCTTGAAACTGAAAATGACCCAAAGCTACCAGGCAAAAGGGAGGGGATGTGTACAGTAAACTCATTTACTATATGATGCAGCAGCTTTCCCCATGGATATTACCACCCTGTTGTGTTTGCATACACACATACCATGTGTATGCATATTGAAGACCAAAATCTAAGATGCTACATCCTGTAGAATGACAGAAGGCAGATGCTGTATCTTTTTATATAGTTAAGGGATCTGCATTAAGTGTTATTTGTCTGCACTATTTAGGATCTTTCTGTTATTGGACATATCGTCAGGGATTTAGAGACTGCAGGTCTAATACTGGTGGTGTCAGACCTCGTGTAACCCCTCATGATCTCAGCAGCTCTTCCAGAAGATGTGGGTGCGCATGCACGTGCACAGGGGTGTTGTCTAGAACGTGTTTTTAATAGTAGCGTTTCTGCCTGAATTTTCTTCCTCCCTATTGATCTCTCCAGTCAAAAGGTGTACATTGGAGAGGCAGAAATTGAGGATTTTTTTACAAAATCTGTTAGTAATCTGGGTTGAAATCCTACCCTGTGGACATCAGCGACAAAAATCCTATTACTTCAGCGGGGACAGGATTTCAGCCTTTGTGCTTTTTATGTTTATAAGATTCATGGAAAAGCCAAGTTCAACACTAAAAACACATGCAAGGTATAAAAACAAAATGCCGACATGCAGACTTTCAATAAAACGGGGTTTAATAAGTTACTGTCCAATCTGGATGACAGATATTGTGTAATATTGTTTTAACAGTCAAATCTGCCTTCATCATGATTTGGAGTTAAAGCAGGAGATGGTCAAAATATTGCCAGTGATTTTAATGTAAAAAATAAATAACAGGAAGTAAAAGAAATGTGTCAAGAGGAGACCTGAGACAGGATTCAGCAGCAGAGCGTAATGGATTTGATCGCTCCTGCTTTCCTTAGCAGGAGTCACTGCATGTAAAGTATTTGAAGATAATCTGAGGAGAAGGGCCAAAGCCCTGTATTTCTTTTTCCAAGTCTCTGATGCAGAACATTCTTAGTTTCTTCGCTGCCTCTTGAATTCAAATCCTGGCTTTGTTAGTCCAAATAAAATATAAATCCAGGATATATTTCAGTCCTGTCTGTATGTGCTGGGTGATGTACAACAGGTGGAATCCATTTGCCAAATAATTACTAGGATCCAAACAATGGAGAGCTTTACAAGGAAGTCATCTCTCTTCATCACAGCTCTGGTGTTAGGGCTGTATTTGTTCCCGATAATCAGCAAAATTCCAAAAGACCAGTAATGAAATAACTCGGAGCCCTCTCCCCAAAAGCCATATGTTCAAACAATGAAAGACTTGCTGTCCTTTCAGCAGAAATTAAAACAAATCCTTTGAAGATTACTGCAATTATCCTCCTCCTCCCCCTTTTAAACGTAAGCAAGTTTTTGCAGCTTTCTCCTCCGAGAGAGGGGCAGACGGGGAAGATCATTTCTGGAGAGGCTGAATTCTGGGTGCCTGACTTCAGACCTCCTCCTGCCCATGCCTCAGTCCTGCCCCCTTGAACTCAGTGGCAAAGCTCCTCCTCATTAATTTCAGCTGTACAGGATCAAACCAACCTCAACGCAAAGCCATCTGCTTCTGGAGAGACATCTGTATTGGCCTTAGCAAGAGATAAGTTTTTATTCTCTTACACCTTTTAAAATGCCTTATATGACTCTCACCTCTGTGTGTTGGTAAGCATTGGATTAAGCTGCCTTTGCACTTGGAAGTTACTCTGCCTGTAGCCGTCTCGTGCCATGCTGGTGCCTTCCCTGTGGTGGCCGTTTATCTCCCCTCAATAACCTCTTCCTTCTGCAGACACTAAATACATGTCAGGAACTGAAATCAGACCTTGTTGGTAGCAACTCTGTGCAGTAATTCAAAAAAATGTGTGTTTTTTTTAATTTCTCATTGTTGTTGAGTGCAGTTTGATTTTGTCCAGGTGAGCATGGTGAACATGATGAGTTTGTGCAAGGCAGAGCAGCCAAGCTGGTTGCTCCTCCTGGTCAGAGGTGGGAGTTGCTTGTGAAGGAGCATGGGCTGTGCATGGAGAGATCCTAGTAAGATGGGTCCGTAGGGTGTACCCCTTGAGGGGACTGTGGGTCTGGCCCTTCCCAAGCACCCCACCCCCTCTTACTGCTTCTTTAAAATAGAGGGGGAGCCGTAATGCTTTAATTTCTTGTTTTACTTGGCCCCCCCACTGTCTATTTACATAAAACTTTTAATAGTACGGTGCTAGTAATGTAGAAAATATTGATAAGTAAGGCAGCTATAAGGCACTGCCTTCTGTTAAATTTTGTTACTTTACACAACTTCACTGGTTTATGAAATACAGATTCCTTTCTGATAAGGTAGGCCAGTGGAAATTTCTTGTTGAATCAGAGAGTCGCATAGGAATAATTGAATTTTTTTCTCATGTTAAATATAGTAAGAATTGTATTTCTGGGTTTGATATTCTTTTTTTAAATCTTTTTCTGTTTTGTATATTTGATACTGTATCTGCTAATGCAAGGAACCAACTAAGGAAAGGCTGTCATCCTAGATACTGTCTTGGTTTGGTTTGGTTTTCACTTGAAGCATATACTCCCATGCATATTTGGTGTTCTCCCCCCCTGAGTTGCTGTTTGGAGCATCGCATAGGTTGGTAATTGTGTTACCTTTTCCTCTTCCAGAACTCTAATTTCCATATAGCTACCTTTCATCAGAGTTTATGCAGAAGACCTGGTCTTATAAAATAGCATTTCTCAGTCCAGGTCTTGAATTGCCTGTGACCTACTGACACGCACAAAGTTTTCCTTCTGACTCCAACATGACATGTTGTTTCTCAGTTGCATGTTCTCTGGGTTTTTTTGTGGTTCATGCCAAGGGTTTTTGGTTTTTTTTTTTAATTGACACCCCCCTGCACACGTTAGCGTCAGTGGTGTTGTTGCAGAGCAAAGGTTCTTCCTCATCAATACGTTGTATGCTTTGCAAAAAAAACCTGAATAGACAATGACCCTGTGGTGCTGTGATGTGCTGGAATCCTGCTCACAAGTAATTACCTGCTGAATTAGAAGTGGATCAGTGACAAAACCTAACAGAGTGAAGCAGCTCGCTGCAATAAGGTTTGCCAGGGTATAAAATGTTCGTGAACAAAGATTGTATAATAACTCTACCGTATTCACGATAATTTCTTGGAAAGCCTTAAATCTGGTCTTTAAGTTTGACAGATGTGGTATGTTTGTGTGGTGGATTTTACCTACTGTAGCTCCATGTCCTCTGAGTACAGCTGAGAAAAACCTGTGAGATTGTTAAATGGGAGCTTCACCTGCCAGTCTGTACTGCAAGATCTCTATAGCAACCAAACATAAATCAAGAAAATGGCCCCTTTTGTAAGTTGGTTAATAGGCACAACATGCTTCTTTAGAAAATCCAACTATTCTTTCAATAGACTTTGATTGAAAGTCAGCCTTTTCTACAGACACATTCACATTCACATCTAGTAGCAGCTTGTATGGCTGTCCAAGGTCTAATTTATTACCCTTTAAAGATTGGGCAAAGAAAAAATGGTTCTCGGAACAATGTTTACATTCAGAGGCATAAGCACAGTGCCACAAAAGAGCATCCTTTTGTTCTGAACCCAGAATATTAATCTTTAACCTACTACTTATTTCAACTCCCCCTGCTTTTATTTGGTTAGCCACATTCTTCCCTTGTAATTGAAATCTTAACGATTTAATACCTTATTTATTAGCGGTGGTGGGAGAACAGATCTTTCTGCTGTTGTTTTTGCTAAATCTTGGTGTGTATTGATACATTCCTCAGGCTCTTCCGACGGTTCTGCGAGCTGACTCTTCTCCTGAAGAGGTTTCTGATGGCAAAGGCAGGCGTTATGGCTGCTAACGTTTCTGACGTAAAGTTTTTGTGTCTTAACCAGGGGGTTCTAGTAATCTTCTCCCTACTTCGTTTTAGGGCAGCTATGTGCTGGGAATATTTGTAACAGACATATCACATTTAGACCCCTATAAATGACAAAGGAAAACATGCAAGTTCTGTAGGAACTTCTGTAGAGAAGGAATTAGACACCAAGGCGTTTTTATGTGAGGGCTGGAGATGACTCAATAACCGAAAGGTACATTTTCCTTCAAAGGAGAAGGAAAACTTTGCAATTCCCCCTTTTTTTCTGGCTGTGAAAAAAAAAAATAACAGTACATCTGGTTCAGATATATTGCAACGGGAATTAACCCATTTTCTTTCAGCTAAGACAGCAAGCGTGGGAGAAGTCAGTTGAAGCGGTTTTCAGGGAGCAGATAAATTAAACACATTCAGCTTGGCGTGGGCAATTACAGCAGAAGCGTTGCAGCGGGATGCTCCTGCAGAGCAACGTCCCAGCAGCGTGGTGCATGTTCCCGAGTGCAGAGGGCACCTTCCCTGGATGGAGGCAAAGAGGGGAATGGAGCAGAGCACTTCAGGCACCTCAGTCCTGGCCGAAGTGGGGGGGATCAAGTGGCGCCTCTTTCTTCTGAATGCAAACTGAAGAGAGCTGGGGGGGCTGTGAGAACTACTCTGCGAGAGCAAACTGGAAACTTCAGCACAATCCTCAAAGTGCCCCTTAAGATTCTCCTGAGAAAAAGATTTTTACATTTTCTTCGCCACAAAAATATCCCAACGATTTGCATATGGGTGCCAGGGAATCTGTGTATGTACATACATATACAGATGTGTATGCATATGCACAGCACACAGATGTGTGTTTGCGTGCCCAAAACAAGCTCACTGCTGCCTGCTTCAGATGGAGGCCCAACACAGAATTTGAATCCTCATTCTACTTTTCCTCTAAGAAGTTTGCCAGTGCATGCAAAGTTGTGTGTGAAGCTGTTAGCTTGTCAGTGTTTGTTTAGCACATCTTTCCCTTTGGGAGTTAGTGCAGGATGTTATTTGGGGGTTTCTTGGGCAAATGATGCCAAGCAGGCACGTCCTTTTCACTATGCCAAGAAGTGCCAGAATAGTTTTCGTCCCTCTTGTTGATGTGCAAAAAGATGATATACATTTACTTCATTGCATTAAAAGAATGTTATGCAGTATATGCCCTAGATGTCTTTATGTTATTAACTTCATCAGTAATATCATAGCAGACACTGTCACACACCCCTCAGACTGCAGTCAGTGAAATGCTGCAACCTGCAGTGCTTTCTCCTCCTGTAGAAATAGAGGAACACTGCTCATGTTGTGTTGTGTTCAAAATGGGAACGTATGTAGTCTGCTTCAGAGTAGTAGGCATATGGAGGATGTTTCATGGCATGTTGAGAGAGCTTTCAGTTCACCTCTGCTTTCATTTCAGCTCTGGTAGCCTCCCTGGTTGGTGCACACTGTGGTGGAGGAGGTGTCTGCTGTGTGCTTCAAAAAAACCCAACAAAACCAAAACCACATTTTTCAGAAATGGCCACGGTTTTGAGAACCTGGTCAAGTGTGTCTGTCCCCATGCTCAGGATTAGAAATCCCTTTCAAAAATTGTTGGGTTTAGCATTTTAAATATTAAACCCACCACCTTGCTATACCTACACAGACTCCTGTGAGGACAGATATCGCAGACCCACACGCGTTAGGGTAACAAGCTCCTGGCATGAAACTCCATTAAGTCAGTAGTTGACACATTCTGCATTTGTTTCTGTATTTTGTTTTGCCCTGTGGAGAGTGTGTTACAGCAGTCTAATTCCAAGTTGACAAAAATGCGGATAAACTGTGACAAGGTTTGCGTGGAAGGGAATAGGTCATGCCCTTTTCACCGGTCTTGAGCAGAGGGAAGTGCTCTTGGGCATGACCGCTCCATGGGTGCCCAGGAATAGTCTGCAACCTAATACACAGGTTTTTAATCTATTAGGAACGGACATCTTGTTTTATTAGTGGTAACGACATAATTTTCCCCAGCTTTTCCAACTACTTTCTTCTGCGCTGCTAACATTATCTTAGTCTCATCTAGGCACAGGGGCAGAGTCCCAGATTAAGAAGATGATGTGAAAAAGTGGATTTGAAAGCAAAGTACAACCATAAAGCATTTCTGTTTCTTTTGTACTTCGGAAGCTTCCCAGTGAAAGTAATATTTTGTACCTGATTTTTTTTTTTTAATGTTCCAGTCTAGTCCCACATGTGGGACTAATTAGACAAGACAAATGGCTACAAGGAAACTCATCTCTTTCTGGGAGGTTATTTTCTGATGTTGTCATCCCATTATTTCCACTTTTCAGTTGCTTGTTTGAATGACTGATGGACTCAATCGCTTCTTATGTTTGATAGGCAAATACAGCACTCCACTTTGCTAGTGTGTGTGTATGTGTGCGCCTACGATAAACATTCATTTTTAATTTACTCTGTTTACCTTGAGAGACTGCCAAGAAGTGATTCAGATATTCCAGTGCAAAGGGTTTTTCTATTGTGATACAGGACAAAGGAGTGTTGAGCATATGCTCTTTCTTCAAAGAAAAAAGAATATTATTTATTTGTGCAGCTATAAGAGGGCTGGTTTTCCTATGTAAACACTCGCCCAATTTTGTTTGTCACACAGTCTACTAGATCTTTTATTCCCATGTTTAAAAAGAAAAGTTTTGCTGTGCAGTGACAAAGAATTTCAGCGCACGGTTCCAGTGCTGCTGCCCTCCGCGTGTTGTTGCACAGTGAATATTACTGTTTTCATCCATCTCATGCTGCCAGCAGTTTGCTTTGGGGTAAACACTTTCCTAAGGGACTAATTAATGAAAAAAAAGCCTTTTGCAGCCCTGTTTGGTCCTGCGGACAGCTGCACGTTGTATGCGTTGCTGTTGCTTCAAAAGGCAATGCTGACCTTGATGGCTGCCTTTTGCATTTGGGAAAAGGCTCTCTGTCTGGCTAGTAATGTTGCTCAACATCGCTGGACCTGCAGTGGCATATTAGAAAGAGATACAGATTTAGGAACGTTTGCCTAGCAAAATTGGTCTGAATCCATTTGAATGGATGTGGAGAATGCTTAGAGAGAGCTGTCACACTCTGCTCTCGACAGTGGTCCTGCGCTAGTTTAATGTGGAGTCTCTTTGGTGGCTCAGACCCAAATTCCCTCTTCTGTCCAGGGTGGATGTTGAACTTTTTGCTTTGAAACTTTTTTTCCCTTTGAAACTTGTTTTGGACTGGGTTTCTGCAGGCAGTTTGCTTGTTTTGGGTTTGGGGTTTTTTTGAGTAATAGGGATTTGAGGGACTTGAGTTTGTGTGTCACAAGAGCTTTTGCAGGGTGGTGCGTCAAGTCCCTGGATGCAGAGAGCTGTTGTGCCACCCCCTTTTTTTCCGGGGAGACTTCCAGGTGTTTTGACCATGTTGCGATACAGTTTAGTCACCTTTTATTGCTGATGGAGGGAAGTAATCTTCATTTTCGAGGGCACAGTGATTGGTATCACTAATGTCTGATGCCAATATTTATTGAAAAGACAGCAGGTTGTCTGTCTGACGTTATATCTACTGCTTGAATGGCAGAGAGTGACAAAGGCATTGCATTGACTGAAAGGCTGCTCAAGACCTAATGAAGCAACAATACTTCTTAATAAAATCTTCTGATGAAAGACTTTCCTGATGTAAAGACTTATTATCAAACAGTGGCAATAACAATAACACATAAATTGCAAAAAAAATTCAGCACCGCAACCTGTCCCATTAAGGTTCCTGGGATTGCATGGACTTTATTCAGAAGTTTGAATATGGGCTGATGATGGTTTATGCTTAGTGGTACAGGGCTGACTTCACACTCCAGCTTGCTTTTTCTCCTTTCTCCGTGGTTTATCATCCCAGGAGGTGATATAACAGATTAGTGATGTTTAGTCAGACTGCAGAAAGGATATCTCGGTGTATAGGATAATAGCTTTTTGAAAAAAGATTAATTTCACCTTTATCTGGTTAAGTTCTATAAAACCTTTATTTGAATGGTACATAGAGTTTTTATGAACTGTCCCCGAGCGTATATTAAAAAATGTCATTACGATTTGTTCAGCACAATTAAGGAAGAAGCTTTCTCAGAAAATTAAAAAAAATGTACTGTTCAGTGATTGTAAGGCCACAGCAGTTACAGTTTAACATGCAACAAACAAAATGATGGATGGAGGGGGATGACAGCATGTCTTTTCATATAGATTGATTGAAGAAAATTGCTATATAAAGTCTCCATTCTGGTAGGCATTGGAACAGGGGCTGCTGTAGAGCTGCAGAATGCAGGTAATTTTGAAGTTGAGATTTTAAAACGCATGTAAGCTAAAGATGTGATAGTTATGTCCCAGCCCGAGAGAATGAGACTGAACTGCAAAAATCTGGCGGTTCACTTTTGGTCTCTTTTTGTCATATGCTGAGATTTTGTAAAGCTGCAGTTTGCAACTGTGATTTTGTTCGGAGACAGACTGCAATTCAGAGTCATGTTTAGTAAACATTCCTTGGAGCATTTCCTCGGTAACAATTACTGTTAAGCTGGGAGTGTGATACCAGACAAATATGACAAGGTGCAATTTTGATTTCTTTATATAATCTAGGAGTAACTAAAATAAAAATTCATGACTAAATTAACAATGAAGTGAAGACTTATGTACTTACTGCATTTTGGCCCTAAGGTTCCCAGAGGTTATTCATTCAGCCAAATACCAGCAAATCCATAACACAGATTTCAAGTCTGTTCTGTACCCAACAGGCGAGTAATCCATTGCCATTGCTATTATGTTTTCCAGTAGTTCAGTTAATCACCTTTTTTTTTTTTTAATGTAACAAATTACTGTAGATACAGGTAAAATAGGGCATTTATAAAAAAAGGTTTCTATCCTGGAATATATGTTTGAGGATTATTTTTTTGAAGGTTGTGTATAAATCTTGTTCATCTTTCTTTTTTATTGTGTTTATAATCTCAAGAATTATTTCTATAATCTGTGTTACTGCAACTGACTTTAAAATACATATTTCTAGTATTTCTAGTGGTTGCATTGTTAAAGCCATGGTCATCTAAGGAAAAAGTGAGGTCAGATTTGTACAGTTTTTTAATTGTTCATGTGTGACACCATTTTCTTAATGGTGGATACAGAGAAGTTTAAAGTAAAGCTTGCTATCACAAGTGTGTGAGAAAATCCCCAAAACAGCATGTTTTCTGCTGAAAAGTATCAAGCATGCTTCTTTGGGCAAGAGTAACTCCTCTGCTTGGAAGGAAAGTGGTCAAGCTTTGGTTTGTTTGTACTTCAGTAGGAAATCACTTTTTGTGCCAGTTTTAGGAGATACCAAGGGGACAGCCCTTCATTCGCTGTGTTGAAAAGTAAACTGGCACAACCACAGATAGCTCAAAATATTTGCCATTTAAAAGGGTTGTGATAATAAATAGAGCATAGTGATGAGCTGAACGTAACAGCCGTGTGTGGGTGAGGAAAAAGACAAAATATTAAAGAAAATAGGCAGTGGATATTTACAGCAGGAATGCTCCCAGCATATCTCTGTGTGTATTTGCAGACTTGCGTGCGCGTTTTTCTCTTCACGCCTATGGTGCAAGATGGTTGCAGCATTAGCCGCTTCAGAGACCTGGTATTTGGACGCCATTTCTGGAGTACGGCTTCTTGGGCTCCATGCACCCATGCATTTGTTTGTCTAGGGGAACAGAATATTAAGGCCTTAAAGCAGAATATAATACATGTGGTTGGCTTACATGGCAGTGGCTTGTCAGAGGTCTCTGCCACGAGCAGCCTGGCCAAGCCTCATACCTTCAGCAAGGATTTGCTCCTCTGGCCCTACCCCATCTAGCAGCTCTCCCTTCCTTCTCCCACTGCTCTGGTATCTCCAGGGCTTGCAGAAGCCACCTCTTCCTTCTTGTCCCTCTAAAGTCCCTGTTGGGAGGAGGTACGGGCTTGGTGTGTTGAGCAGAGGTGGGAGGACCACACATAGTCCTTCCTCTGATCCCATAGGGCTTGGGCAGAAAACTGAGCTCATGCCAGGGTGCAGCCCCATGCAGGAGATCCCCACGGTCCTACAGCTGGTGGGTGGCTGGGGCTGCTCGGAGCTGGAGCTGGGCCAGAGCTTTGTACACAGTGCTACAAGTCTTGCCGCGTGTGCAGCAGACATGGGTAAAAGTTGAATTCTGCTCTGACTTTAAAATAATAAAAATAATAAGAAAAATTTGCAGATAAATCGTGTCATTAGAAGTTAATTAGAGAAATGTGGGTAATATTACACCCACAGCTCTGGATGCTAAGTGGTACTAAAGCAGCTGTTTCACTCGGGGGACGCATAGAAGAGGACTAAGAACTGATTAGTTAAGGAGGAATAATAGTAAGTTTAGTATAAATTGCTACCAAAAATAAATTTGTTGCAAATGTTTATTTTGCTTGATTGCCTTTGATACGTGCATACTTGTAAGGGAAGGGAGAAAGAGTTGTCTGCAAGGAATTAGGCAAGTGACATGGTGAGGGAATTAGCCTCTATTAGATCCCAGCCCTAATGGCTCCAGCTCCCTTTTGGTAGAAGCTCTCGCCCCACATCTGGCCACCAACTCCGTCTCCTGCTTTTCATTAGTGCTCCAGCCTAAGTTGCTAGAAAGAGTGAGTGCATAATGCATCCTCTGCCCTTCCTCAGGCTGGAGCAGGGTTTAATCCAAACACAAAAAACACTTACAGCTGCCTGAATCTGCCCCCCCCCCCTTTTTTTTTTCCTGAGCAATCTGTCTTTTGAGAGGTGTGCTGTGCAAAGGGAAAACTGAAAGGTGGGCGGCTAACAAGTGTGCAGGGAAAGTCGGAGCAAGTAGAGACGCGCCGTACGAGGCACTGCGTTCATTTTCCCCTGTTTTTGCAGTGCCTGGCTGGGCCTGCCCTGGGTGAGAGGCAGATTTGTTGACTCTGCAGCATGGGAAAGAGCCGACAACAGATTTACTACGGAGATGACTTAGCAGCCCCCTCTAAGTGTTATGAAAAGAGTTTAAAATGTTTATATTGGCCCCTCCGATGTACAATAAATTGTTATCCGAAACAATTGAGAATAAAGAAGGGAAAAGTCATAATTGCCTCTCAGGAAATGCAGGGGCTGTTTCAGCGCGCAGGAGCGGGAGGGCGTTGGGTTTCATTGACTTGGTCTGGCTGGAAAGCAGCCTGCCCCACAGGAAGGCCGCGCATTCCTGTCCTCTCGGTGAACCTGCCTGAAAGGAATACAGGAGTTATTGGGTAATCAAGGCTTGTCAGCACCTTGGTTATGCAGCGTGGTTCAATCCGATAATGTGAATGGAACCTGTAATAGCGCTGATGAAAAGCACGCCGGGTTTGAAAGGGGGCTTGAATGATTTTTTTGTTCATTTTCTGTTTACATGTAACACGTTATTGATGTCGTTGCCTTCTAATGCGCCTGCTTGTTTCATAGAAAAACTGGGAATTATTCATTATTTTTAAAGAAGAGGGAGAGAGAAAGAGAGAGGGAGAGGAAGGAGGAGTGAAAGAAAGAACCCTGTTACGTGAAGAAAATTGCATTCGAATGCTGCGACTGAAACATATTGATTTTCTGGCACAGACTTTTTAGATTAAAAATGCCAATACTAAATCCTTTCATGACCTATAGTTCATATGAAGTTCACGTGTCATTTACTATTATTCTGGAAAAAGCAGAATCTTTAATGAAAACATAGTTTGAAGGAATGTCCTGCCATCCTGGCATTTGCATGCGATTGTAATAAGACTTGATTAAGAGCTAAACATGCTACCGAGGCAGAGGTTTAGGGTTTGGTTTTTTTTTTTTGTAGATTGAAGTCCATTTATCTTTTTTAATTACTTGCTTGTCTTTACCCTCATCTCAAGCTTTACATCTCCTTCCTTTTCCTTTGCTTTTCTTTATTTTATTCATTCTTTATGTTACGATAGGCAGCCAAAGAAACTCATTTTTCCCACCGCTAAGCACAAGGATCTTGCTTCAGATTTTATGGCATTCAGGGGATCAATGAGTCAAAATGCTGTTTTGATCTGCAGTACAGCAAACATTTCTCGTATAAATTCCCAGAGATGACCATGACTTCTCCAACTGTTTTTACCCCTTCTTAATAGAGGCTTTAAAGGTACTGATGCCGTGCTAGCATCAGATTGGAAAACTTAAGGCCAAATTCCTGGCCTAGGTTTTTCAAGCCACTGGTTATTTTCTGCTGCTAATAGGGCTAAATTTCACTTCAGTTTCTTTTGAGAGGACCTTCATATTTGGCAAGGGGGAGACATGGCAATAGGAAGCTGCTGCATATCTGCTGGCTTCAACAAGACTGCATGAGGGACACGTTCATCTTGCTGCACCGCCCTGGTATTTTGGCTCGCGCCGGCTGGTTCGTGTTATACCTAGTGTTTGCTTCTGGGCGGGAATGCTCCTTCGCAGAGGGGCTCTTTCTTTTGCATTTTTATCCTGAAACCACGCAGACCTGTATCGCCTGTGGCTGTAGTCACTGCAACGAGCATGGGAGCACGTGTTTATTATCATGGCTTCAGCGCAGTATAGGTCTGACTCGGGAAGGCCATTGAGCCCTTACTTATTTAAAAAGGGGCAGAGGAAATCTGTGTGATAAACGTATTTACTTTTCCACAGCTTTGTTTGCCAGGCGGGCTGGCAGGAAGCGGCCGCTGGAATTCAAGCGGCTGGCGGCTTCGCTGGGGAGGCTTCAGGGAGGGCCTCAGCCCTGCGACAGGCGTCCTCTGGGAGAGCCTCCGCGCTCGCCGCCTCGCCCCACCCTCCTCCGCAGGCTGGCAGGGCGGTGAGAGTCCCCGCGGGGCCCTCGGGGAAGGGAAGGCTGGCCTGTTTGCTGTGGGCAATTCGCTCTAGCGGGGAAGCCTCCTCGTGCGGGGAAGGGGCAGCACCCGGGTGCCCTGGGCGTAGGCAGGGCTGTTCAGGTGTCACAACTTCCAGGCCTGGCTTTCAAGAGAGCTTGATACCCCAAAAGCTTTGGCCTTTTTTTTTTAAATTACATAACACCTTGCGCATAAACAAGATCAGTACTTGCCGTTAGTGAGCGCGCTCTCTCATTAAACAGTTTGATATGTTTTTACGTAGTTGAGACTGGGAACTTTTTCCAGGTACCACCTGCGCCATACTGCCTCAGGGAGAGGCAGTGAGAGAGTAGTGAAACATTGGAATAGGCTGCCCAGGGAGGTGGTAGAGTCACCCTCCCTGGAGGTATTCAAGGAGCGTGTGGATGTGGCATTGTGGGATGTAGCTTGATGGACATGGTGCTGTGTGGTGTTGGGTGGGTTGTGGCTTGTTATTGTTGTTGTGTGGCGTGGGTTTTGTGTGGTGGTTGGCTTGCGTGGGTTGTTTGTGGGGTTTTTTTTGTTTTTGGGTTTTTTTGGGTTTTTTTTTGGTTTTTTTTTTTTTTCAGGTTGGACTTGATGATCTTACAGGTCTTTTCCAACCGTAGTTATTCTGTGATTCTGTGATTCTATGGCTGCCTTCGCATGCCTTGCCGTGGGCAGGCTCCTCTCCGGTTTGCAATCAGCGTTATGCTGGAGACCTGCGGCAGCAGCTGGGATGGTGCTTACATGGCACGAGGTATGGCTGGTGGAGCATCAGGCTGGCCCTTACCGGAGGGGCAAAGGTGTGCCTCAGCGGCACACTTCCATCTCATCCTGTCCCCGGTTAGCGTGGGCAGTGCTCGCCCCTGAGTACAACACGCACTTTGTCTGCCTTTGGTCAATGCATGCCATACGACCTCATTTTGTCACTGTTGCTTGCTTCTCCCTCTTCCATTTTTTCTCTCGGGGAGGCCCGACGGGAGGGAGAGCCCCACACGATCACCTTGCGCTCTGTGAACATACCTGGTAACAGAGCAAGGTTTTTCTTGGCAGGACTGTCGGTGGCTGCCGTAACGCCCAAATGATCAGAGGTTCTCGCTGTGCACCGCTCTCCATTTTGATACCGTACTTCAGAAAAAAGATTCCCCTCTGGAGATGTCAGATGCAGGTTACTGGGTGCTGTGGGCCACTGGCTGCAGTGCTGGCGGAGGGGCAGAGCACAGCCCAGGTCATGAAGTGAGCAGGAGTTCATGTTCATCTGCAGCTTGCCTCTGAGGCTCCGTCCTGCTTCAGACAAAAATTTACAGTGACTTGATTAGATCCACACCTCACGTTTCTCCTTTCTGTTCCTATATCACATGTATAGGTGAATGTGAGAGAGTCATAGGGAGCAATGCAGGGCCAAAGCGGGCTGGGAGAGCATCTGCCTTTCTCAGCTGCTTGTTACAGAGCCGGACGCACGAAGTGTAAGGTTATCGCAGGGGTTTGAATTCTTCTCATGATATATACAGATTTCCAGTGCTTGTTTATCATAAAGAAAGTTATTTGTTCAACAATGGATGTTGTACAAAACATTTACTTTCTCTTCCAAAACACACAGAACTGGGTGCATTGTTCCCTCCTCTGTGGCACCACAGTAGCTCTCCTCGGTCAGAGACTCCGGAATAAAAACAAAAAGGTCATGTGGAACATCTCTTGTCCGATAGGAATTAGGAAGAACATTTAAACCAGAGCTGAGGTTTCTTGCATTCAGCATGCCATTCACCGCTACAGCTCTTGTGATATAAAGTAAAATACAGACACGTCATTGGAAAAGCAAGCTTCTGCCTTACCTTGGTTCAGATACCCTTATTTGCCTGAATATATTTAATGATTTTGAGCCAAAGCAAAATTTTATTTTGAATTTGTCATGAATAATCTGGACATTTTCTCTTGCTTATATAAAGTCTCGTGAAAGGTGCTAGGATAGCAGCTGGAGATTGAAGTCTGTTTAGGTGCAGGGCAGGCAGCAGTAGTGCATCTTGGGCAGCGTTGGTTTGCCTGTCAGCCTCCAGCCAAACCTGTGCGATTACTTTTAGAAACTGCTCAAGGAGCTACACTCAATGTCCAGCCTTAATATATATGGCCTCCACGGGGGGGGAAGGGCACTAAGGAAGTAAAGAAAGTGATGTAAATAGACCTCTAGATAAAGCTCATACAATAGAACAATTGGAAAAGGGAACATCCAGTGTACGTATCTGCAGAGCCAGCTAATACACCTCTTAGGAAGTTAATTAAGAAATGTAAATTAATAGTATTTATTTTAGAAACATCACAGAAAAATCAGGGGTAATAGAGAATTAATAGTAATAGGTAAGAGCAGCTACTCTGGTGGCAGTGAGGATTTAGTTCTTAAGTGTAATTTCTGTTTCTGGGAAGAAAAAAACCCAGGCAATAAAACCAGGAAAATATCTCAGGAATAAAGGATTTTATGCAGGAAGCAACATGGTTTTATAAATACAAAGCAGCACATGTGAAGGTTGGGCATGACACACATCAGCTCTTCATGCAGATAGTGCCTGATGGCCCTCTGTGCCCTTTCTCCTCTGCACCACACTCATGGCAGGCATCGTCAGGAATCCCAATGGCCTGAAATGCTGGGTCCTCCCTGGAAAATAAATAAATAAATAAATAAAATAATCGCTTGCTTTAGCATGTGGTTGTTTTTAATCCTTGGCAGAGCACTAATTCTGAAAAATGCTAAACTGCGTTCACAAACGTTTGAGAGTGCTTCTTGGTCTGCGGCCAAAAAGTTACCAATGGCCTTTAAGACTGTGTGGAGACATTGCATCTGGAGGAGACAAACAGGCTTTCCCCTTTGTCATCACAGAATCACAGAATGACAGGGGTTGGAAGGGACCTCTGGAGATCATCCAGTCCGACCCCCCAGCCAGAGCAGGTTCACCTAGAACAGATTGTACAGGAATGTGTCCAGGTGAGTTTTGAGTATCTCCAGAGAAGACTCCACAACCTCTCTGGGCAGCTTGTTCCAGTGCTCTGCCACCCTCAATGTAAAGAAGTTCCTCCTCATGTTCAGATGGAACTTCCTACGACCATGTTTGTGCCCGTTTCCTCTTGTCCTGTCACTGGGTACCACTGAAAAAAGACTGGCCCCATCCTCCTGGCACCCACTGCTTAAGTATTTGTAAGCATTAATTAGATTCCTCCCTCAGTCTTCTCTTCTCCAGACTAAAAAGACCCAAGTACCTCAGCCTTTCCTCATAAGAAAGGTGTTCCAGTCCCCTAATCATCTTTATAGCCCTCTTTCACTGAGCCTGAAGCTGAAAGGGCACCAGAAAGGTCTGGACACGTTACGGAAAATTTACCAAAACTGTTAAAAATGGTTGGAAAGAGTCTGAAGAGCATTCAAGGGTTCCAAACAGGTTAACGAGACAGCTAGCAAGGGAGAGCGCTATTTAAAAACTTAAGTAGGATGTAACACACCAGGAAAATAGAGGAAACTTTCACGTGATGGGAAGATAACATAACCAGAAATAATGGAATAATAATGTTTTAATAGACATAATGTTATAAGCATAACATCCCCGCCCCCATACATAGGGCCTGTTAAGCTATCTGAAGTATAGCGAGGAGGTTCTGAATTTCCTCTGTTGCTTGTTTATTCCAGGACAGTTATCCTCCCTAAATTTTATTTAAAGTTCACAGCAGTCTATGCAGCTAGTGCAATTTTAGGTTAAGCATATTTTATCCATAATTGCTATATTTGGTTCTCAAGTTATTATTGCAGTTCCTTGGGGTACATTTAAATCCACCTTATTGTAATAGATTATGGAATATAGTGGCTAATGTGTCTAATGTAAAATAAATGACTATAATGATTTATGATCCAGCACTTCAGTTTTATTGAACATAAGGATCATTGTACTAAAATGGATGGTGTATTGCTGGTTTAGCATAAAATACTGAATAACATATTCAAGGAAATGAATGGATTGGCCAGTTCATAATATTCTGCCCCTTCAGCTGAGAGGTCTTTAATAAGCAAGAGTGTCATTACACTTGAAAATGTATGTGTAGGTAATCCATTATCTAGCACAATGACAGTGATCGGATGAAGCTCTTATTAAAGAAGGGCCCTCCTTACAGGGAAATACAGAGCACTTCCCTGCCTGCGGGAGGCTCTGTGTGTGTGTTTCTGGTTTTGTTACAGCAGTTAAAGCAGTATTTAGTGTCGTTGAATTTAAAAGTATCTATATATTTGAAGATAATTTTGGGGTGGGGGTTATAGGGTGGTTTTAAAGATGGAAAGCAATGTCACTAAGCTGTGGTTTGCATAGGCTCATACTGAAGTGCATCTTTGCTGGTCCTTATTACTTCATGTGCCTATAAGATACGTTTTTCAGCTCTTCATTTTTATCTCATTTGAAGGCCAATATAAATTACACCTTTACATGCACCTTGCTTCTGTTTACATCCGGGTTTAGTAGTGTCATATCCTACTAAACATCAAGAAGATTGATGCACGTCATAAGGGGTAATACCGCTGGGGTGATACTGTGAGTGGGTGTTTGGCTTGCCTCGGTGTCACCAGCAATGCTCCCTTTTGGACAGTCACAGCCAGCAGTGTCCTGACTTAAACCCTTGACTTCCTGGAGTTTAGCCTCAACTCTTTAACTCTTTGACCTCAAAAAGGAAGAAGTTTTTATTAGTCAAGAGGGGAAATTAATGGAAGTCATAACGTGGACAGAATACTGGAAATTTTATCTGATTAAAGCATGTCTCTAAAAATAAGGAAACAAAGCTAAAAATATGAAAAAAAGAAAATACAAAGAATGAAGATGCTGTTTTAAAATATGTATTCAAAGGAAACTGTTAAAGGAACATAGATGACTGTATATCTAATTATTTTCACAGGGATGACAACACATTTTCCTACAATCAAAATAGGACAGCAGGTTATAAAAGACTAGCTTCCAGCGGTTTGCTTATAATAATTTGTAGTAAAAATCACATTGTGTTATGTATCGGAGAGAGGAAAAAGATAATACATTTTGTGGATGTTATCCTGGAATAACTCTGCATCCATTTTCTTAATAGTGCTTGGATAAAGCTGAAAGACAGAAACTATTAAAAAGGCATATTTGCATTCATTATACCCATGGTAAAAGTGAATGAAGAACTCCTCTTGATATATTTACAGCTTAAATTATTAAAATAAACATGATCAAAGTACAACAGTTCTGTTACAGTACTCCATAGACAAATCACCTCCCCATTTAAACAAGACCTCACCCGCATTTTGAGTGGGAAGGAGTTTGATGCTATTTTGCCATCAATTACTAGCTTCTCCTGTCAGCGAGCGCATCCTTTGGCAGACATGCAGGGAGACTTTTAAAACAAATCAAAATTATTTTGGCAAATACTGAAACATCTACAGTTGCAAAAACACGTATTCAAAATTTTTATGTATCCAAAAAAGTTCAGGCTGGCTTTGACATGTAATTGGATACTGTTTTATAGCTGAGCCATTTCAAGTTTCTCATTTCTTACATCTCGGTCAGTTTTATAAGTAGGTCAGTCATACCAGCACACTCAGAAAATCCTAAACCAGCTGCAGTTGTGCTTCTAATGGAAGCACAAATTGCATCGATAGCTGCAGTGGGCTGCTCTCCTGCTTCGGTGCAGGAGGGTTTGAAGGACCTGGCTCCCTCTGTCTTTTGGGCTTTTAATTATTCTTCTGGTTTTGGTGGTAGCACAGTTAGAAGGCATGATACTTTTTACTGAAGCCCACCATCGAAGTTTCCTTGGTGCCTTAAACTTACAGATTGTAAGTTATTTGTTTCAAGTGAGAAAAGTAGCTGGAGACATGTTGACTCCAAGCTTAAGGTCTCCTCAGTACCAGAGCAGTATCATAATGTGTGGGGGCTCTATTTTAGTGCCCTAGGTAGGCTTGAGTAGAGGTACCTAACAGCTCTTAAGACTAAGCATATTGGAGCAGCATCCCACTGCCTGTTCATGCGTAGTTGTGTTGTGGCTCAGACCCCAATGAGGTGACAAGGCACCTGGCTCGCTGGCCTCACGGTCTGTTACAGCTGCTGTTACCGCACGGTGGCATCCACAACGTGGTGACTGAGGCCATGTCAGCTGGACGCAGGATGCTGCCCAGAGCTGCTGCCACACTGGCTGTGCCCCTACTCGTTCCTGGGATGAGGCTTGTGAGCACGAGCAAAGTGGCGGTGCTGGAACATGACTGACAGCAGGGAAAGAGGGGCCCGACTGCAAGCTCTGGTTCATCCCCTTTTCTCCCCGGTGTTTGAGCACAGGCCCGTCTCGTGGCAAGAGTGCAGACGTGCTTTATCGCGTACCCCCACACGCAACCCCACAGCACCCTGCCCGTTGCCAGGCCCCATCGTGGAGAGGAATATCTCGGGCACTGAAGCCGAAATATTACTCTCCCTATTCCTGAAAGCCCTTTGAATCTTTCCTCTGCCTTGGACATCTGGTTTTCACATCACGGTTACTTCAGCCCATAAGCTTCCACAAGAATTTTACATAAAATATCACTACTAACCAGCTCCGCAGGGGAAAGCAATGGCTTTGCCTCACAAATGGGCACATTGTTGAGGCCGGAGAAGAAGGGGTTTCTTTCATTCTCACTGGGTTACATCACTGAGCGCCAGCCAAATGACGGAGAATAGCAAGAGCTGTTACAAGAGCAAGTTTATGTGCTGCAAATGCAGAAAACGTCATTGCTAATGGTGCGCATCTGATGTATATTCAGGCCTTGGCTGTAGCATTGCAGGAGTAGGAGATGGGCCAAGTGATGCCACAGGAAGGTGGGGGTGACCCTCAGGCATGGCGTGCAGGTCTTGGTGGATCAAAAAGAGCCTTTGCCACACCTCTGCAAAGGTGCATGTGGATGTCTGGTTTTATCTCACCCAGTTTTAGACATCTCTAAAACTTACACACTAACTCGTTACTGTAAGCCCCCTTTACAGGCAGTGAACAAGCACTTACAGTGTGCTTGATCTACCTTAGGTGCCCGTCTAGGCAGGATGGTACCAAGGTACCCTTACAAATACCTTCTTGATGTAAAAAGAGCTTTGATTGATAGCTCAGAACTAGACATCTAACTTCTAGATGCTCAGGTTAGGCTACATAACTTCTCTCCTTTTAGCTCTCTTTGTGCTTATTTGTGTGTATCTTACAAATCTTGGTAAATGCATGCAGAATAAATTAAAAGGTCTGTAACTGCCTCTGCACGTATTTATGATTTTAAAACTGTAATGAGATCCTGCCATAGGGAAATTGTCTTAAATCCCTGCTTAGTGAAGATCGGTGGCAGCCTAAGCATATATATACACATACATATATATACACGCTTATCTATCTATCTATAAAAAATATCATGTCTTTACATACTTTTAATAAAATTTTCCTGTTAGCATGATTTGTTGAATGCATTTGACATTTGTTCTTCTGGATGAGTATGATGAAGAAAATGTGCATAAGGAAATAAAATAGACATTTTCTTTTCTGATGCAAGATAAGTTTTAGGGCCCCAAGATTTGCCAAAGGATAAGGAACATCCTCCTGTATCTGAACGTGGATACAGTACTTAGATTTAGAATTCCCCATAACAGAAAGACTTTTATACTGTGTTGAATCAGCATAAAATAATGAAAATAAATGTAGTGTCTTAGTGCTTGCATTAAATATAAGTTCTTTTTTTAAGATGATAGATCCTTGTGAAACAGTGGTGTGTACAGCCAAACTCTCTGAAACTGAGAAAGATTTATCCACAGATTTCCATGGTATTTTACAGAAACTTTCTGTTAGAAAATATGCATTTGACTGCCTGCGATGACACAGAATATTCCAGCCAAATGCCCAGTTTTTCCTAACATACCTGCATGGTTTATTGTGTGTGTGTGCAATGATATGTGTGAGTTTTATGCGCTTTATTATCTAAACCCATGTATATACATGTGCACAGCTATCTGTATGTGCACAACATATATAAATGTGACGATGATTGTCTTATTTTCAGGTTGGTTTTGTTCCTTTCAACATGTAGAAACCATCTTTCTTTGCAAAATGGAGTAGTGTCACTGAGTGGGTGCGGGGATGTTCAGCAGGCACGGTGCTGCCTGCATTACAGGTGCTGAGCAGTGCAATTGCTGCAGCGGATCGGGTGCAGCAGGGCTCCTGCCCGCTCACCCACATGCCCTCAGAGAGGGGCTCCTGGCTCTGGTCAGGTCTGAACACAGCCCAGGGAGGGTCCTGTCTTGGCGTCTGTGCACATGCTTGGGTTTTTCATTTGTGCCCCTTTCCATGTGCACCTATAACTCAGTTGCCAGCATCTTCCTACTGAAGGCATTGTCAAAGGTGATTTGTAAAACACCTGGAGTGCAGTGCCCCTCGGACACCTCGTGGTTTGTCTTTTCTGGCCACAGCTGGTGCTGCAGGTATGTGGGCTGCTGCCAAAAACTGCCCCGGCCTCCCCTCTCCCCCAGCACCAGCCACGCACTGCCAAGAAACATCTTCCCTCTCTAATTTCTATGGTAAGGGATAACACCTGTCCCAGTACCTTGTCCCGGTAGCACTCCTGCTCCAGCATGGAGCTGCTGCTCCTGCTCCGTCAGCTGTGGAGGGACAGACTGGCAGGGAGCCATACGGCCACATTGCTGACCCAAGCTCAGCTTGCCAAAGTCGGACCCCTCCCTGCTTTCTGCTATCAATAGAGGCACTTGCTGATACTGTAACTATTTAAGTGACAACTTCACAGTGTCAACAAGATTTTGTGAGTTACATACAGCAATTTCCCAAATCCTCCCACTCGGTATTTGCTATGCTTTTCGCCTCTGCAGAGGTTTTCTCTCAGACCAATGCATTTCCCACTGTGTTCAGATGAGGCAAGTAAAATAGCGTAACGTAGCATGCATAGTTAAAAATCCCTCACAGGTTCACAGTGCAAATGAGAGCTTCGTCACTCTTTAGTACTTCCCTTTTCTGTCTGGCCTTATTTGAGGATGGTGGTTGTTCACCTCGGTTTACGAATGCAAAACCAGCCTGGGTCTCTTCCAGGCTGTGGAGCCCAGTGTGTAGATGGAGTTAAACAGTTTCACATTCCTGAAGAGAACAGGAATGTTTTCACAGTGGAATCTGCTCTGTGTGAATTACAGGAGTTTATTTTTTCAGGATGAACTCCTTGGACAGTTTTTTTTTGTTTGCTTGTTTTTTTAAAAAGGAGATGATATGCCATGAAAATATCTACTGTAGTCACTAATGGTGTTGTTATTACAGCTCAATTGGAAAAATTCAGGTTAAAAAGTCTGTAAGCTATTGAGGAGGGACAGTAACAAACACCTTGCGATATTTTCTCCTCATTTCTGTGCATAGGGTTAGCTATGGTAAGGCCACACAGTTGTGCCATGTGCCAGTTGCTGTCAGGCATTTACTGTAGGTATTTCCTGGTGAATGCGGAGCAGAGGAGCAGGGAGAGATGATGCTGCGTGGGGCGAGCGGCTACGCAGCAAGGCAGACCAGGGAGTGTGCTGCTTTTCCCTTCAGGGGTTGCAGGGCAGATTTTACGTTGTGTCCTGCAACTAGCAGTTGAGGTAGAATAATTCCGACCTTGGTTAACCATTTTTCCCTGTATTAGCCTTGCTTCTGGGGTCTTATGAACATGTATGTATGTATGTATATTGGGGACAAAACCAATTAGACTGCCTGCCAGAAGAGGAGCCTAGGGCATGTCTCTGACCAAATGCTGCTGTTACTGGGGCTCTGCCAGTGAAGAGACTCTGTGTCACTGAGGTTCCTGAAATGCTTTTTCCAAACAAGGTATATTGGGGATTTAGAAATAGGACAAAAAGCACTACATAAAGCTAAATACTAATTTTGTTGCTTTTCTGGCAACCAGGCCAAGGAGACAGAGTGAATTGTACTATTCCATCATGCAACATTAGCTGCGTGTCACGTGGCTGAACACAGAGGAGACTTTTATTATCTTTTCATTTGAGCTGTATGGGTAGGATCTAGTTTTGCCCCCAGACGAGTTCTCCAGGCTCCCTGTGGGTCCCAGCGGGAGGTTCATGTGCTCGTCCTTGGGCAGAAATCACAGCTCCTGGGCTTCAACACACAGACACGCTTCTGTGAGGTCCCCCTGGTTGCTGTGCATCACTCAAGCTGCAGGGACTGGCTTTATCTCACAGCACCTTTTGCAGTCATTACATCAGAGGAGAAATCAGCCTCATCTGTACAACCATGTTCACACAGATAGATGCTAAAGAGCAGCTGATAGGGGGTAACCTTTTCTCCCAGGTAAATGGTTCATGTAGTTGTGTTGAGGTACCGCTTGGGTCCACATGTGCTCAGAGAGTGTATTAATCTGATCCGTGCCACTGACATCAGGGGCTGGGTGGTCCCTCGGAAAGATCTTGGCTCCCTTGGTGAAAGAAACTGGAAACTTGTTAGTAGCACCAGCTCCAGTTCATGTGGCTTGGATCACCCGTAGCAGGACTTTCTCCTTTTGGACAGGATTGCCGGACAAGTGGGAGATGAGAAGGGTAGGAAGGGACAAAGACAGCAGCAATACGTGTAAGAAATTGTATGCTGTCCTCGCCAGGGGTGGCAAAGATGACAACAGCTCTGGGCCGTGGGGCCAATTTCCAAGCTCATCTAGGCAAGACAGGCGCTTTGTAGATGTTTCATCTCCTTTTCTGCTGAGAGATAAGTATAGGAGAGTTGCCTTGACCTTCTCCTGAAAGAAGTAAACTCTTTGAAGGAAGTAAGCTTAAATAAACTTAAAAAGGAATGCAGGAAGTCTTTCTTCGGGGATTTGTGTATCACGTGTAGTGTTATTCCTTGTATTTCACTGCTGTTCTGCAGCTAAGGGCTGTCTATGCTGTCTCTTTAACCGGACCAATACACTGCTTACACTGACAGAAAAAGTGAGTTATATTTGGTACGATCATCTCTTCCACACCAAACTTAATATGGATTTCAAGGCAATGGCAGAAAAAGTGGAGTTGTAAGCTACACCCTCTGTCTTTTTTTAGTTTTGTACAACCTGATAGTGACATGAACTATTGTAGATACACAAAAATAAAATTACTGAATTGCACAAGATGTGTGAGACAAGCTTTGATGTACAGAGGCAATGTAATATGAACATTTGATTTTGCTGTATTATACAGTAAAACACAGTCTTAATCAGAAGCCTTAATCAAAAAGCTTGTGGTGAATATTAGCTCCTATTCCAGAATAGCAAATGCTTTATATTTCACCATAGAAGCAGATTGTCCATAGAAGCAAGTATTTTTATATATGTATCATATATATATGTATACTGGATCTTCACTGGGTTAGGTTATTTTATGTGTATAACTTGGTAGCAGGCTGTTTTGTAAATGCACGATCCAGGGGTAGCAATTTTTTTTAAAACAAAAAAGAGAAGTTATGAGTGCTCAGCACTTTCCACATGTTAAAAATGGACCAATCGAAATTTTCTGTGGTACAGGGCTGGAAGTGTGTTGTGCACTAGGAGAATGAGTGTCAGCTAGAAGCAGACATGGAGAGGGGCGAGTGAAAGAGCTTGGCGTGTTTAGTCTAGCAAAGCGCAGGCTGAGCAGTGATACAGTGTGCGCTAAGTGCACCAGAGGGGAAGGCTGCTGGAGGCAAAAGGAATTAGTTAAACCTAGAGGACGGTGTTTGCACAGGAGCAACTGGGAATGCAAAGGTCACAAAACGAATGCAGTTTGTAGAGGAAAGAAAGGGAAGCTTTCCTGGCCAGCAGAGGAGGGAGGTTCCAGAACAGCCTCCCAAAATCAGTTGCAGGGACAAACACAGTCCCTTGTGTTTTGTGAACAGGCTTTAATAACACGATTTTCTTGCGAAGATGTGATTGGAGTATATAGTCTGGCATGTCCTCTATTATCCTGCAAATCCATGCATCCTTTGCAGATTTATTGGATTATGGCACACACAAAGGTGTTGGTTATCTTCTTTTAAGACTTAAAGTTCAGGGAAAGGAGCCAAGTCATTGGCATGTGCTATTTTTGAAGAATATGCTAGTCTTTCCTCCACAAGTAGTTTTAGCCTTTTGGGAGGAGGAGGTGCAGACGGTGTGGGGAGATGCCCTCTGCTCACAAAACACCCATGTTTCCCAGTGACATGTGGGCACATCCAGGCGTACTATTTCGTATCCTCCTCTTCACGTCTCCATGTGATTTTTCTGAACTGAACTAAACTGAACAGCTTGAATTATGGTACCCATTACCTAAAGGTTAATGTTAGTACTGTGATGATAGGAGTATTTGGTTTTTTCCCCTCTGTACCACAGGCTGTTCAGGGAGAGAGAAAAAGACTGCTCAGGCCTTTTTAAATCACTCATGGACCTGGTGTTAGCATGTCTCGCCAAGAGCCCCCCTGTGTACTGCAGCATTCCCAGGGCCGTAGGTATGAGAAACCACCATAAAGTACCGTCCAAATGGTCTGACTCAAACTGCAAATGCAGGGACGCATGGAAAATGGAAAGAAGCATTTTGACAGATGTCGTAGCACCAGAGGTTCTCAGTTTTTAGGTATAAAAATTTCACTTTAAAAAATAAAAAGTATGATCAATAACATTGGTTATGGAACCAGGCCACTCATGCAAGTAGAAATAATGGTCTTTGTTTTTACTAACAAAGCCATCAAGGATCCTTCTGTGTTGCGCTGTGTTGTAATGTTCAGGCTATGCAGTAAATCCCACTTTTGGTGCATGTTTCTGTCAGCAGAAAGTGCTGCAGGGCATTTGGCTTTGTCACCGTGGGCTAAGAAGTGTCTCCATTCCCTTGGCCAGACAAATAACGCTGAGTTTTTAGAGGGAACTGGAACTATTTCTTTCAGATGTAGGGTGGGCATCTAGAGATGGGCTACAGAAAGGAAGGAGGTATGAAATCCTGCAGAACAAAGGGGATGCACCATGCCAGGTACCACTGCACTTGCTGTGCCATGTTTTACTGTGGGGCTGCATTTACTGTGTGTGTGATGAGAATATGGAAATTAGGGGACGTTGTGATGTATTGATTTCTGTTACATATGCCATGAATACTAGATAAAAAATTTAGACCGTGGCATTTCTACCCAAAAGTTTCCTACATTCCAGGTATTTGTATCGTTTCCTAAAAGGCAGGGGTAGTAAATAGCTTTTTAAATGCATAATAACACTGAGGCAATCTGAATGACATAAAAATAATAAGCAAAGACGTGTAGGGGTAAAACACTAACCGTGTTTGTTCTCAGCCATATCTATGGAGAGTGTATGGCAATTTTCAAAGCAGGCAGACAGCTACCAACATTTTTCTTCAAAAGGGCAGAATTTGACTTTTACCCTTTTACGAGGGCATTGAGTCGCCTGTCTGAGGAATCTTCATTTTGCCTGCAATCAGAAGGGGCACTGTGCAGACTAATGTTGATATCATTTCTCGGCTGAAGCTTGTTCTATCTAAAATATCAGGGCCCAGACATCTTTATAGCAGCAGAGGAAGTGAAAATACCTAGTACCATTTATAACCTCTCAACTGTATTCACACTTCAGATGCTAGTTTTTACAGATAATTTCTAGATACTATAAGAAAAACATACCCTGTAAAGGTCAAACGCTGAATGAAGCTTGTTTGGCATCATATGCGTGATTCCATACATTTACATGTACGGTGACCCAAATTTAACCTTGGCCAAAGACAGTAAAGCGCTGTCAGAGTCGGTACTTGCACAAGGATTGCCTTTGACATGGTATTTCCTAGGTCATTGCAGCCTATGGGAGCTGCTAATTATCTGTGGATAGCCAGAAAGGTAATACCTGTAATTTCCCTATCACCCCAGGCTGTCTTGTCACAGTTGCAGTGGGTTAGTATGGGATGCCAGTATTGTGCAACGTGGGTAAACTCTACAGTGACAAATGACTTAGAGCCATTTTCAAGGTGACATTTTGATCAGGGAGCTTGTGCCAAGTGTTTTCTATTAAACATTTCATTTCACTGCATGGTTAATCAGCAAAGGATTCTTCCAAAAATCCATTATGTCATATATCAGGACCATTTCTCCTTGCTTAAAATGAAGGAGGGGCCATGAATGCTTGAAAGATAACAAGTCTTATTTCTGCTTAAAAGTAAAAAAATAAAACAAAACAAACATATAGCTTTGTTTTTACCTTGTTTAAAAGCTATCTAGATGAGAAACCAAATATGTAAAGGTTTACGCAGCTTGACATGTTATTCATTATGCAAATAGTTTCAAAAGCAATGCTAGCCTGTGTAGTATTATGATATTTGATAAAATCAGTATTAACTATGTGTGTCTTTTGAAGCTGTAATAAGTCTGGGTCATTTTATATGACTGCAAAGACCTTTTGGAATATAGATCAAATCCCCAGCATGTTTTCCTTTCTTAGCAAACCCTTTTCTACATCTAGAAGGCTCAAGTACTAAGACGACTTGCAAGCTTGTATCAGAACTGGTCTGTCTTTTCCCTTCCTGTAAATGAGAAGTGAGTTTTATATATGGTCACCAAAAATACGCTTCTCTTTCAAGTCAGTGTCAGTCTAGATTCAGTTTTAAATGTGCTTGAGACTTGTTCTTCACTAGTTGATTCTGACAGGGCTACACATATGTATCTTGTTTACTTAAGGCAGGAGGGAGGCTGAAACTTCGGTTTCCTCTTACTGACTGTCACAGTAAGATGTCTAAATGGTTTCCAACTTGCTAGCTTTTAGCTCAGGCTAAACTCCTTTGAAATCTTCAAGAACTGTACAATCTGTAGATTCATTTACAATCTTCTGTTCTTCTGGTTTGAATGCCATTAACTATTGAATTAACAAACAGCTAGCTAGACAGACTGGCAAAGTGCCCTTGTGAAATGGGGACACAAAATACCCTGTCTTTAAGCCTCACCCATCCTGCTCTGCAGTAATAGCCCTAGAGGGAAAAAGGAACTTATGTCTCTTCTGCTTCAGGAAATCCCATGTACCAAGTAGATACTCCGCAGTTTTCTGAAACTCTCAATTCATGGTACCAAAATGGGAATAATTTTATAATGTCTTTCGGTGCCCAAAGGAAAGAAATAGGCAATTGGCTTCTGAAACAACCTTACCACAAAAGTTGGCACAGAGGATCAACCCAATATCCCCTTTGGCTTTGATATCAGCATTGTTAGCAGAACCAAAGCCAATATCACCTCCGATGTCAAAGGCAGTGCCAGCACTTCACTTCACTTTTGTGCTTTTGAATACAAAAGAGGTGTTTTCTCAGTTTCAAGGTGGAAGCTCAGAAGGACTGTCACAGTCCTCCCATAAGGGCTCTGGTGAGGTGAGGCTCAGGCAGACATTAAGAAAGAAAACTGATAGCTTCTATATGTCAGTGAGAAAGACCTGCAAATAGACTGTGACACGCTCTGCTGGCTTAAACACTATCATTTCCAGAGACTATTGGCATTGGTGCTGGCCTTGAGAGAAGAGACCTGGACAGAACCGGGTGCTTCCCAACAGTAGTCCAACCTCACTGCTGAAAGCACATTATGTGTTCAACCCGTTGCTGGAAGTTGTCTGCTCTCATTTATATTCTTCAGATCTCACCTTTTCCCCATTGTCTCACAGCGGTCATTGACTCTGAGATCTGTGAAAGATGCAACCAAGAAACCCTTGAACTTCCACAGAGCGCAGTCTTGAGTGCTGAGATTGTCCAGGTCGACTGAGCAACACAGGAGCCACCCATACATAGTGGATGTCACTGTGGTCCTACTTCCATAGCTGGAAACCCATATGTACATGCAGCAGGAAACTAATGTCTACCAGAACAAATTCCCCCTATCCATCCAGTTCTTCACTTGGACAACTGAAAATGGAAAATCAAGAAGTACGTGAATCCTTTGTACAAAGGATATGATCCTAAAGATTTCTTTTGATTGTCTCTTTTACAATCAAAAAATTTTTACAATCTCCTTCTGTACTGTGCAAACTCCATGAGGCTTTGATTCTGTATGGAGAAACTATTGCAGAGTTCCTTACTTTCTCCTGTGGGATGGGGTTTACCTTGAGATCAAAGAAATGAGTGCTATGGAGGATCATCATAGTCACTCCATCCATTTACATTATATCCAGTCCTCTTCTTTAGCCATTGTCAGAAATTTATTTCCGTGGAGACTTTGGCAGTCAGACCTCACTTCTTAGCTGCTTCAGAAATACGAGGAAGCACCTGCTGCTCCTCATTCTGAAGAAACACCCCAGAATTTGAAGAGGCTCAACTAGTGCATGGGATCTCTCTTATATGGGGTGAAAATGCTTTCCTTGCAGCATCCTACCTCCCTCTGAAATCACTTTCTGTACTATTCCCTAGAAATAGTCTGTAATACTGTTCCGATGTCTGCTTTCTGGGGACACACACCATGTCGAATAGTACCCTCAGCTAGAAATTCATAGTCAGACTTTGCTCCCTCTGCAGTTGGAGAGATCAGCATTGCTGTTTCAGGGTCTTCAGTAATGGAGAATAAAGGCCAGGGGGGGAAGTCTCAGGGGCTGGTTGGTCTGGAAGCTTTGGAAAAGTAGAAACAGGTGAAAAACTTCAAAAAACAATTACAAAAGTATGTAACTTATTCTTTCTTTAGCAGTAGGAAAAAGCAGGCTGACCAGGTGTATTTATGCAGGTTATAATGTCCTGACTCTGGCTTTGAGCTGGGAAGATCATGGGCAAAATTGCACTGCAGCAGAAAGAGTTATCTAGAGAAAGGACTGCTCTTATGAAAATCCTTATTGCAGTTGTGCTTATTTGAGAGGTTTTGTAGACAGTCTGGGTGGAGCTGGTTTGAAGTAATTCAGAGGACAAGCTGGGAATAACCCAGATTAAGGTTGCAGCTGCTATAAGACCTTATACAAACCCTAGACATTCCTAGAAGTAGTGTCCAGAATTTCATTTTAGAAAAAATAAAATAGCAAAGTGCTATTGGTTAAATGTCAAATAAAAAAGGGAGGGAGGACAATGTCCAGAAGGGGAGGAAATCCAGTGGTGCTTTTTTTTTTTTTCTCTTTTGAATAACAATTTTTCACCTACCAACAAAAATGCCTACAGTACATATCCTCTTGTTTTGCAGATGACCCTAAAGGATGTGTTCATTTGTTTCCTCCTTATAAATTGGGGCACATTTGTTTTCATGCTTTGATAAAGCCATTATTGTAAATTTTTTGCAAATACCCTTGCTGAGGTACCTTAATTGATGCAGGTGATAATACTGTCTGAGCCTGGCAGTGTGAATCAGAAATCTTGCTGCAGTCTGCGAAAGTAAATAGCAATTCACCATCCTCCCTACTGGGCAGTAAGTAGGAAAACATACACTCACATCCACCAAAATGTTCCTTCCTTAATATCCTTGTCTCTGGTCTCGAGGATAAGATTTGTTTGTTTCCAAATCTGTTCCTGTGCTACTCATAAAAACACTGTCAGAGCGGTATTTGTATGATGTATTTGACAGGAACAAGTATTGGGCATACTTGATCCATCAAATCTGTGCAAGATGCTGATTTGGGAAGTGCTCTGCCCTCAAAAGCTCTGATCGCTTTAGGGGATGCCAGAAGAGCGTTGGCAGTACAAGCAGTTGTGTTTGAAGTTCAGGATGCCATTTCTCTAAGAGGAATGAGAGACAGGTTTCTCTAAGAAGGGAAAGTGAGTGGTTGCCAAGAAGGTAAAATAAAAGAAAACGGGGAATTAAGGAGCTGCTCTGTGTATATGATGATGGATTATTACTGCTTTTTCTGGCTATGAACAAGACTGTTTTCCTGAGTGTGGGGGAGAGTGGGGAGTGAGCAGTTTGACAGGGCAGTAAGATCACTCAATAGCAGAGAAGACATTCCCAGCTAGCTTTGCCAGACAAGGATGAAATAAGCAGATGACTAGGTACAAATCTCTCTTTACTAGATCAGATGTCAATGAACTAATACTTTTGTATTTCTAAGTCAACATAAAAGTGTAAGGACATTTACTTGCATTTGACCAATGCTTCTCGCAAAATAGTATGGGGGGAGGCGTGTGAGGAGTGTGCCACCAGGACAAGACTCTAGGTGTGAAGAACACAGATGGATCTGTCAGTGCTAATGTCCTTCCTTAGGGGAAAATATGATGTACTCATTAAGTTATTGCTATCTATATTTCCTAATTACCGTGTACTCATTAGGTACGCTGTTATTACTGACCATTTATACAAGAATATCTTCGAAACAGTGTCAGTCTTCCAGACATGTAAATCTTAAATTCACTCAAAATCAAACTAGTTTTGATTTCTTCTAATAATTCTTTTTAAATGGTACTCAGATTGTTGAAAACATCTGCTTTTATGATTCATGTGACTTTTTTTTTTTTATTCCATCGTGAATTTTTCTTTCTCTTGGAAAACTAATGCTGGCATTACTGTTGTTAGCAATTGTTGGTTCTTTCCCACACGTCTGGAACTGATTTTGTTCTCCATGTTTTTAATGGAGCTGAAGTGAATGTGGCTCGCTGTTTAGCTTTCTTTTTGTGCCACAATATCATTAGGTGTCTGAAAAATGTAGAGCTTCTGTGGCACTTCACAAACATTAACTCACTGACCATGCCCAGCTTTGCAGTAATTTTAGCGTTGGGTTTTGCCTTCACCTGGCACTTAACTCAGGCTTGGTCAAGCTGTATTTCAGGACCTCTTGGTATCTGATAGAACCATATGGTCCTGCTGCACACGCCTGTGTAACAGCATCCTCACTAACATTATCACCCATGATTTTGGTGTCTGCTCTGTATCTACCCCTCTCCTAGTGCTGCCTTCCCAATAGCTTCATCTACATGAGCAACTCTCAGAGGGCCTCTATTCCCACTCTCTGCCTCTCCATCCTTCCACCCCACAACGTACCTCTTGGATGACACAGTTTCTAAAAATCACATTTAAAAATAGCACTGTGTTAATAAATACTTTTTATGAGGGGAAACACATTCAGCAATGTGGAATTTGAAGCCTCAGTGCTTGCCAAACAACTGGTTTGCACTCATCTCCTTGGCACCAAAATGTTAAGACGAAGGCTGCCTTCTGTAGGTTGCTAGATGCTGTACTGAGAGTATGCTGGGAGGGGGCTGGCATTACTGGTCGGGTAGCATTTGCTGTATCAGTCATTGAGTTCTGGACCTTTCTCGGTGACACATGCTGCTGTGCCTCTTCCCGTGTCATCGTTCTCTTCTATCTGTTCTTCTGTCGTGCTTTCCACTGTCCCCCCCTTCCCTATGCTTCTCCACTCTGTGGTCCTTTACCTGTTCAAGCCTTTCTGTTGCTTGATCTTTCCTACAGCACTGCTTTCAATAACCTTATTCTCTTTTTCCAGGACTTCTGCCTTCCAGTGACAGCTCCACTGGCACTGGTGGTTGGGTCTATCCGCCTTACGTCAGTATAGCCACACAGCTGCCTTTGCAGCAGCTCTTGGCTGTGTTTGGCAAGTGCCAGAGAAAAAAAAAACAACTTCTATTTCTGTAGTAACAGCTGGAATTACGGAGGACAAGCGGTGTCTTGTAATGCTCCAGTTCTTCCTGGTGGTCTCCCTGAAATAAACCCCCTTTTGAAACCTTGCTGATGGTAATCCCAAGGGCTTTGGGCATATGAGTCCTATCAGGGGATGACTGTTAGGGCGCTTTGCTGTCTTTCCATCCTCAGCTGTTCTGGGCAATTCCTCTGGGGTGCTGAAAAGGGCATGGCGGTGCTCGTCTTCTCCATTGGCTGGAGATAGCTGGGCTTCTTTGTGTTTCTTCTGCCACCTTCTTTTCCCTGGTCATCCTTTTCTGCAAATGCTCTCCTGAGCATTTACCAACTGCAGAAAAACTCATCAAATTTTCTTAATCAGTTCATTTGCCTATGGCTGATTGGGTGACACATAGTCTACGTTCTTGCTGGATTTGGTGTTAATAGTTTGTTGCTTGTTCTTAATAGATTGGGGGGGGCTGTGATTGTGTTTGTTTTTCTGGCTTCTTCATCTTAATTTTAATTAGACATTATGGTTGAAAGCTGAATTTTTACTTCAGATCCATTGCTTTGACCAGGTGATTCTTCTGACTGTTTTTTTTCTTCTCAAATCTTTTTACCTATATGAATCCTCCCATTTTAGCATATTGTTTGAAGACTGTTCCCAGTCCTTGCCCCTCCTTGCTACGCTGGCCCTTCTCCATGTTGGCACGCCCAGCTGTGGGAGGATTCCCAGGAAGATCTCACACAGCTTTGACTCCAACCATCCCAGCCTGGCTGTACCCTGCAGGTATTCAGTGCTCACGGCAAAGCCGTGATGATGCCCCTGGGAATGGTCAACGGTATCTGTAGGGTCATGAGGAACATTTTCTTTCTCTTCACAATCAAAAACTGTCCCGGATCGTCCTGCTGCTCTGAAGTGCAAGTCTCTGCCACAGCCGCAGCATCCTTGCTGTGGTTGCCCGAGACGAACGTTTGCACTCCATTGTGCTTCATTTCTTCACTTTCTTCCATGTGTGTATATTCTAGAGTTTCCTTAATGGACCTTTTCCCCACAAACACTTGAGAAGACTGGCCGCTGAAGGGCTGTTTGGACTTTTTGAGTAATGTTGTTATGAGCTTGGCTATACTCTCCCGTAGTAAAAACTGCTGTCCACTGTGTTTAAAGGCTTGGGGCTGCTGGGGAACATCTGATTTATTAATGGTCTCTTTTCAGCTTCCTCCTCATCTTAAGAAGATGTAAGCAGGTAATTAGCTAGTTGCCAAGAAGAAAGTGGAAATAAACTTTAAAATTCCTCCTTGTAAAATGATTTATTTAACAGTTTTATTCTGACATGCGTGTTTTATGCTTTAATCATCTGTCTGTGGCTGTGAAACAGGCCAGGTCTCTTCACCTTATGCTGTTAGATTTTAGAGGACTGATCTTACGTGGTTTTGTTTTCTCTTTTGTTGCCGCATGGGAGTGTTTATGTTGTCTTTCTGGTAGATGCTTAATTGGATTGTAACTGATTTTACACTAAAGACTGATGTCCAGTTGTCTTTCAGTCCTATCTGGATTGCTTTGGTTTCTGGATAGAATCAATATTCAGAAATGTATTGAACTCTTTTGCTGTGGCTTTCCTTCAGGGACATTACTTATATTTGATCATCAGTGCCAGTTGCCCAGGGTGATGGAGGTGTTCAGGTGCCTTGAGTAATGGCTCTGTTCCTGTTACAGTTACTTTTTGGAACTGGAGTTCTGGTATTTGCAGATATCTCCACCTGAATGCTGATAAAAAAGGAAAAGACTCGCAGCTGTTGTCAGGCCTCTTCCAAACTCCTTCCATTCCCTTTCATCCTTCCTGACTCTTTTCTTTGATGGTAATTCTATTTTTCCAGTTCCCAAAGCTCATAATCTCAAAGCCCTCTTTGAGTCTGAGCCTTCTTCAGAAGCTCGTGTTAATCAGATTATTTGTGAAACGGCCTTAGTATCACACCAATAATCTTTATAGGTATTGAATGACCAATACCCTTTGTCAGGAACTTACGGTAGATGCACAACTCTCTTTAATTGTCATCTGTTATCTACAGGCTCCCTTACTTCTGCTTCATCAAGCATTTTCTGTTTGTACAGGTCTCATTTGTCTTTCAGATCATGAGAGTCTCTAAGCATCTTTCCCCTCTGCTGAAACCAACACAGTAATGTTTGAAGGAAAAGATTCATGTCTGTAACTCATCACTTGCCCCTTTTATTCACTGTTAGAGCAAGACCATGAATTCACCAAAAAGAAAAACATCTTCCTTAAAACCGGAGCCTTGGAAAGGCCCTAGTTTGAGGTGCTGAAGACTCATATTTACATTTACACCCTCCAGGGAAAGCCAGAGGATTTACAGTAAATATCAGGGTTTGCATCCAGAACTGCTGACAAACCAGCCTCCTTTTGATAGATGGATTCATTATCACTTTCTAATTACAAGCAGATTTCCAGGTGTGTTCACCACGTTATAAATGAAACCTGTCCATTGTTATACAGTGGTGGCTTCCGGGTCAGCCATAAGGGATCTGTAGCTCCTCTTCTGTCACTGGACCAAATTAATCAGATGTATTTTTAACAGGTAACCTTTACAAAAGTAACTGATTAATCACTTGGTAATGTGGACTGCTATCAAGTTCATCATCTCCGAATAAAGGAAGGAACTCAGCAAGACTACAATATGTCAAATGCATCAGTCTCAGTGTGTTAAAATACTTTCAGGACCAGATGCTACTTTTCTGAAAGGATAGAAATCTGCTACATCAAACATACATGTTTTTCTGCATCTGTGGGTCAGATTCTGCACTCAGATGAAGGCTTTCTGGTTACACAGGCTTGCTGTCAAATGGAGTCCTATGTGTATACAGCTAAGGACAGAATTTGATCGCTACAAAGTAATACGATTTCTACCAGATTCTGTCATTTGATTTTTTTCGGAACTGTAATTTTTAAGAGGGTATTGAAAGCTGTATACATCAGTAAAACACAGCCAGTCTTTGTCTAATCCTTTATCTAAGGATAGATTTAAGTGTGATTTTTCTATGTTCCAGTCACTTCTTTTGAAGATAAAACAGCCTGTCTTTTAATTTTGTATTGAAGAATATGCTTGAAATCTTTCAAACTGAGATTAGGTTAGTGAAGGCATACCCTCGCTTATGCTGGAAAATGAAACAAGTTCCTAATTGTCAAAAGATTAATCCTTGGCAGTCATCCAGGGCAATATTTGCTGTAGCAACTTGGTATCCATCACAGTCACAGACCAAAGGTCTTGTCATATACATATTCCTTGCAGCAGTGCTGTAGCAGGGCAGTGCAGCCTTGCTACCCTGGGCTGTTAGTCTTTGGGAAACTCTATCCATTCCTCAATTAGTGCCCTCGCCGGGGCCGCAGTCTTTGATGACTGGGCTATTTCTAAAGACTGAAATAAAAAGTTCAGTAATATCCAAAAAAAAGCAAGCCCCAATCTGATTTTTTTTGTGCATCGCCGTGTTTCTTGCTAGAGTGTTTAGCATCTACTAGAAGTTTCTTCCATCAATACTAATGATAATAATATTAGTGAAATGTGAGGCTTTTTTTCTGTGATAATCACCATTACCTGTAGGTTGATACTGCTTAAATTGGCCACTTTTTTTATTTTTATTTTTTTTAACTAACTTGCTATTGAAGTGCAAAGCAGCTGTAACAGCCTTTTCATGTGCTGGCACCTCCAGTCCTGTCCCTGTTTTTGAGTACTGTCTCCTTCCCTCGGAAATTCATGGGAGGAGCAGAAAAACAGGGACGAGCCTTTGTTGTCCTGTAAACCTAACAGAAGAGTAGGTTGGTATTAGAAATACCTCATATAAATTACCAAAGATAGCAGTCCTAAGCCTTGTTCTCTTAGTGTAGCTAAAAACCACGTAAAACCGCAAAATCCTGTCCCCATATCCCTCCTTCTGTGTAAGCCACCTCTGTTGTGTTTTGGGTGACTGCTTCAGTGTAGCTTTAGAATATTCTTCAAGGGGAGTTTTATTTCCATTGTTCATTACAGAAACGACGGTTCAGAAAACACTCTTGTTTAGTTCGATATTCATTGTCACTGATGCTCTGTACCCTTTGACTTTCCACACTGCTAGCTGGCAGGAAACTGCCTACAGTTTTCAATTTTCATGGCAGGGGAAAAAAAGGATAAAAATTCAGTCTGCTCAAGACTGACAATGAGGGGGGGAAGGTTTAAAAACTCATGTGCAGCTTTGTTAATTGACTCCCATTCTGCACTGCTGAGGTTGGCAGGATTATGGGGTGCAGGTAGGATCAGGACTTGATTCCTCACTCATGAGTCTCTGCCCATTTAATGCTTTATAGGCCCAAGGGAAAGGGGCAAATTGACCGAGTGTTCTGGCACGCTGCAGTCTGTATTTGGATCCCTGATTTAAAGCTGACAGATGTGTAAAATCATATGTAGCCAGAAAACTCCCTAGTGAGGACACAGCTGCATATATCGATGAGACAAAGTTACTCCAGTTAAGGCTGGCATTAATTTATATGTGCCGAATTCCCTCCAGATCTTCATTCCTGGTAGTGTAATATCACTGAGTGTAGTTTTGGGCTCATTCCACCTGCTCTGGATCAAACCATGTGCTTTTTGGATGTGAATGGAGAAGACTTTTAAATCTGAAGCGCTGCTCTTCTCAGAGGCTGGGCAAATGCCATCATACCCTCATTTAGATGTGGCAGCTGTTGTCAGTTACTTAATCTCATAAATAAAATAAACCGAATTTCCACAAACTGAATCCGCCTCTATCACATGGCCTCCTGCAATGCCTTAAATGAACTGCATATTTTTGTTTCTCAGGAATCTCCCTTTATAACCCACTATACTGCTTGATTATTTCCTCTATGTTGTACAGGAAACGGTGAGTAAGTGATTAATAACCTGCCTCAGTTTTACTTTCCCCCCTTGCTGCAGCCTTGTTGTGAAATAATGTGACCCACAGATGTCTGAGCAAAGCAATCCATTGCGTTAATGACAGATGCTGTTGAGGCTTGCTCAGTGAAAGGGAGCTATCGCAGGGAGAGAAGCTCAGGTATTCCTGCTACTTTGATCATCTCTTTTTTCTTTTGCGTGAATTTTGAGCATGCTGAAAACTCCCAACAAAGCATGACATAACTCACTCTGGAAAACAGCCTGGGGTGAGTACCAGTCCGGGAGGCTCAGGAGGGAGCTAGGAAGCAGGTTTGCTGAAGAAAGGCAGAGTTAGCACTAAAAATTAGCATTTCCTGGCAGTAGAAATGGCAGGAGGTATGTGACGTGCACCATGTATGTCAGTGCTTGCTTTCTTCTCTACTAAAAAGGGGATAATGGAAAATAAGGCTTCTGCACTTAAACAAACAAAAACTCTCAGTCACAGTTAATTATATCACGCATGTCACCCTTCACAATGTTTAACATTGTCTGGAGCGAGTGAGTGATGGAAATTAAAATCTCAGAGCTAGTTTTATTAGGATTTAGTTAGGAGGCTGGTGTATGGGGATAGCTGGCAAGAGAAATTCCCAATAGTAACGCTTACAGAGTGGGGAAGATTCAAACTGACAGTCGTTTTCATAAGGCACGAGGGCACACTGAACCAAATTACAAACTGATTGAGTCTTTTAAGAATTACTAATCGTTTCTACAATCAGTCTATAATACGCACTTCAAACATCAGCTAACGCATGGGAGTCAGCTGGGCTCATAGCTGCAGAGAGCAGGCAGCTGTGGTGTGTGGCACTGAGTGCTGGCATGTGTCACACTGGCTAATTGAGAGTGTCACCCAAGCACTCTGCCAGATCTTTGTTTTCCTGAGTGGTTTTTACTACAGGCAGGTTTGAGTAGTAGGGAAGAGCAAGGTTATATTATATTTGGTAGCAGCAGAAGCTTGAAATTTTGCTACATAAGGACATACGATTAAGTGGTGATGCTGGCCACTCTTTTTTACAGTAACTCAGCAAAGGAAGCAGAACACCCATGACGCAGATTACTCATAGTAGCTGGTTTGACCCATGATAGGAAATTCTGCATTTAAATTCACTGGGTGGGGAGAGAGATGGTTATTGAAAATTTAGATACCAACTAGAGAAACTTAGAAAATGGTCTAAAGGCTCAATAATTTATCTTTCTAACACAGAGTTAACCAGGGACCCAACTGCTGTAAGATCTGCAGGGATTTCTGCTGTTGGGGGGGGGCATGGGGGGGTGTGTGTACACCTTTTCCACCATTACTATTTCTGAAACTTTTCACTGCTACTCAGAATATCAGTGCATATCAGCACGTAGTTCCTAAGCAATTTGTTTCACGTCAACTTTTTAAAATAACAAGAAGAAAAAATGTTAGTCATGAAGAGGAAAGGAAAAACAGAGATGTAATTCTGCAATGGATAGGAAGAATTACAGTGGTTTGCAACCGTATGGTTGTCTGCTACAGTTCATACAGTCCAGTGCTTTACATAAGTAGCCACGGTCTTGCTCTCTTTTTGTTTCCAAAAGGCTGAGGGTCTTTTTTAAAGCCCTTAGCTCAAGGGAATGGAAGATGTCCTGCTTCTGTGTTCCCTCCTCTCACCCTTACCTAAAGATACACCATTATCTTGCAGTAATGAAACCTGAAAACAAGGGTAAAGGGTTAACATCAAGGACTTCAGCAAAACCACCGACAAAATACCCCACAATCCTGCTCTGAAGAGGTTTCTATAGAACATCTGAGTTAAGCATGGCAATTACAAAGAAGCTCAAGTGGTCTTTGCTTGAAATTGCAAATGTACCACATTGCATTATCACAAGAATTCGCATGCAAGAACAGTTTGCAGATGGTTTGCATTGGCATACTTGATGTAAACGCTCTAGGGAACAGATGGCATCATGGGTTCTTGTGGCAAATGTGAATTTATAGTGCTCACAACATGCTAAAGTCTTTTGCCTGTAGCTGAAAAGCAACAAAATTGAAGCGGAAACTCAGCCCTGTAAATCAGTTTGCCAGTGCCTTTGCCATTGAAGCTATGGAAAACATCTAGTACAGTCTTTATTGTGAAATTTGGGTTCTTTTATTTGCCATCTACTTGCAATTGCGTGCGAGTGCATGCGGCATGTGTGTATGTTTATTTGAGTACACATATGCAACTTTTAAATTAAGTCTGACTTTGTGTAAAGACCAGGAAGTTGAGATCTCAACCATCATTTAACCCAAAGCTTTTGAATTTTTGATCTGAAATTGAATTCAGATAATTCCAATTTTCTGTGCATACATAGATTGCTCTGGGTAAATCGATTGATTTTAAACAAATATTGACAAATATTGTTAGAAGGGGTAAAATAACAACATAGATTAGAAGCACAAATTAGTGACCTCTCAGTCATTTTGTACATACATATGCAGTGGGATGAGCATCAGGGCACATTAGTATAAAAAGTAACAATTCCTTCTCATTTGGACAGAAGTTAGAATTTGAACATTTTCTGTAAAGAGGAGGTGTTATTAAGGAAGCCAGACCTGTGGAAGAGAAAGAAAAATGCATTAACAAGCAAGGGATTCATTGAATTCCTTTGGAACTATTATATTGAACTTAGAATATAATATTATTGCGGTATATTCCCTGATTATTTAGATGTGTGTAAAAATTGATTTTATGTAAACGCAGCTTGTTCTAAAACAGCCAGGTCTTTGCAGTGAACATAAGTTGTTTAAAATTTATTGACCTGTCGTTCACATGTGTTACTTTACTAGCACTTAATGGTCTGTTTAGATAGTCTTGGTGTGTATGAACTCCCAGTGCGCTACTCCAAGCACCACACGTTGACAGGTAGCTGCCATGTAGATAAAATAAGGGGCCCTACTCCAAAGCATACAGGGACATGCAATCATTAGTTATTTTCTAATCTAAAGCAGGGATTTCCTTGGCAGCCAGAGGAAAAGAAATGTTCTGGTTTGGCATTATCTTTGCAGCTGAGTTCGGCCCTAAGTCCTGAACCAATATGCAGCAAGGCCAAAAGCAAACAAGCAGGAAATCCAGCCTTGCACTGAATGTGATTGATTTAAGGAGTCTGAGCTTTGAGGGTTTCTTTTTGAATGCGTCGCTTAGACAGTGGCCGAGATTAGAAACTTATTTGGTCCTTCAAACTCTCCCGAAAGATTAAAGACTGATAATGGAAAGGTAAATTACTTTTGTAGTAGACAGAGATCACCTTAAAAAACCATTTGTGGTAAAACTTGCTGCGGTATATTTTCATCCTGTGTATAAATGAAGCTGTCCAAAAAGAAAAACTAAAACAACAAAACAGCATTACTTCTTACAGTGCTTATTCTCTGCTGGCTCAAATGGGATTGCTGTACTACTTTTTCTTAATTTTTAGGGCTCCCGTGTATTTTGTGAGTTGACGTAACTTTTTTATTGTTTAGGTCTCATGGAAAAATTATGCCAATTATATGTTATTGAACAATATAGCTCAAGTTACTAACCAAACTTTGCTATTCTATTTCTACATTTATGAGGCTGAGTATTTCCAGACACCACCAGTTTTTCTGGTTGCTTCTTGTGATTGTGGATCAGCAGCACAGTTGTCTTAATTTGACACAGGCAGGGGTTGCAGCCCTAGAACCCACTGCTGGAGTGTCATCTGTCCTGCCCAACTTGGTGGTTATCAATGTGTCTATGAGCTATGAATACTTGGCACCTAAATAGGTGTTTATCTTAGCTTTAAATGCCTGGTTGGAAAACGCTGGCCTAAATTCATACTAATGCTACATCATACCATCTGAAAACCTACTCTCGGAAAGCTTGTGGCCCTGGGAATTCGGCAGCAAATTTTTCATAGGAAAACTAGTTTATGTCACTGTTTAAATATTCTATAGGGTTCTTAAGTAAAGAATATATTATGTTACTATTTTCTTTCATATATGTAGTTGCATAGCTGTTTTTCTGCCTTGATGTCAGGCCAAATTCTGCTATAATTGATCATCACTACTTCAGAGTAACTATTATTTCCAGTGGATTTACATCTGTGTAACTTGACATCTACAGTATGGATAAGAAAAATCAGTATCAGGTTTTATTTGCTGTTGTAATAAAGATGTTTATCCATCCCCTTTCCAAACTACACTGACTTCCCTATAGACTGAGCAATCCCAGTATCCCTCACTCTTAAAAACAACTGCCACAAAACCCCTACAACTCTTAAATCCTTCACTCCTGTGGAATGCACTTGGCTTTGAAACCATATGAATTTAAAATATAAATAGCAATGGAAAATGCTTTTAAAAAATGAAGACATTTTGCTCATATAATTCTGTTTATGCTATTTGCCACTAACACAGGAGTGCAAATTTTCTTACTAGCTGTCCATTAAAATTGACAATTAGTACTTTAAACAAGCAGGCCATCTTCTACCCGATATATTTGAACATAATTTATCAGCAATGGAAATGTCACATAGACCTGACAGATTATATATTTGGAGATCAGAATCAAGTTCACAAAAAGGGTTAAAAAACTTTATTTGAGAAAAGCTCTGCTCAATAACTCCATCTTATTCCTCTGCAAAATATGACATTTTTGTGCTTAAGTTTCATATTTCTTTCATAGTTTTTGCCCTAGGAGCAGCGTGATTAGCTCAGGAGGGTGTTTAAGCCTAGATTGTCAACCTCCAGAGCTATCTTATTTTGAATGGTTGTATTTAGTGATGAAGTATTTGCCATCAGTTCTGTTCACTAACAGGTCGTCTCATTTTAATGTGCTGAACATGGGCAAATCCTGTTGAAGATAAGAAAGCTACAATAGTATGGTACTTCTGACAGGTTTAGGTCTAGAGATTTTACTGTCAAAGGTTCCCTTTACTGAAAGCTACACAGTCGTGCCTCATTATGCCAGCTTTTTCCTCTCTGAGTATCAGGTATGCGCTGAAGTCAACTTCCCAGTGGTTCCTACTTTTGGATGAGACCACTGAAAGGATTTCTTTCCCTTGGCTGTAGTGCTCAGCTCTACCCCAGTCCGTTGTGCTGTGCCGTACCCACCCCCAGTGTCCCTGGGGGATAAAGGGTAAGCGTGAGGACAGGCTGGCCTTGGCTCCTTGGCTCTCTCTGCCGGTGCTGGGAGGTAGGCCTCCATGACACCTGCTAAGGAGCGTATCCCTTCCCTTCCGGCATCTTGGCTAGGTGACAAACAGCCTCATCCTGGAAGAAGTCCTGTCTCCATCTTGACAGAAGACGTCCAGGAGAGCGTAAAGAGTGCATACTAGACACATTAAAAAGGTTGCCTTTTTGGCTGAAGTTCTCCTTTTAGCTAGATAGGGACAAGGTTAATGATGATTAAGATGACTAACTAACGATTAGACAGAATTGGGACCAAGCTAATGAGAGAAAATGGGCTAGGACCTTCCCAGAAGGGAATGTGTTATTGTTGTGATAAGCTTGGGCATCTTGTCTCAACACCAAACTTTACTCTTAGGGGAAATCTAGCAATTTTTACTAACCAGGATGGCACTTTTTCTTCTCCCTCATGAGAAACCAGCAAAAGCTTCACTGTACTCGTGATACTACTGCACCCTTTTTAATAAAGTTGGTGAAGTGTAAGAAGCTCAGCTCCAGTTTAATGTGCCGATGGGGACCTTAAGAGATCCTGTGGTTGCAGTTAAACTCCAAATAGGTGACCAGAATTCCCGTGTGATGCACTGTCCTCTTGGTGTGCTCAAAGGATATTTTCCTAACTTTTGACTCTTTAAGAATGTCATCAAAAGAGGCATTGTATCACTGCTACCTAAGCCAAGCCCATTTGGAAGATACAGGCAGGAAAGACAAGCAAAACAATCTCTTTTCCCACCTTTCATCAGATACCTCTCCGTATCTTGACTCAAGAAGAGGATGATGTCACTGAAGGCACTGGCTTTTTGCATATATGCTTAAATATTAGGCAGTACAAAACAACACAAAAATTCTGTGATTTTAGTAAGATGTGATTTTATGTGATTTTATGTGATTTTATGTGATTTTATGTGATTTTATGTGATTTTATGTGATTTTATGTAAGATGTGTGAGTACCCAAGGATGGGCAAGTAAGTGAGACAACTGGAAACTTCCAAAAATTTTGGATAGATCCTGAAGGTACTTGATCAGATTCCTTGGGTGGGTCCAATGGGGAGATCAAAATGTTGCATAAGTGTTGCTAGCCAAGTGGAGCGAGTTCTTCCTGAAACTGGGCAGTTCCAGGGACAGCAAAGAGCACTCTTGCGAGGGCTCCAGCCCTCTGCTAGCAATGCTGCTTGGAAAGACAGTGCCTGTTGCAGTTCCTGCTTTCAGAACTTCTCAAGGGCTTGAAGTTTCACATCTAGTCATGCAGGCTCTTTCTCCGCTACAGTGTGATGAATGGTCCTGAGAGTCAGCAAAAGCCATAGGAAGCTCTTTGGCTTACATGGTTCCTACCTGTGTTGCTAGTTAGAGTTTGGATGCTGCAGGGGTTCAAAGGCTCTCAGAAAAACAAGCAGCATCAGGGCATGGGCCAAGGTGGTATCCTGTGAGTTGTCCATACTGACAGTTAGCACACAGGCATCCTCTCCCCGGTCGTGTCAGGTGTAGTTCAGGAGTCAGCTGAGCAAGGAACTATCCCCATAGGTATCCCCAAGCCAATGCTGTAATGCAGTAGGAGATGTTTTGAATGCAAGCTGTGTCTCAGGGCTGGAAATGAGCTCTGGCCCATTGTATTCATGAATGTAGGTATAGTCAAGAGGAATTGCCGTGTCTGTGCATAGACCCTCTGGAATTCATGGGGGGAGATTGTGCTAAGATGTTGTTTGGATCCAGATTCCCAAAATGGTTGGAGGGTCAGTTGTGATGCAGGGTGGTGGCTGCATCTTGGCTAAGGCCAAGACTGATAGACAAGGCAGGTGTACTTTGCTAAAATGCAGACATAAATATCCAGGTATTTTCTTTTGGCTGTGACAGTGTGGAATACTGAGCAGAAAAAAACAACAACTTTTGTTTTCCTGTGCTCAACTGCCTGTTGCCATTTAGTCGCTAAAAGCTGAGAGCTACGTCTGGTATCTTCACATAAGCTTTGAGCTTGCTGTCCTGATCACAGAATCACTAAGGTTGGAAAAGACCTGTAAGATCATCAAGTCCACCCATCAACCCAACACCACCGTGCCCGCCAAACCACGCCCCACAATGCCTTGTCCACACGTTCCTTGAACACCTCCAGTGAGGGTGAATCCACCACCTCCCTGGGCAGCTTATTCCAGTGTTTCACCACTCTCACAGTAAAGAAATTTTTCATAATATCTAGCTTAAACCTCCCCTGGCGCAGCTTGAGACTGTTTCCTCTTGTCCTGTCACTAGTCACTTGGGAGAAGAGACCAACACCCACCTCTCTGCAACCCCCTCTCAGGTAGTTGTAGAGAGCGATAAGGTCTCCCCTCAGCCTCCTCTTCTCCAGACTGAACAACCCCAGTTCCCTCAGCCACTCCTCATCGTGACTACAGATCTTGAGGTGGGGGGCAGGCAGGATGGATATGCCACCCTTAATAATATTCATGTTTTCCTAAGTATTTAGAGATACTTACGTCTGTTGTTAGATTCAGATCCCACATCTATAAGCTTTTTATTAAAAATTTTCTGGAAAATTTTATCTTCCCACACTGAAGGCCTTTTTTATGAAGATATGCGTCTGGTCCCATTGGCAGGACCTTACTAGCAGCATTCAGAAAGCTTCCGAACAGGAAAGTCATGAGCCCTGAAGCTGTAGCTTTACATATATAGTCATTCCCTGCTCCCCCTCCACCATTTGAAGCCCTGTAAGATCTTCCCCTGTATTGTTTTTAGGATTATGTTTGTTAAGGATAGTAAACTGAGGATAAATCAAAGGGATTTTGTGATCATCAAGATTTACAATCATCGCTATATTACATACTTGAGTAGGGTTAAAATAACAACTCAATTTTAATTTAAAGGGGAGATAGGGGGAGTATATGAAGAATGCTATTTTTTATGTAGTTATCTAGTAAACAACAACATGCAAGATTGCACAGCTTGGACAACAATTACTAAGGAATACAAAGCTTGTCTCAGAGTCTTTTCAGTACCTTTCTGTTGCCTCTTTTGCAGGTCCTGAATTCACTCCTGTATTTCTGAATTATTCAGTGTTGCCAGCCCCAAATGTAAAATAAATCATAATACTGACATACAAATTAAAAGGCTTAGTAATAGTAATTTAGAGCATATCTTCCTTGTCCTTTAGTTTCCTAGCCTTTTGACATGCCAGTCTGGTATTGTTTGTAGGCTGTTCTTCTGAGTCCTTAAAGCTGAAGACTTCTTAAATGAAAACTGAGTTGCTCACTTGACTACTGAAACTTAGATAAAGAGAAGAAAAGGGTTTTTTTAATCTTGCTATGAAGTTTAGAGATTTAGTAAAATTATTTAAGATTCTTCCCATACTTTAATACCTTTCTTTAAGGGTGAGAGATAACATGTGGAGTCTTAATAAAAACCCTTTTATTTAAAATCATCACTACATCCACTGTGACTCGGCTTTGCAACAGTCATCACAGATCCTCCTCTTTGCCATACGGTTGCCCATGGCAGGAGCCGCTGTGAAGCTGAAGACCTTTCCATGATGGAGGTGGAGTCCTGCTTCACTGCCCAGTGTAGCACGCATTACAAAACTTCTCTTTATACGGTCATCAGTGCTAATATGCAGAAGGCATTCAGCCACCAAAAACACCTTCTGTAATGAGGAAAGAGCACGTCAGCTTGTACTTGGCATTTGTCTGCACCCTCACTGTCACTGTGCTGTAAGTGGTCCATGTAGCCAAGCGTAATTATTAGACATGTGTTGTTTCCTGAAGCACAGTGCAGACTGTGTACAGCTCTGCAAATGGCTGAATATAAACCCAAGCAGCAGGCATGCGTAAGGTCATGTTGGGATGAGGTGGGTGTTTGTGCGTTCAAGGGGAATTTTAAAAAAATAATTAAATAAGCCTCCTTTGGATTCTAAAGCATGATGTTAACTCAAAAGTATTGATGTTAAACCAGTGGCCGGTGAGAGGCTTTGTGAGAGTTGTTTTGGTCTTGTATAATGGAACTGATACATTTTTGGACAAAAGGAAAATCAAAGAACACAGCAATGCAGTTCCATTAAAGAACTGTGTATATATTGTAAAGGTGCTACAAATATTCCTGATGTGGGCTTTATCTCTTCCCACTGAGTGATGCACCCAAGCCCCAAGACTTCATAAAGTCTGAGCATGGGACATTTGGATCCAGGTTTTGACAGACTGGCAGAAATCTTACGTGCTGGTGCAGGTCCCAGTTCTGAACTTATATTTCATGCTTTGTTGAGGCTGGATGTAGAGCTTTGGCGAAAGTGAGGCACGCTCTGCGTATTTTAAAATAGTTTAAAATCACAGGCTAGCTCTGCATTTCTGTGAAGGACGTCACAAAGTATTTTTGCTCAGGACCCCATATGATCTTTTACTAAAGCCTCTTGCTTCCAGTGTCCAATATCCTAAAGAGGCCTATTAATTACATAAAAAGCTCTGCTTTATCAGTTGACTTTCTATGGTTCTTGTCACTCTACTGTCTGTTTTCCTACTTGTCATCTTTTCTCCTCCTTTAGTTGGGTATGTGTTTGAAGTTAGTTTTAAAGGAATAAAATGACAACCATTTATATACATAGCAGCTGTCAAAGCATGATACTCTGTTCTCCAGAAGTAAGCACACAAAAAAGAGTTCATCCCCTTGTTTGCTATCTCGAAATTGCAGGGACTTGGGCTTTCTAAACCCCTCTCCTTTTTATGAGTAATGATTAAAAGGAAAAAAATTCTGCCAGGAGCACAAAACCTCTAAGTTATTGTCACAGTGGTGTCACTTGCTAAAGCCGTGTAATAGGTTTGTGGGAGAGACCTTCAGAAGAACGAACCGTCCCTGCATCTTTCAGTGGGAACTTGGAATAGGAAAGCTGTGGCTTAATTCCTTACGGTGTTTTCTTGGCATCAGCTCTGTCTGCCCAGCTCTTATTCAGGCTGAAAGAAAGAGCTGTTTTGTTTTGTTGTGTTTTTGCAAGAGAGTAAAATAAAATCTTAACTGTGTTTTTCTTTTTAATATTGGGAGCATAATAAGGTCGCTTAAGAAAAAGAAAGCCAACCAGTAAGCCTGGGACGTCTCTCATTTCTTTAACAGCTACATAGTGTGTGCAGCTGAGGGCTGCCAGTTGGATCCTAGCAGGGGAGAAACCACTTTAGTTTGTTTGGTTTGTATATGGAATAACATTTTTCTTGCCTTGGAATACTTGTTTGTCATCACTCCCCCTTTGTGTTTATGTTCTGCTTGGAAATAGTCTCCATGCTGTATATGCGTTTGCCAGGATGTGCACATAAACAATGTTCCATTATGGCCCGCTCTGCATACCCCTTATTTACACCATATACATTCGGCAGTAAACACATTGGGGAATGACAGAGAGCAAACTCTTCTAGGCCCCTTTTTTCAGTTAGTCCAGACTTTCTGCCATATGCTTGCTGAGGTCCCACTTCTATTCATGTTTTTATTAGGTAGAAAAAAAGTGTCCAGACTTCCAACAAAGCAGCTTTTGTGTTCTCTGTCAAAAAAAATCTTCTCCTATGAAATGTTGATAGAAGTACCCAGAGCCTTTGTGGGGGTGCAGAGTCTGAACAGGCCCATGGTGAAAGCACGGGAGGGGAGAGCAGGGGAGCTGGGGTACAATTTTTGCTTCTTGCCTGCTCTGAACAAATATCGCTTAACTTTCTTTTCCTCTAGTTTTCCATTTGGTAACCAGGGTCGTACACCTCATCCTGATGTTCGTTACAAAGGCGACGTTTTTAAAGTGTTAAAGGCTTTCAGAATTTTAGCTGGAAGAGATGAGGGAAGCAAAATACTGTTTAGTGTGGCATAAAATGGAAGTTTGACTTGGAATATATGCTGTTTAGTAAAACTATAGAACCATGGTAAAAAGTTTTACAGTGGCATAAATCATTTTTAGTGACTCTGCTCTTGAAAATGGTCAGATTAGATCTTTTTCTCATTGATTTTTTATTTGGTTAATGATTCCAGTCCTGAGATCACAAAGCTATGTAAGATGTAAAAGATACGGGAAAATATCTTTAACCTCTACATTTAAACTCTGTGTTTCTTTTGACATTGAAATACTGCAATGACCTGGTAATGTTTTCCAATGTTTTAATTTTTGCTGATGTACAAAAATATCACAGAAGAGCTGATTCGTAATTATTACACATGGTATTGCATAAATTTCTTCCTAATTAAAAAGCTTCTAAATTCTGAATAATCAATTTATGAAAGCATATGGTTTTGACAAATTATACATTTAATTTCTAAAGATTTATTAGAAATTTGACCTGCAGCTAATTAATTATGGTTATAGTACTGATGCAGTAATACTGGAGATTGATATAATGATATGGTTGCAAATTTATTTTGATATCGCCTACCTTAGTAGCAGGACGTGGGAATACACCTATATTTTGTACTATCTTGTTTTTTATGCAGGAAGGCATTAGTGTAATGAAGAACACAAATATTTGATAGGTGCATGTTGGCATTTATATGAAAAGGTACTTTCAGCAGAGCATAAGCATCTATTGAACCTAGTCCTTCAGGTTTTACCCTTTTAGAGGCTACATTTCCAATGGTGTCAGTGATAGTTTCAGATGAATAATGATAGCAAAATATGAACTCTTTTAAAAAAATCCACAATAAGAAATTAACTTGATTCTTGCTAATTAATTTTCAGACTACAAAGTATTTTTGAAGTACTTCTTTTTGGACTAATTTCTCATCCACTATATTGATACTCTTAGTTTTATAGAGTCAGCAGCTAAGTTATTCAAGAAGAGCTTTCAAGGTATCATGCAAGAAGCCAAATTAAATAATAAATATAATTTAAAATGGTATCTTTCTATCCCATCTGGATTTACAAGCGGTCTATGAGAACCATACAAAGAAAATACAGATGAACTTTTAGAGTGTGAAATGTTTAGAAAAGCGAGGCATATCTTAAACATGTAGGTAGTCCTTTTAGTAACATACAAAGGTTACCTATTTTTTTAAAGCAATTAAGAAAAAAAGAAACTTTAACGAGATTCTCTGTGTTATTAGAGGAAATTAATTTCTGGTTTCTTCTGATTGCTCCTGGCCTAAATGGGGGGTCAGGATCTGCTACTGAGCAGTGAATATCCTTCATGAAGAGATGTTGGTAGGAGATGTACACTACAGGACCTGCTGTGTCTGTGTGTGAGAGTAGTGGGTGAGGGATGAGGAACAGAAGACTTGGTTCAAGGCTTTTCACCTCTGAACTTCCAGCTGAGAGTGTCCCTGGGTCTTACAGAGGAAAGGACAGGTATAGTCTTACCCTGCTTCTCTGAAACGGGGCAGTGTCAGTGGTGCCTGCCCTTCCTAGGCTTGGTTAGTGCCTGCGGTACCATGAATCCAGTTTTGGGTGTAAAGAGAAGGAAGAGACGAAACGAGATACACAGTTCTCACTGTCACAAGAAGACAGTCAGAAATAAGTGTGTATCACATCAGTCTGATCTCTTATTTTCTCCACTGGAAACCTAGTAGCTCCTTTTTCCTCATAGCGCACAGCTGTGGCTCACAGCAGTGAAGTGTGACCGCATGAGGGTACGCCCTGAGTGAGGGAGGACATGTGCTCTTCGTGGTCCCTAGGGTCTGCCTCGCTCTTTCATAAGGGGGGAAACTAACAGCGCTGAATTATAACATTTTTTAAAATAGAGAGCTTTAGGAGTATTTGTCCTAGATTTTGACATTTTAAATTCAAACTTTGTTATTCCTGATAACCAGGAGAGCAGGAATATTATTATCCTAATTGTGTATATATATATTTGTGCTTATAATTTATATACACATAAATGTAATGCAGGTCTAAAAACAAAATAGGGAAATTGCTGTAATGAAATAATTTGAGATTCTCATGTAATTACTTGATGCCAGTAGTTAGAAAGGACTATCAGAAAAAAACTAGTATCATAAGATTTGCAGGAATTTTTTAACAGTTTACAGTAGTCAGCCTGTACAGTTTTGGATGAAAGCAAACACATTCTCTGATGCTGAAAAATTCTCTTATGGATTAACTAAGTACTATCTCTACCAGCTGAGGACTTCAGTAATTATCTAGACAGAAGTCAATGGGTGGGCAGAATTTGGGTGAAAGAGACCATTGGTACTTGATAAATGACATCCAGATAGGATCCCCACAGACTGAGCATGAACCATTTAATGGAAAATACGTTGTACGTTTTGTGTATGTCACAGCACCTGATGATGTAAAATCTAATTTAGACCGACCTGAACTCCCTGCATTCTCTGTTCATTGTACCATCAGCATCCCATGGTGAGTCAGATAGCTTTGGTTTTACCTTAGTAGCACTCGACTTGTTTTTTCCAAACATTTTTTGCAAACCTACGAAATTATTCTGAAGCAGGAGGAGGAGAAGGTCTTTTAAGTCATGCCAGATACGTTAACTGGGAAAGGGTTAATCTGCCCTCAGGAGTTGCTATGTAACTGAGTCCTGCTGGGAGAGTCAGGGTTTCCAGCCAATGAGACTCAGCCCAACAATACAATGCATCTATCTTGTGTTTCTTATGTGTTGTCAGTTATTGGTGTTTTTCTGAACTGGAATTACACTCCTGCTCCTTTCATACTCTCCTGCCGAGTCTTAAATAATTGTATTCCACACCAAACTCAGAAAATAACAGTACAATGGCATGCATTTATCCCCGAAAATGTTACTTTTGACAACTTTGACTAGTATGTAGAAAGATCTGTCTTGCACCAAAACTAGAACACTTTTAAAAGATGAGATTTCCCGAAGAACTTCAGAGTAGCACATGCTTTGGTTCACTTTCAGTCCTCCAGAAAGCCTTATTCTGCCTTTCTGTTCTCACCTGTACATGTAGCCTTCAGCCCATTTGCTTGTGCAGAAAGAGTGGCTAAACATCTCAACCTTAAGCTGTTCCTTCCTGCCTAAGATATTTCAAGAAGCCAGTATTGATTTTCCCTGTGTCCTGATTAGACTCTCTCTTCAGCTATTCTTCTTCTCAAGGCCACTCAAGACTGAGGGCTGAAGCATGAATTCTTTAATTTCTCCTTTAGAAGAGCCAGGTGTGTTTTCTCAAAGTCTCGCAGCTCAAGCAAAGCCTCTGTGGTTGCGCCAATATCTTTGTATAGAAGAGGTGGCACTTATGAGGGTTTTTTTGTTGTTTTTTTCTGTTTTCCTGGAGGAGGTCCACCCACAGTCCCTTTGAAGGCTACTGATAAGATGAGGGAGAGACTAAGCTTGGCCTGTAAAAACACTACTTAGGAATCTCTGCTTCGGCTGTTGGGTTCTGATAGGAAGCAAGAGAGTGGAGTGGTATTTGTCAACATGTCGTTCAATTCTCAGTCAGTTTTGCACTTCGCTTAGATCTTTGTACCTCATTTTTTCCAGTGAGGTTCTGCCTGATAATTTGTGTTGGCAAAGCTCTTAGCTTTTCTTACATGCTTGCGTAGTCTTGCCTCGGAGTGACATAATGTTCCTGCATTGTTCAGCTAGCAGAATAGGCTTCAGTATCAGTGGTGTGCGCTTGTACTCTTAGCAAATCTGTTTTTTAAAAAATAAAATAAATTAACAAGTTTTAGACAAATTTAGGAATTCAGCAGGTGAACTTTAACTTTTTAAAGTCTTTAGATAACATGAATTCACTAACTTGGCGTTTAGTTTAGTCATTTAGGATCTGGTTGAAGATAACATGATGCTGTACCTTTTCAGGAGAATTCCAACATGTTTCTCAGAATTGAGAGTGTGTACATGCCTCATTCTTGTTACTAAACCTCCTTTGGGTTGAGGCTTACTGTCTCCATCCATCAACCTCAATAATGCCTTGAAGAAGTTGGGCCACAACCTTGTTTTCTGACACATTCTTTGGGATACTTCATGCCAAAGACAGAATGGATGGATGCAGCAAGGGCGAAATCTCGGAGCCGTTTTTGCGAAGGAAAGAGGTTCCTTCCACACATTCTTCTTTGCATGTCTCCATATAAAGACAGGAGAAGTCTTTTCTTCTGATAACCTGATAAGAATACATGGGAGATTAGCGGCCCATGAATGAGAAGCCTGTTCTTGAAGACGTTTGCCCAAAACTGTGGATGGATTAAAAGGAATGGTTTTTTTCAGTGTCATGGCAAGGTCTATGCAGAATTGTTCAGTCAGAAGAAGGCTCAAGATATCAAAATGAAGAGGTTTGGTCTGGTTTATGCAAAACAAATTTCATAGTTTTATAGACCTGTCAAGCCTGATACGCTGCATTATGTGGTTAGAGACCACCTTGCACGTCCTCCACTACGTGTGGCACAAAAGGTCCCAGGAGGGCAAAAAATTCATCATACTGCACAATGCCTGAGGCAATATGTTGTTGACCACCATAGGCTCCAGCTGCAAGCCAGCTCTGTAAGTTCTCTTCAGTTAAAGCATGTGTGTCAGTCAGGATTCCCTGGGCATGGTCATATGATGACTGGACATTCAGTCTCTTTTGTGGCCCGACACAGGAGTCTTGCAGACCAAGGGTGTGGGAATTTGCAGATCTGTTTAGTCACATGGGACTAGCTTAATCAAACAGGTTGAGACCATGCAGATTTTTCTTTGTAGACTTAAATTGCAGAAGTCCAGTAGAATTTGAGGAATACACCAAAGAACAATTTGATGGGTGTATTCTAGTAGAGTTTGAAAACCAGAAAACATCTTGCAAGCGTTTTAGATTGGACATCATTCATGCTGCCACTGCTTGTTCTGAATGCAAGTGGAGTCCAGCCCCGCCTGATTTTTGCTGAAATCTTATCTACGTTTGAATGCCACATTGATATAACAATGTAGGGTGAGAAAGCGATCTTTCCTTTTTGAAAGAGTTGTACCTGCAACAGCCCAATTGTGGACAGTTGTTGTAGCATGAAAGGGATATACAGAATCCCTTACCTGCTCAGCAATAGTTACAATATGGCAACCTGTATGCTTGTAAAACTGACCTTGTTAGCAAAATTTACTTTTCAGGTTACATCAATAAAGTTACAGTGATAACAATGTTCCTGAGAGGACGTGTGCCCTCAGTTAATTCACGCAGCATTGATGGCACATGTTCCACAAAAGAAAAGGGATGCCATTTTGCCAAATACGTACCTCAGTTTCTGAGTAATCCTACCTCATTTACAGCAAAAATTCCCCAAACTGTGCCCAAACAGAAGCTATCTGCATGATAAAAGGAAGGTGTGATTGTACAGTGCGTTAGGGCAACAGGTGGAGTAGAGGTGTTGGCATGATGACCATCATTACCAGTGGATTTCAGCTGGTGTCACCACATTGTCATTGCTGTCATTACTTCTGCTAGCCAGGTAGGTATGCCAGCACATTTTCCAGTCACTCCTTCATTTGGCTTTTTAATATGCCCACAGATAGGATATTGGACTGTTCTTTCAGTGTTTGATGTAGGTTTGGGAACTAGCTAAGCGGAAATTGAATTATCATGATTACATGTGTCAAGCTGCTGAGCTGTGGATCTATTGCGTTTTACACTAATGGCATAATCCAATCTAATCTGCATCAGGCTTTATGTGACCAGAGCTCTGCGCAAGTGTGTTTCGGCTATCGCGGGCCTCTGGGATCCCTCTATGTGGGTTGTCCCTGCAGCAGTGCAGGAGCACAAGCCCCAAGTGTTGCTTAAGTCTGTCTTAAGTTAAATAGGGCTTAAGTAAGGTTTCATCTTTGTTAGGATATATGTCTGGACTGAGCTGTAGTTCCAGTTATTCATAGAATCATAGAATCATTTAGGTTGGAAAAGACCTTCCAGATCATCAAGTCCAACTGTAAACCTAACACTGCTAAGTCCACCACTAAACCATGTTCTGAAGCGCCTCATCCACATGTCTTTTAAATACCTCCAGGGATGGTGACTCCACCACCTCCCTGGGCAGCCCGTTCCAATGTCTGACAACCCTTTCAGTGAAGAAGTTGTTCCTAATATCCGATCTAAACTTCCCCTGGCGCAACTTGAGGCCATTTCCTCATGTCCTATCACTTGTCACGTGGGAGAAGAGACCAGCACCCACTGCTCAGTAACTTTGCTCTTTTGTCACTAGGGCTAACTTTTCACTAAGAGTTTAAGATGCCACTAGTGAACCTCTAGAAATACTGTTGTCCCAATTTCTATTCTGATTCTGGTTACAACTAGGGTTGTGGGTTGTCTGTGTTTGGAACTCCATTTATTCTGCATTTTCTAACATTATTTACATACACATTGTGAGAGACATTTCAGGATATCAGAACATCAGAAAATACTATCCTTTTGTTAGGTAACTTTGTTTATCTTTCTCTCCCTGCAAAAAAGGTAGAAACAAAACAGTTACTCGAATAGCCTTTTGGAATCTCTATTTTATTTTTAATGGAGCTCTGTGCTCTTTCGCTTTCAGCCAACCATGAGCATATTCAGCATATAGGAAACTTTATTGTTAGACAAGTATTCTCTGCAGTTTAATGTTCAATATTTCTACTTGCTCTTCTGCTTTTTCCTACATGTTGCTTCTACTTAGGTTTTATAGATCTCCCAGCCTCATTCTCCCTGGATTATATAATGCAATGTGTCAGTGCCATGCATGGCACTCCAGTTACCTCAGCATTTCCATTATAACTCTGTGTTTTGAGGGATTTATAGGCTACCAATAAAAATCTATTTCTTGGCTAAACCTTGAAACAGCAGTTTCTGGTCATTTAAAAAGAAAACAAAATGAAACAAACTTTTTTTTTCCCCTCACTTCTATTTTTTTCTGGCAACCATTTAGCAGTGGTGTTTGCACTGCAGGATCCTCCTAAGCAGCAAGTGCAGATTCAGTATGTAGCCAATTTTTAATGTAATAATGCTTTTTCTTTTTATATCCTTCAAAAACGCATGTCATCCCCTCTTTGGGCACATGACGTCATTGCCTCTTTGCCAACCTTTCTGGAGCCTACAGCAGTCAGCCTTTGGGGCCTCAGAGAGGTGTGGTTTGGTCTGTGTTTTCCTTTATTTGCAACGTGGAGGAGTTTTACGGTGTTTCTAAGAAAACATTTATCCTTCTTTGTCTCAAAGCCCAATAACTTAGTATCTCCTGTGTCACAGAGCTACAAATTTATCACAATCCAAAAAGACATTGGCTATATATGAATATCTAGAATATCAGGGCTATTACCAAAAACAAATTTGGGAAGGATATTAAATCTCATGCTTTAATGCTTAAGTGATTTGCTGTTAGAGAACAGGCTATTAGAGGACCTATGGGTGAGTTATACTTTGCCAGTCACTAGGGATTCCTATATTTTCCTTAGAGTGACTTTTCTTAGAAATGGGCTGCTGAACCAGATACACTTCCAGTTTTATCATATAGGGCAGTTCTCTTCCCCTGGCTCCGGGCCAAACGGGTGTAAAACACAGTATGGATTCTCAGAAACATGGTCATGTGCTCAAGTTTGTGGAGATGAATTATTTTTATAGCCTTTAAGTTAAGCAATCAGCTTTAAAGGCATATTTACAAATACATATCCACTGATTAAAACAGACAAAAAAACCTTTATTGGTAAGTGACTTGCAGACTGGTTGCATGCCCAAGTTCTGGGTCTGGAGCTGACTAACTCTGCTTTTCCCATCTAAAATAAAATACTGCGCTGCACTGAAGTAGTCTTTTGCCAGTTGCTGCTATTTTTCAGGTCTGAAGTAATGCTTCTTCTTACGTGCAAATTCCTATTTTGGTCATTGCGAGTTGTGCATAGTAGCATATAGCAGTCACAAGAAATGCTTTTTTGACTTAATTTCACTGTACTTCATGTTTTTACATGCCATTTGTGCCATTTTGTGCCAGTAATTTTACTGTTTTATTTTCGTCAGGGCCATTCTTGCTCAGGATTCATACCTATTTCCTCAGGACTACCTTGGAGTTTTAAACATTCGGCCATTCTCTTGTGACCCACTGATTTTGTTCTCCATAATCTTTTGACATTGTTCTTATCCTTGAGACACACTAGGAGAATGCCCTACAACACTAAAAAATACATGTCGTGAAGGGGGATTCAGGTTTTCAGATTTGAAACCCTGTATCACTAGTTGGGGGGGGGGGGGGGGGGGAAGCGCCAAGGCAGACAAGTACTGTTTCATATTAACATCTATTCTCAATGAAGAGGTAAAAATCAAAGCCCCTGTGTGTGAGGCAGGGTTAGTGAACTGCCAGTGATTCTCCCAGCAACTGACACAAAGGAATCTGTGAGTATCAAAGCTGAGGCAGCAAGCTTAGTGTCAGCTCTTGCCTAGGGAGTAGAAGAAAACATCACTTTGTCTCTGCTTTCACTGCTTAAACACACACATCATTCACTAGTAACCATTTACTCTGCTGTCAGAACGGTTTCAAGAGAGTGCTACATTTGATTAATAGCAAAATCCATGCATGCAAAAAAAAAAAGTCCACTTCCCCTGAGGTATGTTTTGGAGAATTTTTGCATGTACTTCTTAATTTTTCCATCCTATAAATATGCCTGTAATATTCCAGGAGTACTCTGTTGCTTCTAGTAAAGTCATTTTTATTAGAGCACCCAGTGCACTCATCCTAATTCTAGTTAATGCTCTCTCTCTCGGTGAAGCATATTATGGCATCCTCAGCCTCTTGTACTAACGAAAAAGTGACCAGCACAAACATGTGTGCAGTACATGATTCATAGTGCTGCTTTCTGAATTGTCCAGTGGGTAATTGTGGTACAAAAACCAGAGAAACAGATGTAGACCCTAAACCTTGGCTGTAAATTTTTGTTTTATGATTATGGGTTTCAAATGTGCTATGTCACACTGACAAATATACAGTAACACCAAAGGAAATAGATTTCTGACTTGAACTTTTGCTTTTTATTTCACTTGTGGCTAAGAATATGTTTATTGTAAAGTTTCTGCCATCACAGTCTGAGAGAAAACAGATCAAAGCAGTGATGTGAAATCACAATTTCTTTGCACGAATAAAGACAAAGTTATTGGAAAGTTGTTGCCTCCTTGCACCTCTGTGGGAGCTGGGTAGGCATTTAAAATATGTGGCAATACTTGAAGTTTCATTACATTTGAATTAGAGGCCTATTAGTTATCACAATAATTATGGTTAGTCCTGATCTAAATTAGAAAATACCCACCATTTTATGAATGTATCTTTTCCTGATGCTCTGTTTAAGAAAAACAAGTATCATGCTGTTTCAGAGTGAATGATGAGATACATAAATTACTGCATTGTAGAAATAGTATGCAAGCAAACCATTAGGCTATTTGAAGAATTTGTTAATTACCTGTGGTTTTAGTAATAAGTATAAGCATTAGCACAACTATTATTCGTAATAAAACATGATGAGCTACCTGGCTCATTTAGATACAGTGAGAAAATGCAGTCTTTTTCAATTCATACGTGGTTAAGCGTGACTTCCTGACATTTACTTTTAGAAGTTGCCAGTCTACACTTTGAGGTACAATGGACAGGTTTTATTTTTAAATATGGTATTATAAGGCTGCTAATGGACTAAACATAACTGTATTTCTGTTTGTGTGATTTTGTTTATTTTAACTTACATGGGCAATATTTTTTTCTTGGCAGAAGCTTAAACTTGTTCCGAGAGCCTTGGTCGACACAAAATGCCATTTTCTCCCTAAATTGGAGACTGACAAACCATACTGTGTTTTGTATCATCCTTTCCAGTTATTTTTGTGGTGACGCGTTACATATTCCAAACTTCTCGTGCATTCTGTCATCTCGTTAGAAAGTACTGCCTTTTAATTTAGCTTTGCTACTCAAAACAGAATTGTAGCAACGTAGCCAGCTGAGATTTTAACAAAAAATTAGCCACTTTTCTACTTGCCTTTTTAATACAGTGAACGGTGCTTGCTGTGCTGACGTGGTTTAAACAAGCCTTCCCTGAAGGATGGCTTTTTCGATAAATGTGCCCTGTGCATAATTTTTTGATGAAAGAGTGTCAGGGGCTGCTTCAGCTGGAGGAGTCTGGGCGGGGGGAGGACACCCTGACAGACCAAGAAGGTCCTTAAAAAGTCCTTAAAAAGACACTGTTAAACTCCAGCATTTGTAACTCTTCTGCCTGGAGGGAAGATGGGAAGAGAGGCTGCCTGCTGCAGAGACAGCCAGAGCTCTCCGGTTGGAGGGGAAGGAGGCTAAGAAAAGCTTTTGTTTTTATCTCTTCAAATGGATTCACTTCCAAATTGCAGCAGGTCTTTTTGCTGGCCGCTGGTTTTCAACGTGGGTATATCGGTTTCAGGGAACAAGTGTGTGCGCTGTGTGGGGGGTTTTGTTTTGTGGGTTGTTTTTTTTTTTTTTTTTAAAAATTCTTGAACCTGTGTGAAAAGTTTTGTTAATACAATCTGCAGGCATTGTCAGAGAGCTTTCGGTTCATCAAAGGACTTTTTGTGGAGACGGGACACCGCATCCATTAAAGTGGCTGTGCAGGTCCCAGAGTGAGTCTCTCCCCGGGGTTTCTCTACGGTCGCCAGTTGCGTGCCATGTCTGCGCACAGCGTCCGCCGCTCCATCCGACTCCCATCTTGGGCTTTTCAAGAAACGGGCAATAATCAAGAGTTTAATTTTCCAGTTTCTGAACCCGAGCTAGCTTTGGGGCGGGAAGCGGGACTCCTCCGTGCCTCAGGAAACCTCGCTCCAGGCTGGTGCTCAGTCCGCCAGGGCTGAGGTGACTTGGCTCACTTGCTTAAAATGAAAGCGTGCACATGGTCGTTGAGCTCATGTCCTTTCCAGTGGGGCAGAGGGAGTGTTTCCAGGCTGTTGGTTTTCATTTTTAAAGTGTCCGTAGGAATAAGGACTGGCTGAGGCCTTGATATGGAGTCTCTCTCTGTGAGCCAGACCTTGCAGAAGGTGGCTATTTACCTAAAAAGCACAGGGCTCCTTGCTAGCTTGATGCAAATGGTGGGCCAGCACGGTGATGGCTGTGGCATCCTGGCCACAGAGCTGGGAAGGCCTTGACACCTACTTCTGCCATGAGAGAGGGCTGCTGGGAGTGTGGTTTCTCCCAGACCTCTGCGGGCGTTTGGGTGGGAGCAGCCCCATGCCTTCAGAATGTCTATGAGGGGGCAGCCGGGGCTGCCGGCCCCAGGAAGGGGGTGGTCGCAGACTCCTCTCCCGGCACCCTGGGCTGGGTCCCGTTCCTCACGGACCTGCTCGTTGCCTTTCTCCCTCCCAAGGAGCTGGGGCTCATTAGCCCCCTGAAAGCTGATACAGCCCCTATGGGGCCATGTGAGCAGCCCTGGCCCCTCTCTGCTAATAAGAGACAGGCAGGACCCGGCGGCCCTCGGGCTGGGGAGAAGAGGGGTCATGTGGCTGCCTCCTGCCCTGGGCTGGGTGGCATGGATGGGCCCTCCTGGGCGCTGGTGCCTGCCCAATCCAGCCCAGCGGGGAGGCCTGGGAGCACTGGGCGGTGTGGATGGGCTCCGCTGCAGCTCTACCACACCTCTGTGTGATTTAGGAGCGAGAGTAGAGGGTGGGGGGGAGAGACGGAACCTGACCCCCCCACGCCAGCAGTCCATCGTCTCTGCTGGTGGCATCAACCAGGGGTCCCCGCTGGCGCGCACAGGGCTGGGTTAGGGTGAGGCTGCTCTGCACCCAGCCCTGCCGCTCCAGAAGTTAGGGCGAAGCCCGTGTCCAGGGCTCTGGTATGGCGGCTGACGCCTGCGCTTCGCCCGTGGCCTCTCCCGAGAGGAAGGGAACGGGGCAGGGCGGGCAGGGGGACACAGAAGTTTTAGCAAATTGAGCTGGAATTTAAAAATACTCCATTCTCTGCAACAGCCAAAACCATCACTGTCTCAATTCCCGCCCCCTTTCCCCTCCTCCTCTTTTTTTTTTTTTTTTTTTTTCTTTTAACTTTCTTATTTTGGGTCTTTTTGCAAGTTGGCTTCCCCGTCCGCAGCGGCCGTGGCCGCCCGCTCCGCGGCAGCGGGGCGACTCGGGCAGGGCTGGGGCTGGGGCTGGGGCTGGGGCTGGGGCTGGGGCTAGCGCTTGCCTGCCTGCCCGCCCGCCCGCCTGCTTTTTTGCAGGGCTGCTGGGAGTTGTGAAGGCGTGTGAGAATCCTGGGAGCTGGTGATGTCAGACCGCTTGGGTCATTTGAAGGTTAGCAGCCTGGGAAGGGTTCACGGAAAGTTCACTCGCATATATTAGGCAATTCAATCTTTCATTCCCTGTGACACAAGTAGTAGGAAGTGAGCTGTTCAGAGGCAGAAGGATCTATTCAGGGCCGAGGGGGATCCCGAGTCCCTACCGGAGCCGTTTTATCCCGGGGAGGCGGGCGAGCGGCACGGCGCGGGACGCGGCACGCACCCGGCGAGCGCCCAAGGAGCGGGACTGACTCTAAAGAAATTTGGGGGGAAATTGCTGGGAGCTAAAACTTGGAATGCGGCTCGCTTCCCCCCATCTTGCTGGATTGGCTGGGCAGCCTGGAAAATGGTAAATGATCATTTGGATCAATTACAGGCTTTTAGCTGTGTTGTCTGTCATAATTCATGATTCTGGTCTGGGAAAAAGACCAACAGCCTACGTGCCAAAAAAGGGGCAGAGTTTGATGGAGTTGGGTGTACTTTTATGTGCCATTTTCCTCCACACCTAGAGGAAAGCACTTTTGCAGGCATTCTGTGCAGGGGGAATCATGTTTGACTGTATGGATGTTCTAGCAGTGAGCCCTGCTCAGATGCTGGATTTCTACACTGCGAGTCCGTCTTCCTGCATGCTCCAGGAGAAGGCTCTCAAAGCATGCTTCAGTGGATTGGCACAAACAGAGTGGCAACACCGGCACAGTGCTCAATGTAGGTCCCGACTTATTTTTCCACTTTAACGCTGCTGCTATTATTGTCGTTATTATTATTACTACTACGACTACTACTATTACTATTATGTGCATGTATTTAAAAAAGAAATACTTGTAATTAAGCGCGGGGATAATGAGGGGTGGGGGGAGTTTTTGTGCAAGATGTGGTTTGCAAGCCTTTTTTCTCCTTTGGGCAAGAAAGGAAAAAGGAAAGAACAACTGGGTTGTTTTCTGTTTATCCCTTCTCATGTAGCATATTGATCCTAACAACAGTTGTGGAGCCAAGCAGGAACACATGAAATTGTAATAGAATACTGCAAATACTTGCAAAACTTCAACCAGCGAAGGATTTACATATCACCTCTGTGGTAGTTTTGGTTTTTTTTTCCTCCTTAATCTAATTTTGTAGCACATTTGATAATGTGGATGCATGTTGTCTCGAAGTGCATTTTAGCAGAGCAGCCAAGCAATTAAAATGCTGCTCTGTACAGTTCTTGCAAAGACGTGGAATTGCAGTGGGTAGGTGCCATCCCAAAAATCAGACAGTAGTTTTAAGTTTCCTAAGAAAAGCCAATATTTCTTTGTACTGACCTTGCTGCCACCTTTCTTCTTCACTTTGTTGCTCTAAGAAGTTGCTGTTTTGCTAGAAAACTACTTACTGTGAACACCCTTTGAGTTTAACCATCAATTATTTCTATACCTTGAGATTCAGGCGGTGTTGCACTGGTAACACAGGAGGGAGAGTTAGTGGTAGGACACTTCTGCAAATGTATTATTATGTTACAGGGTCTTGATTTGTTGCTGAAATACGTAGATGGTAAACAATGGCAGTATTTTAACACCACAGTTTCAAGTTTGAGCAATGACAAAAAGTGCCAGAAAGCATCACCTTACACTCTGCATAAAAGCTTGCAGGATGCTTCACTGCTCTGACGGTGATTTAGACAAATGACTTGGCTATCTATCAAAATGTTTTTAGCACGCTCTCAGGCACTTCAGTACACCATTAACCGTATAATTCTGTTTGAAATCTTTGTTTTGCAGTATGTTAAAAAGTTCCCTAAGATTTAGACCAGTTCTCCCTTCGATACAGTTTATCTCGAAGGGGGGGGGGGGGGGGGGGGGAATTGAAAAATAAATAAAGAAATGTTTGATGAAATAGTGTGTTTTTCACTCTGCTCAGAAGTTTTTAGTCACCGCGTGACATTTGTGTGGGTTGAGTAGTGAAAACAGAATTGTAAAAATCAGTGACTTCCAGCCTACAACACTGCAAATGTTTTGATGTCTTTACAATTAAAATTAGACTGTGAAGTTCAGCATGGGATGTTTATTTTTTCCGCACTGTTTTAAAAGTGCTTCAAACAAGATAGGAAACAAAGCTTTTACTTCAAAATAATGTTACTAGCTATGGGAAGGCTTCAGTTAGGGTGGAAAAAAAAACCCCAAACCAGATGTTTTACTAAAAATGTGTTTTTCTCCTTCCATGTTTTGAACTTTAGTTTAGCAGTGATATTGCAGAAACTTGGAATTAAATAAACTTTCCTGGAGTAGGGGGCGTATGCTGTCGTTAAAAGCTTACATTTGCAAAATATTCTTTAAATAACTTCTGGTTTAAAAATGTCCTGCTCATTCTCTTGTATGTTGTTAATACCTAGAAGCAAGATTCTTAAAAACAAAATATATGGTGTTTGTTCTTGGGCAAGTTAAACACAGGATTACCCTTATCAGAATGGAATGAGTGGTAAATATGTCATTTGCCTAGGGCCTGTGATAAGAGGGAAGTGTTGATAACAGCAAAGTTTAGCTAATCAAAGAAACTCATATTAACAAGAGTAAATAAAAAATACAGGAAAATGCATTCAGGAATCCAGTCTCGTAACTTTGTAAGCAATAGGATTAATCTTCACTGCATGGGAATTTAAAATCAGGCCGAAACCTGAATCATTACAGTGGCTGTAATTTGAACTGTGTAAGTTAATGGTACAGAAATGTGGAAAAGCAATTTAGTGAGGGTGCAAATTAAGAATTCTGTTTGATTTCTAGAGCAACTTTTGTTTTTCATTTTGAAGAAAGTGTAAGCACTTCATGTGTGTGGGTAAATATACGTAAATGGATTATAAAATACTAAAGTTCTCTCAGCATGTAAGATTTTTATCTTGCATCTCATGAAAATAATGACAAAACTGGAATTTTTGTGGTCCAGAAAGCTTTTAATGGTTTAAATGTTGCTCCAGTGCTTATAAATACAAAGATAGCAATGTTTAATTCTAACTCAAGTGTTTCCTGATTCTCTGTTTTTAAGAAGACCTCTGTGATTTAATGGAATGTAACTGTAGCCAAATTTTGAAATTATTACACGTGTAATAGATAGGTTTTTTGGTCTAGTTTGTTGTTTTATTTTTGTCTTTGCCATAAAAGCAGTACACCTGCAGCCATTGCTTTAGGCCTTAGAAATATTGCTTTGATAGAGACGTGATTGTAGAGTAAAAGGTAAATGGTTGTTGAGGGACTAATACATGGATAGTGCAGACTCTGAACAGGCCGCAATCAATCCCAGACAGCATCAGGGTTTCAACTGAAACACTGGCAAAATTGGCCATTGCAGGGGTTAGGGAAGAATGCTGTAGGTCTCCAACTTCAGCACGTCTTCAGTATGTTAATCCCGTTACGATTCACTAAGTAAGCGCACTCCTGCAGCACCACGAATCTTCTAGTCCACGAGGGTCTGCAAAGTAAAAATAGAGGGTAAGGCGCAACCCAAACATGACCTTAACTTGTGTGGTATTTTCTTCCTCCCTCCTGTGGGAGGAAAAACTTGCTATGGGTTTGCAACGCAAACATTAGCCACTGTGTATTGCAAGATGTGTTACGAGCACACAAACCAATACCTAATTTTGCACTCATACATGTTTATGTTTTATGTGATATTAGGTATATTGTTCTAGACTTAAAAAGAAATTACTTATTTGCAAAGAAAATTATGGACTCAGAACTGAGAGTAAAACTGACTGCACTTTTAATCGTAAGTCATTCTTGCTCCTTTTCTCGTAAGATAAAAATCAGGTCAGCATAATCAAATTAGGCGAGAATAGTTCTTAAGAGGACAAAAGAGTTAAGATTGCAAGAATGAGTAATTTATACTTCTTTAAGTAAGGTAGAATTTTCTGCCCCCTCGTAGTGCAGCAAAAACAAATACTGGGAGAGAACGAGTAACTTTTGGTGAAACGTGAGCTAACTAAATACTGCGGAAGTGGGAACGGGACGGGCCCTGAGAGAGAAAGAGCTGCAAGGAATGGCGATTTTTCTTTGGACTTGGAAAAGCCTTTTAAAAAAAGTCTTCATTAGCCTTCATTATTTGAACAGGCAAAAAAACCAAATGAGCAGGCCCAAAACAAGAGTAAGTTTGTTTGGCAGTATGTAGTGTTTCAGCTAATCATATCAAGTAGAAGACCAGTGCCTACCACATTTTGTTAGGTTTAGAAGAATAAGAAATTTGGTGAAGGCAAAAGTTATGGATATGGCAGCAGAACGTAATAGGATGTCGAGGCTCTTGTAGCGTACAGTTCTGATTTCGGTTTGGTGGGAAGTGTTTGTCCGGAGAGGATCTAGCAGGTATTAATTTCCAGAAAGTTCGTGAAGATGGGACTCCAGAAGGCATGTGTTTTCCTTCTGAATTCTGGATTATTGCGATGTTTGGGTCAGGTTCTCATTCCCTGCAAGCCCTGGAAATACTGGAAACATCTGTGCTCAACAGAAAAAAAGCTCAGTACTTTATTTTCTTTCATCTTTCTGAATTTAAAAACAAACATTTTGAAGTGAAGGACTTGTAATCTGCATTCCCAAGTATCAAATTGCTGCAGGTGTGTTTGCTAGTGCCCAGAAGGCAAGATCTGTTTGAACCAGGTTATTTTCTTTAAAGTTCATTTATAAACTTTACAGCTAAATCACTAGGACTGATTTGCTTAGGGACACAGTCTTTGTTTAAATTTTTATACTTGTAGCTTAATGCCCTGAAATACGTGATGAAAAGTGTTTGTTTCTGATCCCCTTCATTCAAAAAAAAAAAAAAAATTGCACAGGGATATTTTTCTTTCAGATTAATTGAAACGAGAACAACTATTCTCTATGTAGATTCTGATACAGTTAGCCTGATTCAGCTGCTGGCACAGGAAAACTCTAATGGACACCACCTCTGTCAAAAACTCCTGCAGACAAAAATGATGAGAGGCGTTCGCTGGTGAAGTCAGGGTGGGATAAGCTTGGTGGAAAAGCAATGTATCTTGGGGGGACTCCCCGCTTGCCTAATGAGCCTGTGCAGCAAAGGTGCAACTTGTCAGAACAAAGCCAGGCTGGCGCGGCGCTGCCTGGAAGAGGGTTACGGCGAAGTTAAGGAGTTGAGAGAGAGAGATAATGTTTCAGACAGCGAAGTTAGTCGTCCTCGCATCCAGTTAAATCCTGGCTTACCGCTGAGCCATCTTCGTTAACCGTGTGCGCGTTGCGCCTGCACCGCAGGCCGGCCGAGCTAAGGGGCTCCGCTCAGGGGCGCGGGGGGCGCGAGGCGCCCCGGTCAGCGGGTTACGCTTCCACCTCCCCTAAACGCCCCAAGTGACTGTTTTTGCTCAGGTCTAATTTATACACCGCCCTTTACGCAGCTGATGAACTGCGGCTGTGTTAGCCAGCCAGCATTTAGGTTTGGGAGCGGGGTTGTGAAAGGGACATTGTGCTCAGCAGGACTGCTGTCTGCTGTGGTCGGCCGCGCCGTGCCCCATCCTATTGAGACCTCAAACGCAGAGCACAGCTGCGATGAGTTTCCAGATCTGTTTGGCCGTGGGGAGCGGCGCTGGTATGCGTGCGAGCGGGGGGAGCGCCCCTCTCCCCTCGCCCTTTCTGCCTGGGGGGCTGGCAGAGGCCTCCGAGCAGCGAGTTTACAGGGGCGGGCGGCCGGGGCCAAAGGAGTTGTGGTTTCAGAGGGCTTTCCAGAGCTTCGCTGGGCTGTAGCGCGCAGCCCCGTGAGGAAGGATATCAGTTGATGTATAAAATGGCCAAGGAGCTTCGGTAAATAGACTTTACCCTTCAGATCCAGAGGTCCTGGCAGCGGCTGTGCAGGAGGGTGGGGTTGTACTTTTCCCCTTCCTGTACTTGGACACTTTTGATTATCCAGACTTTCTGGGACTGAGCAGGGCTGCCTCATAACAAAGCCTGCATAATATAATTGCCTAAATAGGCCTATTGTCCTTTTCAAGTCACTGTGCTGTGAAATCTTTCAACTTTTTGCTGAAAATGCTGCATCTAACGTTTAGATGGCTTACTGGCTGCGGCGAGGAGGAGATCCTTTTCCCTCATTTCTCATGGCTGCGTGGTTGGGAAGCTGATTATATTCCTGCCCTCTATTGATGTTTACTCCTTTTGGGAAGCAGATATTTTAGCCCCTTCTGGCAGGGTAAACTGCCAAAAGTAATAGGCCTGGAAATACAAAGCTATGATTGATTTTGACCTTTGCTCACGTGCATGAAGTCTGTCCCCATGCAGTGTGACCCATGCCACTTCTTGCTGAAATCCAAGCCCTTTCAAACCAAATGGAAGCACAAAAATACAAGCCATGAAATGCTCAAAACTATTCTAAAATAACAGAATAAGCGTTCTCTCTGTACTGCAAGAAAAAGTATAGGCAGGAGGGTAGCAAAGCTGGATTTTCTAGGAGGCAAACCAAGAGTAATGTCTTTAGTCTGTTGCTGCCTTTTTATGAGAACCATATTCTAGGTACAAAATAAACAAACTGGTATCATGTGGGAATGATTCTTCTGTGCAGTCTTTCGGTCACAGTAATTTTAGCTGTTCCTCCTAATTGTAATCAGTAAACAACTTTCATCCAAAAATGTGGATTTTAAACTGGCTTTTAAAAAATAATCTAAGGTCTGGGATTTTATTAATCCGTCGTTGCGTGAGCAAATGTGTTTCAAAAGTTAAGAATGTCAGAAACAGTAGCCTAAAGTTAGCATCCTTAATCCACATTTCATGGCTTCATTTCCAAATATGCTGAGCATCTAGGAGCTCCCTCAGCACTTTTAAAATCAGGCCACGTATTTAAATGACCGCATACTATTTAGAACCTTAATTTAATATTAAAAAATTTTAAAGGACTTTCCCCCAAACCATATGAAAAAGTAATTCAATGACAGAGTTCACAACATCAACAGTGGAAAAAGAGACACTTATAAAACAAAGTAGGACTTGTTTATAAGAGCATATTACTCTCTATGAATTTACAAGTCAAGTTTGCAGAATTCCACATTTAAACCACAAACTGAGGGGTTTTTCCCTGTTTTTTGTCTGACTCTGCTTCCTTGCATTAAAGTCTGCTCATCAGATGTTAATCTGAGACAGTTTCAAACTTGTGGTATGGATTTTAATAGCTAGATTATCTTCTTCATATACTAACTCATCATTAGCAGCTGCTCTGGATTGTTTTCTCAGTGGCAGCGAATTAATATGACTGTGGTCACTGTGCGTTTTGCTTATTTTGGGGGGGAGGAGGGGAAAATCTAGCCTCCTTCAGCTCATTTTAGTAATCTGAATAGGAGCGGAGAACTTGCATCATGTGATGGGGCAGCTCACGGCAGCTCACCAGCATGGGGTCCCTGTGTGAGAACCTCCCTTGTACATGACAATCTGATAAGGATATCATGTGGTTTAGAAACACATTCCCACAATGTTCACGTCTTTGTCCCTTTATTTGGGAGTGGGTAGGAAAAAACTTTTAACAAACTAATGCCAGCCTTTATATAACTGACCCCACTTTCTTTGAGCATTCTGTTTGAGCCTTACAGCTTCTTCAAATACTTCTGTTGAGAGAGATGGAAATAAAATCCAGCAAGTCTGTGTAAAGAATCCTAGACACAGAGTATATAATATACCTTCTGTTCCCCTTGGACAAGGTGATTTTTCTTTCCCCTGCTTATGCCATATATAAACCGAATATTATAAAACTATGTAAGTTAAATATACACATGCAAGCGACACTTGTATAGGTTTAATAGGTTAAAGCTTGAATGAGTATTTATAAATTCTCAGAGTGCTCTGGATCTTCACCACTAAGGACATGATGTTAAAGTCCATCCATAGTTTGGATGGATTTCCGTTTTATGCACTTTTGGTGACTTACATTTCACCCTCTAAGTGCATCCCCTAAGAAAAAGAGCAGAGAAATGTCTCACTACAAAGAGTGTTTTTAGCACCGTTTAGTTTCTTTTAATCGTTTGGAGTATCTCTTTCCATTGAACCATAATATTTTTCTCTAGGCTAACACTATATTTTTAGCAAGGATCTTTCAACAATCAAATGACAAATTAAGTGTATTTCTGTCTTCTAGAGCCTTATCTAATGAAGCGCTTAAATGCACTCAACCCTCCACCCGTGATTTTAACAAGAGTTTCAGACACAGAGTGGTTGTGTAAGTGAGCCTTCAATGTATTTATGTACCACTACTTTTACGAAATACCAGTAGAAGCTCATGCCACTGCACTGGATGTTCAGCATAATGAACATCCAGCATTTCTTTTCTTCTTCTTAGAAAGAAAGATTGTTCTCCTTTTGTATATCAGAAGTGCAGCGCAATTAAACAAGTTGCCCAGTGTTGCACCAATCAGAGATAACTGCCACAGTTTGATTTAACTCAGATTTCTTTCAGTTGGTCCTTCAATTCTAGAAGGCCATTTGTGCCCATAAGATACAAACAGGGGAAGGAATGGTTCAATTAAAAAAAAAAAAAAAAAGGCAGTCAAATAACACAAAAAATATCTCGCATCCTGTGATTTTTTTAGTTTTTTTTTTTTTTTATCTGAATGCAGCTTGTGTGAGTTCCTGAAATGGCCATTACACCACTCCAGTGGTCTTCTCCACTAAGCTGGCTGGTGGCGCAGCAGCACATCATATAGAGATGTGTACCTCTTTTCCTATGAGGCTTCCTTGTCATCTTCCAGCCTTGTACCAGAATCACTCCTCTGCCAGCTGGTGACTGATACCAAAGGGATTCCCAGGTTCCTGCATGATAAGTGGATGTAACAGCATCTGAGTTGATTTAAATATTTCACTTGCTCACAAATACAAATCTGGGGTAGAGGTGCTGAGGCACGGCGCAGCCGTACGCTGCCTTTCGGGGGTCTCAGAGCCTCCTGCCCCCGGCACTGTTGCTCAGGGACGGGCAGCGGGCAGAGGGCAGGGCAGGGAGCAGGCTCCTCTGCCGCTCACCTCTCTCCATCTCCCAAGTGCCTGATTTATTCCTCATCTTGTACCCCAAAAGCCACAAGGAAGACCAGCACTGCCTGTCGTTCCAAGACTGAACGTTCACTCGCACATGAAGAAAAAGGACTTGGAAAACTGTGTCACAGTGCCATCTGGCGATACCTGCCCAAACCTCCCCGTTGGCACGGGTTGTGGCCGCCGGGGTGGTTGATCCGCAGGCGGATGCTTTCCCTGGGACCCTGGTTCAGGTGCAGGGAAATGCCTGTGGGCCCCAAACCTCTGGAGTTTTTTGCACAACTCTCTGGGTTGCTCTAATCAAAGATCCTATCTTCTCTACAAACCTTCCCTTCCCAGCAGAGAGCACTGATCCACCAATCTGCGTTTTTGGCTTGGGGCACAAGTCAAAGGACTGGCTAAAAAAGTCACGTGTGTGAGGGTTTTTTATTGTTAAGATTAGGTCCTGGGGGGGTGGGGGGTGTTTGTTTTAAGCAGTTGTTGATACTTCTGCCTCTCAACTTTTGGTCTGAGGAGGTTTTTTCTTTTTTCTCCGCCATCTTTCAGAGTATTCCTTTGCATTGCTTTGTTGTTTGGGTTGTTCTTTTCATTCAAGGAAGAAATGTTACTAGTTACTGGATCAGGGTATATGTCAGATCTTCCTTAGCGGCTGGCTGGAAAGTCTTGGAGACCTGTCTTTCTTAAAGATCCTTCTGTTTTCACCCCAAGCTTTGAACACCAAGATGTAAAATGCAGGACAAATGGCTAATCACCTGTGTCTTTCAGATATTTGTGCAAAGTGTCTTTGATGAGCGGGGCTAACAGAAGAATATACTTTTCCCAAGTCCTCGTCCCCCGGTGAACCTCAGCCTTCCTCTCTCAGTTCAGAGAGCACATTCCAGCTGTGTTTTTCTAGTTGCGCATATCGTCGCATGCTATGCAGGTTAGGTATGTGAACCGCTCGTCTTTCTATGCTTTGCGTGTATTGCCACATTCACTTCTTCTCTCATGCCAATAAGGATCCATTATCTCTCCGAAGTTTTGAAATGAATCCTTTGGCTGCCTGCAAGAAGTCAGAGCTGACTCACATCCTTCTGTGGTTTTTTTTTCCTTATCCGAATCCTTTCCTTTCTCTGTGTTTTGGAGAGGCGCTGCAAGACTTCATGGTTGAAGCACGAGCTATGTGTTGGGAAGCACTGCATGTCTGGACATGGTTTGGGAAAATAACTCTTTCCCTCTCCCTGAAATGGAGTCCAGTATGAACGCTGCAATTGTTCACAGGGGCTGTTTCCACCTTTACTAAAATGTGAAAGCAGAGCTTAGTTACAGTATGATACACTGACACTGCCCAGTAATACCATGTTCGCTAACCTTAATTTCTGTGCAGAACAAGAAAATACTCTGACGAAAAAAGGCGAGGAAGGAATGACGCAATTAAATGAGATTAAATCAGAGTATCAGTTTCCCTGGAACAGGTATTTGGCTCTTTACCAACAATCTTTTCCCCATTTTTCAAATAAACACATATTTTCACATGATAACTCTATTTGAAATATTAATGCTTCCAGGGATGCATTACCTTTGTTTCTTCATCAAAGTCCATTACTATGAAAAGGCTGCTGTTCTTTAGGCTGTTTCAGCTTCAAAAGAATTTTAGGGCCTGGTCTATTGGAAAGCTTGGGGGTATAATTAGTGAAAATGGAAATAGATGCAAGAGAAATTTAGTTCCTGATGTTTTAATTTAGTGTAGCACTGCCATGTGTTGTTGAAGAGGATTCTTAAAGGCAAACATAATTATTTCATTATGGTCTTCAGAATGCTTTCATTGGTCTTAATGACAAGAAGCTGCATAAGGAGTCATACATTTTAATTAGACCTTCTTATATTTACATCAGATAAATAACAAATAATTGATGAAAAACAAGTCTTCTGAATGGATGATTTCACACAGAGCTCTGGTTACAGTTTAATGATAAAACATTTCTCTTATTGCTTTGCATTTTAATTATCTGGAATTACTACTCTAGCAGAGATCTCAAAATACTGTTATGTCCATGCATTTCATTAGATTCACAACTAATTTATATGAATCTGAAGCTAAGAGAAAAGGTGTTTTTCAATGTATATCCCTCCTTACAGTCAGTTTCCAGTTTTATTAATTTCATTTGCTTTCATTTCTTACACTTAGATACCTTTTTGTGTGTGTGTGATAGACTCTCCAGTAAAAGCTAGTGGGAAGAGTCAGACCTTTTCTTATGTCTTCAATTCCCTACATACGAGCAAGTCCTGTCGTTGTTAACAACCCAAAACTCCTTTAGGGGTCAAGGAGTGAGTATGACATTGTAGGGCTTGTAGCAGCATTTTCTAAGGAAAGATTTGGTGCCTCTTCCTCACCAGCTTACTTGAAAGTTGTATTTCTAAATCTCTTTAACTTACTTTGAAAATCTTACCAATGCCCTTTTATAATTGCGTGTATGCTTACAGGTGCATTTAAAATACTGTATTTTTTCTTTTCTTTACCCCCTTTATTGGATGCTTTATAATACCAAGAGAAATGAGTTTAGAGCTTTGCTACTTGCAAGAGTCTTTCATGTTTGCAAGCTCTCCAGCCTTTCATTTTTGTAACAAACCATATTTCATGTGATTCATTCCTGAGAGTATACAGAAAGCTAATTGTTGTTATTGATTTTAAATTTTGCAACCATTACAAGTAACCCAGATGAGTGGCAGATAAAGAGTAATAATCCATGGAGTTCTGGAAGTGTTTCATGTTTGTCTGTAGTACTTTATGTGATCAATAGTAACTGCCCCATTGAAACTAACTGCTGTATCAAATAACAGTAAATCAAATGAATGTGCTTACAGATTATTTATTGAAAGCTTTAATTGTTCACTGGGGCCCTGCTTATCTCAGGAAACAATAGAAGGCAGTGATCAGGCAAACTGGTTTGCAAATGCCGGGGGTGCCGTGGAACAGCGGGGTCTCCCCTGTGCCTGGGTGGTGTGAGAGCTGTCCCACTGGGATTGCCCGTGCACTGGGGTTGCCCATAGGGGTTGATGCCAGGGTGAACTGGTCAGAGGTGTTTTCTCAGAGAGCATCTCTTGGGTCCACAGGTTACTCTTTTTTTTTTTTTTCATTATTCTTTTTATAGCAATCTTTTGGATATCTGGTGGGTTAAAATGTGGAAAAAGAACTAATAAGATTTCCTTAAATTTCCAAGAGGTCCATGTAATGAGGTACAAAATGGGATCAGACCTTACAAAGGGAAGTAAAGGAAAGCATATTAAACTTACTCTGTGGAAAGCTTACCTAGGTATGTTACAGTTTTGGGCAATTATATGCTGCTGTACAGTTGTCAGACTTGTGCAAATACTAAGAAATTAAAAAAAATTACTTCTTACTAACAACCCCATGCCATTGTATTTTACTAATTCCTTAAAATGGGTGCTCTGCCTTGTCACAGTCACTCCATGAAGTACTAGTGCCACAGGTTGGAGGTTTCCTGGACCTTGAAGTGAAACGGGTAGTCTTATAGGCAATTCCACTACTATCCACATTTTTTTTAATAGCCTCGGTGTGTTGTCAATAATACTTTGCTGTGGCTTCAGAATCCTTTCGGTATCAGCGGAGGCACTAAAGCTGTCCCTCAGCAAATTCGGGAAGATGGCACTGAATGAATTTACATTTAATTACGTATTTTTTCCAACCGCGACAACTGGAGAAGCATTTGTAAAAATGAGCTTAATTTCTACAGAAAAAAGATGGCCCAAATCTCTCAAACATGGCAGGAAAAGGGGTTTTTTTTCCCCTAAAAGTATATGTTTTGTGAAACTTACTTACATGCATATGTGTACTATTGGATAATCACAATATAGACATTTCAAAATTCTTAAAGCACAGTAGCCAGAGATCTTCTGAAGTTTTATCTCACTTGAAAAAGTAACTTCCCTTTTTCAAAGCATAAGCTTCGCCTTAAGTTTCTTGGGACAACAGGTGTGAGGACTGAATGTTGCTTGTCCAGCTCTTTGGAAAAGAAGGATTTCCTTTTTGCCATATTCTCTATAAAGTATGCTTGACATTTTCCCTGTTCATAAGGCTGGGATATTGCAGTCGATTGTGAGCAGCTTAGCTGGGCAAAAAACCTCCATGTCACTGTTGAAGGTAGGTATTAAATAAGAAAGACCAGGTGACTGGGGAATACTGCTAGCACATGTGTGCTTGCCTACAGTACAGTGTGTGCATATTTTTTCTCTTCCAAGTGAGAATGGTACTGACAGATGACATACAGGTAAAATTATAGCATTCCTCACTCCAAGGATTTAATAGGAAAATCCATTGGGGGTAGAGAATAGGAGAACAGAATATTGGAAAACATTCTTTCCAGTCGTGGTACTCATCTTGTCTCCAGTCTCTTGTGAATGACTTATTTTATTGATCTTTGGTCTTCTAGGCAGAGAGTAAGGTGTGCTCTGAGCCACGGTTGCAGTGCCGCTACCTCTTGGCTCTAGGACACCGAGCTCCTTCCCAGCTTTCAGCTTCTGCTGCACCTACTGTGAAAGGGGCAGAGGGATGTTTGCCAGGTTAACCGCACTGGCAGAAAGTAAAGTGCACCTATAAAAATAATAAAAAAAAGATATAAAATATTATGTAAACTCAATGGCAAGGACTCTGAATTACAAGCAGAGGAAATCTGGTAGTGTCTTAGTTTTTCATGGTGCCTTCCCCACTGTGTTATCATCTTTTGTCTGGCAGGTATTCAATTCAGAAATATTGAAATTTCACTCAGGCAAGCATTACGGCTTGATAGACTGTATATTTTATTTGCCCCTTCAAAAGATACTGGCAGTGCTCATTTCTTAACTATTCCATAAACTTGAATTTCTTAAATTAGCATCAGAAATGTTGAGGTGAGCTGCTTTTAGTAATACATTGTCCTGGTCTGGCATGCTGAGGGGATGAAGGAGGACAGAGTTTGGCCCTGTTTTGGTCTCAGGTGTTGCAAAGGTATGTGTGCTGGAGGATGTCAGAAAGGTTAAGTTTTGGTCTGACTGCCCTTCTAGTTGCAGATAAGCTCAAGTGATGAAAGCCATTTTTTCCTGTTATTATTTCAAGCCTAAATGGAAATAACGTATTGTTTTAATTATACCCCCACAGTTGCAGCAGTGCAGCAATGTGGGTGCAATTAGGCTAGTGTAAAGAATAGTCTTAACGCTTACTCGGGAAGTAAGCTACGTGGATGTAAAACATCTATATACAAGCAGAGGTACCCCAGAGGTTCACTGCAGTAACATTAGGGGCATGGGAGGTGTGTAGTGGGATATCTGCTTAGTTTAAGAAGCTACGTTTTGCTTCTCCCAGTCTACGCACTGCCCTGTCCTCTGCGGGAGGCTGCTGCTGCACAGCAGGAGGAAACGCATGGCTCCATTTCACGGCCCCGAGCCTTGCCAGCTTCAGCAAATGGCCCTGTTTCGCGGCGGCACGGCTGGGAAGCTGGATGTGTGCTTTTCCGCCTGCTCCGCTGGAGGGTTGGTAACCTCTGGGAAAGGGCCAGGGGGTGGCTGCCTGGGGTTTGCTGGTTCAGCAGGTTTCATCCCCGTCCCTGTTGTGGGATGAAACCTTACTCAATAAAGAATCGTACCTCTGGGTGGCATAGAGCCAAAAAAAGGTCTGCAGCGAGGGCCTGAGAGTGAGATCCCGAGCAATGAGATACAAAGCTTCACAGTTGTCCGTTGCCTTGTAAAAAAAGCGAGTGGCTGTGTGACAGGGCACTGTCAAAGAAAATAAGGAGTTAGACCTTCTTTTCTAAGGAAATCAAAACTTAGAATTAGCAGAGCAATAAAAGTCTTCTAAAGCGAAAGCTGGAAACAATACATTTTTAATAAAATGGGCAGTTACTCTAATTGCTGAACCCCTACCGTTCAATTTCTTTTAGTGCCCTTATTCATTAAATTCAGCATACTTATACTTATTATTTACAGATGTATGCGTTTTAACTTGTTTATAGAAACCACGCTTTGCAGAAAGCTGTGGATGGTATAATACTAATTTGTAAGTGTTTACTGCTGCCTATAATACGCAATTTTAAAAACAATTAAAAATAGCGGTGGAGCTCATCATTGGAGTCAACCCCAAACTGCCCATGAAAAGTGAAATATTAGCACCGTGTACTGCCTGAAAGGTTATAGGCCATTTGTAGTGGATGGATAGCATACCAATTAATGAAGAATTTACCTGTTCTTAAAGATTTTAAGTTCAGCAGTCTAGTTTCTAGATATTATTCTAATGTAACCCATTTAAACGTATGTGATGGAGTTCATAATTGCCCTTGTAAATGGCTATAGAAAGGAGGGTATATAAATCAATTAGTGATATCCAGCAGTGTGGCTGTAATACAAATTAATTGGGATGATAAGCATTTTAACTGCTGCTATACTTACTTGAAGTAGTTTTGATCACTGAATTGGCTCTTGTTGAGTCACTTTTAATTTTAAGATTTAAAAACACGTAAAGATCAAAATGTTCTGAATTAATGGTCCTAAAGTTTGAGAAATAGAATTATACGTAAAATATGACACAGCAAGTCAGTTCTACTGTGTTTCCAAATAGAGCACAACAGTGTTATTCTGTCCATGTGGTACTGAACAACAGTGTAATAGTATTACATGATTCAAGATATTAAAACACTCATTTTCTTGCTGGATTCAAGCCACAGCAAAAAGTCATGATGAATGGTGTCATAAGAACATGTTGAATATATAGAAAATAAAAAATTTATTTGGCAGACATAGTAATACCGAAAACTAATACCAACTTGGATAGGAGGCGAGTTTTGAAGAATAAAATCTTTCCTTCAGTATAATACTCATGAATTATTCTGTTTGGATGCTTGAAAAGATTTGAAGATAAAAGAAAAGTCCTCAAAACACTATAAAACATTTAATAACTATAAATGGAGACTTTATGACTTAGTAAAATATCTGGATGTGTGTAGAGATTGTAGTAACTATTTAATTTCCCTTGCAATTTTTACTTGTTATTGAAGACACTGGATCTGAGTTTTCTCCCATTTATGTTTACAAGTCAAGAGTCTTTCTTGGAACTGGTGGGGTGACAACACTGTAAAACAGATCTGAAAGAAGAATCAGATGCCTTTTATTTTTAAGTGTTTTGTCCCTCACAATGTGCCTTTTTTCTTATTTTTGATCCTGCAGGGAAAACATGCTGAATCTGTGACACCACAGTTGTATCAATAGGCCACAGAAATAGGCTCCATTTTCATAAATAAAGAATAAAGAAGCCAGAGTTCTCATCCTCTCTACATTTGTGTCACTTCTTTGCCGATGCCACTTTACTCCAGATGAGGATCTGACCTTGGGAATTCACTGGTAAAGCAAACAGGGCCTGAATTGTAAGAAAAGTTCATTTTCAAAGGAAAATCTAACTTCACGCAGATGATAGCACAATTATATATACGTTTTTTAAGAAGATCCTATTTTTCAGTTTTGCAATAATGCGGAATTTTCATGTGAGACTGATGCAATTTTGCATGGTAGTGGCCAGGCAGAAAACCACCGACCTGAAAAAACTACAGAGCTAGCATCTTTCGGATGTTTTTCTTCAGTTTTCCGTACGATTTATTTTTTTCATTTAACATGTTTTCTTTTTCATTTTGAAGGTAGGCTCCTAATACAAAGTGATGAGCTGCTGCCCTGTAAACTCTGCCCTGCCTGCCAAACCCTCCGGCCATCCTGTCTGTTGCTTTCACCCTGACTCCCTCATGGTGTCTGCCTGGCCATTTATTTAGTGAAAGACGCTCCTCTTTCTCAGTTACTAGCACGTCATTAAGTCTTGCTGTCCTGAGAGTAACTCAGGTATAACCAGACTCAGTTCTTGTCCCTGATATAATTAATCCTGACAAGCTTTCTGCCTTCTATGTTTGCCTAGGTGTAAATGCATCACTCTGGCTACACAGATACGTAAACCCAAATGTAGAACTGCTTTGTTGATATAACTGTAAAAAAATAAAAAAGCACCAGCCTGAAAAACAGTATCATTTTCTTTGAAAAGGTGATGTGAACACAAATCTCCTATGCTAGTTATACATACCATCCCTGGGTTTAGTGGAGCTGGTGCTTGAGAACCAGGCATTGCAGACTGGGGTAAACCTTACTCCTGTTTGAAAATACCCTCCTGAGCAAACCTACAGTATATGAATGTGCTCTTACAGAGCGGCTGCAGCCTCCTCGTTGTCCTTTACTGCTAGTTGTAGTGAATATGTGTGTAGAGTATGTAGTTGCCAGAAGTCCTGGCTTTACTGGGAGAAGCACTGGAGGTGGCTGCAGTGACGGCTCCTCTCCAGAATACCTGTGGGACACAACAAAATGATGCAGCAGCTTCAGAAAAAGGGTTCAGGGCGTTTGTGTTCAGAAATACATGGTCAAGGTATATTGGTGATTTCCAGCTCATGTGTGCTCAATATATAAGACTAGCCGGGTATATTCAGGCTTATGTCTTGGCGGTGTGTGAGGCTGATGTTGGCTTGGACAGGATAGTCAAGAGTAGAGGTTTCTGTGGCAGTTTCTGATGTTGCTCATGCCTGTGTGGAAGACAGCGCCCACGTGCATGGGTACTGCTGAGTTGCCTTCAGGAGAGGATTCGGGACTTCTCTCGGGGCAAGTCTGTTGTCTGATGGTACATTCCTGTGTAATTGTATATACGGTGGGGTAGTCTTACAGAAAGTCGATTCTTAGCTGGCCATGGAGATCAGAAAATGAAGACGAGCCTTCCATCATCTCTCCTGACTTCCCTGCCAGCAGTAGTGGTGGCTCTCGGGGGCAGAAGGTACCCAGCCCTGTCCTGCCTGGCAGTCAGCAGGTGAGAGGGGTGCACATGCAGACTTGGGGGTGCTTTGGAGCCCTCACATTAGAGGGACTGAGCACACTCTTAATTGAGTTCCCTGCTCTGTCATGTATCTCATGTGTAACTTGGGGCAAGGCACGTAAGGCTATATTGCTAGAGCTACAGCTACGTTGTCGGTTGCTGTTGAAAATCCCAGTTGGCTACTGCTTGCATTTTTCTAGGAATTTAAGACCCAAGCAAATCAAGCTCTTAGGCTGTCAGTGCTTCTGTTTCCCATCCGTAAAGCACGAAGAATAGCTCTTCCCTTATCTCACTTAACTGTTACAAAGGTAAAAATATGAATGCTCACGGGATATTCACATAGTGGCGTGGCAGGAACCATGCTTGTAGATCAGATAGGTAGAAGAGAGCAGGATCTTTCATGCTGCTAAATATGGCAGGACCAGAAGTGCTGCAGGCTGTGCTGCATGGCAGGGACAGCGGCCCGAGGTGGGTCACTCAGGGTGTCTGTGATCTGTGCAGGAATGTCACCTGGGAGGATGGGCTGGCAGGTGGGGCCCCTGCAGTACCTTAATAAATGGCACTGTAAAGGCAGGTAACTGAATTTGCATGCTTAACAAATGGATTAATTACGAGGCCAGATTGTGGCATAATGGAAAAGTGTGTTACAAAAAAATCCCCACCCTTCACTGGGCAGCCGATAGAGGATATTTTTGGGAATAATAAAATCTATGCTACAAATGAAGAAGTTAGCTGCTAAGGAACAGAAATTGTATTATGAGACTAGAACAGAAGGATAACCAAAAGATAGATGCTGTTGTCCTCTGCTTTACTGCAGACGAATCTGGATAGGTCTGCTATGCTGGTAGTAGGATGCTGAACTTTATTTCCTGGCCCTAATCACCTGATGCGAATAAAGGTTTCAAAGGGCTGTACTTCTGTCCTATGGCCAAGATTGGTATCCATTGACTCCGCTGACTTACGTTACGTGACTGCTGGTTAACATTATAGATTTGCAATTGAAACTTGGCAATTTTGTTGATGAAAGGCACGAAGGAATATGATGCAGCTCGCTCTCTCCCAGTTCTAAACTGGGGCAGATGCAGCAGATGAGTGTAAATACTTATTTTCTGCCATTCCAGTTGGCAAATACAACTTGGTATACAGGCAGCAAAGGCATTTGCTGACTATGAGGAAGCCATGGTTTTTTTTTGACTCATCCTTTGAAGTTAGTCTGCGTTTCAGCACTGAAATGCTAAAATAGTTAAAATGAAAGCGCTCCAAGGATCTGCTTTGCAAGTAATGGCTCCCCTCAAGGTTATGGAGGCCTTTCAAGGTTCATTCTTTCAAACACCTTTTGACTTGGCAGGATCACAATCATTACTGTTATTTGCATTGGAATAGCGCTTGAAGGTCCTGCGTTGCCGGTTACTGTACAGCATATTCTGAGACCCTGCCCAAAATAGTGTACTGTCTAAATACACAAGATGCAAAAGGGTGAGGGAAGAAAATACTGTCCTGATGGTATGTCTGCCTGCAGTGGAGCAATGGCCAAATTTGTACTTGGAACTTCATTAGGGTAAGGATATCGGAGCAGAGAGTGTGCTGAACTGCTTCTTGTACTCACAAGGCGGAGGGCAGAGTTCAGCAGGACCCCTCTTCTCCCACATGCGACGGGACAGAAGCCAGCTGTCCGTATCGCTCTTTCACTGACAAGAGTCGTAACAGCAAAAGCACTTCGGCTCTAGAGACTTCTGCCAACTCAGCTGCGCCTATCAGGGCTTGCACCTTGTCTGAGATAGCTGTTGGCAGCAGCAGCCTGTGCCCTAGGCATGGCTCTTAAAATGACCTGGTCCAAGGCATCTTTTAGGTGACCTTGTGTGCAGTTTGTCCGTTAGTAAGACCTTCCAGATTGGGCTTCTGAGCTCCATAACCTCTACTTCTTGCTAGGTTTGTTGTTATTTTCATCATACTGTAGGAATCCTGAGCAGCTCGTTGTGAAAATCTGTTTGTAGGATACGCTTTTAGCTTTTCAAATAACAGACAGGGACCACTTTGGATTGGGCACCCTCAAGCAGAAAGCAGGTCATAAAGTTTCATCTTCTGATGTCCCTGTTGAAAGTGGAATGCCCCTTTTCAGTCTAAAAGCAAACCTTGAGACTTAGAGGGGTTTTTTGGCTTTCAGCCTAAATCATGCCTTTTTTTAAGACCTAGACAGTCCTGTAGAGGTGAACTATGACTTGATTAGAATTAATGCTGGGAAAATGGTAATGAAGAATTAAAATAGAATAACTTACATTCAACATCATGGCTTTAAGGCAGATATGTGCAGCTAGCAAGACACAAATAATAAAAAAGAAACCCTCGAATGTGGAAGACATACTTTCTTAAGTACTGAAAATCCTGATAGTATTATCTCGATCTGGAGTTATTGTGGCAGCCTATGTTTTAATCCAGGTGTGTTGTGTTCACTCATAATAAAAAGCATTCCCTCCTGAACCTCGATGCATACCCAGCCCTGTGAGGAAGGATTTTTGATTGTGGTTCCGATGTTACAGTTTGGTAATTCATTTTGCGTTGATTAACATTTGCACATGGCTTCCGCTGAGCCTTTTCCTCTGTCCTGCCATCAGCCCACTCCACCTCCGTGCCATCAACCCCCAGGTAAAACAAGGATCCAGGATAGCGAGTGCCAATACGTGAAATAGTGGGACGACTTCTTTGCTTTGTGTTGTTTTCTTTGCAAGGGAGAAAATGGGAGTCTTCACACAAGGGAAGACTTTGTTTTCCTCTTTTCTGTTGTCTGTGATCCCCACCTGTTGTATATATGGTAAAAATATCTGGGACTTATAACCCAGCAACAGTACGCAGCCAGAGTCATGTGTGACCGGGTCAAACACACACTCGCTGGAGGGTCATGGCCAGGTTACTAAGTCAAGGCTGGCAAGTCTCCATGATAATGTTTTCTTTCTCTCTCACTCTTTTTTTTTTTTCTTCTCCCCTTGTCTGTCTTCCAAACAACAGTTTAAAAAAAAATAAAAACCCTCGTAACAATGCAAACTATTTAAGCATGACAAATTCAAAGAAGTATTTTATTAAAAAAAAATCGGAGGGGGGGGGTTGAGTCAATGATATTTTGGATTTAATTTTATAGTATAGTTTTATGTGGCACATGAAAGAGAGAAATTTGTATTGAAACAATCGAGACCCACTTTCCCAGTTCCTGGCTCTTTCCTGGAAGATGATTAAAAGCAGACTTTTTTTTCCAGACGAGACATAAAAATTAAATGATCTACAGTATATAGTTATTTTTTCAAATGTTTGGAGGCTTATAAATAACTTCTACAATCAAATGCACACATACAAGCAGCAGAGAATCTGGTTCTAATTACTTGTACTTTAGTTGAACTTTGGCGTTTCCTTTGACTTTCTGCCTAATGTATGTGTGCTGTGTGCCTTGCACTCCTGCAGTGAATTCACAAAAAAAAAAGGGGGGGGGGGGGGGCAAAAAATCCAGACTCTTGTTGGTGCCAACAAAAATGAGGGTTAACAGAATGTTTTGACCAAATGCAACACTTTGCTATTCACCCTAATTAGCTGAAATTGCTGCTTCCCACCAGGGACCCTTAGCTCAGTATTCAAAATTCCCTTGAGGCTATCCAGGAAATGCCATTTGCTTTACAACTTCTTATTCTTTTAAGACTCAACTGTCCAAAGTGTGCATTAACATACACGCTTAATAATCTAGGTTTCTAGCGAAACACAGGGCATTTCATAATGCCTGCCTGCTCCTAGTTGGTCACAAAGTAAAATACCTCTTCCATCTGTCAACATGGTTTAGCTGGCAGTAAATTAGCTCTCACAAAGCACACTGTGCTTTTAAAGATCTTATCTGCTGCTTTATCTAACCTTTAGAAATATTTCAGACATCTTAGGAATTGTGAAGTGACCGATTGTTTGAGAGTCCCTGTGTGCTTAAGCGGCATTCAGGTGTTGGGTGACGGCACTGAAGCTCTGTTTTCTCAGGTGAGTAGGGACCCTGGAGTGTCACATCCCGCAGGACAAGACAGCAGGGCATGGAAAGAAGTACCATTTTTTATTTTTTTTTAATTCTTCCTAAAATTGTAAGACTGCTTTAAAAATGCCTCTTTTAGAAATGTCAACTGTCTGCCCCCCATCCTTTCCTTTTTTCCACCTTGCATGTGCAGACATGCATAGAAGGCAGCAGGTTCTGCTGTCGTGCGTCCACCAGCCACCGACATGATACAGAAAGAACGCTTTATACCTGCTGAGCATGAATTGCTACAGATGCCTGCATTGGATTTCTGCACTTCCATGCTGGCAGTACGTACATTTTCAAATAAAGAGTTAAAAAGGCTAAATCCAGGCAAGAATAGTAAGTCAGAAGCCAGAGTAAGAGTCGAACATGTGTAACCAGAGTTCAAGCCTTCTCCAGAAAGCTGTATATCTTGCCTGCGATCAAAAGTGAACGTTCCCAACCTGGGTTTTCTTACAAAACAAAATCAAACTTTCTAGACAGTTGCTGAGCTGATGCAAGTATTATATTAAGTAGATAAGGCCTTTTAGTGGCATGTATGTATAGGTGTTTTAGGGAGGGTCTTCTGGTTTACATTGGCTCTTTTCAGATTGTCCAGAAAAAAAATTCTCTAGCAGCACCTTCAGCTCCTCAGTTGCTGACTATGTTGTGTATTTATAAACTGAGCTGGTTGCTTAATGTCTTCTGGCTATCACAAGTTCCTGGTGCTTGGCCAGTGCCTGACAGACCTCTGTTGTACATATGGTTCGTGGTTTGAACACTACTATTGGATGCTGGTGCTTGTTTAGGATGAAATCATCAAAAAAGCAGAAGTGTATCGGTATTATTCCTCAAAGACTGTTTTCCCCAAACTGAAATCACGGAAGGATTGCAGGAGTGCAGTTGTTTTATTGAATGACACAACCTTGTTCTCCCATGGGGAGCCTAAAAACTGCCTTTTAGATGGACTGGGAGAGTTGAATGAGCTAATACGAAACACATTGTCTGCTGGTATTAGAGTTTTAAAGCTAAAATTTTGTCATTCCACAGACTGATTGGAAGCCACCATAATTCATGTATGAGCATGAAATAAGGCACAGAATGTTTGAGGCCTCTCAAGGGCATTTGATGAATCTAACTTTAATTTAAAAGTACTAATAGATTATTGATTCAAGCAGGATGGCTGTGCAGAGATCAATAACAGAGCACTCTCTGTCTCTCTTAAATACCAAAAATTACTGTTGAAAAGAAATTATTATTCTCATCTCTGTTTTCATTAAGAAAAAACTTCTGTAAAATTTGCTTGGTTGAGTAGCAACCTGTATATTTTTGGTTTGCCAAGGTTCAGTGTATTTGATGCTGAAAAAAATAAGTATAGTTCTGGACATTGTCTTAACGTCACAATTTATGGAGCCACATGTTATTTTACTATTTTACTTTTCTGTTTTCTATTTTTTCACAGCCTCATTATTGTTAGATATATAAATAAATTGTTCCCGTCGGAAAGATATTTCTTTGCTTAGAATCAGAGCCTTTAACACGTCTCTCTAGCATTTATTTTCTTCTGAAGAAATGTCTGTCCTTGAAGTTGATAGTAGCTTAACCCAAGTAAAAATGGGCGAAAGGGTCCCTTCTCCCAAGTAATCAGAAGTTGCATCGTGCTCCATGATGCCCTCTGTGAATTCTGCAGAACACGGGTTGACAATGAATCATGAGTTTAATACAAATGTATCATCTTCGTAATCTGAAAAATATCATGTACAGTAAATCTTGTGTAAGATTTTCCATTGAGTAATATTCTTTAGGGCCTGCTGTTAGTACTCTTGAGATTTAGCTCTGCTGATAGTGCCTAATATTTCTGGGTAGATCTGAGTTCACAGATCCTGTCATTTCTGTATATGGGTTGAAAAGTTAGAGGGATTTATCTGAGAAGCAGCAGAACAGCTAGGTGAAACATGAAAATGTATTGTACATCCACAATAAATGTGAGGAATGATGACAGCATATCACAGAAAACTAATGCAGATGTTTTGGAAAGATGTAGTTCGCATGTCTTATCTCTCATCATAGAGCTTTCATGTCCTTTCCCTAAAAGGGATAACTGGCTTTTCAGCAGGTTCAAAACAAATGACCAGCTAGAAATATTAAGGCAATAAAGGGATGTGGGGTCATAACGTCTAAGTAGCTTTTTCTCAGAGAGGTTTCCTCACGTTACAAATTGGAAGGTAGGTAAGGAGGTGTTGCTGGGTTGTGCTAGTTTTACAGATGAAAAAAAGACTACTTGTTCAGGTAATTTTCACTTCAGGTCTTACACTTAGTCATATGTCTCTTTACGTATGTCCTGACGCATGCCCTTATCCTGTTGTGGCACAATTGCATATTGGAAGTGTTACCTTTTGTAGACAAAGGCAAGAGATACAAGACCTATCCCGAAAGTAGGTACTGATTGGAAGGCTACATGTCACTAACAGTTTCCCTTTGAAGGCTGATATCCAGCATGCACACATGAATTGCATGGGGTCCAATAGGCTAAAACCAGAACACGAGCCCAAGGTTGTCCATTTTTGGAGAGATTCAAGCCATATATCTGATGTGAGCTGAAGCTTTTGTGGTGTTGAGTAGCTGGATCATGAAAAATGATCAGGTACTTAAAAATAAGCTTTTGAGGCTATAGCGTGTAGTCCTGTCACTACTTGCCTTACTTTAGTTCCCCTTAAATTTTCACAGAATCACTAAGGTTGGAAAAGACCTGTAAGATCATCAAGTCCAACCATAAAAAAAAAAAAAACCCACACAAAAAAAAAACCCACACCAACCACAAAAAACCAAAATCACCTACAAACCACAAAACACACCACAACCCACACCAAAACAACCCACCCACACCACACAGCACCATGCCCATCAAGCCACATCCCACAATGCCACATCTACACGCTCCTTGAATACCTCCAGGGAGGGTGACTCCACCACTTCCCTGGGCAGCCTATTCCAATGTTTCACTACTCTCTCAGTAAAGAAATTTTTCCTAATATCCAGCCTGAACCTCCCCTGGTGCAACTTGAGGCCATTTCCTCTTGTCCTATCACTTGTCACTTGGGAGAAGAGACCAACACCCACCTCTCTGCAACCCCCTTTCAGGGAGTTGTAGAGAGCGATAAGGTCTCCCCTCAGCCTCCTCTTCTCCAGGCTGAACAACCCCAGTTCCCTCAGCCGCTCCTCATCAGACTTGTGTTCCAGACCCCTCACCAGCTTCGTCGCCCTTCTCTGGACACGCTCCAGCACCTCAATGCCCTTCTTGTAGTGAGGGGCTAGGAAAGACAAATGAATGTTTATTATACAAAGATAGATACAGGTCAGTTTGATAGTTATAATACAGTAAATAATTAGTAATTTAAAATTAATTCATGAATCATTCAATTATATTTCTTTTTTCTTTTGTAGCAGTTGAAACTCAGAGCACCAGTTCTGAGGAACTTGTTCCGAGCCCTCCTTCACCACTTCCACCCCCTCGTGTTTACAAGCCCTGTTTTGTCTGTCAAGACAAGTCATCCGGATATCACTATGGTGTCAGTGCTTGTGAGGGATGTAAGGTGAGTGCCATCATCTCCCTTTCCTTTTATAGGACCGCATTTCATTTTAGAGAGGGGCAAAGCAATAAAATTCAGTGTGAGCTGATTGTCTCCAAAGATGCCTGTGCCTTTCTTGTGTGAATTAATTCTGATTCATGAGTAAAGCCAATTAAATGACCATCATGTCTGGAATTATTTCCTTTCATAGCTTCTGCCAAAGTATGTCTTTAAGAGACTTCCGTAAGTATTGACTAACATGAGAATGTGATTGTAGATGCAGAGATAATCAAAGAATAAAGTGAAAACACATTAAGACTCTTCACTGTCCATCTGTAGGTCAGGTATACACTGAGAACTCATATGGCCATTGTCTGCTCTCAGCCTGGCTTTTTCTGTGAGCTGTTACCTCTGTGTATCCAGGGGGTGGAATTCGGGAAAAGGATCTGATCATCTGGAAATTTTTGGCATAGTCTCTATCTATCTAACAAATCTCAAATCAAATTGGGAATTTAAGGATTAGCAGGTTGGTATTCACAAAATTTAATCTGGCAGACTACAGTGCTTGTACGTCTGCTAGTTTCCAGTGCTGTGATTGTCAGAGCATGAATTGACTATCCATAGGATGCGGTAATATGATATACCCTTATAAAGTAGAGAATGTCTAAAGACGAGAGATATATCAGAGAAGCAATGTCAGCTAAACCATGTGTGTATGGCAATAATTAGAAGTGTACATACAGTGAATGTCATGCATGCAAGGAAAGAAGGTAGTGCAAAAGATGCTAAAGAAAAGATATCATAGGACAGATGGTCTCCTAGTTAACTTTATTAGTTATGGTAACCTAGTGCAATGTTCTTTTTTAACAAATAAAGAAAAGACCTATGATTTTCATCCTTCAGGTTAAAATAGTTGTGTAGTGCTTAGTACAGTGAAGATACTAATGCATGCTGAAAATGTGACAGGTGCTATATCCATATAAATAAAGTTATTAGAATACATTAATAAAAGGTATTTTGCTGGTTTATTTTTGTGAAATGTTATAATATTTTTCAGATACTGTACAGTTAGCCATTTTTATTTTATCCTTTGAACCTGCAACTTTTTCCACTACTGGCCTTTTGTAGTGACATATCATAGTCCTGGGTTTGAGTCATTAGGCAAAAAACTATAGGATTGGAGTCTGGTTTCCCCCTATTTTATAACTGTGGATACTGAAGTAGTGAAAGTAACTATCAATTACTCACCTCAATTTTAGAATCTCTTTCTGGTGTTGAGGTTTGCCTTGGATATCATGTCTCTATTTTTTTCTTTAGATGCTACAAAACTATCAAAATTTAAGTGTTTGTTAGGAATAACTATGGTAAGAATATGCTGTAGTTGATTTCATTAAATAGGAAATCTCATCATACTCGGATGCTAACACACAAATGGTGGTGTCGTTTGCTCACCCACATGTTCCCCCTAAGCACAGATGTAATTGCAGACTGTGGCAGAAAGGTCACATGTCCCAAAGACGTCATTATTTTTGAAAAATATGCAAAAATATACTGTAGGGCTTTTATTGGCATAGTGCAAAGCATTTTTGTAAATAATTAAAGCAAGACCACACTTGTCAAAATACATGAAGAAATCCATCTTGTCATGTGTTAGCCATTATTCAAGAACAACAAAAAATCATGTTCACTTATTTGCTAATTTGCAAGATGGGGTAATTCAGCACTTAGCAATAGCTGCTGTTAAAAGAAAAAAAAAAAAGATTAGTTACATACAAAACCTGTCAGTCTATGAGAAATAAAAAGGTTCCAAATCAGTCACTTGGTTGCTTGAGACTGGGAATATTTGGTTTAGTTGACACTAGCTCTTCAACAGGTTGGGCTAGGATTTTATGAATCTCTTCCACTGATTGAATCAACTTCTTTAGTGAGTGCCAGGAACTGGCAAAGAACATGATGAGATCACTGAGCCAACTAGTGGTCCCTGTGGTGGACTGTCATTTACTACATTTGCTGTTGAAAGTTGTCTGAGCTTTCAGGTCAACAGAAGTGATGTGCTGGATAACAGCAGACAGTGGTACATGACCACAACACCACTCTGAAGAATGTTACCCTTTTCTCTTGAGCCCTTTTGGACTGTTTGGTGTATTTTTTCTTTTCCTTCATCTTTGCTCTATACTTGCTTTCACACATTCATTTCTTGGTCCTGTACCATAAGAAAGCTGCCACCTTGTACTTCTTATTTCTAACCATCCAGGCTTCTGCCCGTACTCAAGTCTACCTTCGTCCTCGGTTCCTAGTATCAGTTCTTCATGCTTCTCTTTCTCTCAAGCCTCCTTCATACAAAAATTTAGCCAGTTGCTTTGTGACTTTAAATAAGCACTGAGTATTGAGCACTGCTGCTAGGGAAACCTTGTCTTCTGTGGATCTCTGCCTTTTAGTTGGTTAACCTAGGTTTATTAGAGAGCGTGTGTTTCATTGAAGGCTTCTGCTCGGTATGGAGCTGGAGTTTCATGCTATTCTCTGGTGAATCGGGGAGCAATAATAAGGAAGAATTCATGTTACAGCCTTTTGCCTAGTTAGGAAACACAAATTTATTTCTCCTTTACCTCAACACACATCTCCATGCACTTTCAAAGAACTTTGTTTTCTTTGAGATTTGCAGTTTTGCTAAAGCTGACCAGCATGTTCAAAAGCTGTTGGGATGGGGAGGCAACCTCGCTTATGGACAGCTGGATTACACAAAGCTCATTCCACCAGAAGCTAGGCTAAAATATCAGCTGAATCAAGTACTAATTATCTTTTTTCCTCTGACCTTGTTGCCTTTTTCGCTTTCTTCACTCTTATTTCCACCATTTCTTTCTTCACCTGATTTGCAATCTCTGTTCCATAGTGTTAAACCTTAAATTCACTCTTTTTTCCTCCTGCGTTGCACCTCCCTCTGCTCTGAGGTCCTTTTCTCAAGACTTTTCCTTTTTGCTTTCTGACTCATTTACCTTTCCCTTTGAACTCTGGCCAGTCTTGTTTCCCTTGAGAAACACAAATGGAAAACTGTGCTTATATCATATTTATCTCATGAGGGCCCCATTCCATTTGTTTTTCTGTGCTGGCTCTCCCATGGTTTTCTTCTAGTTCTCTCTCTGTTCCCTTCTCCTTTGCCTTTCTGCTTCGAGCTCCAGTGAAGCTGCCGTCACAGTGATCATTAGCAGTTTCCGTCTAGTGCAAAGGGACAGCTTTCTGTCCTCAAGGTTTTGAGTTGATGGCTGCCTTTGATTCAGCAGGCTTTCTTTTTCCTGCCTTTCAGGGCTCTTTAGATTCTCCTCCTGCTTTGCTTGCTTTTTATTCAATGTTTCCTTAAATGGCTCTTTATCCACTTCCTGATGCAGTTCCCTGAGATTCAGTTCTTTGGTTTTCTGTCTCAAAAGCATCACCTACTGAACTGTTTTATGGTAGACCAATGCAGGAGGTCATGGCAATATTCTGCTCATAAAGGGTGTATTTTTAATGGGGACCCTTCCAGCCAGGAGCCCTTGGAGAGCTGCAGATGGTGATTATGACTTTCTGATGCTTAGTTTGGGAAACACTGCACTGGAAATCTTATCTTCCCTAAATTGTCACCACGGGTTCATGGTTGATTTCCAAAGTTACCCCCAACTCCGACTTCTCCCCTGCCATCTTTCCCTGGTGTGTCCTCTTGCTCCCCTCACTTCTACCTTGGACACAGAGTTCATGAAGACAGAACTTTCCATCCTCTCTTTTTGTGACATCACCAACTGTAATCTCATGGTGTGCAGTTTTTTCAGACATCATGCCACGATGACATCATTTGTGATCCGCAGCATTGTAATTCACACAATTTGTTGTCCTTTTTCCTCCAGAATCTGCTTTCAGCTGCCTTCATTGTCCAACCATTGCTGTGGTGGTCTCGCATAGTGATTAGATTGGTCCCTTCTCCTATCCTTCCTTCCCCTTTTCCCCTTCACTGTCATCCTTGGACCTTATTCTTTCAGGTACCTGGGAACAACCTCCTAACCTCCTTTGCCAAACACTTTCTCGGTATTCTAAGTGCCCCTTATTTAACTGATCCTTCTGTCTTATTCATTACCAGAGTCTTCAGTACTGTGTCACTCTAGAAAGACTGTTCCGTCACTTGTTTTGTTATACTAGTCTTTTAAGGTTTTTAGGGGCTGGAGTATTTCATAATATGCACTTATGAACCACAGTTAAAGTTTAGGAGCTGTCTAAATAATTCTAAGCTATCTTGCTTTCTAATTTTAGCGTGTTCATGCTGAAAATTTTATTTGTGGTTATGGATTTAGAGTACCTGACTTCTTGCCTTCCAAATTTGAAATTTGGGAGCTTTCAGAAGGTTGATATCCCCAGCTTTTTCTCAATTTGGTCAGTCAAATTCAGCAGTCAGGATTTTTTTTGGTGTTTTAAACTGTTTTTTAAAAAAAATATCTTGGCATTGTGTTTATTTCTGGGTGTTATGCTGCAAAAGGCTGTTGATGGCTTTGTGTGTGTATTAGAATCTCAAAACCAAACTGATCTTCACAATGCACTTGTATTTTGTAAGAAAAAATTCCAGAGCCAGTGCATCTTTTTATATGTAAAATACAATACATTGACAATATTCAGCTTATTTACAGCTTTTCCATTTTGTAAACTGTGTGGCATTTCAGAGGCGAGTTTTGGAATCTACTCGTGTGTTTCATGACATCAGTTAGACTTCTAAAACATTTTTTTTTTTTTTTTTCCTTCCCTAGTCTCTGGGTGTTGCTAGATAGCACACAAACAAATTCCATACAGAATGAGCAACTTGGATTTATCCAGCTGGTACAAGTGGTTATAGGGCTGGCTGTCACCACAAGCCCAGCTTTTTGGTCCTGACTTGCCTCATCATTGTAGCCGGGTTTGCAGAAGGGGAGACTGAGTGTAGTGGGCTGGATTCCTCACACAAAGCCATCATTGTGTGAGCGAGGAGAAGCTGGTGTTCTGGCAGCTTCAGCTGTCTCTGAAAGCCTTGTCCCTTGTTCTGGGCATTTAAAAGATGGCATTCCTCTGCTGGCAATCCTGCCCGGATTCCTGGCTTGAATTTGGTGGGCAGCAAAGATGCCTAGAGCAGTTTCAGCAGAGAAGACAGCACAGCATATAACAGGGTGGGTTTACAGTCCAGCAGTTTTGTCTGAATGATCAAGGTGCCTCTGTGCCTGTTGTTGATGCTAATGGACAAAAATGTAGATAAATCTACTTCAATACCAAGTGATCCCAGGTTGGCTTTTATCATGAAAGAAGAATAGCTTTCCTTCCATCAGAGTTTTCATATAAACTCACATCTAATGTAGGATCATTAAATTAAAAGGGTAGCCACATTTACTGTATTTTCAAAGGTCTTCAGCTATGAAAGTATGTCTATTTGTTTGACACATTCCTGACTCAACTATATATTTGGGGTTGGTTTATTGCAAAGACTGTAAGCAGTATGGAAAATAGCCATCGATATAAACCTTGCAATTTAGGTCTATAATTCTGTAGGACCGACTCTGACAAAAATTTGTAAGATACATGTAGGAGAAGAAAAGAAAAAAAAGAGAGAAAATGAAACAGTTTTTGCTTTGTCCAGATGTGCTGATCCTCATGGATGTTTAGCTTGGGAGAAAAGCTGTTGTTTTGTTACAGCTTTACCTTATTTGCTTACAGATGCAGTGGGAGGCAGTCCTACCACTCAACTTGAGGCCCAAAATCAGTTGCCTAACTTTGAAGACTGGGCTGTCTCTACAGTCAGTGAAGAGAGAGGAGCTCTCTGATGGATGGCTGATTCAGAGCATCTAATCTAGATCTGCTCTGGGTCACCCTCCTGAGCAGCCTGTCCCCACGAGCCATTGGGTTAGGTGCCCAAAGCTCAGCTGGGTTAATATTCTCTATGATGTCCCCCATGGTTATGTCCCTCTGGACACTCAGAGGGTTGGAGTTGCCCCGTTGCGGGACGTGAATCCATGATCAGCATTGGTCAACAATGAATTCACAAAATGCTACTGACGGAGAGTGGAACTGGGTTTGATTTTACTTATTTATTTAAAGTTTGATGGCAAGGATATTATGCTTTGGTCTGCAAGAAATGTTGATGAGTGGCCTAAAATATTTTAGGGATTGTCATAGCAAAGTTCCCTTTATGGAACAGTGTCCTTCAGGACAGATGCCTTTTAATAATGCCTTTTACATCATGTGAGGAAAGATTTACATTTTCTTAGGCAGTTCTGTGATTGTAGAGGGATCTTAAGCAGCAGTTCTTTTTGATAACACTACTCTTGCACATGTTAGCTTCTAGCTATGAGTTAATTATATTTAAGCCTGTATTTATGCCCCTTTACTGGGAATTAAGGATCCAGACATAGAATTTTCTTAAAGTTACTTAACACTAAAAAATAAAAGCAAACCTCATAAAACCAGCTAATTAATATTCTGTATATTTGTTTGGCTTTGTTTTTCAGGCATGTTTTAATCACCTACAACTGAAACAAAAAGTAAGAAATGTGAAGTTGAGAATGCTTTTTTTCTGAGCTTTAAATATTTGGTTACAGTATGATTTATATCAGGGAAAGAAGTAATATTGTTTGCAGCAATGCAATTGTAAAAGCTTCTATCAGTTGAAAGAAAAATACAGATCAGCTTGAATGATCAAGCTGTATTCGTCTCCATTTAAGCTGTGTTAGTAAGTGACAGTGCCAGCAGTAGAGATGCATGCTGTCGTTCATGCATGGCTATGAAAAATTCCTCAAATCATAAAGAATTGCTCCTAGTTTTAGCTAAATCAACAATCATTTTTTAGAAGGTGAAAAATGTATTTTGAGATACATTTCTGCATACTATTAATACAATCTGATCTTAAACTTCGCAGTATAGCAATGTTCAAAGCCATTCGTTTGCAGAAAGCAGTGCCATATGCGGAAAGACACTAAATGAGTTGCAACTGTTTTAAATGTAGTACTGAAAACCTGGATTTTTTATATATTTTTTACTATCAGAGGCCTGATTGTTTTAATGCTGTCTTTGAGATTTTAGTTTTTAAAATAACAAAACCAGGAAAGCCAGGTGTCCTTTGAAAAGCTGGTGTCTGTCTTTCAGTAAGTTTTTAATTAATTTTTCTCTTTGTTTGGAAGATGAAACTTTTACCAGGTACTGAACTTATTTCAAATTTTTGAAGGAAGGGGAAGCATATATTTATTGGAAGCCCACTGAAAGCAAGGAAACATGATGAAATAGATGGGATCAGGAACAAAAATTTTGTGTTACCATGTATTTTAAAATCTCTTTCTGGGCTGTGTGAATGACATGGAATGAAGAAGAAAAAAAAAATTGCCAGCCATGACAGATAACAAAAATGAAAATTGTGTTGTGTGTTCGAATGTCATATTTGATTTCCAGTGCTTTGGGCTCAAGTTATGGATTATACCTCTGCCGCTCCCCTGCACTGTGCTTCTGGAGCAGAGAGGGACAGACAAAGGGCAGCAGTGTCTGTATATATACAGCACATACATCCACAGCTAATCTTCCTCTTATCCTGCCTGTTGCCCTCAATCATAGACCAGGGGTTCGTCTTAAGCTGTGAGAATAGTTGTTTTTACTAATTACTTTATTTTTTTTCTGGCAGTGATGCCGGTGCTATAGGAGCGCAGAGATTATCCCAAATTACTTTCTAACCGTGCTAACCACGCTGCTCCAGTTATTTGTGAGCACAAGGGCTAATGTCCTGTAGAAACGGGAACTGGAAACTACTCTCTTATTTTGCATAAACTGTCAAATAACAACATACATTTCTTTGGCTTAAATCTTGCACTCCCTTCTCGTGCAAAATTCCTGTTACTGTCAGTGAAGGCGTTCTCAAAAAAGAACAGCAGCATCAGACTCTTGAACTATGGCATATTGGTGACCAGCCACGTTTTGGGGCACTGCTTTGCCATGCTGTGTACGTGGAAGGTTTCTGGCTGTCCCAGCTAGCACTCCTCCTGCATGCGGCCATCTCCTGTGACCAGTTTGGATGCAGCCGTTCTGTTTCAGAGGCTGAAGGAGTTAACTAACGTAGATGTGGACTTTCCCATCATAGTACCCATGACTGTCCCCAAGAGCATTTCCTAATATAGATGTAGGCTTCATGCCTGCTGACCCTGGCGTATCTTTTCAGGGTCTTTGGCCAATAACCAGTCCATAACAGCTACAGTTTGTTCATTATTATAATTAAACTAAAGTTGTTGAGTCTTACTCTTTTGGCAGTGTCTATTCCTTTCTATACCTGAGAATATACACCGTAAAAAGAAGAAACTTCAAATTTACATGTGTGTGTACCTGTTGTTATTGGAGTTGAATCATGGTTTCTTGCACCAAGGTAGGTACTGAAGAGTCCTTGTAGATGTGTTTGTCACATTTCTATCCAACTTTCACCTGCCCATAGCTGTTGTGGCTTATTAGCAGATGGCTGAGAGCTGAGGTTCACACCAGAGCAGTATCATGTGCATGGTTTGCAACAGCTTCAACAGAATTAAGTAAATTATATGTACGTGGAAAAGCACTGTCTATGTGAATCACATCGTGACGTACCGACAAGAGATGGCAGAAGCAGGTGGGCTGCGATTCAGGCTGGTACACTTGCCTGCTGAGAGGTGCCCTGGTTTGCATGCAATGGATGTGGGGGGTGTGGAGTGTGGTTTTATTTTCCTGTAAGTAGGTTCTAATGGATTTTACTTTTTCAGTTTTCTTCACTAGAGAAGGGGAAAAACTTTTTATTTTGTTCTCATCTTGTCTATCTATTTCATAGCTCTCCATTAGTTTAGGGACCACATTTGGCCTTTAATCATAGATGTGGAGTACAGGCTATCCTTTGCACACCCAGAAAGTTGTTACAGTGTAGGAAAAAATTCAGCTTTCTACCATGTTTAATACAACATTTTATAATATGATCTTTAAAAGTATTTTTTGCAGAGGTAATTCAGCAGATGAGGAAACATGGGTGTCTGACCAAACATCTCAGAAATTAAATAATCTGAGATTTTCTATTAACAGTAGTAGCCCACCTTTTTTTACACTATGCTATAGTTATTTATGCTTACTGAACAGCAATTACAGACATGTAAAATTACAATGAACTAGCTTTCATTTTCTAACTTTGGAACTTTTTACAAAGAAACTAGGTAATGAGACATTGATAGAGAAGGATATACAAGCAATTGATCTGTTGCATTTAAATTTAGGATAGCTTGCTGGACCCCACAACGAAGTACACCGTTTTCCCTGCAAGAAAGGGGGAGAGTAGAATAGTTTACTGAGTGTGGTTCTGTCTGAATGTTGACTTTGGTGCTGCTGAGATGGTTGGGGTTGCTGTTCTGCTTGCTTTAGGTATCTTTTTAAATTGTAGTTTGCATTTTTCTTAACAAGAACGTAAAGATTTTCTGTTTGGCACATCTTAGAGAAGTAAATCCAAAATTAAGGGGTTTCATAAGTGTACAAAATGGAGTTATCCGTTACGTAATTCTGTTCGCTTACTTGTTAAGTACATATTCAGATGATCTTTGTTTGCTACTTATTTTGAATTTATTTTGAAAGATACACCTATCTGTATTTTCTGGTTATTGTAAGCCATCACCCAGTCCGTAAGTGGTCAGCTTCGCAGTTTGCAGAAATACTCTGAATGGCCTCGGACAGTGACCTTCCATTGCTCTCTGCGCTTACTGACCAACCTGCTGATGGAAACAGAGGTTCTTTCTAATCTCGAATGAAGTGTCCCTTTCAGGAAATTTCCTAAAGGGGTATTTTCTTTAGCTTCTTCTGGAAATGGACTGCAGTTGAATTTGCAGCATGGATCCCAGAGCTGTTCAGCTTTGCAGAGCTGCTTTTTGTGAAATTTCAGTCTTGTGCTATAGCAGGAAAGACAATTGGATGTAATTTTCCAAGATTCATTATTTCCAACAAAGTCAGCTTTACAGATTCTCTCTTCCATTTGTTTACTGTATACTTCTTTTTCTTCCCCCTGTAAAACAAAACAAATATCTTACTAAAAAAACTTCCATTTTTGAGTAGCCGTTCCAAAAGTCAGAAACCGCCGAAGTTAATATTATACCCATGTGCCTATCTTTTCGTCTTTGTATCTGGATTTTGCTATAGTCTTTAAATATAGATACGTTTTTCATGAGTTCCGTGTAAAGGACATACATGTTGTGTCCTTCTTCCTATTTTATGTTATTCTGATTGTTTCAGATGAACTTTCCATATAGAGGAGACACCTCTAGGTGTGACATCTGTGCAGCTCAGTACTCCAGTTATAAAAACTTCTTGTAGTGTTAAAGAAGTCACGCATCCAATTCTGTAATTGGTAGTTTTGGTATATTGGTACAGCAACTGTTTAATTGGTATACTACTGCAGCTGGCCTGCCAAATATTCAGGGTCCCTACTCATAAATTGTTCTTCCCTTTGATAATATTGCAGGAGTCCCCACGATTTCGACAGCTCAATTCCGGAGACAGCCGAGAAGTAGAAAGACATTTTTGTGTATAAAGTCCCTTATGATTTCACATGGCCCTGCTTAAAATTTCTCATTTAATATATTTTAGTGGGAAAAGTTACTATGCAGTAAAAAACTGTATCATAATACCTACGTTTAAAGGGGAAAAGGTATATTGTTTCTGGATCCCCTGTCTGGAATAACAGATACATAAATTACAAGGTGAGATGGCAGTCACAAGTAGTGCCAAAAAACGTAGATTTGGTTGGCTGTAAATGCAGTCAGCGATTTGACTCCAACTATAGCGAACCTCAGCGACTGCTGGGGACCCTTCCAGTGCCGGAGGGGAGAGCCAGCAGCCCCCCGCATGTGAGCAGGGTCTGCCGTCACCTGGTGGCAAGGAGACTGATCAAATGCTTACGGAGCAAGTTTGTTCCTGTTCCAGAGTCTCTTTAAAAGTGACAATTTAATGGGACCCATTACTGTCAGCTATGGCCAGTTCCCTCTCCCTCCTCCTAGGTGCTTACCAGGGAAAGCAGAGATTTATAGCCATGGTGCAGCGACTCCCAATGGGAGTTCGCTCCTCCTGTGAGAGTCCAGGCTGGATGCTCTCCAGGTTAATCTTCCCAGCAGCGGGGAGAGGTCTTCCCCATTTCCGGGGTGCTTGGCTTGCTTTGGAGCCCTGTGCATCTATGATAAATATGTGGAAATTATTAGGTCCTCGCTTCCGAGTGCGCTGTGATCCTTGTGTGCTTTCTGCTGGTCCAAAAGAGTGACAGTGCTCCACATTTAGGAAGATTTAAGCGGAGCATTTCAGAGAAAGCACTGCAGCCCATTGTTTTTTAAATGAATGGGCACTACCACTTTTTTAACTACTTTTTTTTTTTTTGATCGAGGGATCAAGGCATTGCTCAGATGCTGCTGCAAATGGTCTTAACCAGTCCACATTTATCCTTAGGAGATGCATGGGACTGCTATGTGTACAGAAACAGAGGTGAAAACTATGTATTTTTTTTTAAAGGAAAGACGAAAGGGAGTGTTAGGTGAACAGAAGAAATGCAAGCACAGCATCCAGGAGCCAAATGGATGAGCTAACTAAAAAGACCTTTTATCTTACCCCAAGTCCATGTGATTTCTGTAAACTGAAAGAATGATCGTCTTGTGATTATACGAGCTCTGTGCTTGAATCTGGCCATTGATTAAAGTCTGGCAGGGGAGGGAGAAAACAGGAAAACATGTTGCTAAGATTTTCCTGTGTTAGATTAATCAGCCCCAGTTCATTCGCTCTTCTCTGAAAGGTCATGTTTTCTCGTTGTCAAAGTTGCCCAGTCCCAGACTCTCCCTTTCCCTATGGCTTGCCTGAATGAACAGTGGTGCCCAACACCAGGCAAGGTGGAGGCAGTGCTGCGTTTGTCCTGTAAGCTACACTGCTTTTTCAGCATCTCAGCATGATTTGTGTCAGGTTTTGCAACAAGAAACATATCTCAGATTAGTGTTACCTTAAGAGTCCTTATTTCTTGGAGGAACTAGTCAGTTGTTTTCTCTGGCTCTGGTTGTGCAGTTGCTAATCCCCTGCACTGGCACAGACTGCGTTTCATCCACCTTCCTCAGCCTGTTTTTCCATGTTTTCGAGACCATTTTGGCTGCGTGTACTTCGACTGTGTAGAGGAACCGGGCAGAGGGGTATGGCCACCATCTCACTCTTAAAAATGGTGGTTTTGCCAAGCTGGTCCAGCTCCAGCTGATCCCTCTGCTGTCGCCTTCGGTAATGAGTTTCAGCTGCAGTGTGGAAAGGTAATTTTCCTTGACTGCTGCCAGTACTAGAGAGCCAGACTAGCATATTTCTGGATGTTTACTTGAACTCTGTTTTCTAGTCTCCAGGCATCTGAGGTTCACTAAACTCTACGTTTTATGAGGTTTTAGTGGGTAGTTCTGTATTAGCAGAGTTCCTTTGTTGATGAATGCAGGGGAATGAGAATATAGCATAAAGTAGTAAGTACAAGATGCTACTTGCCAGATTTCAAGAGATATGATGCAACATATTTGTTTAGAGATCAATTGTCAAAATTAAGAGCAAAAAAACAATTGTGAGAAGATAATGAACGTGTGTTGATGAGCCATTCAGATGGATGCCTGAAAAACATACCAGGGAGCATCATGCTCAAGACATCTGGTTTATTTTGGCATGTTTATGTCCGTGTTATTTCTTCTGAATGTTTTTGGGTTGCTTTCTGCATTGTTTTCGTACGTCACTTCATCCCTCCTCAGAAACTTCTCTGCTGCAGATCAGGCACATCTTAAAACTCCTCTCAGGTCAGACAAAGAGAACAGAAACATGCTGGGTCTTGGAAACAACACAGCAAGCTCTTTGCTGGCCAGCCTGGCAGGTGGGTGCTGGGCCAGCACCCACAGGCACCCACCCAGCTGGCTGGGCAGAGGCTGGGGCTCTGCGTTGGCTTTGGGTGGGTTGGGGAGAGAGCAGGGAACGGCTGGCTGTGCACGCAAACTGTGCGATTCTCTCTGCTAGAGCAAGGGGAATTGCGCTTCAGCCAGCTTGCAGGCAAATATGAATATTTGTGGCAAAGTTTGCATTATTATTTCAGCTGAGCTGTAAGCATTCGGTTGCTGATAGTGGGTTAGAAACTAGCGCCTCTATAAATTTCAGGTGGTGCAGAAGTTGCAGGGATGTTTTTATTGGCTGACAATTAATGAAAGTCCCCGTGCCTCTTCCTCTAAATAACTGTGGTGCCAAATATGTGCGGGAACTCTGCAAGCCTTTGTGGTGAAGGCTGGGAGGGAAGGAGGAGGAGGATGCAAAGCCTACCCGCGCAGGGTATTTCCTTGGAGCATGCACATACCTTCTTTCTCCCATGTAGGTTTTTGTTTGAGCTTGCCCTTTCCTCTTCACATGTTTCCATCTCTGCCAGCAGCTAAATGGAGAGGCTAATTCAAGAGACTCCTACAAGTAATTGCAGCATAGTAACTGCATAGCTAACATGAGTCTTTTCCTTGTCCTGCCTGCTGCAGGAATCTGCATGTCCCTGCATGGGTATAGCTTGGCGGTGATTTTTTACTTGTTTTTACTAGGAGGTCTACTACTTTGCTAGAGTAGCTGTTGCTTTGTATCTTTCCTTTGTAGCTCTGTGCAAAAAAGTCCCATATATGTCTAGTAAAATTGTGACATTTTCCTTGGAAGATGGTCCTCCTGCTCCAGCCACCCGCAAACCCAAGGGATAAAAACAGAGATCCAGTTTAAGAGTGTAAACCAAAATCAGTCATACATTTGGGGGATAACAATTTGGCAGGTCTTTCCTGATACTGTGCTTCCATGCAAGACAGCAGCTACGTAAGTGGTTTGGAAAAGTGTCATTCTTTACGAAGAAATACTGCACTTAATTAATTCTTGCTCCTGGGAGGTCAACCTGGGGCACTCATTATTGTCTTAATTGGTGGTATAAATCCTGAGGCACTGGAGGGGAAGAGAGGAAAAAAACGATGAGCAGTTAACAACATAGAGCCTTTTGGATAAGTGCTAGCCAGTTGTACGACCATCCTAGTGACATTTTATGGTTCTACTGGGTTATAGGTCTGGTCCTCCACAAATTAGGTTAAAGGGAATTGATTTGCATAAAGAAAAATAGAAAAAAATTGCAAAATGCAATAATTCATTTCTGAGTTCTCCATTAAACTGTGTGAAATAACTCAGTGTGCTGCAACTCAGAAAAGCGTTTCTTTGATCTCCTGTTATTCATATTAAATTATATTCATTACTCTTCCCATCTGGAGTGTCCTAGCAGGCCAAAAATCATCCTACAGACATTACTGAAAGGAAGTTAACTGTAACTTTTTAATTGTATACATTTCATCTCCTGATTTTTTTTTTTTTTTAATTTGAAGAAAGCAGATGGAAGTGCATACCAGTGCCTTCCTCTCTGTTTAAATTACTGAAGTGGAGAAGCAGAAAATCTCAGCCGTTCTTTCCCCTCACATATTGTTTCAAGGTGATGACTGTTCTGTCTGGAGACTGACATGTTTGCTAAAAAGGTCAGGAGTTCAGTGAAAATCGAAATTGTGGGGAAATCCATGCGTAGTCTCAGGGATGCTGTGGTACCCTTGCTGGAGAAATCCGGTTGCTGCAGATTTGCAGCCAAATGAATGCAACTCCCCCGTTTCGTCTGTAGCTGCCTTTCTGTCAGCTGGCCAGAGGAAGCATTTTAAACTCCCTGGAAAAAAAAAAATTAACGTTTTGACAGTTTGGGGCATGTTTTTAACATTAGGCCAAGGTTTGTGAAATAAGATGATGTGCTGGCATGGGGCACCATGAAAAATGGTGTTTGTTTCCAGCCTCACCAGTGGCTAACGGCTAATTGGCATTAGTAAACCCATGAATAATTTCCTTCAAGCTCTGTGGTCGAAATTGGCATTTTTTCCTTGCCCTCTGAGGCCCATAAGACTTTTTTCACCTTAGAAACTATTAGTATTTATCAAGTGTGGTCTGCCCTGTCTTTGCTGGAGAATTTCTTGCCGTTGTGGATGAGTGTCCCCATTTTGGTAGCTTAGGGAGGGGTGACAGCTTCTTCATCTGCCTGTCCCTGTCCTCTGGGCCTTTTTCTCTTTTTAAGAAATGAGAAAACCCTGAAACACTGAAGCTTTTCCATTTGTGTAAAAATAATGAAAAGAGAATAAGCCTTTTTTTCCCCTTAGTGGGTTGCTCTTAGGTCCACAGGTCTGTATTCCCATATGAGAGATGTGGGATAACACCTGCTTATTTTTTATGAAGTCTTTTGAGTTCTGTTGATTTTTTTTAAAAAAACAAACCACCCTGGTTTCAATAGCAAATTTGGTTTTCTTTGCCCGTGGAAGGTTACGGCTACTCTTCATCTGCAGAATAAATGGCTAGAGGAGAAAAGTGGATGGCAAGCAGAATTTCTGCTGGCAATAACAGCAACGACGGACAAACCCAGAGCACTTCCCAGGGTGGGCTGGTGCCCAGCCCCTCTGCTGCCAGGCACCTGGCATCTCTAGGTGCTTGCTACAAGCTATTGACATTTAACAGTGTTTATTAATTTGTTTTTGCAAAGATCTGCCTGTCTTGCCCTGACATACATCATCAGCGCAATTCCCTGCTTCCTGGCAGCCAACCTTCCTCTACTTATTGTTGTAGCTGCTTCCATTTTGTGCCGGCGGTGGTTTCCAGCCACAATGTCAGACAATTAATTTGTTTATTCTGTAAGCCGTGACTTCCAAAGCATGATAGACAGCGCAGACATCCCGGAAAAGTGCTGAGCAACTGGGAATACGCTCATTTTAGCTTCCTTTTAGATAGCTGCTTTGGCAGCTTTCGTTACTTGTGGAGTCTTGTGTTCTGGCTGCAGCCATTTTACAGTGTCTTTTGTACTATACGGAATCCCTTAACAGCATATGCTGGGGCTTTTAGTTCTTTTATAAGCCTTTCTATGCAACTCCAGTTGTGGGATTGCATGTTATCAAGGCCTTTCAGAGCAAATATTCCTGGCTCATAACTAAAAATCGTGTCTCTCTGCCCTAACCTGTCTGCGGATCCTACCAGGAGTTTGTGAGGAAGGGGTTTTTTGTTCCTTGACTGCTGCCACCTGCAATAAAAATACTGCAAACCACATTCAGTTCATGAATGTACCTGAGCAGTTCCCTGGACACAGAGCAAAGTAGTTTTGTGCAGATCTCATCACTGAGAGATACCTTAAATGCCTCTGATGCTCCAGAGGGAGCAGGAATAGGGTCCTTACCTTGCCTACATACGTTTTACAGGGCTAGCAAAGGTAGAGTGTAACTTGAATGACTAAAATAAATAGCTTGAAAAGAGGCTATGCACCACAAACAGATTTGTTTTGTAAAAAAGGTACATATTTGTACAGCCTCTATTTCAGAATAAAGCCAATGGCAGAGGTTTCAGGTATGTTGTGGGCTGGGTTTTCTTTCAGTTGTTGCTAGTTTTTATCTTTCCCTTCAGAGCTCAGTCAGTCCGAGTTTATAAATGACTGATAAACTGTACCATAGAAAAGTCCTTCCTACTCCTTTGTTTCTTTTACGATAAAGTAGCAATGCACTTTACTCAGAAGCTTATTTTGCAAATTTACCAAAGAATGGCCTCTTAATCTGCAGGAGTCATAGCTGGCTGCCTGTATTTGGGGGTAATCAAAGCTGAACCAGATGAACCAAGCAGGCTGTTCAAACAGATTGAGCTCGCGATAGCCCTTGTCTGCTGATTACCCGGTCCCTGGCTTGCAGTGCAAGTTTTCAACTTGTAAGCCCGCTACATCTGCGAATAAGATTTGGCATGCCCTACGCTGGCAAAATATTTTTAAGACGTTGTTGGGATCAAATGCTCCATCTCTCCGTGCAATGTGCATAACTTGAGCTCTAAATCATTTGACTTGCCAAAATCAACTGGACAGTGAAGGAGAGCGAGTTGTATAGATTCCCTATCAGATATGTAAGGGTAGCAGTTCATGCTAACAATTCTGTAAGACTTAATAAGCTTAAACACCTAACATAATCTTGATAGCTCATCCTTAATGACCTGCTTTGTGTTCAGATAACCAGTGGCATAATGGCATTCAAAATATTACGGGGATAGTTAACATTCTCTGTAGGCACCGCTGCTCTGTACTGAGCTCTCTAATTTTGACACGCTACCAGGCAAATACTACAAAAGTAAGTGGTGAATGGGATGAGGTAGGATTTTTTTGGCATTGTGTTGAAGTTAGATTGACTAAATGGGTTATTTAGTTCTAAGCAATAGACCTAGTAAACTGGGTTTATTTGCTGCTTGATACGTGCGGTTTCACGTATCACTCTCTGCTTTCAGTGCAGCAGATAAGATATCAACACAATTAAAAGTGAAAAATAATCTGTCTGCTCAGCCAGTGGTGGATGCTCAGAGAACACACGCTGATACAATAGATTTCTGAATAATTTATACTCAGCATTTTTTCCTCGCGCTCGGTAAATGAGGACGCCTGATGTGGCATGGTCAGAGTGATACTCTATCTGTCATCCATTAAGATAACAAGATTGGTGGGCCTGGGAGGAGTGTGGCATGATGCACAGAAAAGATGAGATTAAAAATTGAAACGTTTGTCCGAAATGCTTTGTGTAAAGGATGCCAATAAAAGCAGCTCAGAAGGATGGAATTAATTCATAAGTGTGATTTCTGCAAAGCTTTGTCTTCGCTAAAATAAAAACACAAGGTCTGTGTTCCTTTGAAAAGTTGTGGATAAAAGGAATGTTAGAGCAAATCACTATTCCTGATAGGTCTTCAGTAGCTTCCTCTACTTCAAATTCAAGTACTTTGTAGGTGCTATTGAAAACAATTATGTATGACAGTAATGCTTTATGTCTCACAGAATGGGGTTTTTTTTATATTCATAAGGTATTTTAAATTACAAAGAATTGTTTGTGCTTGTTTTTGGCACAGGAGTGTCTCATGTCCCATCACAGGTTGTTAATTTGGATGGGATGCTAAAATATTTGCATAAAAAATTGCTCGTGTAAATATTCAGCCAAACAGACTCCTCTTGAGGTGAATGTATTACGGTAAGTAGTAGCTTTGTTTTCCAAGAGCCAGTAGGCACTTGAAGTTGATTAATGTATAGGCAGTGGCATTTGCTATCTCTGAAGTTTCTGACAACTTCTTAAGGATAGGTTGCATTTGGATTTTCTTGGTTTTTGAAGAAACTGTTGGGGTTGTGAGATGAGATGGAAGTCATTTGACGAAAAGCACTTGGAGGAAAACTTAGGCTTGCTTCTAACTTAGCTATTTTTAGTGAACAGGCCAGTGTATTATACCTGTGCTATCTGGAACCCAGCCTTGAAATGGTTTAAATGTGCTTTTCTGTTTAACTGGGCAGCAAGGGCCCGCTCTGCCCATCCCCGTGTCCTGCAGGGTTTTCTCTCGCTGCAGAGCTGCTGGTAACCAAAGCAGGTGAGGTGCCATCCCCTGCAGAGGGAGAGACAGGACGCTGTCTGGTTTTTTTAGCCCAGTGTCAGATTCGGGAAATGTTTCTGGGCATGACCCTATTTGCAGTGCCACCTAAACTTGCGGCTGCACGGCACCAGGCTTGTGGAGGCGGGTGGGGAAACCGAGCCCCGGTGCCCAGCAAGTGTTCCTCGCCCGCCAGTGCTTGAAGTCCTGTCCCTCCTCCTATGGTGGCTTTGGGCTGGGGTCTGTATGCAAAGAAATGAAATAATATTTATAATCTGGGCATTTTTATTAGTGCCTGTCCAGAGGAAATTTTAAAGATCAAATCTTTTCAGTGACGTATTGCTGAGGTTTTAAAATGAGCCTGCCACAAATGTTAGTAGAAGTAGTATCCCAATGGTGTCTTGGGGAAGAGTGCTTGGGGAGTGGGCCCTAACATGCTGTTGAGAAACAGGTCCTTAGTTGTGAGCAGGACCACGTTATACCTTTTTTCACCTGAATATTTTACGGAAATAAGTTCATTTTTCTTTCTGTTTTGTGAGTTAACTCCAGGAAGAAAATCAAATACAGGTGTTAAAAAGTAATTTGTAAAACAGTCTAAGCTTCCACAATAAATATCCTCGTCTGTATCGTTCACTCTGTGTAGGATGGTGCCTGGGGAGGTTAGGCTGTTGAAGAAACTGTCTACATTTCCACCTGGAGAGATCTGGTTTTTCCGAGTTTGTTCTTCTTAAGCCTTTTATATCAGTAATCAGTTCATGAATGCTTTATACTTGCTGTCTGCAGAAGTTGGATCACCTTTTTCTGTTGGGCTGTGTGGTCAACTTTGTATGGTAAGGACTGAGACAGCCTCCTCGGCTTTCCTTACTGATGGGCTGTAATTAAACCCGAGGTTAAAAGGATGCAGAAGCTGCATCTAAATATCAGAACTGATCAATCACTGGGCGCCATTGGCTGCCGGTTTTGTTTTGGTGAAGTACAGGTATATTTGGAGGAGGCTGTTTCCTCTTTTCTCTGTATTGGGTGACACTTCTGAAGCTCATATTTCAAGTCGTGCCTGTGTCAGTAAACCAGAAGTCTCTTGAGCATGGATGCACAGCAGCCTCTGCCCCAAAGCATGTGCAGGCAAAGAGGAGGCTTTGGGGTTGTTTTTTTTTAAATTACTCTTAATTGTTCAGTGTGGTGAGACAGTCGCTGCACGAGAGGGTCATTTTTGTTCATTTGGGCCATTCTGTTTCCTGCCCTGTCAGTCTGGTGGTAGGAGAGTTCTTCCATCGGTGGCTGTAGGTGTTGATTTACATGCAGCACTGGATTAAGCTGGGGTGGTTGCAGGGGAAGCTCCCAGTCTTGGCTTCCCCTACCTCTTCCCAGCTAAAAAGTCATGACCAAATGAGCCGTACAGAGACCCTTGAACCAGCACAGCTCACACTTTCTGTCTGTTGAATTAAACCGAAATAGATGCCATAGACTTCTCACAGTTCTAGTTAGCATCCTCAGCAATTACCCCAGAGCTGGCCATCGCAATTAGGGGAATATCAAAGCAAGAAAGTAGTAAGTAAATATTACCATAAATGTTCTTCCCAGCAGGTAGAGAAATGTACACACGCTTGCCATACTTTCCATTGCAAAGATTCAAGCAGTGTTAATGATCAAAAGTGTGGAATATAAAACAGCAGTGTTATCAATAACTTAAAAGGTTTTAATTCTCTAAACTAATGGCTTTAAATTCTTCTTCTGTGTCCAGTAGCTTAAGGAAGAGAAAGAAGTGAAGAGTTTTTATTTACTTCTTTGATGGTAGTATTAAGTATCTTCTAAATCAGAGGAGCTAACCTCAGGATGAGGCTTGCCTGTGCAAGAGCTGCAGAAGAGTATTGCCAGGGGTTATGTGATTAAGGAGGCATTTTTCAGTTCTGAGTGAATTTGAGGTATTTTCATAACATTAGCATCTATAGCATGTTGGGTGTGCAAGGAATTTATGACCAGCCCTTACTGACTGTGCCTGCCCTACCACTCCCTGATCATACGGCCAGAAACTCTCCCAGTTCCCTCTGAACGATAGGGGTTTTTGGCTTTTGAACTACTCGCATATCTCGATGAGTGCTTCTAGGAGAGCCAATTTCATAGCTTACCGTGATCGCATCTTTAGACAAATGCATTATGGGCACAGAGCTATCGTCTGCAGCATCAAGTTTACCGCTTCCCTGTAGGGTGTAAATATGTGGCTGGTTGAAGAGCTTTAACCTCACAAGCCCTCCAACAAATACTAAATTGCTAACTGTTCTTCCATAATGCTATGATGTTGACTGAAATTTGACCCTGGTGCTTGCTGAAATTATTTTCAAAATCTGAGTGAGAAGGTTAAACAGTGCTGTCAAATTTCCAAATGTCTGTTGCAGAAACACTTTCACTGAGTATCTGTGGGTTGAGCTCTAAAATGCTTAAAGTAATCATCTTTTTTTTTTTCTTCATTATTATATGATATTATCTAAAGCTTGTTTTTTAGTACAGATAAAGAAATCAACTTGGTTTTTGCCTTTTTTCTGTGCCAGCTAACCTTGCCATTTATGGCTGTTTTTCTCTCTTTTACTTGCCAAAGGAGGAATCCAGTCAAATGGTGTTCCTTAAGTACAAACCAGACCTCTAGTTCTCTTTAATTTTTGTTCAAGATCATTGTAATTACTTGATTATTTTCACAGCTGTATCTGAATAAGAAAAAAATGCTGTAATTGGCAACTCTTACAAGTTCACAGCTCAATAACGTGATGCTGGAACTCTTCCACCTGCAGAAGCCTCATTAATTGCTGTAGAAGTTCCAGCAGCTACAAGACCTGGGTTTCAAATTATTTCTCTTTTTACGTGCTGCCTTCGAACTAAAGAATCTCTGCAGTAATAAAAATAGACGGGACCTTTAGGCTGAGAGAGGCTGTTGATTGTTGGATGAGTGTTTGACTTCCACGCGGATCTGTTAGGAAGGCTGTTGTTTATCCAACTCATTACTACAACCATAAGCCCAAACCATTTTTATTTGAGCTTTTTTTGTAAAATCTAGGACTTCATTTCCTGAATGCTGTTACTAGTTCTAGTTTTGTTTATTTTGGCCTTGAGTTGCATTATTTAATTAGTTTTTATTTAAGAGATGAGTCTTAACGTTGCAAGAAACAATGCTAAATTATAGTAAGACTGAGTCCTTAAAGATGTCATACTCCAGCCGTAACTTTGAATTTATTTTGTTATTTTAAAGCAATCTTAGTGCCTGTCTCTAAGGGTTATGGGAAGCTGAAAAGTTTATTTGATTTCTTTTTTTCTTGATTTCAGGGCTTTTTCCGCAGGAGTATCCAGAAGAACATGGTTTACACATGTCACAGAGATAAAAACTGTGTTATCAATAAAGTTACCAGAAATCGCTGCCAGTACTGCAGACTACAGAAGTGCTTTGAAGTGGGAATGTCCAAAGAATGTAAGTTGTCTTCAGAAACAATTTATTGTTTGTCATATCCTATGTATATGAGGCAATCTCAAGGGAGAAAAATATTATGCAGTTATGTGATTGAAGCCAATATCTGTATTTATATGCAGAGAAAGGAGTATGGTTTTTGTACACAACTTCAGACCTGTACTTAACGAACTTCGGAGTCCTTAACTTTCAGCCTAAATGCCGTCAGTTAAGAACTTTCAGTGCAACACACTGCTTGCGCGACGTGGCCACCCTGTGTGGGTGTGAGAAATCCCAAGGGGGTAACTTCACCAGGTTTTCTAAAAGAACAAACCCACAGCTACTTGCTTTAACATTGGATTATCTCACATCTGCTCTAGAAATGGCTTCTTGGGGCAAGGGCATAAGAGGAACAGCGCTGGCTTCTTAAACTTGGTTGCAGTCCTTCTGCCCTGCAGACTGGCTCATGGCTTTGCTGGGCTTGGTGTCAACCCAGGATATCGTTTCACAAGGGCTCTCCTCTGGCTCTCATGCAGCAGGCAGCAGCCTTCTTCAGCCTTGCACCTTCTCCCTCGCACCAGTGCAGGTGCTTGTGCCAGAGGTCCTTCTTTTAGCAGTAGCACCAGTTTGTGCCATTTACAGAACTGATGGTACAACGGCCTTGAGTCTTCTGTTCTTACTGGTTGGAGCCTCTCCAAAAGGTGAAACAAGCTGGCAAATTCTCTTCTAAACCCGCAAAGCCAGTAAACCTGACTATGTACAAACGCTGCCAAGTGCACAAAAAACCCAAAGGACTTTCCTCTCCCTTCTTCTATAGAAATCTCTGGTTTGCCTTTTAAATTAATGTTTTAAAGAGTATGGACAAAAATCTGTGATTTTTCTCTTTTTTTCAGTTTATTGGTATCCCTGTCAAGCATAAAAATATAGCTAAAAAAGTCATTCTCAAATCTGTGAAGGGTAATGCTTCTGAAACATTCTCATTTTTTATTGGAGTGATTGCAGTAACAAAAAAGTCTTTGGTGTAGTGATTTGTTTGATTGTTGAGGGTTTTTACCTCTGTCAGTGATGTTCCCAGTTTCAGTAGGTCAATTCCAATAATAAACACCACAGAAATTTGCAGTGTGTGCATAAGAGAGGGGAAAAAAATTGCCCAATGCCCCTTCTTTACTTTAATTCACCTACAGGAGTTCCTCAGAGAGACTTTAAGACCAGCGGAAAAAAAATTAACACCAATGAGACATTTATGACTGAACTTTGACTTAAATCATTTTTCATCCTCTGCATTTCTTCTTCCTGAATTGCATGGGACTTTTCAGTAGTTCCCTTCTCCATACTTGGGCAGGAGCCGAAGAGGTCCGAAAGTCACACTGGTCCCTCCTGACGGCATTTTTTTTTCCTCCCCCACCCTCTCCTTTCTCTCCTCTTGGAGGAAAAGTGCTGAGGAGCAGAGAAAGAACCAGATACATCTTCAGGACCACTTTGCAGTGTTTCCAACTTCTTTTCATGGAAATCTGAAATTGTGGCTATTGAAAAGGGCTGATGTCAAGTTTCAAGCAACTGTGGGAGCTAGGAGGTCTTAGGATTTCCATGATTTCACTGTCCTTGTTGGGTTTTCAAGTTTTCTTGTGTGCCTGAAGTGCACTTATCTATACATATATTTAGATTTACTGGAGTGGAGAGCATGATGGGAGTAAAGGCTAAATACAAAGATGCACAGATGTAAGATTGAATGAGGATGATTTTATTGATAGGTATTTGACTGCCTATATATCTGTGCACATGAAGCTTTTTTCTTTGATAAAACCAGTATGATGTAGTTTGGAAGAGAAGGCAAAACACTTTTCTCACCTGAGGGCTTGTTGGTCTTAAATTCTTAACGACTTTATTGCTGACGTGAGTAGTAATCTTATTAAATGCTGTAACGTCACATCAGAGTAAGTTTTGGAAATATCAGCAGTATTTCTAACGTGTTAACCAAAGTTACTTAGGGTAAAGTGTAAAGACTTACTGCCTTTTAGTTGATGGTTTGTTTCCTCCCATAGGGTAGCTTGAGCTTTGCCAGCAAGAATTAAGATTTTGCTCTGCCTATTTCCTTGGGTGAACTGAGTGAAATTGCCCTTTGGCAGTTGCCTTTATCTCAAATCACTACAGGCACTGAAAGGGGGGGATAGCAGATTGGAGGGGGAACAGAGGATACTGGGGAGAAGTGAGGGATGTCCTCTGGCTGCATTTCTGTAGAAGGCATTTGCAAAGGAATAGAGAAATTATTTTAAATGTCATCAGTTTGAATGCAGTGTGTCTTGTCTTCCGGGTTTAAGAACGAAGTCTGAAGTGATTCCATGCTACCCCTTCATAAGCAGGAGCTTTTCATCTCTTCAGAGATTTGAAAAACTATTTTCTTATCTGACCTTCTTTCATACACGTCTCCAGGTTTCAACTTTAACTTCAACTGGAAATTTCTTTACCAGTTTATGTAAACAAAGGCACATTTGTCAGTGGGCTTTTTCTTGGCAGATAGAGGTTTTTCCTTTTCCCTCAGTACCTTATTCACATTTTGTTTTTCTGTCTTCTTACAGTTCTGTTACCTTGTAACGTGAAAGCCATGAACAAAGGACAGAAAAAAGTATCAGAGAATTCTCATAGGGAAACAAGCCTACAATGCTCAAAGCAGTCCCAAATGGGGAAAGTAATCGTGCTGGGCAGCTGCAAACAGGAACCCCAAGGTCTGTTGCCAGGAGCTAAAGAGGAGTAAATGCAGAATTTCAGTACACAGAATAATCTGTGGTTAAACACTACAGTCTTGTGTTTATTTGTTCTGCCTTTAAAGGGCATGCAAAAGTACTTGCATATGCGACTCCTTTTGAGCTTAAGGAGCAGTTGCACACAAACATCAGAGATGAGAACTGGCTGCCCAGTCAGGGTGATAAAGTAAGGTTTTAAGAATGGAGGTATAGTATTTTGGAAGAGAAGAGGTACTGAGCATTTCTTCTATGCTTTTATCGTGTTTTAGAGAATGAAGTGAGATGACGAAGGAATGCACCAAATTTGCATTTCTTTATAGGTTGTTTTGTTCTAGTAGGGGAAAAAAGTTATCTTCAACCCCATGTTAGTCCCCAGATCTGATCAAGAGAGGTCAATAACAAGACTGCCTCCAGGGCAGGAGTTGGAGTTATTTGCCTTGTGATGATATCTGCAGGACCTGTTGAAACTGGATCCCACTAGTGTAGGGACTGTCTTTCATTGTGCCATTGCTGTTGCAAAAAGTTTGTGCTTCAAATAGACAAGACAAAGGGTGTGAGGGGAAACAACTTAGTGATGACTGTCTTATCAACCTACAACAGGGCAAAACACAGCTTGAAATAAAGCCCTGCTGTCTGTCATCAGATCCCCCTCCTTCAGAAACTCCTGAGCTTGTGTCCCTGCAACCTGAGCTGCAGCTCTCAGTGTAGCAGCCTGGAGCCAGCTCCAACACCAGCGCTGCATCAGGTTTTGGGTTTATTGTATGGATGTCCCATGTCAGTTAATGCATGGGTGCTCAGGAGTGTGTAGGTGCAGCTGAGGCTCTGATCCCCACTCCAAACCATTTCTATCCTTCTTACCCTTCCAGCCTCTTAATTTTTTTAATTATCATGTAGAGATTCTTTTTTTTTTTTTTTTTTTGCTGTTGCTGAAGTGAGAAGGCTCCTAAGGCTGACAGTGGCTCATTATGTGATGGAGAGCCTTAGGAAACTAACCTTTGCCCTTCTATTACGTGATCTCTAAGCTGATGTTGAAGCACCATCCTTGGCCTGACCCCAGGTGTCAGCAAGAAGCACAATGTTGCCTGGATGCACGGGCCTCGGTCCTCCGAGCTGGCGAGGGGTCACACGTACGGTGCTGCCTCCCACAATTAAAGGAGCACGCGGGAAGCTGGGCAAAACTCTCGAACAATAATGGACTCTTTCAAGCAGGATGCTGGAACGTACACTTTGTAAGGTGAAGCCTGCCCTTACAGAAAACCTAAACTGGATTTATTGCAGGGTTCAAGGGGGAAGAAAATGGAGCTTCCTTCTGCCACAACTGCTCAACTTAGCCCAGCAGCTCTTCCACTTCCATCCTGTTTTATAAAATCTGCAGGCTGCAAGGACTGTCACTGTGCTTGATGATCTTTGGGGTCCCCCTCAGACATGCACCCAGCCCACGTACCGGGTTGTGATGCAGAGAAGCCCTCCGTACTGGCATAAACCTCATCTGCAGTGAGCTCTAATGGAGCAAAATTATGTTTATAAAGGCACAGAATTATTGTTCCAGATTGCTTCAGTGCAGTGAAGCAATGTTCGGATTTGTAAATCTGCTTACAATTAACCTCTCTGAAGGGAAGGGAATGCAGGGGAATTACCATGAAGTGAAGAGAATCCAGTTTTTGTGCTCTGTATTTGTTTTTTTTCAAAATTGCACAGAAATGTCTGTTACTCTTTGTCACAGACTTCAAAGTCTTGTAATATTTAATGCTTCTCAGAACATATGATTACATCTGCTACTGAACAATAGAATGAATTGATTTACTTATTTTAATTCTGGTTTAAATTGGCAACCAGGAAACATCAACTTGAACAACTGTCATGTTTGTTATTTTTGACTTTATATTTCTGATTCATTTTCTTTCAGACTCCTTAGTGAAGTGTGATTCCATCTCCAGTGAGTGGCTAAGTGGAGGGCTAGTCTCCATAGCTGCGTTTGAGAAGTTCATGCAGGTTCCACGGATGTAATTTTAAAGTGAATTAATTAGAATGCATGAAATCTTTGTTTAGATGCTTTTACTCAGAACTGAACTATTTTTTTTTCTTTTTAGCCGTCAGAAAGCCCTGGATTTAAGAATGGTTTCTGCTTTGCTACAGGCTAGATTTTTAACTAGATGCCTAAATACCACACAGTGGCTGGGGGCTTTTTCAAAAATTCTAGCGTAGTTGCCTTACCTGTTGACTCGCCTTGCTTTCTCGAGAGGCACGAGCTAAATATCAGAGTGGAAATCACAAAACTCTGAATTCTGTTTTGGGACTAATTCTTCTCTCTAAACACTACAAGCTGATTAGACTAGCTTTCCTATCTTGAGAAGTGAAAATGATGGGTCTTTTTACAGGGGCTGGGAGACCTTGTATCGTAAGTGCTTTGAAGGTGAAAGATGTAAAGTGTGAAAATACTACTGAAATTAAGAATTTGGGGATGTAGATAGTGGGGAAACCGTGCCCAAGCCATACAGATCAGTTTTTTCATTTTGTTCATTAAGGTTGGATTGGTGTTTTTTTCAGTTGCTGATCAGATAGGAATGCTTGTATTTATTTTTTCAGGCTGAGGAATTGGGAACTTTTAAAAGTTAATGCCAAATGCTCAATATCACTGATAGGGAGTTTTTTTAAGATGAGAGCAAAGCTGATGTGAAGGTTCTTCCCGCTACAAAAACCACAGTGCTCTAGTGTGTCTGTCCTCTGCCAGAGATAACGCACACTTTGTTATGCTGGGTGGTTGAAAATTGTTTATATACAATTAAAATTCTCTTGTAGACAACTGGGTTCTACTTGTTGCTCATTGTTTCCCATGGTTAAACAAACCTCTCTTGCTTTTTGCATTGGTTTGGTGTCTTCAAAGAAGCAGATCTCTTTTTCTTTTCTCCTTTTGGGGTCTGCCTTTTCTGTGTTTCCTCCTGATTTTGCATAGCTTTCACTAGCCAGCTTTAATGTTTAAAGGAGCAACTTAGATTGAATGTTATTATTCATAATTTACTCTATGTTCTGTGAAGATGGTTATGTAATAGCAGTAATTGCATCAACTCACCTAATGAGCTTTCCCTCCAGTGCCATGTACAGCAGATTAATAGTCCATGAATTCATTTGCAGCTCGTTGTGTTTCAGAAAAGTATTTCAGGCAGCAATTAATAAGCTGCTAAAGAAAATAACATAAAAAATGATTTTTTTTATTATGTTAACTCTCCAGCTGAACAATTTATTGGCACCTTCCATGATGCGGCTAAGTAAATTCTCTCCTAATTCCTCAAGCAGAGCATGATTAGTGAACCCTGCTCAACTCAAGACTATTTGGTAATTAGTCTGATCTTTATATCCTAAAATGTTAGGGAAAAGTATGAATAGCATCCTAAGGTTCTCTTTTTCTTCTGTTTATTGCCTTTCAGGCGTTACGCAAATAGCTGTAACTTTAAACCGTAACACGCTAGTGCTGCAAATTTTTTTTTTTTCCTGTTTCTTGCGTAGAAAACCCATAATTGTGTAAGCTAAGAATTGAAGACCCCGGCCAATAAACAACTCCTGGCACTGCTTGTTGTCGGCTCCAGCATCCCGTACCTCCCAAGTGGTGGGATAGAGTGGTCCCAGAGCAGGGACCCAGGGAGGGTCAGGAGGTGCTGCTGCCCCACGGGAAGATAAACCAGGGGTTGAATGCCACTGGGGAGGGAGGTGCCGGGAGAAAGGCATGGAGAGGGAAGAGAGAGCAGGGGAAGTCGTGTGTTTTGCAACATAAAAGGGAATGAGGTGATTGAACCTGAAGGGAGAAGACCAGCAGTGAGTTGCCAGGGCTGCGGCCACCTCCGTGGGGGAAGTGTCTGGGGAAGGGGGGAGACACCATTGCACATGGCCAGTCTTGCCAGGCTGCCCTAGAATTCCTCTTTCCATGCTTTTTTTTTTTTTTCCCAATAGAACATCTTTGTCAAGTTATTCATGTTTCACATAATTTCTTTTTCAAAAGAAAGTTATATCCCACCCACCCCCCAATCTAAAAGAAGCACTAGGCCTTGGCTTGTCTTTAAAAGTAGTAAAATATATATATATATATTTTAAAACCTTTTCCCTTATTTTGGGCTCTTGAGGACTGAGTAAGCATAAAGGGAATTCCTTCAATAAGCTCATACAGAGATTGATTACATGTCCTCAGCTGGAAGTTACATTAAGACTTATTCACTAAGGTATAGCTACCGTGGTGAACTTTTCATCGCTCTCTGCTGTCTCTATGACAACACGGATCCTGGCAGAAGTTACCAGGGCTCGTGTGCTCTCTGCAGCCTTTGTCTGCATTCATCAATCCTAGTCCTCGGCGACTGTAAATGTATGCCTTTCTTACGTTTTGCTTAACAAGGTATTTTATTAAAGTTGTGACACTTCTAAAGTTACTATGCTAATAATTTGTACTGTGGTACCTGATCATGCTCTGAAAGAGATGTGCTTTAAGACAGGAAAAAGTGTCGATTAGGTATTAGTGGACTTTCTGAGCGCCTCTTTCTTCCTGTGGAAGAAATTCAGCTGAATGGCACAGAGCCCTTGTATGACTAACGTTTCTTTCGTTATAGGTGAAACTCGGAGATAACTAGAGCCAATGAAAAGTGTAACGCGCATAGTCTAATTTCTGCTTATACCTGCAGCACACTCCAGAGGAGTACGTGTTACTGATCAGTGGCTCTAGCGAAGTCCCCAGACTTGATTGAACCCTTTCTTATTTTAAGGGAGCACGTTTTATCAGAGGCCGTGGAGTGGCTAATACCTGTCTGTTGATGCTAGCAGCTCAGGTTTCCATGGCAGACCAGCCACATGCCACCTCTTCCGGAGGTCCAGCTCTTCCATGAAGACAGTTAGTGGCACTGACACATGCGGAATTTCCCATTTTTTCATTTCATACCTTTGGGGTTCTTTTAAGGATCATCACATGCTTTCTTCAATGAGTTTCCCAGCAAAAAGTGTTTTGGGCAGATGTCTCTTACAAAGCTGCTTCTTAACATAGATCTGATTGTTTCTGTGGCCTTTTTCTGTTATTTCTTGTCCCTTGCTTTGGTTTTGGGGCATGCATGGGGGAGTTACAGCATTATTCCAGATCGTACATATAAAGACACTGGCTCCATGCACTGGTGTTGCCATTGCAGGTAGCCTTTGCCTCTTCTTGAGTTTAGCATCCCAACTGCTTTCACAGCAGGCAAAACCCTTGGGTTATCTTTTCTGCCTTGTGCTGTGCTGGGCAATGCTGCTGTAAGAGCAGATGGGAAATCTGGAGGTAGCCTGTCCCTGCCTGGTCCATGCACTCTGAAGCACAGGGATGAGGCCACGCTTGCTTGGTCACGCAGACATAACTGCTGAGACCACAATCCCGTGACCTCAAAAGCTTTGTTTCAGAGCTTCCATTCTTCCTTTATGCACTCAGTTCACTGCTTCGTATTCCTCATTCGGATCATTTTCTTGTTTGGGGGCATGGGGCATCTTTGAGGCATCTCTTTCTCCTAATTGCCGTTGCACCATGTGGGTTGTGCTTTCTATACTGGCACCTTGTAGTTTCTCTGCTATCTTTTTTCTCCCTTTGAAAGTTTTTTTTTATTTTGGGATGTTGAATCTGAAGGATGGAGAAATGTCGATGAGATAAATATCAGTCTGGGAACGAGCAAATTGCCAGTGTCCTGAGCCTTGAAGCTAAACATGGCTTATTTGGTTGTCAGGCCAACCTGAAAATGTTATCTACAGTAGCCAAGGTTCATGAGAAATGCAGTAAATTGTTCCCAAGAGTTCTGGGAAGTTTGAACTGCAGCAACCCAACTGTGCCTGAAGGACTCGCTATCAGAGGAGACACGTATTTGGTCCTTCCCCTTGGAAGAAACATATGTGAGAATGCGTACGTTTTCCTGATGGTTTATATCTGCAAACTTACGTCTTCGTTATCCTGATGATCACTTTACTGGAGATGGTCTTGCATAGCATAGGTGCCTCCGCAAAAGGCAAAAAAACGAAGCTCATGCTGGCCTCTCCGTGGAGAGCAACTCCTGTGCGGATGATGTGGAAGACATAAAGCAGGCGCTCGGAAACCAGTAAGCTCTCAAAGACGGTTTAGGAAGATCTCTACATAAGTAGATGAGGCCGTGGATTTCCCTCTGCTGCTGTCAGGCTCTTACAGCTTGCTTTCATCCACTGTATGAATTGTTATAGCAGAGGGAGTTTTCCATTGCCGTGCCTGCGATAAGCGGGCTGACACATTGCAACTCCTCCTGCTGGGATGCTGGCCCTAGGACTGTGCTCTAAAAATAGCCTCGATTTGTTTTTAGTTTGACTTGGTATCACATGCTCAATTTAAAATACATTGGAACAGTTAATCTCCAGTTCTTCAGCTCTTGCATGGAAAGTGTACAGGATTTTTTAAAGTTAGATGGCATACAAGCAGTAGAAATAACACACTTTCTATCCTAACTTAAATAACACTCTGCTGTTAATACTAACGAAAGGAAAAAGAAAGATCGTAGGGCATTGGGATTTTTCATTTCCTTTGACCCAAAGTGAACAGAAACGGTTTTGCCCCATCTCACCTTACTCCAGTACTTGTTCCCATGCTTGCATGTTTCTGAAAGCTCTTAAATTTTTAAATCTAGGTCTTATGAAAAGTCTGTCAATCAGACAACAGCTCTGAAAACCGACTTTAACAAGTTGTAGCTTAAAGCTCTACAGGCAGTGCCTGCGGCTGATAGGCATTAATCAGCTGTGGGATTGTTTCTCAGTGCCGTGCATCCATAACCAGTTGCTTATTGTCGCTATAAATGGATTTGTTAAGTAAATGTGAGGAAATTATCTGACTTCTGGAGGCATTTACCTGAATTTCAGAGTTAAAGCTAAGTGGAATTCTTCCTTTCCCCTGGCAAAAAGTGCAACAGAAAGCAAACATGCTTTTAGTTGGATTACAGGCATGGTTAGTCATCTGACAGACAGTTTTAATGGAGTCAGAAAGACATGCTGGGGAAACACGCTGACCTACTTTTCTTTCTTTCTTTCTTTCTTTCTTTAAACTTTTAAGCAAGTGAAATGTTCATTTTAAAACTCCCCATAAAGTTAGATTTTGCTAACAGAGCTCATTCTGTAATTAATTTAGTTACGCTTCTGCTTGGGGTATGATAGATGGTTTTGGTAACTGAATTTCATCAGGTTGTTTTTGTTTCTGTTAGGAAATTGGGTTACATCTGAGAAATCCATGTTCTTCCCCCTTTCCAGGACAAAGCAATCAGCTTCAAGTTAATGAATGATTTAAGTCCAATCCTCTGAGGGAAGACTTTACAAACCATTTAAAATGACAGACTAACAAAGCGTATTACATTTGTATCATTTTCAGTGCATTATATTTTTAAACATTTTTCATCTTTAAAGTTGTGAGAAGAAGAATTACTGGCAGATAGCGTCATGCATTTGCATTTGGGATTGTTTTTTCCCATGTTAAGTAGGTCGATACTCCACCGTCAGTGTTTTCTTGGAGGCAGAACTCAGTGTATTTAAACTTGGGTAACTCTTACCATAAAGCGTGAGAGCCTGAAGAGAAAGCATTAAATTAAATAGGAAAAAGTAGCAGTGAGGGTGGATTAAAATATCACAAACAGAAACGCTAAATGGAATGATACTGGAAGATAAGGGAAAGCTTTGTAAAAACGCTGCAGGTGTCACTGCACTCTCTCCTTTAGCAGCGGGCACACGTGCAATTCATCAAATGGCTCAGGGGTGCCAGGTTACTGCCTCTCTGGCACAGAGACGTGCTTTATTCCCTTGGCAGCAACAGATAGTTTTGGTGAAGAGATCACCACATGGTTGAAGGAGCGGAAGAGGTCATCATTCCTTGACTCACCGGCCGATCCAGAGGCACGGTTTTCACCTGCTCTGTCTCCTCCTATTTCCATCATTAGCAGATTTCCCGCTGTCAGTCATCCCTGGTGCAATGGGTGCTGCTGCAAATCCTTTGCTTCTTCCCACCTCTCCTGAAAAAAAGTTCTGGTTTCTTTGTTTTTATTTTAACTCCCAGCTAGCTGATTGCAGTTGGCATTATGGAAATAGTAACACAATGTAAGAGAGGTGGAAAAAGTGGAAATTGCCAGGACTTACAGGAGTTTATGGGGAGTAGTATTACATTTCAGAGAATCTACAAGTTACATGTGCTCTTACGAAGCGCAGTGCTTTTACTTGCTTTCATACGTTGTGTACTTTTAGAGGATGTCCCAGTGGCAAAGATTGAAATTTTTTTTTCATAATTTTAAAAATTAAGTATAAGGTGTTTATTTTGGCTAATACATGAGAGTTTTTCTGTATCTCAAGAAGACTGAAATTGGCATTGCACAGATTTTAGCCATTTTGTAACCTAGAGGCATCAGTAGAGGAGGCATCAGCCCAGGAAGGCAAATCAACAGTAAATGGACATCCTTAAATGATGAGCTGCTGCACCTTGCATGTTCAGCATCCCTGATGGCACCGTAGCTGTGTGAGCTGCTCTTTACATACAAGGACTTTCTTCCCTCTTTTTCTTGTCATAGCGCATAGTGACCTGTGACATGGTTTGTTTTGATTCTAGTAGAGAGACAGTGGGGAAGAGCCACTCAAAAAAAGGGTCACTTCTGAAATTTCATCAAGGTGGGTTTTTTCTGATACAGAAGAATCACTGATATTGGAAGATGGAGTATTAGATTTAGTGAAGCTTGAGGTGCTCTCTGACAATATTGGTCTGCTCCTGTTGGGCAGGGAGCAACCTGGGGCTCTTGTGTTTCAAATAAGATGTCTCATGAAGATGGGTGTGGAAGTCCAGAGCTCAGTGTGTGTTTGGTCTCATAGTCCATTTCGTACAGTGCCACGTCGTCTGGTTATCCCATTGAGGAGCTCAGGGATCAAACCCGTACAGTCCAGACCCCTGTAACAAGTGATGTGGAGAACTGTTAGTTCATAAGAGCCTTTTGACAGCATTTTTCTACAAGAAGGGTGCTCGATTTGCCCCTTTCTGTAATTTGGAAGAGAACCTTAATGCATACTTTTTTTTTTTTCCCCTCTTTGGATGCCTCTTCAGGTGGACACGGCTACTAAATCGGAACACCCAGAAAATAATTCTAAATTGAAAAGGAGTGCAAATAACAAAAAAAGAGAACAAATAAGAGGATAGTAGTTACTGAGGAAAAGAAACCCCATTATGTTTAACCCTCTCCCATAACAAAGTGAAAAGTACACAGGGAGAGAAGAGAATAAGCAGAAATATTTTATTCCTTTAATTCTGCAGAATGCTTAAATCCTGCTTGTCCTAAAGAGAGAGTCAAAGCCTTTTCTTGGCAACTTTTTCTGTTGTTCTCTAAGTCAGTTACAGCTATTTCACATGTTTATTAGGAACATTTTTCCTACTAGAATTTAAGCATGGCAAGGTATGAACGTATATAAAACCATACGGTCACATCAGCTGCCTCCCATAGGGTGTGCAGTATTAAGCCCCATGATTTTTGGGGTCATCTTTCTTGCCTGGGGGAACAAGGTGGGGAGATAACCTTCTGGTAAATGGGCCTTGCAGTAATGGAGGAGGAGCATTTAAAAATTGCCTAGAAACCAGGGTGTGGGAAGAATAAGGCAATTAAGAGGAATCACTAGATACGCTGTCTTAACAGTTTATTTTATATATTTTTAATGAGTATTTAATCTGTAATGCTGTGTGATGGATTAGAGAAGAGGGGGAGTCAGGCCTCTTTCTGTGCATACTTTTATGTTTCCCCTTCATTGAACATTTTCTCTGGGCAAATTGTTTAACTTGAGCTGGTTGGAGGTGTTCCAGCACAACAGAGCTTCGCTGAAAAGTAACATTGGGTTGAATCCCAAAATGCAGAGTTGTCAGCATCATGTTGCGTTCAGGTTTGCAAAATCTTGGGATGAGTTAAGAGGGGGGCCGGGAAGGATCCTTATTGTTCCTGTCCTCCACGCTGTGCGCCCTAGGCCTTGCCTGCGCCATGCCTGCCGTGCGGCCTGGGGCTCTGGGGCAGTCCTGCAGCTGGCTGGGGAGGTAGATGTTCGTCGGCTCTTTCCAGAACTGAATAAAGCTCTGCTTCTGGAAGTCTGAGTTTTCAGCCAGTGCTTCCTATGGGGGTTGTAGCCCAGGAACAATATCCTGAGGACCTCATAAAAAGCCTTCTGTAAGCATGTCTTGCATCAGGCACTTGCCACAGTCTTGGAGAAGACCATCCTAGCTGGAAGGAACCTGTGTGTGACGAGTTCAGAGCCCAATCCCACGTTGTTGAAGGGCATGAAAGATTTATCATCGGCATCAATGAGATAAGATGGGAGTAGAAACCACTAGTAATGCCACTTAATCCCATGCTGGGTAGTCATTTGTAACGTCAGCTGGGGACTACCACCCTCATTTAGTTAAGGACCAGTTGTGTATTGAATTCAGACTCCTTGCCCAGCCCTTGGCTTCCCTTTCAGACGTCATTTCGTGTCCAAGTTGCATCCTTTGTTTTCGTAGAGAAGTCTGGGAAAACTAGGTCAGTTTATCCAAGTAGAAATTATTATTTTATTGAGTTAACTCTGTGATGACCTGCTGCCTGTTTGCCTTCTCAAAATGAACTCCCTTGTGTGCAGTAAGTCTTGCGCTGGAAGTTGCAGAGGCCTCAGTAATCACTTTGGTTTCAAATCAACAATAAAAAGGCTGCTTTTTTTTTGTGGCTTGCTGTTTCCTGGAAACAAGTGTCTGTCTGCTTTGCTCCTTGTGTGATCACTACATCAGGCTGGTCTGTTGTACTGTGAAACCGCTTAATGTAAAAAGGTTATGTGCTGGCTTTACTGGGGGTATTTAAAAGATCTTATGGAGAAATCAGAATTTGATGCTGCTTGACCCTGTCTGGCAGGATTAAGCTCCTTAAGCCGGTCCTGTAGTTACTAGCACACCTTTTTTAAATAATCTGGTCCGCTTACTCCTGCTATTTCAGAAGTTAAGTCCCAGACAAGAAAGCTTTTTTTTTTTTTTTAAATGAAAGAGTTGTTGGAACATATTTTAAAGAACTTCTTTGGCATTGTACATAAAAGATAAAATATATCAAAATAGACAGTCTGATAATTAGGTGCAGGCTTGTGGAGTGATTCATGTCATAACGTGAGTGCTGAAACAGCTGAGGTTGCTGCAGGTGTGTTAAGGGAATTCGACCCCGTAATGCCATGATGCTTCTGCCGCTACATAAAGCAGGAGTACAGCTGTCCGGAAAGCCTGCATTAATAGATGAAAAGCAGTATTTCTGCATGTGAATTATGGATGGAGCAGTATTTATTAAACACACAAGCAACAGCCTTTGTCTCCCAGGCACTTTTTGCTTTGAAGAGTCACGTTAAAGCCTGCTGCTGTCCCAGGCGCAGAGATCCTGGGCGCAAGCTGGGGCTTCGGCTGCTGCAGGTTAAGCCCCGCTGGGGCTCAGCACCGAGTTACGCTGTGCATGGGTGGAAAGGGATGTCCTGCCCAAAGAAAAACCTTGGAGGAAGAGGCATTTCAAGTGCCTTAGCTCACTGGTGCAGTGTTTCGGGGTGGGCAGTGAGACGCTAAAGCTGAAAGTGTGAATAAACTTGTCTGTCTGTGCCAGCAGCCAGCTTCAGCGGGACTTTTACAGGAATCTGGTGACGTTGCCAGCCCCAGTGCTCCTGGAGCCTGCTGGCTGGCTCGGCTTCACCTTCCCAAAATCCTGTGGATGGAAAGAAAAAGAAGTCCCCTGACCTCATTCCTTTCTTTCTCCTTAGGTTACAGTTTGTGAAAAAGAGACGATGTAATCTTAAAGAACAAAGAAAAAAGTACCCCACCCCAACAACAAATTTGCAGATTGTTTATTCTGATTGCTCAGCTTTTGGGAAGGGAGAGGAAGTAAACAACACCCTAAAATGCAGTGAGATGCAATAGTATTGTTTGAGCATGTTATTTTACCGTTTGATGAAACCTTTCTTTTCGTATTATGGCAAAAGTTTTAATGACAGGCACTGTTAATTAAAACATCTGACCCAGTTGCAGACCAAGCCTGCCGGCAGGTGCAGGTGCATGCCCACCAGCTGCGTTGGACCGCACATCGATGCGAGGCTTAAACAGTAAATTTTTTGGCTGATCTTCTGGCACTTTTAGGTCCACCTGGTTAAGTAATGCAGTTCTTCTCTTCTCTTGCTCCCGGGCTGCCTCTCCTGGCGGAGCAGGTCGTTTGGCGGCAGCTCCAGTCGGCCGGGAGGGGAGCGCAGGCGGGGAGGTTGAGCGCGGCTGTGGAGCCACACACTCTGTGTCCCCCCTTCCCTCTTCTTCGGGGGCCAGCCCTGGCACCTTGAGAGCTGGAAATAACCTCCTGATCTTAATTTTTTTTTTTTTCTTTTTAGTAATAGGAGTATCAACAAGCCTTTGTCCTTAGGAAGGAAGTTCATAATGGTATGTTTTCCACGTTAGCTTCAGAGGAATAGGTAAATAGTAGCTGAGCTATTTCTTTGCTTTTATTATCCCTGGCGTAGTGGGAGGCCAGGGCTGCAAGCTGCCGAGGCTGTAACGCAGGCTAACACTGCGATTCAAGACTACGGCTCCCTTTCTTAAAATGCACCAGGAACAACTGTTCCTCCGCCTTCATGAGCTCAATTTACGGTTGCAGGAGGCAATGTGTTCTTTGTGCTTGATGAAGTACACCATGCATGCAAGCCTCTTCAGATGGGTTGTCAGTTGGCAGCTCTCTCGCTAGATGCACCTTTACACAATTGCACAAGGCACCAGGAGGTACAAATGTGAAATTTAGCCTTGGGGGCAAAACAAAGAAATGGAACTTAGGTATGAATGCTGTGTTACCCATCTGCAGATACAGATATTAGATCTGATCTCCCACTATGCTACTGTAGTTTTACACTAATAGGACTCTCCTGCGATTGGTGGAGTAGCACCACTGCAAGACAAAACCAGCAGTGGTGATAAGTTGGGGCTGTTATTTTTAATTCTGGTAAATAACATAGGATTGAACCCTGTTTGGGGAAAGCCAAACTGCATTCACTGCATGAAACCAGCCATAATAAAAGGGAGAAATGCACGTGGCATGCCATCTTGGTATTGCTCCTGAACTTGTGCTCTTCCTTCTGGGGAGCCGTTGCCCTGGGTACTGAGCGGCCATGTGTGAGCAAAGGGAAGGGGTCTTCCAGCTCACCTCCTTTTTTTTTGTAGCCTTTCCATTTGCTGTCCCATAAAGTCAGTTTTATCATACGTAATCAGAATTTGTCCCATAGCTGAGAGTCATTCATTACATTGAATGAATGTGCTTATTATGGAGAGTTGTTTTGTTGAAGGAGTCTGTTAATGGCATTGTCAGGAACGAGGTTGCAATTTGTCATGGTAGGTAGCTTTCCAGTTAAGTAAAAAGCAAGTCATGTTCTTTTCCTCTCTGCGTGTTAGGATGAGAAATAAAATAGCCGCAGCAGGTTGAAGTGTACGAAGTACTACAGTCAGGCCAGGCAGCAGGCAGGAATAGAGTGCAGTGTCTGGTCTTAGTTTACAGCCGTGCGCGTCCCTGGCTATCAGCGGTCCTGGGTAATGCCCAACAAATTGAATTGATGACTTTGGATAATCCCAGCTTCTCCCCGTTGTGAGGCATCATACTACCATGACCGTCTCCTGAGAGAAATTAATGTAATATCTGTAGATGAGTAGACTGATTTACCTTTTGGTGACCCTGGGGAGAAAGGTCAGGTTCGGGATATTTTTACCTGTAATCGGTTATCCATAAAGAGTTAGTGTACCAGGCTTCACGATTGTAGCTCAAAAGGGCAGTTGCTTTGAGAAGGTAGCTTGAAAGGGCACTTGAACAACTGGAATTGGATGAGACAGATTTAATGGCCTCTTAGTGATTTCTGACTGAAAGTTCAGAGTTTGAAATTCAGGGATTTTTTCTTTACCCAGCCTATGGTAAAACAAGTGCACTATAGCTTAATAGAATTTAATTTCAGGCTGAGTGTTTAGAAGTGTTTTTCAACTGCTGTATATGCACTTGGTCACTTCAGCTGTAAGGAGCAGAAAGAATATCACATTATGTTTGTGGTCTTGTATGTTTTTAGCTAATGTGTTAAGACACTGCAATTCCAGAAAAGCCGTCCTCCTGCTCCCGGGAGTATTTAAGTTTAAGCAGCTGTATGCAGAATTTTATCTAGAATGCCACAGAAGTTACTAGAAAATCCACTGGGATTTTGGCAGCCAAAGCAGTAGACAGTAAGCACAATACTTCGTTTCCCTGAGGATTTTAGTTTCATGGGGATTCTGCCGTAGGCTGGCACTTCACAGTGGGTTACCCGCAGAAGCTCTGTGAGTTTGGGAAATCTCCCCGAATGGGGTGAATGATTCCCAAAGGTCCTTCCCATTCCTGCGCTGAGCAGGGAAAGGGATGACTGGCAATATCCAGCGGGTGATGCTATTACTCTGCAAACCTGTTGCAGGTGGCATGGTAGATCTTAATAAAAATCGTGGGGTTTACATTTAGAGTAAGGAAGTGACTGATTTCATGCAGAATACTGAGAGAGATAGGGCAGGGCATCAACAAGGAGGGAATGACAGATGTGTAGATGAATTCACCAGCAGCACAAGATGCCCAGGGACATTGTGGGACCTGCCTATGGAGATGCTCCATCTCGCAGATGGGAATTTCTGTCTATATTAAGTAACTTGAGGTGATACGTATGTGAAATACAGATGGAAACATATCAGTGAGTAAATTTTGTCTTAGCCAATGGGTATGGCTATGCTATTTCCATTGCAGATATGTTGGTGGGCCTTCGTGGGAAATATTAGTGATTTATTCTGCCTGTAATTGTTAATGCTAACGACCTTCAGTAGCTCTTTAAGCGTCAGCTGCTAAGAGTATGTGGATTATCCTATTTCACACTGGCAATTAGTTGATGATATTAGAGCACTTTGAAAATGGAAATCGCAGGGCAAATGCTATTTAAACAGTTTATCATTAACTGTATAATCGCATCTCTCCACCTACTTTGATTGCAATATGTAGGGAGATGGTAAGGGAGACCAAGGAGTCTGCTTTCAGTTCAGCCCCTGGTATAGATACTGTGCCCTGTACATCCTGGCTCTGCCTCAGCTGCTCCTCTTGCTGTCTGTCCTGCCTGCCCACACCTGCATGCTGCAAAACACTTTCTCTTCTAGTTTTGTTCCGCTTGTTTGCTGTCTTTCTGTTTTTACAACCCCTTAATTTCTCATTCGTTATTAGGACCTGTTTTCGGGCAGATTGTTTTTATTTGTATTTGTGGAGTCCTGATTTTTATTCTTTGGGCAGATGCTATTGTGTTTGCCATGTTCTGCAGGACTTGAACCAGTCCTGAAATACTATAGTCAATACAAAGGTAGGCGTTAGAGGTATATTCATAGACCTGGAAAGAGCTTATGGGCTTTTGGGTTTTTTTTTCCTGCCGAAGCACTTCATGGAGCCTTCTGCAGCATTCAAGCCAAATCCACCTTTAGAACCACTTTTTTTTTCCTCTGGCTGTGGTTTTGGGTCTTGGTTTGGGAGTTCTAGATATCCAAAGTATGATAGCCGTTGCTTTTGCTTCTGGATGTCTTAAAATCAAAAAGAGAAAAAATTTTTTTCTCTTAAATGACAGTGAAATGAAATAATAAAAACAATAATTTAAAATAAATTTAAAAAAAGAATACCAAAACCATACCTTTCAGCTGTTTTCAAGGAGTATTTTTCTCAGTGTGTTGTTCTGCATTGGCTTGCCAATTTTGGTCCTATGTCCGAGTTCAGTTAGTATTGTTTTTCTTCAAGGGACTAGAAACTCCTTTTTCGCTCATTCCATCTACTAATATTTCAGGGATGTGACAATAGCAGGTGCCAAATTTCTTGTCAAAAATAAAATTTTCAGGCTGATGGAATCCTTGAAACCACAGATCAAGTTTCAGGCCATTTAAATAAAGCTGTAGAGCATCCATTTGTATCATTCATTCATATAATGAAACCTGTTCTTATAACTCAGTTCTTGATATATTAACCCCGCAGTTATCCTCATACATAAATGGGAGATGTGTTGCTTTTGTCGTTTGTAATAGGATATAACCATATAAATCCCCTGTGCATGAATGGAAAAATAGAGGCCCTTAGGCTATAGGTATCAAAGGTCTCCCCTATACTTACAATAGCCTAATAAGGTTATTTTGGAGGCATAGGTAATTACTCATGGACTCCCTATAGCTAGTGATTCATTGTTCACTACTGAAACATTTCTAAATGAATTATGTTTTAAACAAGCAAATCCTTGGCCTTCTCTTTTATGGGGGGAAAAAAGAGAACTGGAGGGACACAAAATTCCACCATTTTCTGCGTTAAAATACACTGCTTGCTAGTTAAAAGGCCCCTGGTATTTGAATCAATTTAAATTACTATCGTGCTTCTTGCTGGTTTGATTCCACAAATGTGTATTTCTGAATTTCACGTTTTGATGAAAATATTATTGTTGTCATTAATTTGATATTTAGAAAAGACTGTGGCTACAGGATCTCAGTGCAATGAATAAAACAGTTGGAGTTAACTGTCCCTGGGGATAGAATCAATCACTGTTGTAGAAGAGGGTGACATTTACAAAAGAAACTTAGAAGAAAATGTCATGCTTAAAAAATTAGATTTAAACGCACTAGCTCCTGATTGATTTTTATTGCACTCAGATGGATACACTGATTGATTATTCAGCCTTACAAATGTTTAGTACCTTTCTCACTTCTCTAATAATCAGAATAATCTAATTTTCAATGTCATTTAAGTTACCATATTCAAGGTTATAATAGATCATATTTCTAATAAAACATAGCAATTATGTAATGAATAATACAAAGCTGCAAGGCAGAGTTCTAACTCACCTTTCTCGAAAAAAAAAAAAAATACCACCAGTGGCTGGAAGAGCCAACGTAGGTGAAGGCAGCCTACGGGACTATGTCTTCTGGATTTGTGGTGTCTTCCCCAATGTTGAACTGAGGTTCCTGGAGCGTTGGTGGGGCGCGTTTGCCATAGCTGAACGTTATTTCTCAATAGGAAACCAGGGGCGGACTTGAATTCTGTAATACATATGCTCAGTCTGTGCCTGGGGAAAAATGATAGTATGCCAGGTGCTTATGAAATTTCTTCCATGATTGTTTCTCTGTGCTCCCTGTTAATTTTGATACGTGTCTGTAAAGAGATACTATCTCAGTTAATTAAAGATGTTTTCTTGTGGCAGTTGTACCCGACAGCTGACATGGTTGATTTCTCTGAATCAGCTACAAAATATGCAGTTTTCAATGTGTTTCGGTTTTGTACTATAAGCCGCTTACATGACTGTGTATTTGTTATTGCCTTGTCCAGTAGAAACGAGAGTTTTGTATTTGAAATGTGCTTTGCCTCCAATCGTTCTCCATATGTCAAAGCTCAGTTTTAGCATGGGAATTTGTTTTAAGATAGTTTCTTGTTGTTTTTAAGGACTGAGCAGTTTTGCCTAAAAGAAAACATTATTTCATCTGGAAATCACGACCCAAGAAAACGAATCTATTTATAGCTACCTGGTGTTCTGCATATTTTAATGCTATGTTTGGCTTGCAGTTGCATTGCTGTTAAAATGTGAACAGGAGCCTTACCATTCTGAATCGATGGTGTGTCAGTTGGTCAACCGTGATCGTGTTACTTTCAAGATGGTTGTTTTCTTCCTTTTCTTATGCTGGAGATGAGAAAACCAACTTCCTTGAGGTCCCTCATCTCTGTGCCTGCTTCCACCTGCTCCTGGGTGATGTGCAGCTGGGAGCTGGCTTTGTCCATGGGGTCAGAGAGCCTGGTGGTGCAGCAGCAGCATCAGAGGTGCCAAGTCTCCCTTGGTTTGAGGTTTTCCAAGGTGACTGTTGTGAAAGACATCCTTATGGACTGCCATTCATTACCATGAGCACAGTTTATTGAAGGGTGATGGGGAGAAGGGTGACGCATGGTACGTGTTGGGCATTTATCCTGTTGGATCAAACTTGGCAGTGGCAATAGGTAAGCGTTCTGCTTATTTGACTGAAATTGTCCACAGCTGCTAACTTCTGCCAGAATTAGAAATTTTCAGCAGCTGCTGCTGGAATTGGAGAAGTCAGAGTGTAAAGGAGCTGTGCAAGACTTGCGGGTTTCTGCCCTGGCAAGCAGCTTGGTGCTCCTGGAAGCGCTGGGTGCAGTGCTGAGCATCGACCCCACCACCCACGTGTGGCACCATTTGGCTGTGGTGTCAGGCAGCGCCGGCTGCCTGGCGTTTGGCAAGGGGTAGATGGCTTCCCGAGGTGCAGGAGAGCAGGCGGGACAGCGAGGCCCTGCCCGGAGGGAAGAGCTGACAGGTCTGCGGCAGTCCTGCCTCAGCTCACCTCTGATTTCTCTTCTCGTCAGCACTCGCAAACAAAAGGAGTCTTTTTGAAAGCCTACCTTGCGCCCAGCGCTGTGCGATTACTGACTTGCTTTGTGTGCTTTGTGGTGCTTTTGAGATTTGTTAGCTTAACGAGTAACTTCCAAAATATTTAAGGACAAGAGAAGTGTGGTTTTACAGGAATGCAAACTAACTGGAAACACTAGTAGTTGTCGCTACAGGAACAAAACCAGTTAACTAGTACAGAAAGCTCTTCAAAGGTCGTGGGGATCTCTGAGAGGCAAAATTGCAATGATAGCGTTTCAAGTCATGAATATATAACTGATTAATCATTATAATATATGAAAGGTGCTGTCAAACTATCTTCTGGGCACCTGGGGAAACAAAGGTTATGCTAGTAATAGAAAAAATTGCGTTGTGAGCTGCAGGTTCTTCTACCCTGGACGTGTTTGTGCCACCTTTCACAAAGGGGAGTATGAACACTCGCTATTCCATCATTTTACCTGATTATCTAGAAACTGCCTAAATCTCTTGGGCTGGATCCCAGACTCTTCTTAGGCCAAGCGGTGACTAAGTTTGGTGGACCTGAGGGACTTGCATTTAAGACTGGATGATTCCCAGCATTACGACATGCTTGAAATGATCCTGCTCAAGCAGGAGAATTGCTGCGTGGTTGCTAAATGAGAGCGCTGGTGTCCTCTGAGAGAAGCTGTTTGTGGCTTGCCTATGCTTAGTTTTGTCTACAGCAGGCCCTGATTTTCTTGAAAAATGCATCCTTCCCTCCGGCAGCTTTTGTGCCCTGCCCATTGCTTCAAGCAAAAGAGGAAGAATATGTCCGAGGCTGAGGAAAGCAGTGGCAAACCTGGGGTGAGGAGAACAGACTGGCAGGGGCAGGTAGGGCGTGGGACAAGAGGTGATGTTCAGCCCCTTCTTCCATCAGGTAGGGGGGTGAACGTTTGAGGGTGGGGGCTGGTCCTTGAAGCTAAAGGCAGCAGAAGGTGCCTTCGCCAGCTTACGAACCCTGCCGCAGCTGCCTGGAGGTTTCTGGGTGTGGAAGTGCAAGTCCTGGCGTGTCTGTCAAGGGGACAGGGAAGCTGTCACAGGAAGATGGATCAGAGCAGACGTGCTTAGGCGTGGGCATGCATTGCTCAGCCGTCCAAGCAGCGCCAAGACTCGCACAGACGTGGCTTCCTCATGTAGTGAGATACACCTCTTTTCATCCTCTTTCTCCACCACCAACACCTTATTTGTTTTTTTAAACTTCCAGTATTTCTCAGAGGGCAAGAGAGCTTCCATACTGTCCCCTGTCGGGAGCTCTTAAATAATGCAGCCATCGAGTCAGAATTTAGTGCACAAGTAATGAAATTCATAACCTGAGTTTCCTATGGTAGCATTAACTGTGACACAGATTCATCACTGGCGTTATCATCATTAAAAGGCAGTGGAATTGCATCGGGGATTGATGTGATCATATGCATGTAAAGATCAAGATACAAAAAGGTGTGATTTATGTAATATAAGCATAAGCTGTAATCCAAAACCCTTCCCACATGCAGTGTGACAGTTCCTGTTTCCAGAGCAGTGATGGCTTTTAAATTTACTGGGTAAATGTGTGTGTTTATATGTTTTTATTTAACTCTTAAACGTAGCGTTGTCTTAATCTTTTTCTCTCCTTTTTTTGCGTTGAATTACAGTTGTAGTTGAATCTGCATAATAGTTCAACATTATTGAAATTCTTTTTAATTTTGGAGCCTTGGTGTTATATGTCAGCACTTTATTGTGTTATCTTACAGGGAATATAGAAAGACTGCCATGTCTGATGCAGCCTTAGCGAAGACAAATGTAGGAAATATAAAAAGTATACATAAAGCAAGAAGATAAATGTTATTCAGGTTTTATCGTTATTACAAAGGCTATTGGAATCATAGAAAAAAGGTAACGATGAACAGAAGCTGTTCTTAGTTTTCAGGATGTGTTAATTCTCCCCTTCCTACCCTTTAGTGATTTGCGCCCGAAAAGAAAGAGGACAGAGCTGGGCCAGTTTGGTGATGTGGATTGACCAGGAGCTGTGTCTCTGGTGGCCTTTGGAGGGGAAGGGACTTCAGGTGCAGCTGGAGAGGGAGCTGTGCCAGGGTAGCACGGGAGCGGTGGTGTGGTTCCTGCTGGAGTTATCTCCTGGTCTCTGCGAGCTCTTGGCAGCTGCTGCGAAGCCTGGCCTAAATAACGTGTTTGTCTTCCACGAGGAGTTCAAAGCTATTGAGATAAGTAGTTGCTGAGGCGGCCTGTTTGGCAAATTTGTCAATCAGCTCGTAGAGCTATAAGTAAATGGGGCTTTATTACAAAGGCTTATTGCTCTTTGCGGTTGTGTAGGAGTTTACATAATTTTCTAAGGAGCTCTTTTATCACCCAAGTACTTCTGGAGTGCAGTGGCAGTTTGGAGCACTCGAGACGTACCTGTCGGTCCTAGATATTTTTTCAATGCAAGAGACCGTACTTGTGCTCTGCCCTGGGGTCCAGCGAGCAAATCGGGACATTGGCTTTAGGGGAATACTTGTAAAAGGAAGGTGAGGGGATCCAAACCCCTCCTAAACCTAGCTACACGGGTAACACTGAATCTTCACAAAAGGTACCTTTTCTGTCCACCCTTTCTTGGCCTTCTTTGAGTCTCTGTTACTCCAGACACCAGAATTGATGGTGTTTGAGGTTAGGCTTTAATCTGGTGGGGTGCTCAGCATCCCAGCCCTGACTGACTTCAGTGCAGGTCTGTTCACACAGTTAAAGTCAAGTTCATCCTTAAAATGTGTGCTGGATCGGGGTCAGAGTTTTCTCAGTTGCAAAGTCAAACCTTTGGTGAGAAAACCAGAACCGTTCGTTGCATGGAGTATGTGCCTGACCACCTCGTAAAGGAGCAACAATATTTGCTGCATCTACCCCTTGTTTTCTGTTACACATATTACATTATTTCTGCAGATGCCCCTGACTCTGCTGCTTTCCCACCCCACCATTTTCCCATGTCACTCTTAATTTTCTCTCAAAAATGACACCCAGAGGAAAATTAATCCAACTGCGTGTCATTTGTTCTTGAACAGATGCTGTAGGTGAGACTGGACCAAAAGCTCCTCTTCCTCCTGAAACATTCACGGTTTGTCTGCTCTTTGCGATCACTTGTGGTTCACAAGCACATAGGAAGCAACCACAGAAGACATGGAGATGCGCCTGGGGAACCCATGGGGGAAAATAGCTAGCGTGGAGGTGGCTCTGGGCATCTGCCCATTTTGCTGTGTTTCCCTCCCTATGGCACAGATAGATGTGCTTTCTGGGGCAGGGCAGTACAAATGAGAACCGGCAGGTCTTTGGCCATCCAAAATCCCCAGCTACCTTCACGTGTGCCAAACCCACCAGCCGCACCCTCAGAGTTCAGGCCACTGGTTTAAATATCATGAGGTTTGGAGCACCGTTGAATGTTAGGAATGGTTTTTATTCGTCCAGCAGCGTTTAGTCTTTGGGGTGTTTAATTTGACACAGGGTCTTTGGGGAGAGGGCTTGATTTTGTTTGGCTTTGTTGTAAAGCCTTACGCATCTGGTTACGCTTAAGACGTTAGCTTTAGCAAACAACAAGCCTCTTGATAAAATTCACAAGTACTGGCAATACTGCGGACATAGACTTATCTCCTGGGCACATTTTGTAAAATTAAGCTATTTTCATTAAAAGAACAAAGAGTACTATGGTGATGGAGCAGCTGTCATATTTTATTACAAAACGTAAATATGTGGGAAATCAATTACAGCACGAGTGCCGCACAATGCATATTTCCAGTAATCCCTCATGGCCGGGGGAAGGTAGAAGGCTGATCTGAGCGCAGGAGCAGATGGCAAGCAACTTTAGATAGCTTCACTGCCATTTTTACTCTTTCAAGTGTTTGTGCTTCTCCTTTGATCTTCAGATCTTGGGTTTAATGTGTTTCATCTTCTTTCATTTACTGTTTTCAGATTTAACTTTCTCTTTAAATAACTTTTCCTTGGTGGAGTTTGTATTAGTATGGGTTTTGTTATCTTCCATACTGTGAAATTTAGGAGAGACAGTTGCTATCTTTCTTTAAAGTTGTTCACATCCAATAAAATACCGACTGCATTACTGCAGAGGACTTCACCATTCACCATACACAGCGGTAATGATACAATGAAAAAATCCCCCCTCACAAAGTTGCTGAGACACTTACAATGCATGTGAACTTGCAGTAGACTTTCTTGGAAGGTGGCTACTACAGGAGTGTGATGGCACATCCACAGCAAGCACCTTTGGAAGTTTGGTTTCATCATTATCCCACTAAATTTAATTCTTACAGTTGAGTAATCAAGCTTGCATTAGTTTTCTCTGTTCATGTAACATTTTTATCTCCACTTAAAATAATTTATGTTTAAAATAAAAGCATTTTGCAGTGTTTTGAAGTAGAGCGGCAAGAGCAACATGGGGTGATCTGAATAACCACATGTGATCTGTGTCTCTGCTTTTTCTATAGCTGTCAGAAATGATAGGAACAAAAAGAAGAAGGAACCTTCAAAGCAGGAGTCCACAGAAAACTATGAAATGACAGCAGAGTTGGATGATCTCACTGAGAAGATCCGAAAAGCTCACCAGGAAACCTTCCCCTCACTCTGCCAGCTGGGAAAATACACTACAGTAAGTATGGTTTGTGACACATACATTCTGGATATGCCTGGATGATGTGGGTTTTGCGTTGGAGGCTTCAGACATTTTAAATAGCTGCAGCCGTAGGTGCACTCCTTGCACCTCCTTACTCATGAAAAAATGCAGGTATGCGTGCAAATACATGCTGAGGAAGAGAAATTGCACTACTTAGCGATATTGTGAGAGACTGTCGGAAGGATTAATCCAGCCAAGAGTCCGTGAGTCAATTACATGCCTCATTCATTAGAAATTTGTTGGCTCCCAAAGATGTGATCTCTGCTTGTGCGTCAGCGGATTACAACTTCGCAGGTGTAGAGGGTTCTTAAATGCTGCTGGATTACTGGTGACGGTCCCAAAGCTACCAAGGTCAAGGAAAATATGAAATGTCTAAATAAACTGGTTTCCAAAATGTTCATTTGTAGTTTATTCCTCTCCCAGTCTACCAAAATATCACAAAGCAGCAAACACTTTTGCTGCTTTTAGAAATGAAAAATCGGCCCCCTATCAAGAAGTTCAGTACTGTGGGAATTTCTTGAGAGGATGAGTCAGGGAAATAAATCTTTTCTATACATATATATGTTGCTAAATACAGGGAAGGTCAGTGATATAGACTGATCTCAGAGAGAAAATTCAATGTCAAGTTTGCAAATGCAGTAATAAAACAGATGCTTAAAAATAAATGTTAGGTAACATTTAGAGTCCTGTTGGTAGAGGAATGACTTTGCTGGTCTGGTCTTGCTGTCAGTTGTAGCAGAGGGATGTGCAGAAGGTCCTGAAGTAGTCAAGTGTGCGCTCTCACTGCTGAAGCTGGGACTTCAGGAGCGGCATGGCTGGGGCAAGGAGACATCTGCTTCCACAGTCCTTGTCCTCCATGGTTCCCCAGTTGGAGAGCTGGGACCAAGCCCCAGAGGCCAGGTGAAATACCCCTCTCACTGGATTGCTCTTCGTTTTCTGTAAATGCTCTGCTACTGAAACAAACATTAAATTTCTCAAAGAGTAATCTAGGGAAATCCCTGTGTGGCATCAATATTCACTGTTTTACGGCGTACTTGTCTATTTACAAAGTGCAAGGTTCAAAACTCTCAGGTCTAGGTGTAAGACTTTGTATACAAAGTGCAAAAAAAGCAAGCATACATGGTGTGATGTTAGAAAAAAAGCATGGTTTTCATGTTGCTGAAGGTATTTTCACAAACCTTTTTCACATTTAATTTTGAGACCCGCATAAAATCGTTAGTACTGGAGAAGGTGGCTGTCCTCTGCACAATTCTCTGGTGCTATCCCTGCTCCAGTGAGATGTAGTCAGAACAGTCAGTGTGGGTGTGCTGGTAAATATTGCTGTAGCAGGCAAGCACAAGCAGACCCCAAAGGACTAGCGCAGTGTGTGAGGCTGGAAGCTCGAAACAAGCCAGCCGGTGACATAACCGAAGGCAAAGCAGGAGACGGTGGGATCCATAGTGTGTCTTTTCAAGGAAGTTCCTGGGTTAATGCCCTCCACTCCTCCCCGCAGCACGTGCAGTTGCATTCTCAACTTAGAGTGAATCAAATCTTCCAACCAGGCTCTCGCACTTCTGCAAACATGAGAGCACTTCTGAACAAGTGTGAAAAAATCTTCCTCGTTCAAAGACAATGAGTTTATACCTTGCAGAAGAGGTGATCAGATGTCTGCAGCTGGGATGCGTAGCCAGACTGGCATGCGTGCTGGAGTTTATTCCTCACAGGCTGCCTTGCAAATTGCCTGGCTATCCCAGAATAATAATCTGTCGGTATACCTCCCAACGTGAATGTGTCGGTATGTACTTTTGTGTTACCTCTGAGTTAGAAGAGTGCACTGCAGCTGGTGGGATGGTACTTCATACTGGTAATTGCCAACGATCCTGAGGGGTTGAAAGATAACCTGGGCACCTATACGCTTGCATCATGTATTGGATGCTTAAATATTATTCATATTTTAGCTCTTGAAATGATACAAGTGGATGATATTGGAGAGGGTCTTGTTGCATATCACACCCACCACTGGTGCCTTGCTCCTTGGGTTCCTGCTGACCCCCATGGCGAGTTTATGTCCTGTAGCAATTTCAGAGCTCTTACTGAGCTCACCTCGATCTAAGTAACAAACGGATGAATCTTGTCTGTCTATGGGTCCTGAGTAACCGTGAGCTGACCATGCTCTCTGAGGCTGGATATTGGTCGTTTGTATCTCGGACAAGATCGGATAGCTTGGGCAAAGAGATTTCTTGGTTTTATCATTGGTCTGTTGGAAGACCACAGCAGTTAGCTGCATGTGGCTGAAGTCCCTGCCGCTTTGTCATGGTTTGGTACTATACAAGTTGCAATAGCAAAATTATACTGAAAGAGTTATTTTTGGCTTTCCTTGAATCTTTGAGAGAGATACAGCTTCTTTCAACAGCTGTGTCAAAACTAATAGTGGCGGTGCTAAATACCAACTGTCTTCTTGCTGCATTTTCATGGTCTCTATATGAAATGCTGAGTGTTTAAATCTCTCACCTAGCTAAGGTCTAGCGACCACTCCAGCTTTGTAAGTAGGAATAATTCAGTGTTAAGAGCTCATTTTTATGAACACTGTCTCTGCCCAGCTGTGGAAGGGACAGAGTACCGCTGGGGCTGGAGTAAGGGTGATCTTCATCTCCAGCTGCCTGTCAGCCCAGGAGCAGGGGAGAAGCCTTTCTGCAGCGGCAGAGGATCCAGGAGGATCCGGGAGGTGGAAGGTGTGTGTGCTGGTTGGAGGAGCGCAGCTTCGGTGCTTGGGCAACACCACCAGCTGCTGATCAAACAGCAGGACTCGGGCAATAATCTTTCCTTTTGAGACACTTGAAATAGAGACCAGAAGTCAAAAAATAAGGAGCACACAGCCCTTTTTCTAAATTCTGGATCCAAGCAGAGCTAGAAGCCTAGGCCGCTCTACTTTTCTTGGTAGTAACAAGCTAGTACAGATAGAAGATTGCCACCAGTCCTGCTTTTATGCCCGGTTCTGCAGGCTAGCAGTCAGTGAAGCATGGTGCGCTCACACTGCAGAGCATACAGATTGCTTTTGTAACCTTCGAGTTTTTTATTTAATTCTTTAAGCGGGAGGTGAGAAGTGAATGCATTGAATCGATGTGGATTCACTTGACTTTCATGAGCTTTGCACTTGCGTACTGATAGAGATGGTGGATGGAAGAAACCGTTCTGCAAGCATAGCCCCTGTTCGCCTTCGGTTACGTGATTGTTCAGACTGATTTTAAACATGATTTTGTTTGTTGCTAAAAAGAGCAAAGAATTTTAAGTGTAAGAGAGTGGAGTAAAAAAGACCTTGCAGAGATACGGTCATAAAAAAACATGTTCAGACATTTGGCTTGCATATCTGCCTCCTCTAGCTCTCAAGCACTGCAGCCCGCATTTCCCAGAGGGAGAGGTTACATGGTGATTTTTTTTCCCCCATTGTGCATTTTTACCTGTTCAAAAACAGTTTTGGAGAAGCATTTTCAATTATGTTTTTTTATATCCATCTGCTCTTTAAAAAGAAAAAGTGTCCCTATCTGTAATAATTACCATACTTTGCATAGTTAATAAAAGTCTACTTAAAATAATGGGAGAACAGCACTCGTATTAAATTCCCTGGGTCATTTGACTTAACAGTTACATTTGGTGTGCAGTGGCAAGTATAGTTCTGCCGATGATGAGAATCAGCAAGCTGTTTAAACGTAATGGATTTCAAAAGTCCATCATAAATAGATCTGTTTTATTACTGTCATCCAGGTAAGAGAGAGTGCCTTAGTAATTTCTCTGGAGATGTCATACTTTATGGTATAATTGAGTGTAACTATACTGCTTGTCCCTCGAGACTGGTGTTATTTGTAAGTCTACAGCTGTGTTACATCCAGCCTCATGATAAAGGGAGGATAAAACAGAAAATAGTTTTGACTCTGCAGACCCTTGCTGTGGGTTCTCCTGGGTTGCTCTTGGCTGGCTGGAAGCGAAGAGGTTTTGCATCTCAGCGACATTTTGTCCTTTGTAAGTGCTGGGCTTAGAAGTTACACAGCTATTGTTTTGTGCCATTGCAGAGGAATCTATCTATCTATCTGTATGTATGTATGTATATATCTATCTCCTGATGCTCGGACTGAGCAGAGAAGTGCGCTGTGGTCCTCGGTGTACTCGCTGGAGCTGGAGTGCATTGCTGCTTTTACTAAAGAGGCATAGCAAGTGTTCCTGATTAGGGCAGAGTGCCCCTGTGAGCCTTGTTTCCTTTGTAAAGTGGATTTTAAAGACAGTAGGGATTCTGCTACTGTGTATGTTTCTGTGAGTACCTCATCCTGTATCATTAATATGGAGATAGAGCAGCCTGCAATGAAAAAACAAAAATGATGGAAAAAATGGGATCAATTTATGTGGCAAAAATGGCTGTTTAATTGGATTTCATAGCAAGGTTGGGCTTTTCTACTGATAAAGATGCCACTAGGGTGTATTACAGTATTGTTCCACCATATGTACGCTGGTGCAAAGGCCTGAAAAACATGCAAGGCTGCTCTTGGAAAAGACACCCAAAAAACTGCTTCAGTAAAATATTCAGGAAAAGTCATAGTGTCTGCATCTTTTTCACAGCATGGTTAGAGGAGATCCCCAGGCAAATTTAATCAGAAGAGTTTCTGTTTCTGTCATGCATTTTATTAACCCCATATTTTACTGTTCAACCTAGACATTGATATTGAGTCAGTTTTGGTTTTACATATTCAGAAAAGCTGCTAAAAATCTAGCTATTCTCCATGACGCTTGCAACTACATTCATTACCAAATAAAATGTTAAAAGTCTTTCCATTTGTAGCATCTCAAAGATAATGTGTAAACCACATTAGCTCCAACGCTGAGGAATCTGGCACCCGGTGTAATAAAACACCCAGTTATTTTTTATTTTATTAACTGCCCCTTCTCTTCAGTTTGCATAATAGTGAGTTAGATTTACATTTGTTAAGACGGCCGTGCATTACTCTTAATAGAAGACATGTCAAACTTCCCGTTGCCAGTACTGCAGCATGATAAAGTAACCTCATATGATACTGATGAAGATTTCGTTCACACTTGCTGGTTTCATGCAACGTCTTTTTTTCCAGATGGATACCCTATTGTGAAATGATTTCCTGCTTTAGGCTCTGCTTTGTGTAGCTCTCCACTATGCCATCTTTCTATGAACTGGATAAACTGCCTATTAAATTTAATTACAGCCTGAATGACTGCACATCTTGATCTTATTTTTCCTCCAATGTACTGTATTTCACCAAGGTCCTTGAGGATGAAATAAAATAAATCTGAAGGATGCATACACCAGTAGCCAAAAGAAATGTTTCAAAGGGCATTACAATGACTGTTAACCCATTAGTTTTGGACCATTTTGAAGGCAATTCTATAGGTCTGAGGATTATAAAGACATTTTCTCCTATCTTTTCTTCTGTCATTTAAAAAAAACCAAAACAAAATAGAGGAAGTTCCCAGAATAAAAATTCAAATAGAAATGCTGAAGTTAATTTCTTATCCCTTAAAAAGAGGGGGAGCAAGGCAGAGCATGTGTACATCTTCAGTCTTCAGCATGGTTAGCATTTATTTTTTGCAATAAGGGCCTAATGTAAATATTACCAGCTCATACCTCCACCCTGTCACAAGTGAGTGTCGGACTGGTGACACCCTTGGGACCCGTCAGGACTTTCCCCTTTGTGACTGACGGTGATTGTGGCGACTGCTAAGGCAGCCCCGGGAGCGGGTGACAGAGCATCACAGCCAGGCTGAGCTCGCGCCACATCCCCTCATCAACCTCTTCGGGCCCTGTGTCCTTCCCATGAACCAAAGAAACCTGATGGCTTCAAAGGTTTCCAAGGAGGTGGATGGCCTCACCATCAGCAGCGATGGTGGCAGGGTCTCTAGAGATGTTTCCTCCAAGAAAGTGTGATCTGTGTAAACGGAATGCTTTTTGGTGGCTATTTATCTGCCGTGTCTGTTAGACTTTTAGGTTGAGTCTCCTCTCATTTGACTTCAATTTTAAAGTTAATTTAAAATTTTCAACCAGCTAAGACTAAGGCAGCTAATCACATCAGCTTCCTCTGCAGCTGGGGGGAAAGCTGCCATCTGAGGGGATTTTCTCTTACCTGCCTTAAGTACTTATCTGGAGTGGGTGGGCTTTTTTTTGGAGATGCCTCTCTCTTTCTTGATTTGTCAACAAGCTCAGATGAGACGTGGAAGAGAGAAACTCTGCCTTTGTTTTTCTGTGGTTGCAGCTCAGCACCTTTTGCAAATTCATTACCAGCATATTTTTACAGGTAAAATTCCTCTTGCAATGAAGAGGATACCCCAGACGCTGAAGGCAGCTGCAATGCACACTCAACCTGGTGGTTCTTGAGATAGTGGCGGGGACCATTGCGCTGGCTGCATCCCAAACAGCATTGGATGAAATGCCGGCAAAATGGGAATATGCTGCATTCTGGGGAAGGAGGAGAGGGTCCTTGGGTATTTCAGAGCACCATCGTTATCTGTTTCTTGTCACCCCGTGGGAATCGCGGGTGGGTTGGACACAACTCACCAGGTCTCCCCATGCCCCCATCTTTTGTTGGACTAGCATCAAATAGATCACAGTAACTTTTGAGTCAGCTGGTTCTTGGGTGACGTGTTTAACTTTTTCAAGGGTTAAGTGGTTCTTCTGAGTGTATGAAAGCATGAGTTTGTTCACAAACTTAACAGAGATTTGCTATGCATCCTAGCAAATTACGGACTTTTGGATTAAGAGACATGAATATATGGAAACAGCCTCTGAAAGATGCAGCTGGAATGTCCTTGTAACACTCCAAACAGTAGGGTATATGTTGGATGCATCGTCAAATGGGCATATAGCATTCATCAGCGTACATGGTGTTTTTCCTAACGTCGTGTAAAGAAATGCTCTTTAATTCATGAGAGGCTGTAGCTTGAGAAAGCTGTAAAACTCTTGCAGAGCCACAGAGCAGATAAATTAAGTAGAACTAATTTGCTAAGACCTTAAATATGTGAAACTATGTTCCAAATATTGTGCTGCTTTTTCCAGAAGAGGACCCGATATTCTTGTTCCACTGTTCATTTATATTTTCTGGGGTACAACTGTAAATTGTCTCTCTCAATGCACTTATTATATAATGGCAAGGAAGAATAATGATAGTGGCATTTGGAAATGTTTAAGTTCATTTGTATTCCTTGTACAGATGGCCTCTGCAATCATAAGTAGCAGAGAAATATCCAAGGAATTTTCAGGCGATTAATCCAAGTTTGAAACCAGCATCATCCCAACAGCAAGCTGCAGAAAATGCCTGGAATGTTAATAGAAAGTGCTTCTGGAAGGAATGCTCGGTTATTGTTTCTTTCCCTTGAAAACCATTTACTGAAAGGGACGTTGTTGATTTATGGTGCCTTCTGTCTGTCTTTCCAGAACTCCAGCGCAGATCATCGGGTTCGACTGGATCTCGGGCTTTGGGACAAATTCAGTGAACTTGCAACAAAGTGCATTATTAAAATAGTGGAATTTGCAAAGCGATTGCCAGGCTTTACAAGTTTGACCATTGCAGACCAGATAACTCTACTTAAGGCAGCCTGCCTGGATATACTGGTATGTATTTTTAACATATTGTTATACTAGTAATGTATTTTCTATTGCTGTTTTTACTGTAATTGACAGGGAGAGGGGGTCAAATACTACCCTGGTCTTATGGTTGCAAAATTGAACTTAACGGGTAGTCCAGTATGGTCACGAGTGGAGTCTAGCACGTCTACAGACGCGTGTTATATGGGATTAGCATACTTTTCAAAATATGTAGTAAGTGGTTAAAGTTTGTGGATTTCAGTATAGTTGCAAGAAGGGCACATTTTGGTATTGTGGCAGTAACTTGAAATACGTGCAACTTTGGAAAAATTTCCTTATTGTTAACACTGAAGAGAGATCCGATTCTCTTTTCTTCCTCCTTCCTCCTCCCTCCAAAACATAACGCTCTGTATAAAGGATACCTAGAAAGACAGTCCGCTGTGTAATGTTTTAGGAACGTGCTGTTCCTGTGGTCATGAGGTAATTTGAGGAACAAGACACAAATCTTCAAAGCAAGGATTTTGCAGGTTGTGGAGGGGAACCTGGTGCGCCTGGAGCCCAGCAGGCGCAAGCCTCTGGCGTGCAGAACCCCTGCTTTCACCAGTGCTGCAGGCACCTCTGGAAGTGGATGCTGTAGTGGACGCCGTACGGATTTTAGCTAAATGTCATTTCATTTTAAATAGGCAAGCATACAACCTGCAGCAGGGAACTGCGCAGATGGGCTTGGAGTTTTTTCTCCAGACCTTGCCACTATGTCAAGGCAAGCTGTCTTCCCTCCCTTTGTCTTTGGTTGTTTCTGTCACACTGACCTTCAGAGGAACCCTCTGGGATCTCAGCATTTCTTTATCAAGACCTTAGAGGTCTTCAGGCTTTTAGTTGCAAATGCGCTTCTTATTCTTGGTCGTAGCAGTAACTTTCAGTAAAACAGTTAGTGTTTTCAACATGTTTTAAACATATTTTAAATGTTTTCTTCTGAGCACAAACCTCAGGTCTTCACTGAGCCTAGCATGGCCAAGAAGCCCGTTGTAGGATGGCTACTGTAGGTATATTTTTTGGCATGACACAGGAGTTTAAGCTAGGGAATTTGAAGTAATTAATCTTGGAATTTCTAAAAGTGCATTGCTTCAAACAGGATCATATTGAGGAGGACGTTAACTGCTGTGACCTTTTCCTCTTGTTTTGTCAAAAGCTATTTTGAAGAATCGCATCTAGAGGATGCGATTGATGAAGGAGGAAGAGGGGTGGGAGAGGGGCAGGGATATCGTTCTCCGGCTTGTAAAAAAAAGAAAAGGAAGGTTGAGGTCACCCTGTTGTGCTCAAGGTTCACCTCTCGTCCCCTTCATCCAGGCACTCATTCAGACTTGGCCACCTCATCATTACTGTGCATGGTCCCTGTGAGGGGCAGGGCTGTTCATTACCAATTGCACGCCTGTCGTTACCAGCTCTGTCCTGATAAGACACAGTTACGTTCCCCTTACACCAAAAGGCATACAGCGATCGATAAACTGTGGCGTTGCCTCAAGTGTATTCTGCCAGAGGTATGGGATGGGAACTGCTTTATGCTTTGCTGTTGTAACCAGTAACAAATAGTTAATACAGAAACTATTCAAAAATGGTGGGGACAAGTCAGGATATAGCAAGAATCTGTGCGTCCAAACTCTTTACCCCTAAAACTTCAGCCCTTAAGCTGCCACCTGCTATTTGTTGCTGCTGTGCCCTACCTCCATAGCTGCTGGAAAAAAACATACCCTAATTCTGTAATCGCTCAGGATCCCGTGAGCCCCTGGCGCTCTTTGTTGGGGTGGGTAGTGGCAGCTTACCCCAGGAGCATGCACAGCCCCTGTGGCACAGAGCCTCCCCGGGAGCTCTGCTCGCCGCTTGCATCGCCAACACTGGCTGGACAATATCAGGTATTTAGGGGTAGCCTTTCTGCTAGGGGTTTTATCTGAAGTGCATAGATAAAGGCACTTGACAGCCTTTGATCAAAGTGACTAAATAAAAGCCTAGTTGCCAGATGAGAAAAAGAATAATGAAGCAGGTGGTAAATTGTGACTTTATTTCAACTAATTAACAGATAGAAAGGCTTGATTCTTTAATACAATTCACCACTTTTACTTTGTGGCCATGTGGCAACCTTCAAGCTCTAGTTACAAACTTTATTGAGACCTGTCATTCCCGACCGCCTGCGCATTGTCTTTTTTATTTTTCACGAAGCCGGAGAAGGTGACACATGTGAGCGAGCAGGGTGTAACAAGTGCCATAGCTACCCATAGCAGGGAGGAGCTGAGGATTTTCAAAAATCAGGAGCAGATAAGACATGGTTGCCATGAAGAGTCCTAACTTTCCTGCGCGACATTTACACAAGCTTTATGCGACTATTTTATGTGCTGCTTAAAAAGAAAAAGGGATAATTAGCATGAGCACAGTAATGCATAGTGTGCATGCTGTCTGGGAAATGCCCACATCCATTAAACCAACATCACCTGCACATAATCGGAATTGCCGATTGCAGCTCTGTATCTTTATTTAAGCTGAATTTCAGTACTTGGAGGAGTGTTTTAATAGTGCATATTTCCCCCCCCAGCAAGCTAATTCTCCTAATTATGAGGTGTGTTTCGAATGTTTTATTTTGTGCATTGAGACACGGAGTGAACACTGTTCCCCCTCCTGCTGCATGAGCACCCGCTGCCGGTGCCTGCCTGTGGTCTGCTATGTGAGCACTGCCCGGCATGGGCGTGAGCCTCGCCGGTGCACACTCACCATCCCGCTGCTGCGCGATCTCCTGGATGCGTCGCCGGAGCTGTGGCACGCGGGAGGATCAGCATGGGGCTGCCAGCCCAGCCAGGTAGGGTGGCCAGGCTCCCCCCACAGCAGGACCCCAGTTCACTGCCCACCCAACAGCGCTGTCTCTGGGCTGTGGGGAGTCTTAAGCATCTCTAGACCCTGCTAAGGGCTCTGCTCAGTTGGTTCCTGTGGCCGTGGATGCTTAAACCCCCCTTAAACAGGCTGACAAAGGAAATGGTGCCAGGAACTCGGTAAACTCCGCTGTGTATAGGCCAGAGAATTGTTTTATATACAAACAAACAAAATCACTGGAAGGAAAGTAACATCAAGCCTCGCAAGGCAGCTGAAGGCGCCGACTGAGGATGGTGGAATTTATATCTGCTCTGGTGCCAAAAGTTTCAGGGATAAATACTACTAAAATTCAGTCAGTAACCCTCGTAAAAGCGAGCGCTTCTGGCCCGGCAGCGGTCGAGCATCCCCAGACTTGCCGAGCTTCAGCAAAATGAAGGTGGAAAGAGTCCAGAGTCCAGCCTGTCTTAAATCTGATGGATAAAAACCTGAGAAGTCCGTGAACACTAATCCTTAATAACGTCATTTTTGCTTTCTGTTGTAAAACCCTGCGTGTTAGTGCTAGGAAGGCTTTGGTGTGTGCGGAATAACCCGTGCTGGTGGGGTATGGCAGCGCCGTGGAGGCTTTTTCATTGTTTAAGAGTCACCTGCTTGGGTTTCTCCTCTCGGGAAGCTGTCCCAGCCAGCTAAGGCAGCTAGCGTGTAACAACAGCATTTCTTAAAAAAAGCCCAGCTTGCCTTAACAAATCTGTTTAAAATGAGTAACAATTCAATGGTAGCAACAATTTTGTAAATGCGACTTTCTGGATGGTTTTGTGTGACCCGTAGGGTTTTTGCTTTGCGATTTGTAACTGGCTCGTAGGAACCCCAGATACTTTAAGATATAAATATTGCTTAAAACAAAGGGTCCTTTAATCATGGGCAAGAACCTTATTTATGGCTGCAAGTGGCATTTAAGATCAGAGTGACAACTAAAATACTTGGCTTGGTTACAAAATCTAAACAACATTGAGGACATTAGGAGGATGTCTTCTAGACAGCAGTTCAGTTTAAAATGGAGAAAGATACCACGATTTCTTATTTTGAAGTGCTGACATTTCCCATATGTTCTTCAGTGACTATGAGCTTGAAATCAGCTTCACTTTGACACTGGAAGTTTGCCCAAGAAAGGTTTAGCAATATCCATGGCGTTTCGCAGATCTTGATGAAGGACACAAATTTAAAAAAAAAAAACATGTCAAATTATCTGTCTCGGCGTTTAATAGCAGCGTGTTGTGGGATAATGTCAGAGGAATGCAGGAGGAACCTGAGACCCGATTACTGCAGTCAAGCTGAGTGCATTGCAGAAAACACATAGTTGAGCTTCAGCTGTGCCAGTGCCCAGCAGAGCTGCTGCAGGCTCCTTCAGCTGACGGCTGGCGCAGCATTTAGGCATGGAAGCCTGAAGTCTGCCTTTTGCAAAAAGCCATCCTGCTTGCTGCCTAAGCCTGGAAGTAGTTAAATTCCACGGGAACTTTATGTTTTAATTACAAATTTTGCAAGGCCCCTGGAAGTCTTTTTCTGTGCATGCCCACAGGGGCTCTAGGCCAAGTAACCTAACCCCAAATTCATTCCCGATGAGGATCCAGCCTGGAAGTCTTCCTCTGTGTTAGCCCTGGGGGGCGGTGATCTGGTAGGTCTTTGCTGAGCACCCCCAGCACACACCCCCAAATGGAGTGGGGCTTTCGGCACCGGGGGGTGAGCACAGGGAGCTTCGCAGCGAGGGGCCCAGCAGCCTGTTGTATGGCGGGAGGTGCACGTTCAGCCTCCGGGTTGTTTGGGGGGACCGCTCCGGGGCACCCCAGTCCCTCTGGGCCAGGAGTCCCTGGGCGGTGGGGCACTGGCAGCCAATATCCAGACTTGCCCTGGGAGGGAGGATACAGAGGAACCATTTCTGCCAGCCCTGCTTGGGCAGCTGCTGGGGAGGCTGCAGGCAGCCTTCGGGAGTCACCACTGAGTTGCCCAAATTAGTTCCAAGTCCTGCTCCGCTAATTTGTTGGGCTGAGAGTCCTGAGGGTGTGGAGGAGGGAGCTCTCACTGCTAAGGCTTAGCAATTAAAATAGCACCGGAATAAAAGGGACTGCCTGTTTCTCTTGCATGCCATGAGAGAAGTGAACCAAGTAGCTCTTGGGTTTCTCAATAAATACGCAAAGTTTTCAAACCTTGCTTTTCTTGAAAACACCAAACCCTGCATGTTTCTTCTCCTTTCTGTACAATCCTTTTGATGATGTAAAAGGATAACCAACAGCGAACTTTAGGGGAGAGAACTGCCAATGGTTACTGGCAGTGCAGAATATGGTAAACATGCTGTCTCTTATTGACAGTGCCATGCTTTATAATGTTAATTTCTGCTAATAATCCTGAAATACACTTTGGCTATTACACAAAACCTTTAGAGTTACAAGCAGCCTTTTAAGATCACTTATATTAGTGGGGAATTTGTGGTCAGTGAAGAATTTGAGTGCTGTGCATTTGTATTTGTGCCTCTCTTGGTCATTGATTCAAGTGATTTCAAGAGCTTTTTCTAATTCAGGGACAGGGGTACGATGTGAAACATGCCTGTCCAACCACATAGAGTCTCAGTGCTTCAGTGTATACCACAATGTGAGATAAGATTATTGGTGAGATAGAAAATGGTTGGAGAGCCTTCTGCAGAAATGCACCCTATTAAGTCTCTTACTGAGGAATTTAGGAAGAGAAATAAAAGCTTCCCTAGCTTCCCTGTAGGTCTCTTACATGCCATGTCCTCCTCATTCTCCTCCCTGCTTATTTGGAGCAGTGTTGCCAGGGAAAGATGAAAGTGGGAGAACCAAGCCCAGACTGGTCAGCTGCCAAATGCTAGGGCCTCTGACTCAGAGCTTCGGCAGCTATAGGAATAATTAAAATTCTCCCTGTGCTCACTTACATTGCTGTAAATCTTTTTTGTTGAATCTTTAAAACAAAGTAGGATGGCTGTATGGGAAATAAATACAGTCAAGCCCTGAAAAAATATGCCTGTAGTCTTAGCCCAGCTAATTAGCTGAACTTCTGGGAGATTTTATTTTAGTTTAGTTTAGGGATAAGCCTTCTCCCACCTCTGATTATTTTAAGCATTAAGCATTGATACATATAACAGAAATATGTCAACATGATGGACATATCTTTTATTTGAGCTTTTGTTTGAAGGCAGTGTTCGTTAATAGCAGCTGTACAAATGAGCCTGTGCCGTACGGAGCCTGTCGTGGACACATCCTGGGTTTGCTCTGAGACGCGAAAGCATTCAGGCATGCAGTCTCTCCGGCCGGGCTGCCGCTGCACCTCTGCTGTGACAGCACTCTTGATGCTGCAGTTACCCCAGAGGCGGTTACTAACAAAATGCAGAGCATCCTCAGTGTTTTATTCACGCGTCTTGAATTGCTCCGTGTCCAGAGGTGTGAATCCCCATCCTCCCCTCGAACACTCTTTCATCTGGGGTCAGTGCTGGGTGGCTGCCTGCACACAAGTTAACTTGCCAAAACCAACACTGCCTGGGCTTGCGAAGAAGTGAGTGACACCGTCAGCAGCGGGAAGTTATGCTTTGCAGCAGGCAGGCGGGGTGTGCACCCCTACCAGCACTGCCCAGGGCCGGGGATGGGGGAAGCGCCAGAGCCTCAGGGAAGTCTGGAGGGCAACCAGCTGGCAAGGAGGTTTGGCATTACAGCCCAAGGAAGTAGCAACAACCGTAAAAGAAGAAAAGGTGGGCCAACTCCTCAGCTGCTGGCCGGGCTGCCGGCAGCCCCGCGTACTGCTGTGTGGAGGTTCAAAGTTTGATAATCCGCTGAGGTGTGAGCTCCGAGGCTGGCAAGGCAAGCAGCGCTCCATGGAGACTGTAACTGCTCGGGAGATGGAGGGCTTTGCACTGCTCTCTGGGGAGCTCACACCGGGGTTGTGCTCACATAGTGGCGTTTTCCTATCTGCTGCCACAGAAGGAAGGGCGGCACCCTAAAGCACACCTTACGTTCTGCCTCTTTCACCGACTCACAGCTGTCCACACTCCCACAAGGTAACGCAGAGACACTTTGTCCCTACCAAAGACACAACGCAGAGAAGCACTGTCATGCAAAACTGATCCCCAAAATCAATGAAATACATGTATGTTCGAAGAGGCGAGGTATTTTTATGATCTTGCTGGATCAGATCAGCAGTGCAATGGTGTTTTATAGTTGGGTGCATGTAGCATACTAATTAAAGAGTGGTTTACATGAATATTATGGTAATGCTGGTGAGCTAAGTGGTGAGAATTGCATAGCAGTTTTGATTATTTCCTAACTAGGGGGAAAATTTCTGTTTTTCAATGTCTGTTATAAAAAATACCCATAGTCAATTGCGTATATTTATGTTGTACCAGAGAATTTTTGTGCTACTAGAACTGAACAAACTGGAGTTTGATTTCAGATTGTTTTGACATGACCATGTACCACAGCTCCGTGGGTCGTTTGCCACATCGCAAAAATGCAACAAACCTCTTCATGGATTGAATTCTTCAGATTTCTTTTTTTTTTGTCCTTCCACAGATCCTTAGAATTTGCACAAGATATACACCAGAACAAGACACCATGACGTTTTCAGATGGCCTTACCCTAAACCGAACTCAGATGCACAATGCCGGATTTGGCCCACTGACTGATCTCGTGTTCACGTTTGCCAACCAGCTCCTGCCTTTGGAAATGGATGATACAGAAACAGGTCTCCTTAGTGCCATCTGCTTAATCTGTGGAGGTATCGTACATCATGAACTCGGATGCATTTGAAAAGGACAGACACGATAAGATCTTCATTTATGTTTTACTTGTTTTGCTTTCCTGTACTAAAATATATAAAAAAATATATATGTAATATTATTATATATGCTCTATAAACCACTTAACACTAACGGTTTGTTTTCCACTGGCGATAGTTATTGGTGTTACTACTGATATCTTTTTAAATGAATCAAATCATTCTGTCAAGCAACTGGTCCTATTATTTGCCTGATAAAGGACTAAAGGGTATATCCTGCTGCATGTTTTTATAAGTGGTATATGGGTTCCTGTATGAATGACCTTTGTTACGGCAAGATGCCCATTACGCAGCTTTTACTCATAAATACAATTGCATGCGTATGCATATAGTTACATTCATACAGAAGTCATTGGTGATAAATTTCTTTAGAAAAAATAAATTATACTAAAACATTAACATAGGGGCACTGATGACATGATTTGGAGGGTGCTGATGACAACTTGAAAGGGACATTGTCAAGTAAAATCAGGTAAAATCGTGGTTTTAAAATACAAAAAAAAAAGTCTCAGATCATTTCCAAAATCCTCTGTAAATTTGTTATTTTAATCACCTAGTCTCTCTCCTCCTTGGCAAAATCTGGACTAGCAATAGAAACACTCCTTGTTTAGTTGGGCCATTTTGTTGAAATACAAACTGGGTGCTACTAGAGAATGCTACTAGAGTCAGTCTGTGTTGACAGTGGCCCTTTAATTCAAAACCGTTCTGATTTTATGTGTCTCTAACCATAACCCATCAAAAGCATTGATGGGTTCTGAGATGCCATTAGTATGTGACTGGTGCATCCTGGTTTATGGGTGACGTTTGTTGTCACTCAAGCTAGCACTGCCATCTGCTGATACCTGATGGTAACTCACTTTAGTTCAGTATTGATACAAAAAATAAATTGGCTGTAATCTCTTTGTATACGTAGGTAGCTTATCAGTGATGCGAACTGGTAATTCTGGGCCATTCAAATGACAAACCTTTCCAGTTACCAAGGAAAAATGAATCTAAGTTTCAGAACACCATGGTTTATCCTCTTCCTGTGGAATACTCACTACAGAGTGTGGGTCATAAGTGGAGAGAAAGATGAAATTCATGGAGTTCTAATCAAGAACATGGGGGAGCTTCTGAGATTTGGAAGCTCCTGGAGGCTTCTGTGATTTGGAGTTTAAAAAAAAAATAATTTAAAATCATACAAGTGATATGATACTTTTCTACAGATCGCCAGGACCTTGAAGAACCAGTGAAAGTGGATAAGCTTCAGGAACCATTGCTTGAAGCACTGAAAATTTATATCCGAAAGAGACGACCCAACAAGCCTCATATGTTCCCAAAGATCTTAATGAAAATCACAGATCTTCGTAGCATCAGTGCAAAAGGTACAGTGTCTGCCAATAATTCAGCAATAGTGTCAGTGCTACATTTCAGAGGAAACTGGCCTAGAGTCCTGGGTTGTTATTTTTTAACATATCTAAGAAAGGTCCTTGTGACCTTTCTCTTCCCTTCTTCTTTATGTGACTCCCATGTTTAAATTGGTTCTGCTTTAAACATACGTGGTGCTACATTCTTCATGCAACTTACAGTGAAAAGGATGTCTTGGGTATAAGTGGGTTAGCAAATCATTAGCAAGAACTTTTTGTTAGTCATTTTAAGACAAGATAAAACCCTGAGTTAAACCTTTGTTAATGTTTACAAGGGGGTGCGGGTCAACATGTACTTTGTATCACTAATGGCTTTCAAAAAAACCAAAGGCTGTTTACAGGCAGCAGAACACACTTGTGCATCCAAAATTCCCCTCAACTGTGGTCTGACGTAGTGAAGATTTAGAACTGATTTGATCCAGGATTTTGGAGATTCAGCGCCTCTAATCCAAACTAACCATGCTTACACAGGGATCAATTTTAACATTTTGTGTAGTCGTGTATGTGATTGATTGATCGTGTGAAACACACACAGTCTAAGCGCCATCCCATAAATTCTCTAACGCAGGGGTATAGTTGAATACTGTAATTTTGTGAGAGAGGTTCCCCGTTTAGTGCTTTGTCCCTCGGTGTGTACAGCCGGAGCGGGGGGGCTGTTCTCCAGCTCGCCGGGACCGTCAGCGCTGTAGCAGCCTCTGTGCAGGCCCGTTCTGCCCTGTGCTCTGGCTTTGAAGGGGACTGTACTCCTTCCATTTGCATACCCCTGTATCTCCCCAAGACCCAATTTCAGACGTGTCCAGCTGTTTCATATGTGTTCACCTCCAGACTTCTGGGGAGCTGTATGGGAGACGTACCAGCCTGCATACAGAGAGTCTAAAGTGCTACAATTCTTATTTTTTGCAGTGGTTCATGCAGTTCCATTTTCTTACTGTGCTTACTCAGCTACAGATTTGCTGCCCCGATAGATAAGCAAGCACATGAGCCTGTATGTATGGGTACCTAGGTAGCTATAGATTGGATTTATGCTTTTGAAAAAATTACCAATTTCATTTGACATGGTTTTTGAGAAGACTTGAGGGAAAAAAAACAGCAGTTAAATCACTCAAATAAATACCCTTGTTTTACATTAAAACCTGAACTGTTATACTTTAAACAATATATATCTAGGTTAAAAAGACTAAGCTATATTTATAAAAAGAAGTGAGCAATTTAATTGAATTGATTAGTACCAAAAGAATAATTTAGAAGGGAAACACCAGAGCTGGAAGCAAAAGTATCCTAAAAAGGAACCACTTACCAGGTTATCTAAAGCTTGCCAGTTATCCTCAAGTAAAGCATGCTCCATCCAACTGCAGCTACAAAATAAACTTACAGCAGTACTGAGCTATAAAAATATTTAGGGGAGGCCTTTCGTTCTACTGTTCTTGCTTGTGGGAAATCTATTTCCACTTTCCTGCTTTTTTGCCAGAGCCCTCCAGCTCCTCAAGAACACTGCTCTCTCTCTTTATGTTCAATGCACAAGAAAGGATTCTTCTTTCCATTCTGACATAAGTATTTAATTATATCATTAATGTTTTATAGTAAAACTAAATCATGCCAAAGGACTGGTGATGTCCTGGAGGGGTGGATGTGTCTTGAGTTTCATTTGAAAAGATATATGTTAGAGGATAATGACTCTTGATGGTACATGATCCCTGAAAGCAATTACCAAAGTAAGCATGAACTGAAAAGACTGAGAATGTCCCCTTATGCTAAAGTTCCTGATACCGCTACGTTCTTCTGTGGCATTAGAAGTATTGTAACACAAGAGTTAAGCGTTCATAGGACTGCAGCAAGAGACCATCTTCTGAGTTCTCTTATCCCAGTGTTAAATTGGAAGTTTGCACGACCTGAAAAAATACTGTGGCTCTACACTGGAATAACCACACAAACACTTGGTACTGAACTGACCTACTCTGTGACAGCAGAAAGCAGACATTTAACGTGGCCAAATTCAGTTCAACACTGCTCTGACTACAGATGGTTTTCAGAGGAACTTTCAGAATAATTCTGCATTAATTTCTTTCCAATTATAGTGCTTGCCCCTTTGTTCCTAACAGTTATTTAAGAGTCTTTTTAATCAGCATTCACTTGCAAAGTTGGTCATTGCCTGCGTAGATGATTTTTGAAGCTCCTCAGTTAAGGCATGAACATAAGCACCCCCTTCCACTCTGGGGTTACCACTGTGACTGACAGCGAGCTCTCGCCAGCATGGACATCGCAGCGGCACAGATAAGCAGAATATATCCAAAAGTTCTCTCCTCTGGAATGTTTCTTCAATAACCAGGCTATTTTCTCTTCAGTTTTGTTGGCTCTTCTTGCCTTCCTTCACTTTTAAAAAGCACAGATTCCTATTCTGTTAGACTCAAATGTTAAGATGATCAGGAATCCTATGCAACACTTTAGACCAGATATTTGAACTTGGAGGTTTATGGCTATAAATTGTCTGACTTTATCCTGATAAGAAAAATCTTTTTCCCGTCAGCAGCAAAATATGTAAAGCGCATCCATGCCTCAGTGTGGAACAGAATCTTCACTGTATAGCCTCACTTTATTTGAGGTGTAATTCCAAAATACTCCTGTCTCTTTATGGTCCTCGCCACTCAGTAGCTGAATGTTTATTAACTTACTTTCAGTCCTTCAGCTGTATCGCTTGTTTACAACAGAATGTTGTGCTTACTTACTTAAGCTCTATTAGTGTTACTGCTGACTGGCTTAGGGCTTTCTGAACATGGCTTGCTTATCGTGATAAGCACCAGCAGTGCAGAGGAACTCCAGCAGCTGAACCCTGCTGCTTTACTGATCAGGCTTCTCCCAGTTAACAGCCTTTCTTTTCCCTGAGAAGTTTTGTGCACCCAGCATTTTAAGGGTTCCTATGTTTGTAGTAACTTACTAATCCCTAAGCAGTTCCCCCAGTGTCAGGCGGGGTCTTTGCCATTTTTTAAATGCAGGCTTCCACTCATGCTGTACCACTGCATGCTACGGAAGCACAGTGCTTCCTGTGAGCACGGAGCTGCTGTCGTGTGCAAGTTGGGAGTGAACTGTGCGATGTCTGCCTGTTCGTTCATACAATCTTCCCTGCGTGCCTGCCATGTTCAAGCAGCCTTAACACTAACACAGCTTAGGAGCACCAGGCACGATTGTGTGGCTTTGCGGTTTGGTTTTTTTTCCCCTAAACTAGTATTAGTTGTTGGCTCACAGTCTGAGTAGTCAGGATTTATGCAGTAATTTTGTTTAATCATCTTATGCACACTAGTCTGCAAAAGCCATCTCTGTATAAAAATACCCATTGTTATGCTTGACAAGGCGAAACACTGAACAGTTGGCTTCAGTTAAGTCAGATGTAAACAGTATTAGTGTTTCTGTGTACTTTTGTGGATAATCAGCACAAGAGAAGTTGCCTGAAAACTACAGAAGGCAGCCTCACAAAAGAAGTATCCATTTGCCTGAATTTGTTCTTTTATAAAACAATGGTTTGTTAAATTCCGATTCTTATGTCACTTCTACATGGGAAAGAAATGTTCTGACTTACATTGCTGCAGTTCTCTTACAGGATTTGCCTCACATATTTAACACAAATCAGCCAGAATTTTTGTCATTCTGTAGTCTTTGGAGATCCAGTACAGATTAAAAACTGTCCAGTATATTCCAATTTATAAAGACATCTTTGTGATCACAGTTGAATTTATTTTTTTGGTATCATTTAATGTCATTTTGGTTCCTTCTATGAAAAGAAGCAGTTCATCCAATTTACCTGTGTTGTAATAGCAGTTGCTATGTCATAATTTCAAATTAATTTGTTAAGGAGGGCTCATCTAATTCCTTTTTCTGGTAACGAATGAAGTAGTTCACTTACGTAATTTTGTGTGCAAGAAGTATAGGACAAGACACCAAATCCATTAAAATAACGTACCCTGAAATTACTAGTGATGATGCTAACAAAAAGGAAATTGTACAAACCATACTAAGGGAAAGGCCTTTTTGTTTTCTTTTTATAGGTGCAGAACGTGTCATTACATTGAAGATGGAAATTCCTGGATCCATGCCACCTCTTATTCAGGAAATGTTGGAGAACTCTGAAGGACATGAACCACTGACACCAACCTCAAATGGAAATACTGCAGAACACAGTCCTAGTATCTCACCTAGTTCAGTGGATAACAGCAATGTCAGTCAATCCCCTATGGTGCAATAAGACACTTTCCAGCTACTTCAGACATTCCTAATACCTTATGTACAGGGATGAAAAGCAAGAAAAACATTTTTACTGCTGCTTAGTTTCTGGACTTAATATATATCTATATATGTATATAGATATAGATAAAAACTCAACAAGGACCAAGAAATTTTCATATGTATCGATATATACTCCTTGCTGTTTAAACTCTTAAAACTAGAAAATGCAAACTTTTGAAACTCTAAATCAGCCATTTCATGCAAAAAAAATAGTTAAGCTTCTGTTTTCTCCTCTGAACATTCAAGATTGCATGGTGACAAGACAGATCTCAAACTTTAAATTCTGGTTGCATTTCTGATGACTTTGTACATACAAATGTATGGCTGTACTTTCTATACTGGATGTTTGGTGCTTTCCTTTTGTCTCTCATACCTAAACCGATCAAGACACCAACCATATGAAATGGACTACTGTACACAGCCAGAAAAGGAAGTTTAAAGGACCGTCTGATTTAGTTTAATATGAAAACTTGTCTTTGATGCCTTCAGTTTGCATTTCCTTCCTTGTAAAAAGTATACAAAAATTCACTGCACTAGCAGAAAAGACATCCGTATCAGCATTAACTGCCAGATCAGTTTTTCAGACATCATTTGTTCCACTGTTAATGTCACTTTAAAATTTAAAGACATGGTTTCTTTCTTACCTGGCTGGTGACCTAGCTACACAATCAACCAACTACATCTCTACAGTAATGATAGCCTCCAAGGCAGAAACACTTTTCAGTGTTACCATGTTTTTGTTTACTTGTTCACAAGCCATTAGGGAAACTTCATGGGATGATAACCAGCAGACTCATTTACAGCTTTTGAATCGGTGAGTCTAGGGTATTTCCTTAAGAATCAACTGCCAGGAATTAGCTGGGTTATCCAGCCTTCCAGGTGCTAGGGAAGTACAGCTAGGACTTCCAGAAACACAAGGAGAGAATCTGCCTTCTTGGCCTTGTTAAATCACCATGAAGCAGAGTGAAAACTGTGGTAGAATGGTTAACAGATTTAAAGTGTCAGTTTCTTAGGTTTCATTTAAAGCACTAGTGGATTTTTTTTTTTTATATATTCTAGCAAGTCTGTGATGTACTTTCACTGGCTCTGTTTGTACATTGAGATTGTTTAACAATGCTTTCTATGTTCATATACTGTTTACCTTTTTCCATGGAGTCTCCTGGCAAAGAATAAAATATATTTATTTTAAAAAAAACAACTGTGTAGAAGTAGTCCCTCTAGACCAAATTTTACACACACACACGGTAGTTTTCCATTTTTTAATGTTTAAACTTCATTTCAAAAAGCAGGTTTGCTGTTTGCAACCATGACAATTAAAATGTGCTTTAGCACAGCTGTCTAGAACATCTCTACAAGCCAGTCAGACAAATACATGACATTTCAATGAGTAAAAAAGAGCATAAAACTGTAGGTGTAAGAACAAAATGTTAAAATGCCTACACACAATAATAAAAACCATCAATTACATTATCACATAAAATAAGTCAAATGTACAAAAGTTTGCGACAGAAGGGACAAAAGGACAACACAAGGTATTTGTTGGAAAACATTTGTGTGCTCTTTGGGCACTTAATTAAACATATCAAAATCATCATCTTCATCAGACTCTGCAAAATATTTAACTTCTTTTCTAGCCCGGCCTGTCCGTGGCTTTGGGGCAGTTTCGGAGGCAAAGCCTGACTGAAAGATTTCCACATCAGAATCCTGGTCAAAAGCAGCCTTCTTGGATTTCTTTAGAAAAGAAAAGAAAAATCAGTTGTGATGCTGTGTATGTTTTCCCTTTTAATATTCAGAATTGAAGGAAGCCTTCTCTAACACCTAATTTCTAAACACACCTAAACCCCATTATCATATTAGCAACCTATAGTAAGAACATCTACCTTTTTTGTAAAGTAATCCATTAGGTTCTTTTTACAAGGCAAAAAGCGCATAGATGGAACTGACCTTGCTGGGTGTTGACTTAGGTGTTTTCTTCCCAGGATTGTATTCACCTTCATTTTCTGAACTGGATGCTTTCCTTTTCTTTGCCCCTCTACCTTTTCCTAGGTGAGAGAATATGGTTTAGCTTTGGTTTTTTCTTTTTTTTTTTTTTTTAAATAAAACTCCAGAGTTCAGCAAACTGAAAAAAAAACCTAGTGAAATTACTTTAGTATGTCTACATGTTAAAGTTCAAATTTAGTTTACAACTCAAGCTTTTTCACAACAGCAGTAAAATACAATATATTTTCTTGTCTCATTTTTAAATCTTTGTTTATACTACTTCTTCCAAAGTTACCATTCACCCTAGCAGTTCAAGCTGTTGGTTCAAGACAGGGACAAACTTCATTAGATCAATGACTTCTAGACTTCTGAAGTACTACAAGTCCTCAGTCACCTTCTGTACTGATTACACAGCATTAATTCACCTTTACTATTTATTAATTTGCTGTTAACCTCAGCTATCAACTCTGGCACATCCTTTACAGACTCCTCTGATTACGCCACTTGGTGTGCTGTGTTGTGAGGGCTCTTGACAACTGAGAACAGGGATACCAAAGAATTAGTATAAAAAAAACAGAAAACATGACTGACTTACTAGAATTACTACCAGAACTTTAGAGACTTGTAAAAAGCTGAGATCAAAGAAAATAAGCAGTATCCAGTAGAACAGATGAACAAAAAAAAAAAAAAAAGAAGTGGTGTGGGGTGGTGGTGGAGGTATTAAATAAATACATTCCCAACAGTGCAGGTCAGATAAAAAGTTCACGCACTGTTTGTCAAGAAAAGTCAGTACACTATATTTGTCACAGAAAAGGCTCATGGCTGAGTAATCTACTAGTGATTAATTTACTAATAAATCAATGTGGTTCTATTTTTAGACAGTAGTTCTGCTTCCTTCTAAAAATAATTGTGAACCTGTGTTGCAGAAAGCACAGATGTGACTGTTGAGCAGCACAGTACCAAAAATCTCTCTTACCTTTGGGTGCTGCAGTCTTCTTTGGAATGCCGAATTCTGAATCTGAGTCAGAGTTTACAGTTTCCACCTTCTTGGCCTTGGGAGCTCTTTTAGGTTTAGGGGGCATATCTAGTTTTGCTGTTGGAAGTTAGAGATACTAAATATGTTAAATTCACATATTGGTTAGAAGTATTAAATTTTATTAGATACTCCAATTACAGCATAAATGGCAGATATTAAAACACGAGGAGAAGCTTCTGTGCTTGGGGAACACATACTTCAGCTTTTATGCTAAAAATGCATGGAATAAACAGGAGGTTTTCTTTGTCATACTCTGAGATGTATCAGTGCATTCAGGAAGTTCCAGTGTTTTTGATTAAATACTTTTTTTTCATCTGTTTGTTTGCACACAAAACAGGTTACCAGTAACTAAAGCAGCAACAGAAGTTCTCCAAGTTGTATCCAAATGTATTTAAAGTATCCATTACAGGTTTTAGATACAGCTTGCTGCTTGTGACATTTTTGCCTTCACAGTGGTACAACTGCAGGACAACCTTCCCCATGATTACTGCAGGAGTATGAGAGACAGTGCATCTGACTCTGTGACATTGTTTTATGTCAATCTTTCTTGGTGAAAAGGAACTTCCAAAAATGCAGAAAGGGCAGGAAGGGAACATATCTGTGGATTTCTTAAAGAATTCTAATTACTGCCACACAACTGGTCTTGCCATCTTTAAAAGACAGTCATTCATTGGTATGTTCACATAACGGATGACAAGGGATAGAATCACAGGATCATTTAGGTTGGAAAAGACCCTTAAGATCATCAGATAATGTGTTCTATATGCTTACAGACGAGTCAGTCTTTTGCAGACCCCTCAGATAGATACACTACTGACCTACACGCTTATCAATCAATCAGCCACAAATACCTCAAAGATGATGGGACACATGTAAAAACACTCCAGCTACCAGGAATGTGGACATTTATGAGAACTCAAGCTTTCATTTATGGTAGGAGAAGTGTTCAGGCAACAAGAGTGTCTCCACAAACTATTTGGCTATCATGCTTTAAACTGCCACCCACTGGAGAGTCACTGCACAAAGACAGTTATGCCTTTCCAGCTTTTTGTGATAATACCTACTGGATAGTCCAAGTATTGGGTCCTGACAACACAGAAGAATAAAGCCTTCTTTGGCATCATGGATGGCAAAAAAATAGTGTTGGATGTGGCAGCATTTCAGCCAAGGCTTGGGGAGGGAAGCAACAATGCCTAGGATGGAAGTCAGGAATCGTATTTGAAAGCAACTTGAAATAGGTCTCTCTAGGTATCTCAACTGGGAAAACCCAGCTGTATTAGCAAAAAGTAAAACTAAGTAAGCCACGAAGACCTACCAGTAAACCCGGAAAAAGTACACAGCAACTGAAAGCAGAAGGAATACTTTCTATAAGCATCACCAAAAGTAAGTAGCTAGTTATCAGTAAAGGAGGGGGCAGTGTTACCTGAAGGTACATGATTTTAGGTCCCATAAGACATCAAAGTCCTTCATAAAGGAAATAATAGCTTTTCCAGCGTAAGAAACGTAGACTAGGGGGCAGGGAAGGGAAAGATTCAGAAGCTTCATCAACTTGACAAGCAGAAATTGTGACCAAGAGAATCTTAGTAGAAGGGATCCATTTTAGATCTAGGTGACATTCAACATCAGGAGCTGAGGTTTAGATGTCTTTCTACAGCATTGTGTATGTTTTGGCCAGGTAATTGTGCCTTGCACAGTTCCTCATGCTGTTAATGTGAAATCTGCATACCAGACAGAAGCCAAGTACGCTCCATTGACAAGTACTGCCCAGCACATATACCATGAGATGTAACTATCTTCAGCTGGCCCCGAGTCCTCGAGTTAGTTTGTTGACTAATGTTAGAAAAGGGGCAGACTTCTCACTGACAAACAAGGAATTGGGGAGAAGGAAATAACTGGGGAATGAAAGAGAGGTATGACACACTGCCACAAACGCTAGACTTGCTCTTCCCTTGAAACAGAGCCTGTCATCACCGGTCAACTCCTGTGAAGTCTGCCTGCAGAACACCAAGTCCAAAGGACAGCAAACCTTTTAATTGTTATCGAGTGGCTAAAGTATATAGTGTCCATGCATCTCCTTCTGTACTAATTCTAGTGGGATTCTGAACTGCTACCTTAGATTATATACAAGTGGGAAGATTATGCACAAGTGGGAAGGATCTCTGACAGCAACTAGACCGCAATCAGCTCAGCCAAGCTCTCCACTAGGTGTCATGACATGAAATGGAAGTCTGCAGTGGGGTCAATGTACACAGGCTCTCAAAAAGCCCAAGTTTTTGACAAAGTTCAGGAATGGTATCAGACCTACAGCTGATGCAAAGGATATGTCTCACTGCTAGAATCTCAACAGCTGGCTGGGCTATTCAAGGTGAGCAGCTGCTTATAATAAAGGAGTAAGACTGCTTTCACATTTCGCTTAGGCTTACTATAAAGCACTAGAACCACAGACATCTCAAACAGTGCATGGAAAGCAAGCTCAGCAGCCTCTGGATTCTCTGTAGTGAACGCCAGAGGTCAAGAGATCTCATCTCAAATTGACTGAAGTCTGAAAAGAAGCTGAACTCATACCTATTTCTTTATTTCTTCTCATTGAGAAGGGAATGTGGCTGTACAGATAGCAAGGCACAACAAATGGCTCTTCAGTTTCAGCTTTCTACAAATCCAAGCTCTGAAGTCACAGAAAATCAGACAACTCTGGAACAATTGTTTCAGCCACACAACAGGCATTCCCAGTGTGAGGGTGAGCGGATGGAATATTATAATACCAGAATATGGGTTTTGAAGGGGCTGCTGATACAGGGCATGAAGATTAGAATCAAGGAGACTACTAACAGGATACCAGATGACCAATGAACTAAGCATGTTAGGTCATCACTGCACTGTCAAACTGTGACCATGAAACTGTGGTCATGTCTACTCTGGGCAAAGGAGAAGAGACGAAAACTGGTGAAAGCAACCTGTCATATTGTCATGCACCGAGATGGAGACTGTGTCCCTAAGGCTACTCTGAAGGCAAAAATTTAACTTTTGCTTTAAAGAGAGCCTGTTTATACTTATTTTGTGAGCATAAAGGTTAATTAGAAACTCAGAAACAGATGACAGCTGTATTTTAAGATTTCAAGTTAGGTTCATCACATCCAGGCCTTCAAAAAACAGAGAGGGAGAAAGAGATTGAGTGTTAAATTGCACCCATGCCTAGCTACTGCATATACAGTTCTCCCCTGTATTTACTGCAGTACAGAAGTTTAACATAAAAGACTATTCTATTAGAGATCAGCTATTTCTGTAAACAATCTTAATTTATTGTATTATAAAACTTTACTAGCTGAAAGTGTTTGAGAAGCATTCAGACATTCACTGATTCAAACAGTTTACAAATTAGATTAGACACAATGCAGCAAGAAAAGAGATTAGAAATAGTGAAGCAATGGGGGAGAGGATGAAAAGATGATGCAGTTCACTGGTACCTAATATATAACACAGGATTTTTTTTTTCCTCATTTTTAAGAGAGTAAGTTAACTATTGTAACTAGCTGCTTTCTTGCAGATTTCCTTGAGGTATCTTTTTTTGGAAGAATTAATACATTAAGTTCAGCTCCAAGTAGGTCAAAAGAAGTTTTAAAAAACAAAGGCCACAGTATCACAAGAAAAAAATGCTTTTGGAGGACAGAAGATTGAGCAGCAAGAAAAAAGGAAATTAGCTGAAAGACATACAGGAAGAAAGGCAAAGATCTGAAAGCAACAAAATCCCCAGTCTATCATGTCCTAAGAACCATATTTTATAATCTATTTAAACTACTATTATGCAAGAAAAAACATAATTTTCACCATTAATTATGGCAAGAGTCTAGCATAATCTTTAAAACACATTTTGAAAGAAGTGCAAGTCTTTCTCTTAAAAGTAGCACTAACAACTGATAAACCAATATTCTCCAAGGTAGACAAAGCAAAAAAAGCCTTATTCCTACAAATATCCAAGCACAACCACAGAAACAAATCCAAATAATAAACACGGTCTTCTTGGAATTGTCCTGAATTCTGCAATGTAAGATCCTGCAAAATGCCAGTTCTCAAGGCCTGACTAATAATTGAAAGAATTTATACCTCTGAAGTCTGAGGAGACCCCTTCATCCTCTGTTTCAAGAAGAAAAACAACTATGCCAAGTGGAACTTACTGTGATAGCCTACTTAGGACATAAATATTTCTTGGGGATTCCTCCTTTGACTTGCTCTCCTTCCTTTTAAAGTAAGTAAGTTAGATCCATTATAGAAGACTATCTTCAACCCCAAGGTCATCATGTTTCATGGACGGGTAAAAGCCTCCCATTAGTTAAACTAGTCTAAGACTGAACACCAACTCCATATGTGGAAAGTATTAAGTTTTGACACTACAGTAGCCAGTGGAAAGAAATAAATTAATATCACTACGGAGCTGGAAGAAGTTCACACCCTATGCTAAATTTCACTGAGTTCAAAACAAACAAATGCAGTTCCCACTTTGAAGATGTGAAGAGACAATGTGAAGGCGGAAAGGATGAGTTTTAAATAAATGGATTGGCTTACAGGACAATCCTATACATACCCTTTTTAGCAGCTACTGTTTTACTTGGAATTTTCTCTGTTTGTTTTGGGGCAAAAGATGATGAGAAAACAGGAGCAGAATCCTCTTCATCACTGTCCAATTTCGTTGCATCTACAATCACAGAGTTTGTTTAGAATAAGATTTGTTCACTGCATATTTTAAATTGTATTAATTACAGTCAAACAATTTCAAAGAAGTGCTTCTGATACTACAGCTAGGCGGCTATGGATGTACTGTGACTTTCTCATCTGTGATACAAGCTTTTGTTCCTCTAAGGATCAGAACCTCCTCTCCCTTTCCCCTTTATAAATCTGGACATCCTTCTTCTATAACTACTATGTGAAGTTTGTGTATAGCACATAAACTCCCTAATATATACCATAACAGTTGCTGTAAGATTAAATAGATCAGTGAAAACAAGCTCACCATCATCTGTCTTCTGAGAGTAAGATGGAAAAGAGAAGATGTTCCCAAAATCTTGATTTTTCTTTTCTTGAGACGTTTTTCTACTTCCAAACAGGAAAAAGAAATTATATGAGTTGCATTAACTACATACTGAAGTATGTAGACATTATAATACCCATATGAGATTAAATTCCTGTTTTAGCATTACAAAGCATTTATAGCGTTTTTGTATATGCTTACAGCAGTCAACCCCTAAAATCACCATGCAGTCATGAATTTCAGGCATTTAAGATTAACAGAATTACATTTTTTCAATAGTTCTGTATACCAGACTGGCACAAGATGGAAAACGGAGAATCTTACAAAATGCAGCTTAACAGATGGTATTACTGACAGTGTACCATAATTTGGTAAGTCGTGTTTACCTCTGCACAGGCCAAATGCAAAGCTGAGATAACATATGCTTTAATTTCTCCCCAGAAATGTATAAATTCTATTTTACATGGTACATATAGAGTAGTAACAGGTTGATGTTTCTCAGTTTTGTTCAGACACTTCTGCATTCAAAAAATTATTAATAAAGAAATACTGCTGAGTTACAGTACTCACTCTGGAGACGGCTTTGATTTGGCTGGGGAGAAGTCATATTCATCTTTTTCTAAACTGTCTGAGGGAACAAACTCATCCTCTCTGTCATTTGTAACTGGAGAGGCTTTTACTTTGAGCTCATCCAAATCATTATTATTGTTGGCATCATCATCATCATCAGCATCATCTTCTTCTTCTGAGAAGTCAAAAGTATACTTGGGCCTTTCAGCTAAAAAAAAAAAAAATCACATATATACACACTTCAAGATAGTTGTTTATGTTAATACATAAATAAATCAAAGTAGAAGTCACTAAACAATCCCTGCTCAGAGTATACAAGAAAAAAGACTGGGGGAAAAGAAACTTGTTTGAGCCTAAAAGAATAAAGGGACATAATTTAAAGTGTTACCAAATATCTAACACCACTTGTGGCTTGCTCTGACACCTTCAGCTAACGGCATTATAAAGACATCACTGTGTAAGTACTTTTAAGGAATGAGAGATCCTTCACTTACAATTGAGGTTTTCTTGAATCTATCATTTGAACATTCTTCCTAATCAAGCGCTTGAAAAATTGATCAACAATTTTCCAGAAAAATCTGTGTGTTTTTCTTAAACTATCAAATATGTATATATTTTCCAAACTGTCAGTCTCTGATGTTTTTGCTTTTCATGGACTGTTCAGAATCTTTTTGATAAATTTTTACTAGCCATTTGTGGTTTTGGCTCTTATTTGACAGAATAATTGCATTAGAGTAATTTTTTTGTTTGTAATGGTATTATCTTGTCTATTTCTTCTATAATTCACTAGTTTTGTGAGTAATTTCTATTCTAGTCTTTAGAATAAGGGAAAATATTTCTGGACCAAGTTACAAAATCTTTTGTATCAACTCTTAAGTTCCTGGTCTCAACATTAAGAGTTTTTTCACTGACTGGACAGTGAAGAAAATATAATGCAAGCTATCTATAGGAGATAAAGTCCTAAAGGAAGGCTATGGTCAAAGGAAAAGGTTTGTAGTTTAAACTTTCAGTCACAATGCACAATTCACAAAAGCTTGGGTACCTGCAGCTCTCCTAAGCAAAGAGTCTCTTGGAATAATCACGGGCTCATTCTCTTCTAAATCACTTTCAGACTTGGATTCATCATCTGACCATGGGTTTCGTTTCTTCACTTTTTTTGCACTGGACTTCGTAGATGATGGTGTTCTTCTTACCCTAGTACCTGCCACAAGTTAAAGCATTTACTACAGTCAGGGTAACATATATTTTCATCTTTTCTAATCATTTTTGATGTATAAATTTAGCATAAATTTTTATCTTAAAAAGTTTTTCTTTAAACCTTGTAAATTTTCTTCTCCTTCCTGAAGAAAAATTTAACATGATGAAATGATTTCACACAGAACCTGACCTGCTGCTGCCAAACAAATTTGTTTTGTGACTGAAAAACATACAAGTCTCTAATTCAAAGTTTTAGCTCCTCTGCAGTCAAGCTCCCATTTTTTTTAAAGGTTTCTGGGGTTTTCCAGGAAAAAAGTTTTCCAGTTTTCAGGGAACATGATCAGGAACAGTTACTGGAAAAATCCAATTAACATGGGAAGCAGAGGATACCCTATTGGGTGGTAACAATGCAGTCAGCCAATTGCACGGCAAGCTCAGGTCAAGCTGGGCTAATTGCCTCTGGCTCAACATCGGCTAGGGTAGATTTGAGCTGCATGTAGACAACTCAGTCATAACTGTACTCAGTTAATCTATTCAGGTTGGGTAACTCCCTGAATAATTAAAAACAGATCTTATCTCAGAAGAAGTATTTGAGCAACCACTTTTTATTCCTTTTTTCTTTTAAAAAACCTCATACTCAAACCTCCTCTTCTGTCTTTAGCTTTCTTTTTTGTTGCTGCCCTATATTGGGTTTGCATGGCAAAGTTTTGGTAGCGGGGAGGCTACAGGGGTGCCTTCTGTGAGAAGCTGCTAGAAGCTTCTCCTATGTCTGATAGAGCCAATGCCAGCCAGCTCCAAGACAGACCCGCTGCTGGCCAAGGCTGAGCCCATCAGTGATGGTGGTAGCGCCTCTGGGATAACATATTTAAGAAGGGGGAAAAGTTGCTGCACAACAGCAACTGCAGCCAGACAGAGGAGTAAGAATGTGAGAGAAACAGCTCTGCAGACACCAAGGTCAGCAAAGAAGGAGGGGGAAGAGGTGTTCCAGGCACCAGAGCAGAGATTCCCCTGCAACCCGTGGTGAAGACCATGGTGTGGCAGGCTGTCCCCCTGCAGACCATGGAGGTCCATGATGGAGCAGATATCCACCTGCAGCCCATGGAGGACCCCACACCGGAGCAGGTGGATGCCAAAAGGAGGCTGTGACCCTGTGGGAAGCCCACGCTGGAGCAGGTTCCTGGCAGGACCTGTGGACCCACGGAAAGAAGAGCCCACGCTGGAGCAGTCTGTTCCTGGAGGACTGCACCCCATGGAAGGGACCCACACTGGAGCAGTTCATGAAGAACTGCAGCCTGGGGGAAGGACTCACGTTGAAGAAGTTCATGGAGAGCTGTCTCCTGTGGGAGGGACCCCACGCTGGAGCGGGGGAAGAGTCTGAGGAATCCTCCCCCTGAGGAGGAAGGCGCGACAGAGACAACATGTGATGAACCGACCGCAACCCCCCTTCCCTGTCCCCCTGCACTGCTGGGGGAGAAGAGGTAGAGAATTCGGGAGTAAAGTTAAGCCTGGGAAGAAGGGAAGGGTGGGGGGAAGGTGTTTTAAGATTTAGGTTTTATTTTTCATTGCCCTACTCTGATTTGATTGGTAATAAATCAAACTAATTTCCCCAAGTCGAGTCTGTTTTGCCCATGACAGTAATTGGTGAATGATCTCTCCCTGTCCTTATTTTGACCCACAAACCTTTCATTGTATTTTCTCTCCCTGTCCAGCTCAGGAAGGGGAGTGATATAGCGGCTTTGGTAGGCACGTGGTGTCCAGCCAGGGTCAACCCACCACATGCCCCCCATTACTATGTATTTCTCAAACAGTAATAATAAATTCCTACTAACAGAGGAAAAAGGAAAGTTAACATAGACATTGGTTAGTCTGCCAAGCTATAACATGCATAACTTTTTACAAGTCAGTATGACTGAATATATCAATAGGAAAATATATTTATTCAATCAAGTTTTACAATCTATATTACTCAGACTGAAGGTGAGTGCCATGTCCTTCAACGTCTGAGAGCATGCAATTTAGAAATTTCAGTTTGCACAGAATTAGTCTAATTATGTAAAAATAATCTATTTTTCTACTTGCAAATTCAAAGAATTAGACCCCAAAAAAAGAAAAAAATGTAGAAAATGTAAGATCCACCACCCCCAGAAAAGCAGCTTTCATAACAGAAATTTCAGCAGAGTACTTTCAGGTGTTTCCACATATCTCTTTAGGGAAGAAAATCAGATGAAGTAGTGATTACTGTGGTGTATTTCCCTTCTCACTATGCGTTAAAAATATTTTTAATGTCCAATTAGTACACACAACTAAGGTTAACAATGACTGTGTAAGGATCTTACCAGGCTCCTTCTTCTCTCGCTTAGGTTTAGGGATTTTAGTTGCTGTGGCTGATGCGTTCAGTGAGTCATCCCCACCACCCTCAGCTGGCACACCACCAAATTCTTCATCAAATTCCATTTTTATTGCTAGAGAATCAGTTTCACCCTAAAAATATAAAAAAGTTGGGCAAAATAAAATAAATTACACCTTTATATTTCAAGATAGAACTGAAATAGTTTTGTAGAAGATAATAAATGAAAGTAGACTAGTGTATTGACATTTGTTGAGCAGTCTTGGAAAGAAGAAATCTCAAGAAAAACACCTGAACAATAAGTAGTGACAAGAGGCTTGCAAATGTGAAAGGAATCCGGTATTAACTTCTTCATGCATTAGGTCAGCAAAACAGTATAAATAGAGCATTAATGAGGTCCAGCGGTTTGGATTTATGCTACCAGAGTAGAAAAACAGAGCAGTTAAATAAGAAATAATCTAACTATAGCAATAGTTTTGATTTACCTTTTTCTTTTTCAGCAATTTCCTACTGGCATCAGCTTTCATGGCAGATGTAATCTGTGGAACTATTCTTCTGCCAAATGGTGATGGCATGGTCTCTTCCAACTGAAGTTTCTTCATCTTGGGTTTACCAACTTTGCCTTTTATTGGTTTGCCAACCATGCCAGCCAAAACATCTTCTCTTTCCTGTGCTTCTACTTTCTAACAAACAAGCAGGGCAGGGTGGGGTAACACATTCTTTTTTATTGAGGACAAAGTGGGACATGGTGATTATTTAACATTCATCTCCATTTAACATGGAGCATAAGACTTCCCTTAATTCTCACTTGAACTGTAACACACTTTCCAGTAATGGAAAAGCAACCACTTAATCTTGGTAAATTCCTCATTACCCTGTACAGTTAAAAACTACACTTTTATTCAAGATTAAATAAATACGAACTTTTGGACACTGCTAGACTGAAAATCTTTTATCAAGTTTCTATTTTTCATATATGTGTCTGGGTACTGATGTAACTTTTCAGTATTTCAGTGTTTAATTTAAGCTGCAAGTTTCTAGAGTAATTTTTAAGGCACATTTTCCAGTCCTTTAATGAGCTTTTTTCACAGTATGAACATATAGCTGAAATACAGACATCTGAACAGAACACTTCCAATTGCAGCTGTACCGCGAACACACAGAGAAATAAAACAAATGTCTTATTTCTCCTATCCTGTGTCACTTCAAAAGATTACATCAGCCCTTTTCAGGCAACATTGAAAGCTGAGGCTCAGCAAGTTATCCACCAATAGGATTTTACCTTTTTCCAGAGTTACGGGTGAGGCAAAGTAAAAGCCCCGCATACAGTACTTATGGTCTACACACTTAGTTCCTACATCTGCAGCTTTGCATTTGACAATACTTATTGCCTCACAACCAATTAGATCATGTACTGTAATTATCACTGTTACCAGTTACTACTCCCAGTTTTTTTGTGTCATCTGAAAACAAATTTTCTCCTGGTCATTTTTCTTTTATCATCACTGACTTGGAAAAAACATTAAATTGTATAGATACAAGAGACAATCCCTGAGGAACACAACTAGGAACACAAATACCCAATATTGGTTTCCCACTTATCTGGGGGTCTATCTGCTTTTAATCCAAAATGTGGTGTTTTAAATTATTTTTTGCTTAAATTTTAATACTTTTAATTAATTAATTGATGCTTTTAATTAAATTAATTTTAATAATTTTAGAAAGATATGTAAAATAAAACATACTTCAAGCTCTTCAACAAAGGCCGCTAAATCTTCTTTCCAGAGATCTGAAGATGATTTCCTTTTAAGGTCATTTAGTTCTCTCTCCTAAAACATGAAAGTAGTATATAGAATGTAAGTTACTAAGTTAGAACTAAAGTAAATACTATCGAAACTGAACATTCACAATTAGACACATCAGTAATTATCATTTCAGAACAAGCCTTCCATGGTATACCAACCTTTGAATCTCTCTGCTTAATTAGCTCTTCTACTTTCTCTTTTGTGAGTGACCACAGAGACATGTTTAAGATATAGTTAAAGTCAGGGCCAGAAGTTGAGCCAGAAGCAGAGGAAGCATCATCATTTGGGTTCTGTGGGTCCTCCTCTTCTGCTGCCTGAAGTGAAATATTCACAGTTACAAGTATTAATAATCTTAGCTCTATGCATGAACTGTAACACTGCTCCAAAGCACCATCATAGAGTAGTAAGGTGTGCCCTCATAGATTCAATAACCTTAACATTTTTCTGGACCTTCCCAAAAGGACCTGTTCCTATGACCTTCTATAGCTGGATTATTTAATCATTAGTTTCACCTTTCCATTGTAAAGCATGAAATTAAACTTGGCACATCTCTCTCTTGGAACAATAAAAAACCTCTTGGGTTTTAAAAAAGCAGAAATAAATATAGGTCAAGGTCAAATTTATTGAAGTTCAAAAGTCATAGCTTTATAATATTCATGTTTCATTACAGAAAATAAACAATTACATTTTGCAATCATACAACAAATAAATAGTAAGGGGGAAATCAGTTATATGTATGGGGTAACTGACGCAGCATTTTATGTACCAGCCAGTCAGAAATCAAGTTGACAGTTTTGATTTGGGTACATTAACTCAATCCTCTGCATTCTCATTTTCAGACTTGTATTATCTAGTCTTCTTCTAAGAATTATCCATACATGATACCAATATCATATGACAATATTTTTGTACAAGTTTAATGTATTTTTAAAAATGGAAGCCAATAAGGAGTAATGAATAATCTTTTTAAAGTGTTACGTGTGTTATAAATTAAGTTAGACTACTAGAAAACAAACATCTGAATGAATTAATAACATTTATAACAATAACAGCATCAAATATATCCAGAGATTTCAGATTATTACCTTTTCCTGTGCTTCTTTCCAGGCTTTTACTGGATCAGATTCATAACCTCTCTGGACCAACATCTGAATCAAATCTCTTTTTGATCTGTTCTCTACAAGACACACACACACAACCAGGGGTGGGGGGTGAGGGTGGGGAAGAAAAAGAAAAAAAAAAAAAAATCAATGTCATGAAAATAAATGTCTTGCATGTAAGTACATTCTACTATATTTAAATAATTTCCATATTTTCTCCCATTGTTACCAATTCTAACTTACATTTACTCACCTATGGTAATTTTTCCTTGTATCTTCTCTAGAATGAAACGAGCTTGATTGTTAAGCTTGGTAGATTCTGCACCCAACATTCCCACAAGCCATTCTTTGCGTAAACTATAATAATGTAATCGCAAATCAAAGAACTCCTTCAAGATGTCTTGCACAGTTTCATACTTCTTTAAACATCCCATATGATCAAATAGCACCTATAAAATACATAAGATACTGCTTGAGAGAGATTGCATAACTCAAACTTTGTTAATTTTTGTAAACCTGTGTACAAGTTTATTTCTGTTGCACATATACATGCACCATACAAAAAGCGGTATTTTGAAGACTCTGAACTCAAACCTTACTATGGAACTACATAGCTCATAGCTGGATAGATTTTATTTTTATTCACAAGTAGATTTAAGATGAGATTTATGGTAACACATTCAAATAGGAAGACAACTATATAGAGAAATATCCCTGAATTCACTTGAATGACTAATTTTATCTAAACATTAAAGCACAAGTTCAGTAGCACCTAATGATTCACAACTATTTAACATAACAGTTGAAAAGCATCTTTCAGTTCAGCTGTGAAATCTGCCACTTTTCAGCTGTGAAAACTGCCATCCTTCAAGTTCAAGTACAAACAAAGTAAGAAATCATTTTTACATCATAGGTGGAATCAATACTGCCTGACTTCTGACACCTCCAGTTTAGACATTTACAGGTGAACTAGACACCCTAGGTGCCCTCTACAGTCAACTGAAAGACGTAAGCCCTTCTAGAAGGCAATTCATCTATCTGAAGTATCTGTTTGGGAGTTGGGTGAACAATGACTAGCTCACGTAACTTTTAAAAACATGCTTACACCAGGGCAGATTAATTCCTACACATACACAGAAAGCAGCGCTTACTATTTATCTCAGTAGGCAGAAAATGCAGGATTAAGCTGCAAAACATTTTGTACTCTGATAAACATTAATTTGAAGACAGATTCTCACAGTAGTTCATATGGTGGTTTAAACCTGTGAGAAATACTATCTCCTTGATTTGACAGATTCGCTTTTCAAGCACAATCTACAAAATGGGTTGAGCAAGACCTTTTTCCTCTTCGAATTCTATGGTCTTTAATTTATTTTTAACCTATTTTCACATAGCTTTTGATTTATATTATAATAGCAACAGTAATGGTATTTTTGCTTTGTAATAATATCTGAAAGTAGTATCTGCCAGAAAAAAAACCAAAACCAAATCCATTTTTTCAGTCTCTGTAAAGACAGGTTGTTTGGAAATATTCTGGCAGAAATCATCTTACAATTCAAATACCTCCTGTAATAGACAGACATATGTTTAGTCATATTCTTACTCCCATCTTGCTACAAGCAGAATAAACCGTATGAGTAATTTACATCACCATTACATCTTCAGCTGCTTAAGGATAGTGTTTTCTATACCTTACAACCTAAAATGGGATTTATGTTGGTGGAAACATTGGATCATTTAACTCCTGTTAGAGGACTAATAGTCCTGCATAAAGTGCAATTTTGAAAATGTAACTTATCTCAAGTTTAAAACTCAAATCCAATTATAATATGGCAGAAAGTTATTTGTATGATCTACTTTAACCATTTTTGGTTAGCTGCACAGGAAATTTTCAGTTACAGGAAACTAACCACCCCAAGCCCTGTCTAATTTGTTTTGGAAGATTCATCAGAACTAAAATGGATTTGCTGATCCATATTGACTTAATATTTGTCATCGCTACCATTTTCTACTATTCAAACAATTTCAAATACACAATACACTGTTCAATACCAAGTACCAAAGTACACTATAAAAACATTGGAGTTTACAACAAGCAACAAGTAAGAATTCTGATAGCCAAACATGAAAAAGTTACCATAGAATTACAAGTAAGACTTGTCTGGAGCTTAAAGACTTTGTGCAGTCCAGCAGCTTCTGCCTGTGCAAGTTTTTCTTCTGTCATCTTCACAACAAATTTCACAGTCGTATCAGTGTGGTATTCCTTATAGTCAGAAATTAATGCTGGAGTTTTTTCAGTCCCATTCAACATAGGTTCTAGAACCTGTTCTTTGTACACCTATTAAAAATAGGGTCACGAAAAACAGAAACACTTCTTAAAATCCCTAATTCTTTAAACCAACTGAACAACATAAGATTTCAAACTCTGTGCATTACATCTGTACCAGTTATAATTTACAGAACCAGTATAACCTGCAAAATGCAGGCCAAGACTAGCACAAACATAAGAGGCATCTAACAAGGACAGAAAAGCCTACTCAAAAGAAAAAGGGGATTAAAGAACCCATTCAGCAGGAGAAGCAGGTATTCTTTGTAGTATGGACAGTAGATGGCACAAGTAGAAAACCATCTTCTAAAAAAGGCACACAGAAGAATGAAACAATGTTCCCCTCCATGTGTGTATAACCATCAGAACTTGTGTTAAAGTTCATCCGGATATAGGATTAAATAATTTAATAAGGAACTCTTCGTTGTTTTTGGTTTTTATGTAAATGTATGTCACTGTTACTTACCTGGGTCCATGTCCTTACAGGAAGCTCTGTAATTTCTACTGTGTTCCTGTCCACCACAAATATTTCACCACTGACTACATACTGGTTTTGACCAAGTTCCTGAATGGTTCCTTTGAAGTTTTTGTAGTTTGGGAGCTGAAATTGCAAAAAACAGCAAAGTGGTAATAATCTTTACAATAAAACGTTGGAAAAATATTTGTTTCCCATATACCATACAGCTATCACTTTACATTGCACTAATCCATCAACCAGCCTCTCATGCCTGTGAAAATCTTAAGTCATAGGAAAAATACTACACAAAAAACAGAATACACACATGCAAGTGACAGGAGCAAGTATCTTAACGTCTACAGAGTAGATAAATGATTAAGTAGATCCATCTGAATACAGTGAAGTGGTGGGGTTTTTGGTTGTTTTGTTTGGGGGTCGGGTTGGGTGGTTTGTTTGTGTTTTTTTTTTTAAAAAGAAAACTGCAAGCACAGATAAGGCATGACAGAAAGCAGATTAACACCCCAGTCTCACAGTAACTTTACAGAAGTGGTGCTAACCATTTTGTCATTCTTGTGCTGTTTGGCAAAGATAGTGGAACCCATCCAGTTTAAAAAGTAACTAACAGGGTGGGGATTTTTTTTAACTGAATTGATTCCCTTATCCAGCTTACCATGCAGCCACAAACACATACCAGCATACAGAAAGGAGCTAGATGGAGGCAGAACTGCCTCTTTCAACCACAGTGAAGCTTCAATTGACTGTGAGACTACACAGAGGGCCTAGGAGTCCTAAAGGAAGGGCAATGGATTGCATTAATTAAAAAAAGTAAATAATCTATTCATTGTTCCCAAGAATTTGCAAAAGGAAATTCACTATGTCATGAAAACTGATACTGCACACTCAGTGAACTGTGATCTAAGTAGAGAAGAAAAGATGTTTCTGCTTCTATGACTTCCGAGACTTCTTGTAAAATTTTAAATAAAGGAACAGAAGCTAGATGCAGTTCAGAAGCTGCTTATTTTCTTGAACAGTGACAATATCTTCTCCTATGCTTACAGATAAAAGAGTACAATTCAGACAAGACAGAGGAAATGTTAAGTTTGGCTGAAGAGAAGTAGTAGTACCTCAAAAAGGAAAGAATGGTACAACTTTTTACTCTATTGTCATGTTATAACTACCCTGTAAGACTTGCAACTGTGATGGCTTACAGTCAGCAGACTGAAGAAAAAGTCCACTGAAATAATTGGAAAAACACAAATTGCAATGTTTTTGCTTCAAGGTGCACTTCCCCAGCATCATCCCAACAGTCAAGTAAAGCTTCTACACAAAATTACTGGGATAATCCAACTGAGATGTTCCAATAATCAAGCATTTCTAGAGTGATATGAATTAATTTTCTAAGTACAAAATAAGATTTGTTTAGCTAACATATAAAATACCAGTATATACACTATTATTTTTACCATTGGGTGGGGATCTAAGCCATCCAGCATTCGTCTGACATTGTTTACAATCTCTCGGGTATCGTAGTTGGGAAGTTTGCAAGCCCATCCGGTACCAATTCCTTCAGCTCCATTTACTAAAACCATAGGAATGATGGGAATATACCATTCAGGCTCTACACGTTGGTTGTCATCATAAAGGAATTTGAGCAAGTTATCATCCACTGATGGAAAAAGCAGCCTTGCTAAAGGGCTTTAAAAAAGAAAAAGAAGACGACTGTTTATCTGGAGTCCAGTAAGTAAAATACATAATGCTTTAACAGTCCATGCCTCCAAATACGATCTATTTGTAGATACTTCTTATGTCTTCCTTTCTCTTTGCCATTCTGAAGCTGAAAGTACAATGTACATACCTCCTGAGAAAAGGAAGTTCTTCCCAATGGAAGAGTGTATTTATAACAGATGATGCTTGTTTCCTTCACAATAACACTTGTACATGATACACTAGTAATTGATGACATTTAACATCTACAAAAATATAATTCTTTGAAGCATTCAGAACACACAGTTCAATGTGACGGTAGGTCACCCAGTAATAAAACAACACAGCATATAAATAGTTGCAAAACTTCGTTGCTTAATTGTAGGCCTAGCAGTCTCTGAAAATTCTAGAGAGGTTTTATTGGTGACCCCTTTTGCTCATCTAGAGTATTGTCTTGGGTGACTACGATTTCCAGCACCTCATGCAAAAAAGGACAATGTACAAAACTAGGTTGCTACAGAAAGAACATTTATGAGAAAGAGAATAAAACCTGCTTGTAAAAAGCTTACAATTAGAGGAAAAGAAGAAACTACAAGGAATTTTAGGCAAAATATCACACTGAAATTAGGAAATAAAAGAAGCAACATAACTTACAAAAATACTATCATTTACATGAAGGAACACATTCTAACACTCTGCATGCCAAATTGAATTTCAAGGTATTAGCTGTGAAAAGTCAGCATCATTAAATTAGGTCTTCATTACTAATTATGTACGTGCAATTTAGCTTGATACGAAGAAGCTCATCTGAAAGGAAAAGAATCCATCTCAACTTTCAGGTCTATGCTGAGTTGCAGGACTTATCACCAGGTAGCAATACACTTTCTATTGTGAAACTGAATAGATTTCACACTGAACAAGGAAACTGAAAGCTACTTCTGCAAGAAGTCACAATGTAAGATCAGTAACTAATCTGAGTGATCTAAATTTTCAGTCTTCAGCCTTACGATTCAAAGTTCAATTCCTTAAAAGCTACAATTCCCACAACACTTCTATGCATGGAAAATCATGCAAAAAATCCATGTGCAAAAACACTTATAGATGTAAAGCAGAATTTGAGCTTCTATCAAAATATTCCAATCCTCCCCCATTCCTCTCCCACAAAAAAACCCTATAGTGTTGTGAAAGGATTAGTCTGACAAGGCTTTTTAAAAGCATGGGTTTGGCTTTTCATTTGTGTTTACCTTAACATGGTGAAAATATAGCGAGGGCTGGCAGCATCCTTTCCACCATGAAGCCTGGTACCAAACTGACCAATAGGTTGTAGCAGATTAACATTGTTACTGCCAACAAAGTTCTGAGCCAAGTTGACAATAGTCATCATTAATGCTTGCTGCAAGAAAATAAATGTTCATAGTAATAAGTATAAGAAGAGATAGTCTTTCCTAATCAGCCAATAAAATATAGTTTTAATGCCCAAAAATTGTGTGACTAACCTGAATTCCATTTCAAAAAAGTAGTCTCCCTGAGAAAGGAATGTTGTAATCCTATTACAAGAACTGCTGGCAAAACATAATGCTTCCTCTTCCACAGTCGCATTGCCTCCCTGATTTAAGTGTCCTTACATTCTATGCTTATGAAAACCCCCAGGCTTCTCCATTTTTTCTAAGGCACTTCTCTGGAGGAATGAAAGGGGCACAAACTGACTGCACTTACTACTGCACAAACTACTACTCGTTGCTTTTAAAGGGAGAGAAGAAGGGATAGAGAGAGACTGTTAATATGGCAACTCTTGCTGATATTTCAGATAAATATAAATACAAACAAAACAGGAGATAGAAATAATCTTTGTTCTAACACTGTATCAGGTTTTTGAAGAACAGTATCTCTTCTTCTTACCTTAAAAGACTATATGTCTTGTTTAAGACAAAAATTGTCCTAGTACATAGTTCCTATATTCCTATGATTTGAGAATCTAGAAGTTACCTAGGTAATTAGTTATCTACTATTTTGCCACAACCCACAAACTGTTTGGGATACCACTGTGCACAAAGACTTGGAAAGAATGGAAATACGCTGTCTTATTAAACTATATACTGTTTGGTTCATTTTCTTTGAAAATAAATCTGTGATTAGTAGACTTATGTCAATAGGTTTGCAATTTCAATACAGTAAACATTTACCTAATATTTTATATAGGTTAAAAATCCTCACTACTTCACCATCCTTCATACTCACCTCCCCATGATGATAAGCTGACATTTCAGCAACAGAACCAGCCAGCTGAGCAACCTTTACTTCACGTTTATCATTTCTCTTAAAGCAAGTGAATAAAACTTTGCGTTGCCCTGGCTTTAAACCTATTAAGAAGAATATACCATTTTCAACACATAGACAAGCATAGGTTTTTAAGTAATAAACTTGTTTTGCCTTATTATAATTTCTAATCTCTCAGAAGAAGCCTAAACATCAAATGGAAACAAATTCACACTGTAATATTAACCAAATAACAAATTAATATCTCATTACTTCTTAAAATAATAAAAAATACATCACTCTAATAAATAGCAACTTTATCTTAAATGTACAGCTTCCACAGGTCAAGAGTTGTTTCTTTCCAGTCTAATCAACTAAATCTTTTTCCTAATATCCGAATATCAACACAAATTCAGCAGTGACAAATGTAACTGTAGCTTACATGTATTTTAAAGGACTCTAAAAATTAGACTCACTAAAATTCAACGAAAAGATATGTTATTTGTCTCCCTTTTAGATCTTTTAAAGTTTTAAGAAAAAAGCCAGTCTCTTTGATCTTCTGATTTATTTTCATTGTTTAGGCACCCTTTAAGTACAACATCTGTGTGGAAGGAATTGCATCATTTTTTCTGCATGTTATCTAGAACTGATAATCAGTTCTAGATCATGCTTATTGATCTATTCAGTGTTTTAATTCACATACATTTCTGAAATGCACTAAACTATTGCTACGTGTTGCCATTACTAAGCTGGCTCAAACGTAAGAACAAAAATTGAAAAAAAAAGACACTGACTCCAATCTCTATTTCATTTAAATATGTATCAACCAATTTTCTTTACAGTGGGCCTGCATCATGTTTTCCTACCAAAGATCTATTGAATGTAACAGACTTAGAGGATTTCCTTTATACAGGAGAAATACCAAGGAGGAGGAGTGGTAACTAGTAACTGTGAAGAGAGTCAGAATGTTCTTTCTCTTCATTTTTTTCTGAGATTTGCCTGTTATATATCACCTGATGATACTGAAAAACAAAAACCATTGCTAGAGTACTATCTGCTGAACAGTTCACATATCCATGCCCAGAATGCAGAATTATAGGCACAGTTGGCAGAAACACTGATAGTAATTACATATAAAATATGTAAAATATTATATGTATAATACTGTACATACTATATAGGTATAGTGATATACATAATATTATCTGTGCAACACTGATAGCAATTATATAGAATATGTATAATATAAATATAATACATTATATTATATAAACACACACATCTCAATAAATAAATATGTTCACTTCTCATTTTCTTACACTTCTGTAGAAACAATCTTGGAGAACTTAAATTCAAATGAACAGTTATCTACTGCAAGTTCATTCTTTATTTTAAGTTTCAGCAAAATCATTCTGCTATTTCTGAGAAAGCAGTCAGGGTAGACTATGTTACAAGGAACAATGACCTCTTGAAACAAGCAGCTCTATAGTGAATCTTCCTCCAGAGCAGAAAACTATGAAATGCTTGTGTAGAGCCTACCAGTTAATCCAAGTACCCAACTATGGGAGGAAGTAAGTCTGGAGAAGCTGAAACAGAGATTGACATTCTTTGACTCCCTAGACATGTATCTACATACCTAACCCAGCCTCATTCTGCAGCAGAGTGGGAGATCCACCCTACCAGGAAGCCACTACCCTATCTACTTGTGAACTATCCTGCTTTCTCATCTAAAATATAAAAAGCTCTTGCTGCATGACTATTTTGGTATGGGCCTGTAGTGTCAAGAAGGCTGACCACCTCCACTATAGAAAATGTACTGGAAAGTAGAGATAAATGGGCTTTTTTTTTCCCCCTATGAATCCAAAAGGCCTTTTTTCCATATCTTAGTAAGCATATGCATACTGACAATAATATAAGCAGAAACTCCTGCTCACGCTGTCTGCAGACAGTTTTACAAATGAAGCTGTAATGTAGTAAGCTGCTTCTTTTAATGTTCATGCTATTGCAAGGGGACAGTTAGCAAACCTGATTGACAGAACCCTAGCAGGATTACAGGAAAAGTTAGTAACCACTAAAACACTGCCTGTGGTATAAGACTGAAGGGAGAAAACATTTGCATCTTCATCTGCACTCAGCTGCCGACTTGAATTTTAATTATTATAAGCACTTAAGACTTGTTTTCTCTGATGGTTTGACTAGAAACACAGCACTTGTATGGTCTAGGGAATATGTCTGGTTAAGTAAAAACTCTGCACAGCAACAGCTTAAACTTTCTCACAGAAGAAACATGGCAATTCCTTAGCATATGAATGATAACAAACAAAAATATAAAAGTTCTTATATTCTGTACTTTAATGCATTGATTTCCAATATAAATCACAGGTTTATAAAACCAACAATAAAGAGGAATGTTCCAACAAATCATAATGAATTCTCAGCTTACCGTCAACAAGGGAAGGAATAGATCTCTCGTTGTCCGAATTTGAGAAAAGGATCAACTCCTTGTTAATGAAGTCATTGTAAGTCAAATGTTTTGTTGCTGTACCATATAAAAATTGCTGAAAAACACGCATACATTATTCATTCAATACAAAAACTACATTACATTCAAATCTCACCCACCAGATTTATTACTATCATTCAGGACTCACCTCGGGAAGGCCATGTAGCCGACGCTGTCGCCTGTCCTCCATGAAGTTTGTTAACCACTCTTTTCGGTCATCAATCTTCTTCTTACTGAAGGCCTGAAAAGATTCCAGGCACACTCAATTATCAGTGTACATATGTTTGTGTAAATGTATGTTACTTTAGTCAGAATTTTAAGTGTACTGCGCTATCTGATCAAGTATTCAATAATACTTATTTGGACAAGATAATCCATATAACTAACATTTAAGTTTAAGCAGCAGTACAAGCACATGACCTTTCGGACATTGCTGCACAGGTTTTTTCGAAGTGACAGATATCCCACTGATCGTAATTTAGATTTATCTTACTTTCCCAAAATCTGTACACATTTAGAGAAATCTTATCATTCTTATTCTTTTCTTCACATCAGAGTTATCCTTTGATACACACATTTAAAGATGTTGGGATCCTTCCCCCCAAATAATTTTAAGGTTGGGTTCATCATTTAGACTGAACTGTCACCAAGAAAATTAACTGAAGGTATTAGAAAAAATACCCTCGTCGTCTCGTCCTCTCCAAGCCCTGTTTGTTCCGTCAGTCACAGGATGCCAATAATTTGTAGCTGTTCCTGAGTGGTTGGTCCTAGTCCTCTTAAGAAAATTGGTAACTTGACAAATTGACACTTCATGAAAAGACTAAGCCAGAATTTAGGCCAGCTGACTGAGGGCCTTAGTCTTCACAATGACAAGCTGTCACTTTAAAGCAACCACTTATCACTACAAAAAAACCACAAGAATGTTCTGAAAGACTTTGTCCTGTTACAGAAACAGAGTTCCCCTCCAGTGAGTTCCTTCTCCAGAAGACTAAGACAAGAATACATAAAAACTGAATATGTGGTTTAAGCAAAATTTCAACTACTTTGGGAAAATTTTGTGAGTTGTTGAAGTACTGCCTTTTTTTCTCAGGGAGTAACATATAGAGACTCCATCATGTCCTGATTTCAAACCACTCTCCTGCATAAGACGACAGTCATCAGCACTATCTTTTTTAAAGGACTCTAACTGGAGCACTCCAAAAGAGCTCAATGAGTAGTTTCATTTCCTTGGAGACCATGGTATTACATAACAACTAGTAAACCTTAGTAACTTACTCTCTGAGAAAGGGACTAAGTGATTATCACCATCACCTTGTTTTGCATCAGGTTGACTCCCTTTGTGAACAAAGCTTGACAATTCACAATGTCAGACACCTGACGACTTAAGATTAGTCTTTTGTAAAAACGTGACTAAATTCTTACGATTTTCTTCTGGCTCCTTTCAGTGTATCTATACTTTTCTATGCCACTGAAGTGACAAATGACCAACAGCTGGATCAGCATAAAAATTATTTTAATAGAATAAAAATAGAATTAATAGAATAAAAAGTCTGAATAAAAATTATTCTCAAATATTTATTCTTGAATAGAATAAAAAGGGTTTTTTTCTTTCTCCACTTAAAACTGCTATTCTAAGACTTCATTTACTAGCAAAAGAGTTGTTCAGAATGCTGAAGAATTTGCTATGTGAAATAATTTTTTTTTTCCTAGATTACAACTATCATGAGGCCTAGTAGGGCCTATAATCTTACACCACCTATGCCCAGAGGTAAATTTGGGGCTGGGATTATAGTTAACAGCAGAGAAAATGTGGGTAGGAGTGTAAGTGAAGCTTCTGTTAACAGCTTCAGTACTAGTCCGTAGTTGTTCCTGGTATAACAAGAGATGACTAGTTTCACCCCGAATAGACAGAATATCATTTTAGACAACAGTGAGGATCAGCCCTAACAGGTTATATGGCCTCAGATATCAGCCTGCATATGGAAGTCTATTTGCAGAAATAGAGCTCAGAATTTTAATCAGGGAGTTCAGGGTCTCTACACCAATTGGTCTAAAGTATATGCAAATATACAGACTTCTTTTCTATATAGACGAACACACTTCTGGGATGGGGAACCATTGATTATATTTAAGTGCATCTTGGGCAGAAGTAAAATGAGTTGTACAAATAACTGCTGACACATCAGCCTGTTTTTCTCCAACAGAACAGATATCTACTATACCTTTCTGTTAGAACCACACCATTTTACTAGATCCACAGTGTAAGGAAAAAGTTAATATATAAGGAAAAAGTTGTTTGGTCTAAGATGGGTATTTTCCCCTTTTTATTTTTTCTCTCCTACCCCTTTTTCTCTCTAATATCACCTACAATTAAAATAGCAAATTAAAGTACATAAAAGGTGAAACATTTTTGAGAGAACAGCTTCGTTCCAAACACTCCATCCTTTGTCCTTCCACAAGCTCTCTTTGAAACACAGGTAATTTCCTGCACACAACTATCTAAAAGATTTCAAATTCAAATATGTAGAACACGTACATGAATACACATATGCCACACCGATATGTCGTCAATGAAAAAATAATTCATCTGATCTTATTTGCTCAGAAACAAAATTCAGATCCCTAAGTAGATGTGAAACATCATTTGTTTGGACTCTGTTGCCTTACTCAGAATACTCTTTTGCATGTTCTGTCTTTAAAAGCAATCTGAATGTAATGTTTCTTGATATCCACACCACAGAAAATTGATCAAAGCTGCTAAGCAGAAGATAGAGCTGATTTTGTAGCATGGATAAAGCTCTTATTCCAAAATTTAAAATCTTTTCCAAAGGCTTTTTTCTCTCCCAAAAGTATTTTATTTTTCAGTTACTCCAAAAAAAACCCCACCCCTGTTAGGACTTCCTCATGTGCCATTTCACTAAACAATGGACACTAAAACATATCTTATAGAAGCACTTTTAAAAGTTCTTACCAGTGTAATGGCAGCATCATCTTCAGGACCAGCGTATCGAAATAAGATTCTATGTCTTTCCATGTCAGCAAAATATTCTTTTGCTTCTTTAGCAGTGCTGGTACCCAAACCTGTACAATAAAAATAAATAGTTGCTCCATATTTGAAATTTAAGTTTTATTATTTTTACCCATTTTATTTTACTGGGAATATTATAAAATCATTACAGAAGATACTATCATGAAAACAGCCACAAACAAAACTTCATAGCACCCATTTATTATGTATTTTTAGATCCATGAGGTTCACTTATTTGTTTTTAAACAAACCTTTGTAGTATTTTATCTTCCATGCTTTATGATTCTCCATATGTTTCTTCCACTCATCAAATTCAGGAATACTATAGAATGAAAGTTCTTGCTTATTTTTGCTTGCCTTTAAAAAACAAAAACCAAAAAAACCTATTCAGCTTTTCTGTTGCACTGTAAGCAATAAATAAAATCTCATTAATAGAACCCATACCTTTACAATAGGAGTGATGAATTCTTCAAGAAAACCATGTTTCAACAGTGACGGCCAATTGTGATGAATAAAATTGATCAACAAGCCTTTTATGTGAGATCCATCCTGATCCTAAATCAGAACATGAAAACATGAGACCACCTTATAAAACGTCAGATCCCCCAAAACCACCAAAAAACCCGCTCACTGGTCTGGGTACACCAAAACAATGTCAGTTGACAGAAAACATAGAAGCGAACAGTTAGTTTTAAGTTGGATTCTAAACTGCACCTGGGTATAAAATAGCCACCTGTGAAGGACACTATCCCCGAGCTAGTAATAAGCTCTTTCAAGCCAAGTGCACAGTTGCAGCGCAAAGATTTCTTTGCCTGTGCCATGTTTTCTCTGAGAGCTAGACAGTTCTCCCAGACACCATGGATCTGAATCTTTGTGGAAGAAAGCCAAGCCTGGCCCACACTTCTTACTAGTGTTAAGATGCCTGATAGTTCAACCTCTCTGGGAAAAAATAACAAAGCTGCACAAATATCCAAAGCATAGGATTCCTAGACTTCTAAAATCTCAACAATAGACACACACTTCATGACATTATCCAAAACCAGTTGCCTACACTCTTGTCTCTCCCAGACTTTCTAGCATTACTACCTCATCTACTGTTCCCTTTTTTCCTTTCAATGTATTTTTGAGTTATCAAAAGCATTCTTGTTTATACATGTTTTTATTATTACTTTGGCATCTCCGCTACTGTGCGGCAAAGTTCAGTTGTTCATTTGGAGTAACCAAAACAATATATAGATAAATTATTCCCATAAAGAAACCTCATACATTAGTGATTCCCTCCAAATACATCCATATTGTCATAACACAGGGGCCAGTTATAATGCACAAAAATGTAACCTACCAAACTGCAGCAAAACACATTTTAAGAAGCTCTGTATATTAAAACCTGTGAATTTCAGACTAACCTGATCTGTCATGATCATAATTTTTCCATATCTCAAACTTTTCAGAGATTCTGGATCTTCATAGCTTTTCTTGTATTGTAGTCCAACTATTTTGATGATGTTGTTGATTTCTGCATTTTCCATAATCTGTATGAAAAAGTTATCTTTGCAGTCAGTGTAAATAGCAGAAATTCAGAAATATCCCAATCTTTTTAGGTGGGCTTTATAGCTACTTTTTCAACGCACCCCTACCTCAACTTCATAACCTTTTTATCCCCAGCTCCTTTGCAGCCTTCACACTTGTAAATATTTCTTCTGTACCTGCAGATTCTCAAGACTGCACCACTCCCTTTCTCCTCTACAGCCAGAGCACTTTGGGTCCAGAAGGCAGGGAGAAAAGTGCATGTAACAAAAAGTCATCTCACAAAGCTGACTTTTCTTTCCACTATTTCTATGGGCATCTGCAACACAACTTTTATTATAGACTAAGTATGGAGGGCAGCAGAAGTAATGCAATGGCGTAATGCTGCTTCTGCTGCCTCACACTGGGAGTCAACAAAATCACATGACAATGGAGAGAATATAAAATTTTAGGTTTTTAAGTATTCATGTAAAATGTTAATATGAGTCATAGCAGAATTTCCTTGCACTTGTGAAGAAATTCACTTTATCATCCCAGTACTGTACTACTACACTTTATATTTCCAGGCTTATCCCAGGCTTTCAAGTAGCTGGTACTTTATGAAAGCCCAACCACAAAATTTTAATGAAAAAATAAAAGTTAAAATATGAAGATGTAACCCTAGAAATCAAAAATAAACAGGAGACATCCAATTTGTCAGCTAAAAGAAGATGAAAAGACTACTTACCTGTTTGTGAGAGGCTTCTCGAACATTGAGAATTTTACCCCTGAGTGGGAATACTCCATATCTGTCTCTACCGATAACACCTAAGCCAGAGACAGCTAAAGATTTGGCAGAGTCTCCTTCTGTTAATATTAACGTGCAGTCCAAGGAATGTTTGCCACCTGCAGTCCAGGAAGAAGCAGAAGCAAGGCAAAAAAACCAGAAAGCATAACTTTTAAACTCAAATAGTAGAAATACAATTGAATCAGTCATGAATATTCTTCCAACTCTATGTCAGGTAATTTAAATTGGCTGAATTTCTATTTTTAGGGGTGGCCCTCCATACCACTAAAACTACACTATGGATTGCTATGGACAAGGAGCAAAATGGGATGCAATGACGGCGCATCTTATGTAATGGTCCCCACACGTCTGCACAAAAAAAAAACCACCAAAAAAAAAAAAACCAAACCAGATTGCTTCTGTACCTTTACCATTTCATTTTTCTAGCTGCAAATTTCTTACACACATACATTATGCATGTCTGAGTTATATACAGGAGTTATTTCCCATTCTGCATTTCCCCTCTCCTCACAGTATATTTTCAGAAGTAATTTATTATATTACATTTTTTGGGGTTTCTTTTTTTATTGTCCATCAGCTGAAGCCAGGCAACTGTAAGAAAAACTTGACAGAAAAGCTCAAAAGATCAGAACATTTGCAGTTATCATACAGTCTCAGAAACTTCTCAAACAGAAGAAACAAATCTTTACTAATAGTGTAATTTTGATTCTACAAAACACACTGCATTTTGGTGCCCGTGTATCCAGTGTGCTCAAAACTGGTATGAGATGTTTATTGCAACTGCAATAGTTGAATAGATGTTCTAAATAATAAGCAGGCTCAAGAAAGGAACCCACCCTTTTCCATGGGTGCAAACGCTCATTAAGCAGTTTTGCTATTTTATCAAGGCCAAGTGGTAGGAAAGACTGCAAAAAAACTTCAAGCTGGGTGAGTCTCACCTATTGTTAATAAGACTATTTTGAATATATTGGCATTTAAAATAGGTACTTTGATTTGCCTTTACCTGGTAGGTAAAAACAGCGCTGCACTTCCTATTACACAGAACTTACATTCAACATCTTTGGCCTTCTGAATCTGACATATGGCTTAACTAAATTTGGCAGCTATTCACACTGTATCAAAAGGTGTCAATGCTATCAGCACAGTGGAATCCAAACACCAAGAAAAATACTAGTCTGCTGTTTTAGAATATATGAGGAACAATTTTTTTTCCCCTAAATGAACTGCAGAAAACACATCTGAATATCATCCAGGTGTGCTTTCCTCTGGAATGGATGCAATCATCAGCAATTAATTTCATGGAAATGCAATGTGCCAGGTATTTTCCTGAACACAGCTCTAAAGAACTCAAAGAGAAAACTACATGAACTGGCAGGTTCAAAGAATGTTTTTATGCTTCACCAGATTTAGTAATCTAGCTGATCCCTTACAATCCTATGTTCCTCTTCCGGGTTCTTTATTTTTCCTTTCATTTCTACCTCTTCTCCTCCAACAAGCCATAGAACTATGTATACCTCATCAAGATCTCAAGAAAGCAAGACTGACCAGGTGTAGGACTGCATACCTCATTCTTTTCAGTGGGAGAGGAAATCTGCAGCAAGTACATCACTGTACAGATATATCTGTCTCCTAAGTATTAACCAGTATTGATTCAAAAATTTGCTGGTACCTGGCACCCAAGAAACCTGTGGATGCTGGACCTCAGCTACAAATTCATTCTTGAAGTAAAAATAAAATCTAAAAATCACAGGAAGAATTAAATCCAGAGGGCTAGACACTACTCTCTCCCAGCTGCACTGGACTACTTCAGTCCATTCATAGCACACACTCATAGCATTGCACATTCATAGCAAACACTCATACAGCAAAGAGTTGAATTTTTTGGACCTAGAAGAAGTGATCATCACCTCTCATGCACAGAAACAGCATATACAGTCCTTACTTCACCTGACGCTGCGAATCCCCAATCCTTTCTATTAAGATCCAAAAGACAGAAAGAAAGATTGACAGTTCTACAGTGTTTTGTCTGTGTACTCATTAAAGAATTTCCATGGCACCCGGACTTCCTTTTCCCCTTATGTTAAGAAAACTCAAGCTTTCAGTCAGATGCAGCCACCAACTAAAGTTCATTGAGACAAGTTCTTAAGAGCAGAGCAACCAACACACACTCAGCCACACTGAAGGAGTCTCTCTTCTGTATCATCTTCTGCCTTCCCTTTCTCAATGAAAGCAGCTTTTTATTGAGGTCAGAGATCCTGATTATAGTATTAGTCTAGTTCTTGCACAAAAAGAACAAAAAATTCCTATTGATTTTCAAGAGCAAACAGATGATCCACATGGTACCTTCAGTCTTTAAAAAGAAGGGACTAAAGAACTTTTTACTAAATGTATTACTTGTGATCCTCCAATTTAAAACATCTCTGCTGGTATATACAACACTTCAGAAAGTCAGGCCTAGCGTGACTATGACAACACACGCTGTATTCAGAAACTGAATCCCTCTCTGCCTTCCTGTGTGTCTGCCCCGAATGTGCAATGCCTTCAATGTGAGAAATCTAGTATGTTCCAGATCTTCAATAAACCAGTATCTGGGTAAGCCTCCTTGGGAGATGCGGAGTTCCTGCTCCCCATGTAAGAATAACTAGGCAGCAGAGAAACACCTGGGTAACAGGGATCCAAGCCATGAAAAACTTTAAGCATCAGTGTTGAGCCCAAATGAGTCTCTACATGCCTTCTTAGTTGAGGAAGTTTCAGGGTGAAAGGCAATGTAATATTTTATTAGCTCCCCTGTTAGAGGTTCTTCCTTCCCCTCACCCTCAGTGAAAAAAACTCAGAAGTGATTTTGAAGCCTGGTCTCCAAAGCAGAGCTAAAAAAACCTATTAAGAAAGTGTATCCAAAATCATTCATGATGTTATTGATGAGCACTAGGCTTGATACCCATAAAAACACAGCGTTTCTCCAAGCACATGATCTTCTAGGCAAGAAAAATACCAGGAACATGCATCTGACTAAGGAATACAAATTCCACAAGCAAAACACTAGTTAAAGGAAACATGATTATCAACTTTTGAGGCAATATATGACATCTGAATAACTGGAAAAATAATAAAATACTGAAGAAAACTCAATAAAAAAAAATTAATAACCTGAGCCCAAGGAATCAAGAAGAAAGGGAGGAAAATTAAACAGAACTCATCAACTCATCAGGTCATCTTTGACTTGAACAGTGGAGCTCCACCTACTTCACTGCAATTTCTCTATCTTTGCTTAATGTAAGGATGTATTAAAAATCAACTAACATTAACACAGACTGGCAACATTTCATGCTCTTTAGTCATATGTGCCCCTCAAACAATTCAAGGACAATTCCCATCCCATTGCTATTGGCACAAAGATTGCCAGCTGATCCTGAGTCCTATATGTGCTAGGAAGCAAGCCAGCAGAGATTGCCAGTTTGCCCTATATCCCCAGACAGGAATCTAATGGCATTTAAAATCTCATGAAAAAAGTCTCTTGAACCATTCCCTCAGGTCTGCACAGTATGTGATCTACTTCCTATAGCTTGTGACCCTATAAACATTCTGATCTTTTTAAACTAGAAAGGTCAAGAAGACTAGTCACCTCCAAAATAGAATATTGGTAACACTATTTAGCTGGAAACCACAATTAGAAATTGCTCTTTCAATATGGAACTTGGCTGCTGCTTTCGCTCAGTGTTATTAATTCTCTACCCTAGAGGGGATGGTGTTCCTAATACCAATCTTACCTCATGCTTTAATTCTAGCTCTAGAAAGTTTAGAAAACTAGAAAGATTTTTATTAAATAATATACATAAGGATGAGAAATAAAGTCAGGTTTAAAATGATGATGTCTGTGAAAAATCTATGAAATATTAAAGACATTAAATATAAGTGCTCTTACCAGCATCATTAGCATCATCCAGTTTTGGAATGCCCTTGATTTTACTGTGCTTCACCGATGAACATTTTTTGTTCAGCTGAGTTTGTGCCTTAAATTTGACCCAATTCAAAATACTCTCTATGATACCACAGTTAGAAGCCTATAAGCAACAGATCAGAATTGCGGATGAGAAAAATAAAGCTTCAAACAGCAGATTCTTATCTCTCAATTTTAAGTCACTGATCTAACACTGCTTCTCAAAACCCTCTAAATTTTAAAAACTGCAACATATAAACGGTCAAGGAATTAACCCATACCTTACCGTCTAGCATTTTATGCACACAAAACCAAAATACAACACTCACACAGCTTCTTTTCCACCCCTTGTATAATTGGTGGAAGGAGGAAAAGAGGACTGAGATCTATTAAGAGGTTGTCTTATGTTGTGTGGTTGATGTGCTGAGACATTTTAGGTACTAAGCACATGCTTCCTGGACTTCGACAGCAAGGAGTAACCTTATTGGATATTTATGACCATGTAAAGTTTCTTTGGAAATGACTGAAAATGGCTGAAAGACAACCAAAAGCATTTAAGAATAAGGCTCTGTATCAACTGTTTGAGAAACTGGTAATATTTTAAGAACCACATCTGCAGCAAAAATAACGTGTAACATATTTTCTAAACTAAAACTCCTTTAGGTTTGGTTTTGCATCAAAAGAAAATACAGGTGGAACAAAATTCTGTGAACTTTGGCTTTTCATTATCCCCCATAACACAGCACTCATTGGTTAGAGATTCTGCTACACATTTAACATCTCTGGAGATCAATGCTAATTTCTGGGAATATTAGAAACACTGTAAATCAAACCTACTGATAGAAATACAACAAATATAACAAAATCTGAAGAATGAATACAAGATTGTGTTGTGTTATTTTTTCCTGTAAGTTCTATAAGAATGTCACCAGCAACACCAAATTAGAAGAATCAAACACTATACAATAAGTTAAGTTTTGATGCCAAGATTATTAGCAGTGGCAGCATTCTCCTTACTACTGGAGTTCCAGTTATGCTACTGGCACTAAAAAGGACTTAGAATAATGAGAATTCTACTTTTCCTTCCTTGTATAAAAATGTAGTAGAGGAAAAACCTCTACCATGTATTTCTACTAATACATTCATTTAGAGTAGCAATTCTTAGCCTGTCTACAGCCAAAATTTCTAAACTTGTTGCCTGAGAATAATGATCACTTTGAATACTACAGCCACAATTTTGCATTTCCTTGATTACTGGAAGAGTAATTAAATGTGACATGTTCCCTCCCTCCCTTTCACTTCAGCAAAAGAGAATAATACTGATATCAAATAAAGTAAACAATACTCTCGACTTCAGAAAAATATTTTAACACAAAAAATTGGTCAAGGCCTACGTTTAGGTTTTAAGACTCAAATTGATTTCGCCAAATACCAGAATCTCCAATAAATGAGCTGATCAGGTGAAGCTCACTTTTAAATCCAGGGCAACTGTCAAAACACAGTCATTGCTTCCATTATTAAGGCCAGAGAATGAACAGAAGTTCCTCCATCCCATTTTCATAGTATGTTAGTGTCACTGGAGTACCATAATGCACTAATTATGCTTCTGCTGCATAACATACATACACTGGATCCACTATGTCAATTCCTGCTTGACAGGAAAAAAGAAATATACTTCACTTACCGCTTTAAAAAATTTCTCAGATAGCTGGCACTTGGACCCAAAACTTTTAGGCTGCAATGTCATGTTTTCCTTTGTCTGGGAATCAAATGATGGGTTTTCAATCAAGCAATTAACAAAAACCCATATATGATTCTTCACCTGTTGAAAACATAGAAACCAATTTACTCAACAAAATTACCACATTCATCTTTTTCAATATTTTTGTATAAAGTTACTTGCCTGAAATGGTTTCACTGAAACTCCAGCTTTATTCTTCTTTTTCACCACTTCTATCAGTTTTCCCACAACCTGATCCACCACATAATCAACATGCCTACCACCCTTAACAAGGGAAGAGAAAAAAAAAAAAAAAAGATCAAAACCATTGAATTTCCTAATAGCTTTTAGCCGTATTAACAAAGTTCTTGTACTCATACTTAAATTTGAAAATCCATGCACATTAAGTTGCAACATAATAACAGAAAATTTGTTTTAAAGTTTCTCTTTCATGTCATTCAGTCTTCATACAAGTGAGGATGATGGATGTTACATGGAACAGAAGTAGGAGACCTTTCATTCACTGTACAGTGGTGGACTTCAAATGTAGCTGTTTACACCTAAGAGTATGGCAGATCTGAAAATTACTCTGTAGCACTGGGATGGTACCTGCAACACCACATAGCTGTCAAGAAGTATCTTTTTAACAGGCACATAAATAACCTTGGACTAAAAACATCACACATTCGTTCATCAAATTAAAATTTCCCCATTTGGTTCATTAAAAAAAATGTTCAAGAGTGCAATCCTCAGAGATACAGCACCCGTGCCTATTCCTTCCCAAAAGTCATCTCACCTTTTCTTAGCTGTATTTACAGAACTCTTTGAATAAACACTATTAGCATTCTTTGCTAGCCTTGGGCTTATGCGAGGGCAAATGGAGAGCGAATTGTAAATAGCCAACCACAAGATCCAGAAAACTCCAAAAGAACAGAGCAAGATAACCTTAAGGAGATGAGTAGTTCTCCTTAAAACTCACCAGAGGCTAAACCTGCTCCAAATTCATACCTGATGTAGCAACAAGAGATACATAACAAAGCATAAAGTTAACCATAAGCTGGCAAACTGACCTCTTAGGTCAATAACTTGTAGCTACATAATCATGTTGCCACCTGTCTTGTAGCAAACAAGAGCAGTCAGCTGGACTCCCTTACAGTTACTGCCCAAATGCAGAAGAAAATAAAAAGGCTTATAAGCAATTTCTTGCATCATCACAGTGAAGAAAAAAAAAGGAAAGAATATATAGGATTTTCTTCCTCCATTGCACCGTAACAGCTGAAAGTGAAACATTCACAGTGCCTTTCACAGTTCTTCCCTTCACCCTAGAAAAAAGAGGGACTCTGAGTACTCGTTATCCTTGCTTAAGGCCTTTCCAACTAGGTATTTCAAGTGAAGCCATTATTGCACAAAAACTTTTGGTGGAGGCAACGTATACACTTCTTAACTACGATCCCTAGCACAACAGACCCTGAGGAAGAAATACTTACTTACGTACTTAAACGTTGGGAGTAGTAAGTCAGAAGTTACCTTTTTGAAGCCATATATAACTCATGCTTCGCAATGCAGCAGGGTGATGAAAACATATATTATTTTCAGTGTTTAAATAGTGGTTTTGCTATTGATGAAATCCAGTCTAAATAGGGAAGCACTAAGCATTTGAACACGTTCAGAAGGAGCCCCAAAGCTGCTATCACCTTCTCTAGCTGCAATTCTTTTGGACTTAAACTTTAAACCAGCTACAAAAAAAACCCAAAACATACTGCTAGAAGACAAGTAATTTTGAGATTAAATTGCTTGGAAAATAAAAGCTTTTAACACAAGCTTTCCAGGAACAAAAGGTCTATTATAGATCTATTACATCCTAACAATGACTACTGATTTACATATGTAAAAGAAACCTAACAATTATTGGGTATATTCTACAATGCAGAAGTAATCTGAATCAGAATCACTAGTAAAGACTAGACTAGACTAGAATATTTCAGCTGGAAGGGACCTACAACGATCATCTAGTCCAACTGCCTGATCACTCCAGGGCTGACCAAAAGTTAAAGCATTTGTCCAACTGCCTCTTAAACACTGACAGGCTTGGGGCATCGACCACTTCCCTAGGAAGGCTGTTCCAGTGTTTGACCACCCTCTCGGTAAAGAAACGCTTCCTGATATCTAGTTTAAACCTCCCCTGGCACAGCTTTGAACCATTCTCATGAGTTCTATCACAGGATACCAGGGAGAAGAGATCAGCACCTCCCTCTCCACTTCCCCTCCTCAGGAAGCTGTAGAGAGCAAGGAGGTCTTCCCTCAGCCTTCTTTTCTCCAAACTAGACAAACCCAGAGTCCTTAGCTGCTCCTCATAGGACACTCCTTCCAGCCCTTTCACCAGCTTTGTTGCTCTCCTCTGCATGCACTCAAGGACCTTGGCATCCTTCTGAAATTGTGGGGCCCAGAACTGTACACAGTAATCAAGGTGAGGCTGCACCAAGGCTGTATACAGCCAGATAATCACCTCTTTTGACCGGCTGGTTATACTGTGATGCATGCCAAAATGCGGTTTGCCCTCTTGGCTGCCAGGACACACTGCTGGCTCCTATTGAGCCTGCTGTCGACCAGCGCCCCCAGATCGCTTTCTGTAGGGCTGCTCTCCAGCCACTCCTCTCCCAATTTATACTTGTGGCCAGCATTACTCTGTCCTAGGTGCAGAATCCAGCATTTTGACTTGTTAGATTTCATCCCATTAATCATAGCCCAATGCTCCAATCTATCCAGATCGCTCTGCAAGGCCTCCTGTCCCTCAAGAGAGTCAATAACACCTCCCAGTTTGGTATCATCAGCAAACCTGCTAATGGTGCCTTCAACTCCTGCATCCAGATCATTGATAAATATATTGAACAGGACTGGCCCTAGAACAGAAGCTTGAGGGAACACACTAAAAAAGCAGAAGCTTGTATCATAGATAAAACATTCCAGATTAGGAAGAACAACTAGTATTTGAAGGTATGTATCCTGTAGTCTTTAATTCTATGGAACAATGAGTACAGAAATTGCCTAAACCAATGGTTATAAATATGCTTAAATATTTAAAAGTCCAAGGTGACACAACTTCCCTTACAGGTAAAATGGCAGGCTTTCTTCAGAAAGATGTCAAAAATATAAACAGTCCTAAAGCCCTGGATATCTGAAAGCTGTTTACATTCTTGATTATTCAAATGCCTTCCTTTAAATTTATAGACAAAAAGGTACAAAATTAGAAAATTAGAAAAATTAAGAAAACATGTTTATGGAGACATTCATCATCAGGTAGCAAACAAAAAAAGGCTCCTTCTTTAAAGCTATTTTAAAAACAAAACTGAGGAGGAAAAAAAGCTTTTGATGGGTATGAGGAAGTACAGGATAGCTAAGAAATAAGAAATGGAAAACAACAAAACCAAGAGAAAACAGCAGCCAAAAAGACAGAGGAAAAGAACTAGCAAGCAAAAACCAAAAGTTAGGATTCTACATTTTAAGGCAGAGTATGCATCTGAAAAGACTGAAGATGATGTAAAGTGAGTGAATTGACGGGAGATAGTAGCTGTGTTCTCAACTTCATGTAGAAAGTAGAGATGAATAAAAAAAGAGAGGAGGTAAAAAAATAGCTTAAGATGGTAAATATTATTAGTCATAACCAAAACAAGTACTTGCACTTCAAAGAAACCATCTATGGTTTCTGTCAGTCTCTAGAGTCACCTACTAAACAGCAACACAAACCACTAGTGTGTTTTAGAAGCACCATGCATACAAGTATTTTTTTCAGGGAATTTCTTCTGAAGAAAAACAACAAAACAATCAAACAAAGAAGAAAACCCACCAAAATTAAAACACAACAGTTTTTATTCACATACGGATGACAGTGTTTCAGCATAGCAGAGTTCAAGTGAAAGTTGATACATCAACATACTGACACTTTAAAGAAAAATAAAACCATTTCCAAACTGTAAAGAAAAGCTAGTACACAAAAATATCAAATAACATGTTTTAAAGAACATTCTACATTTGAATGGCAATTTGAAAGTGCATTACTTTTACTCATCACATTACTGAAAACTTATGCTTACGGGAATATCTTGGTATATTACTGTGTTTACAACTTTAGAAATTTTTTTGGCAATTTTAGCACTTCAAGTATTTTGTGAAACTGACACATCAAAAATTAGCTACTTACCAGTAATTCTTGTTCTTAGAAGATATTAGTTACTATATCAGTTCCCCATTCCTGTGTCCATTCTTAGTGTGTAGCATTGAGTGAGGGATGTTCAGAGCTCAAAGTTGGGAACCTTTCAACCATCTCACCAGTAGGTGGCACATTTACCCACTATAGAAGCATAACAGCCTATAACTGCCCCAACTGTCAGTACATTTTAATACAAGACAGAAAAAGAAAATTACCCTCTAAATCTAGAGGGCTGTCAATTATTATTACGACTATTATATTATGAGAAAGAGCACTAAAACTACATAACCTTCTTCTCCCAGAAGGTAACCATTATCACTGAATCCCAGTCTTGCAAACTTCAGGATGTAAAGACGTCTAACAAAATGGTAACAACTAAAATCTTAAAAATGAAGCTTAGACTGGCTCCTATATACATTCTAGTCATATCAGCAGCAGCAGCCAACAGCCTCAATTAACTACGAGGTAAGCCATATTTAAATTCTATGGACAGATAGATGGTTCACATCGCAAAAAAATCCAGAAGCTAATTATAAATTTGAAATTTTCATTGAATTAGCTATGCAAATAAAATCCTATTTTCTTTTGCATTTGTTTTCTATTATGTTTATTTTATTAGAATAAATCTGAAAACATCAAGCTCTAGAATGGTCCTGAATTTCTTGCTGAGCTCCAGCAAATTTTAACAGGTTGGGATGCTCCCTTCACTCTCATCTATTATCTGGCACTGCATCTATATTAGCTGAGCATTTCTGCTAAAATGATTAGTGGTATTACAGTTAGCAGTGCTGCCATATTAAAAATATCATTAGATTGCTATGTTAAGAACTGAAGTTTCTACTACAATTTCTACTACAGCTACTATTTGAAATTGAGAACTTGAGAAGACCATGTGTAATCAGTTTATATACAAGTCTCACCAAAAGGTTATCTGCACAACTGTAATAGCTACAAACATTCTTTCAAATGCTGCCTCAGAGCCTGAAGTCGAATTCTGTGGTGGTCTACTGTGGAAAAATTGTGAATAAATGGGGACCTGACCAAGGTAACAAATTTACAAAAACAAAACAAGGGAGTTGTGCCTCAACATACTGCCTGACCTTCTACACACCCCTCAAAAAAACGCATCGACCTAAAAAAAACTTGTCTGGAATTTAAAGCAAGTTTAAAAAAGGTGGAAGGGAAGTTATGACTGGGTGAAATTTATCCAGAAACAGAAATGAAAAGCTTTCAGCAAACAGTGATAAATAACCAAAAAACAGCTGAAATGAGCTCCTCACCTGTTAGCAGATAAGGGGACAGGCAGTTGACGCAGTTAGTTACTAGCCATTATGTCTCATCAGTGGGTAGTTGCACATCAATTGCTGGTGAGGTGGTTCACCGGCCCGAACATTCCACATCCAGTCACACACATAAGGCATGGATCGGGAGAGTGGGAAAAACTAGAAATTACAACACTTACCTTTGAAGAATACACAGTACTTTTTCTATGACTTTTCTTAAAGAATATATGATAACAATGTATGTGTAACTGCATGATGGGTGACAATTGATCCCAAGGAGTCAAATTCAAAATCTTTTGAGTAAGGGTACGCAATATATTTAACTTGGCAGTCAATAAGTATTCATTTTTTTCAAATACATATTCTTCACCTGATTATCAAACATTACTAAGTTTCTCTACGTTGTCAGCTTCTTCATAAAGGTATTGTATACATCTTTAAGGTGATGCTATTTTTCTTCCTTATGTTGCATAAAGAGGCCTGAATTAAAACTAAGTTTTAACCTTTCAACTACCAGATACATTCATTATCCATAGTTTTGACAAGTATCAGATAAGCATTTAATTAAAATGCACACTTAGAAAGTAAATATTCTACAATGAAATAAACTATCCCCCATACCACTGAACGCTGGTTCAGCTACACTGAAAATTACTCTGGAAGAAGTTATGTAGTAAAAATTATATACTGCCAAAACACTGGCTACACATCATCTACCACTGAGATTAACACTGATACTTCTGGGCACCTGCCTAGACTAGGGACCCCACTTAGTGTAACCATTGGTGCTTATGAACAACTTGTACTACCACGAGAAATTTCTTCTGTTTGACTCTTTTCTAAAAGATCTGAGCAAGGAGGGTATTTTAAGTGCTGATTACATATTCTAATCTTTCTCATCTGTTGGGAAAGCTCATCGTTAAGATTCCCTAAAACCAGCCTCACCAATCACTAGAATTGCTTAACTGTTGTTAGATCACTCATCTGGTGCAATTTGTGAAGAGTAGAAATGACAAAGACTTTCATTCACCATGGTGGATCTCAGATCCCTAAACCTGGGCCACACCAAACTGGCATAAATGAGAGTTACACTAGTTGATTTCAGGTGATTGCCTTGGTGCCTGACCACACCAGCAATTTGAAAAGCACAAAGATTGTACTTTAGTATTCTGAGCATATTGCTGCTTCATCATAACTGAAGATTTGCTATGATACCATTTCACTACTACTATAGTTGCTAATAAGTACAGTGAACACCTAGATCCCCTTGTATAGGAACACAAAGAAAATTAATCTCAACATTTCAGGCCAGTTTTATACATCATAAAGCAATAAATGGAAAGCCATTTTTCAAGAACACCAAAAGCCATTTTTGCCCTCCAAAACTTGCTACTACTAGCTTTAAAGGGGTTTGTACATTTTTTTAACTTAATTTCAGAATTATTTTATTACAATGTGTTAAAAAGGAAGGAATAAAATAGTTCCATTAATTTTATATTTTATCAATACCATGTATGCTCACATAAGACATCAGTATCACTGATAATGATTACTAGTGTTTTAAAAACTAGTGCATATTCAGAAATACTGCTATGAATGTATTTTGATTGCATTCAATTGCTCTGCCAGCTCCTCTCATGCAAAGGATTATCTTACCTATTTATTTTTAGTAACCCCGATGTATTTTTTATCAAATATCTGACTGGGCATAACCTTAGCACACATTTTTATCATTTACATTTTTTGTCATTTAATATAACTACTCACCTTTGTGGTAGCTATACTATTTACAAAGCTGATTTGCTGAAACCCTTTTTCACTTAAAGTGAGGCACACGTCCCATCGTTCATTCACGACTTCATGAATAACTTTGAGCGCAACTCCAGTTTCATCCAGTTTGTCTTTTACATAAAGATCAACATAACTGCGAAATCCATTTACCTATGAGTGATACAGATAACAATTACCATTCTTTGCATAAAATACTCAGTACACTTAAAATATTTTAAATGAGGCTCTTACAGGTAATTTCTTCCCATTCAACATGACTTTGACTCCTTTGCATGACCCAGCCAAATCATATGCTCTTCTTGTCATGAGGGCCACAATATCCTTATCAAGTTTTTCCATTTTAAATTTAGATAGATCTGGCTGGAATGTAATGCATGTGTAGTCATCACCATCAAAATGCTTAACCTTGGGTTCAGAGGTCTTCATCATGTTGTTCATCCAAGTCTTTGGAAACAAAACATTTTAGATGTTAGTTTAAAACATATGTTATCCTCTTCCTTTGTTCCATTTTCCAGCTATGCTAGGATTGCAACAGCTACACAATGAAAAGCTCAAAGACTTCTTTTAGAAGCCTCCTCTGGTAAAACACTATGCATAAAAAATTAATTGCTTTACCAAGATTTGCAAAAGCATCAGCAACAGTAGGTTTGTGGTTTCTGTAAATATGCAGGTATCATTACGTCGATGAACGTATTCTAATGCGAATAGAGCCCACCACAGAACTGACTAAACTAGATACAAGTGAGCTAGCTAAACAGTCCTTATTGCCCATCAGTTTAATGCTTTCAATCTATATACACTTCTATAAAGAAGCTTATTAGTCCCTGTGCAGAGACTCGGTCATCTCTGAGATAGCATCTTAGTGGCTGTGCAGTGTACCAAAGCATGCTTCTTGACAAACCAACTTGCTCAGCCTTGACTCAGGAGTCTTGGTATTGTTCCCTGTTTAAGAACACAGGCACATTTATAAGACCAAGCAGAACGCCTACTCACAGCATATATCAAAGTTCAGTTGTATTAAATTTTCACAATTTTTGAAAATACTGGAAAACATAGCAATTTTTCTAAGTCATAAAGCATGTCATTTTCAAAAAGTACACTCAAACCAATATTAATTTGCTTTTTGACAGTCAGCAGAAAATATTACATTTTTAAAGAGATAGGAAAAATATGTTTCAATGGTTTTAACGTAGTGACATGACAGCATAACCAGAAATTAATTACTTGCCCAGAAAAAGAGAAGGAAGCCACCAACTGACTCCAAAGCCAAGGAACTTTGGTTAATACTCTAACAAAGTTCTTCAAACTTTTAGAAAGGTGGCCATCTCAAAACTGTACACAGTAGATCAGATTACATTCAATCCTTGGCCTGTGTGCTAACAATGATAACAATGAGCAATGGATACAAATGGGGAGGGAGGGGGGTTTGCACCAAAGTCCAGCTAGGCTAATGACATTCACGACATAAACATTGAAAAATCTTTTTCTTAAGACTATAAAAAAATCTAGATAATTGCACAGCGAAGTAGAAAGATTTTTTGACAAATTATATAACAGCATTTACAAAATGTTTCATTTAAATATATTGCTTTTCACATGCACAGGAATACACTTCAGTTTTAACAGAAGAAATTTGTTTTTCATTTTTAGTCACTTAACACTCCCAAGAAAAATACTACTTAACCAAAAAAACCTAAATTCTAATACACAGAATTACCGATTTTACTGACTGAACTACCTAGCCTGCAAACTCTACACATCTATTTGAATGTTAAATGAGTCATTTCATGAAATATAGAAAACATGTTAAATTTTAAATTTATAATTACAGCAAAGAAAAGAAAAAAGTTCAGATCACTTCTATACCTGCTTGAAGCTGTGTTTGTATTCCTTGCAAGCAGTTTCAACTGTAAACTTTGTACTAAATATGTTACAAAGTTTTGCACCATAGCCATTGCGTCCACCTGAAAAAACAATGTATAGTAAGTTTTCTACAGCAGGACCATATTTATGCTATGCAGAGAGTATGCCAATGAAATAAAATGTTCCTATATCAGACAAAAGTTGGGCCATGTGTCAACAGCTATCAAAGGATGCCAGAGATGGAGTTTCACACTACCTCCAAACGGGTGCAACTGCTTCTGCCTCAGAAATGAGCAGTTTGCTCCTCCCCCCAAGGCCAGGATGCTCCCATTGCTTCCCTTATGTTGCTCTACCAGTTGCTTGCTGAAAGGCAAGTGACCTCAACACCCTGATCAGCTGAAGACTAGGTCACGATCAGATCCAAATCACTCTGCAACCATATGTCATAATACAGGCAAAATATATAGGGTAGGATAGAACAGAACTAACTTTCATTCATGATCTAAATTAGGGTTACTTCACATTTAGGATAATAGGTCATATCCTAATTTATTAAATTTATTTTTTCCTTTTATTTCAAGAGCATAAATGTTTAAATGCTTGCATACATTATAATTAAAATATGTTGTTTGTTACTGAATAACGAGTACTGATATTAAAGATGTAAATGTAAAGTTTCTGTAAACAATGATATTAAAAAAGAAAAAGTAAGATTTTTTTTTTCTTTAAGTCATTTTACTCTAACAGAGCTACAGTAACGGTGACTAAGTGATCATCTGTTATGAAACAGAATAGGAAGAGAAAGAGTAATAAGAGAAAGCATACTGAAAAGCAAACAATGGCTTAATTGAATAAAACAAAATGTGTAAGTAGTCTTGCCTGTAACTTTTTTCTCATCATCATCATAGTTGCTGGATGTTAGCAGCTGCCCAAAGATTAAAGCAGGTACGTATACTTTTTCTACTTTGTGTTCCACAACTGGTATACCCTTTCCATTATTCCATATGCTGATAATGTTTGATTCCCTACAAAATAGCGAAGACATTAAGCCAATTAATGTAATCTTGAAAATAGACTCCTGCATACATTTTAACTGTTTAAATAACCACAAAAAATATAATAGAAGACCATATTCTTAACAAGTTTAGTCACAGCACTATCAATTTTAATTATAAAAACCCACTTCTTTGTGCTTATTAGATGTCTTAGAAGAAGGAGCATAATTGCCCATACATGTCAGTATTTTGCCTCATAAAAATAACCCCCAAAAATCTGCTTGAAGAGCTTTCACTATCAACATGACCTGCAACAGAATCCTGAAGTTTAGTAACAGAATTATACTTAAGTCAGAGACGTAGCTTTTTAGGTTTCATTGAAATCCACCCAGACACAGCCAAGTTATCATCTGCTTAAAACTTGCTATTTCCCAGTTATGATAAACTTTGTAATTTACTTTATGCATCAATGCCGAAATCCATCAACATGTGGTATCGTTAATACTTGTAGCTCTCGTATAGAATTTTCATTTCGGACTATGAGAGAGTTCAAAATCATGAGAGGTCAGGCAGATTTACACTACCATTTCCGTCCCACTCCATGATAAAAACACATTGGTCTACAGATACTGATAAAGATTAGGTGCAAAAATTAGGTCTCTAAAACATTTATTATTCAGTTAAACATCACTGAAAAGGTACTACTAAAGGAACCCAATCAACATCTATTTAACTACAGTACTTCTCATTAAGAAATATCTCTTTAAGTATTCAATTTGGAAAAACAGTGATAATGACATATTTGCAATCTGCAGTTTCAGTGCGATACAGCTGACTAATTAAAACACAACCTTATCCTAATGCTAAAAGAGTTAACACAGAAGTTGAAGAGGTGCAAAATTACATTTCAAAACCTCAAGGTTCGTATTTATGATTTATAAGTAACCTGGCTGGTTATAGTTATGTACTGCCAAGCTTTCACCTAATCATGAATTTTATAATCTTCTGGGTTTAAGTTTCATTCAATCAAACATTAACAAGTGATTTAGGAAAGCAAATTACTATAAATTCAGAATGGTAGTACTTACTGTTAACTACTTTTAATTCATCTTTTCATCTTAAAATATGAAGCTAATGGAAATAATTCCAAAAATATTATTTTGTTTTTAAAAAAATACAATTTAATTTAGTAAAATAATTTGTACAAATCTGAACTACAATAGCACTGGCAGGGAAAGTAAATTAAAACATGCTTTTACTTACGGATCAATGGATATTTTAATACAAGTCATATTCTTGTCCCTCTGCTTATTGTCAGCAGCATTTACTATGAAACAAAGTAGCACAAATTAACACTTTCTAGGAGAAATAATTAATTACTTGATCTGTAAAACTGGTTATATACATATTCCAGTTACAATGGTCCAGGTATTTCTTAATCTGGTATCTTAAGCGGTGGGTGCCAGGAGGATGGGGCCAGTCTTTTTTCAGTGGTGCCCAGTGACAGGACAAGAGGAAACGGGCACAAACTTGGTCATAGGAAGTTCCATCTAAACATGAGGAGGAACTTCTTTACTTTGAGGGTGGCAGAGCACTGGAACAAGCTGCCCAGAGAGGTTGTGGAGTCTTCTCTGGAGATATTCAAAACTCGCCTGGATGCATTCCTGTGCAATCTGTTCTAGATGACCCTGCTCTGGTGCGGAGTTAGACTAGATGATCTCCAGAGGTCCCTTCCAACCCCTATCATTGTGTGATTCTGTATCTTATTACTGAAGTCTATAAATATGACCAAGTATCTGCAAAAATATATTTTTCAACCTTCTTATAATTACTGACTCTATTTCTAGCAGTTAGACTATCTTAGAAATAAATATAGAAGTGTATTTTGTGAGCCTGTTCTCATAACTTTTCTTAACATACTGAACACTTCATTCTTCTGTTGCTGCACTTGTTTGGATATTACACATATTACACTATGTACGTTAAAAACCCTAGGAAATTATATGTATCACCAGATCAGTTTACACATCCTTTTGCCACTGAAATCCAATCCTGAAAAAGTCACATCCATAAAGGAGTGCTTTGATTGCAGCAAAATTTATCTCTAAAGAGCCTGTGAGACTTATAACTAACAGTTGTAAGCCAGTTCCTACACAGTTTACACAGTTTAGGATCAAAAGAAGGATAACTGGAAGTTAACATTTGATCAGAATTTAATTAAACTGCACTCCAATGTATATTATCTACAAACAACAGATATCAGAAATGCAACTATGGCCATTAACCATGAAAACACATTACAATCATTTTCAGTATTTGTCTCATCACCCATGAAACAGATCAAAATAAAACCCCAAAACACCAGGACATGAGAAAATGGCCTCAAGTTGCACCAGGGGAGGTTTAGGCTGGATATTAGGAAAAATTTCTTTACTGAGAGAGTGGTGAGACACTGGAATAAGCTGCCCAGGGAGGTGGTGCAGTCACCATCACTAGAAGTGTTCAAGGAACGTGTGGACGAGGCATTGTGGGACATGGTTTAATGGGCATGGTGGTGTTAGTTGATGGTTGGACTTGATGATCTTACAGGTCTTTTCCAACCCTAGTGATTCTGTGACATGAAGATAAATCCATTAAAATTAAAATATCTCAATAGATTTTAAGGATCTCAATATATGATCAGATATTTCAAGGTGCTTTTGCTAAACTCATTAAGTACAGTTTCATTAAAAAGTATGCACAGCTACAATGTCCAATTTTCATAATGTTATTACACTGACCCCCTAGCTCTCAAACCACACTCTGTGGAGCACTTCTCAATGCTACATGAAGAAGCAATAAGCCATACAGTACTACAATAATGATATGATAACAATTTTGCTTTGGAATGAGACAAGATGGAAGTGACTCCCTCCTGTGAAAAGCCCGTAAATTTCATCTATGAGGCAGCACTCAAAAAAGAAGTGACAAAAGATTTTCATTCCTATATTTCTCAAATTAAGTAATTAATTAAGTAAAAACAAAAATAAAAAATCCTTCTTTTCCACTTGGCCAAGATACCGTCTTTATTGCCTCCAAGACAGCAATGCTGTAAAGCACAGTTTTAGAGGTGTGGGTAAGTGCTGAACCCAATGAAGGTCATGAAAAAATTTCCATTGACTTCAATAGACCATAATTTAGTTTATCACGTAATCCCACCAATCCTTACAACATAACTTCATAAAAACTGATTAGCCCAAGAATTCCTGTCAATTAACCCAAAATATCAGTTCAGCACACTGTTCAGATGTTGCACATCTCTACTGCTGGTTAGTCTCCAATGTGTGCCTGTCACCAAAAGAGTATCATAAACTAGTAAGTCATAGTGACTCAGGGACTTACAACAGAATTTTCTAAGAATAATTTGTTTGTGCCTCAGTCACCATGCTTTTAAATGGCAGTATAATACTTATTCATTTTAGAACTGTCTGAAGTCTAGAAACGATCCATGTAAGAATCACCATCGCCACCATCGTTCTGTACAGAAGGAGGTAGCTTTAATGATTCATGAGATGATGATCCAAGTTAACACTTAGACAACTTTTACTTGTCTTCTTTCAGAAGAATAATCTTCTTTCAAATGTTACTTAAAACTGTGGCCCTGATCAACTTTGCAGATTAAAAATCTGGTAACAATATTGATCATAAAAAATGATCTAGTTTAGACATTCAGTAACAAATATTTGCACTGTCTTACAAGTTCAACTGAAAACACTCTTCCCTCTTTAAACTGTTCCGTAGTGCCAGAATGCACTAAAATTTTCGTGCACTTTTAGTGGGACTCTAAGTCTGTGATTTAAACTTAGATACAAATTAATGTGCTTTGAGAGTTCTCAGAAAAGTGTGTACTCCATAATGTTAAAGCAGTATTATTGTTAAAAATACTTACCAAGGATTTCATCAAAGATCTTGTACAAGCCTGGAACAAAGGTAACTTCTCTGCAATTCATTCCTACATCTTCATCATAAACCCACATTGACTACACGTAAGCAAAATAAAATAAAAATATTTACTTGTCTTGGTAAACCAGTCTACGATTCTATAAGATCTACTTACTTCAGGAACTTTACTCTTCCAATCTGATTCCTGCTGTCATATGAGACAAAAGCAGAAGTTTGGCAAAAATTACAACTGTACCCACAAGGATTTCCATAATGAAAATCCATTATTTACTGCTTGGTGAGGAACTCCAACAGTATACACAGTGAAGTTCAAAGCAATTTGCAACTTCATAAAAACAGCTGAAAAAAGTACCAGCAGGAGGCTTAAATTCTCTGTTCTCTACCTAAACAGACCAAAGCATTTTTGGACGTAGAGCAAATACTACTTACAAATACGTATCTATATTTTTGTGCATACAGGCATGTTTGTAAACACACACATATACACACATAACTACGTGTTTACACACGTAGGTGTGTGTTTATGTTTTGACTGAACTTCAACATTTTCTGAGCATGTTTTTTTCAGGTGAACCAAGCACTGCTTTAAAAAAAGTCTTCCCTTGACCCCTTCCTACACATGCATACATAAACATGACCACAGTTTTTAGCATGATAATTCAGACTACTCAGAAAAGTAGAGATTTGCCTATTTATTAAACAGAATAGTAATTTCCTCATTAAAACAACAAAAACTATTAAGACTGTAAACTTAGTGACACTTACCTGAGTTAATGGTTCAACTGACCCAATGTAGGTGTCTGGACGGAGGAGAATGTGCTCAAGCTGAGTCTTTTTCTGATAAACTCTCTCAACAGACATCTTCTTTGAAGTGTCATTTTTATTAATGCTTTCTGAGTCTTCCTTTTTTGAAGCATTGATCTGATTATCAAATAATGTCTAAAAAAAACCCCAACAACAATCAACCTCATTCATCCAATCTGTCACTCTCAAGATATAAACAAAACCTGACAGAGATTTAAATTACATTTTAAATTTTTTTTTAAATTACATTTAAATTACATTTTTCTAGTTTATTTACGGAAATGCTATGAAACACATACTTAGAGAAACTTTGAGACAAGCAGAATGTGTGCACCATTGATGACAACAGCCAATTGTTTGGTGCTGAGTAAACCTGAACAGGCCCAATGAGAAGCAAATATTCTCTACTATGCAGTCCTGTAACTGACAGCATCCAAAACAGAGGGGGAAAGAACCCAGAGGACCCCACAATCCTGCACCAGGATTACACGCAGCAGAGTTGGAACCACAACACTAACTCTCATGACTTTTCTTCTGGACAATGTCACATCTCCCAATAAACAGGGAAGTTGCAAAATCACATGCATGTGTGATTAAAGTGTTTTGGTATCTGAGTTAATTTAGTTGCCACACCGTCATTTGGTCTTAAACTGCGACAACCCCACCACCACCCCCCTAAAAAGATTAGCTATAGATCAGCTAAGCAAGCAGAAAAGAAACAGGACTTTGCAAACAGATACATTAAACTGATACATGGAAGAAAAGGAATGAGAATTGTTACTAAAGCAGCATTGCTAATAGTTGCAACAAATTTTATTTCATTGAAGTATTTCTGTGAAGGATGTCCAGGCTTCCAATGAGCTTCACTGCATGTGTATATAAATATTTTTTTTTTAACATCTTTCTTACCTTACTGGCTTTACTTTATGATTGTCTTTGACATTATACCTCACAGGAGTCACCCTTAGCTCACTTACTGGTTCCATAGTTCTATTAGCACTGTTTTACTATGTTCACTTGTTCTAAAGGGACCAGTGATTAGCAGGAAAAGAAAATGTTTCTCAGATGAAGTAGAAGTAAGTGTTGAAAGAAGGGAAGAAAGGAAATGCAATTCATATAGAAAGCAAAAGAATTATAGGTGTAAAGACCACCAGAATCTTGTTCTCTTCTATTTGTTCCCAATTCTTAGGCTTCAAGAGGTTTTTACAGTCGGCAAAGTACATGATGGGCAGTTATCACATGCCAATTTTACAGCTGTCATGTACATCAGTATTGTATTCTTATGATTGTTCTGAGACAGCTCTCTAAAACAGTTCTACTTGTACAGCATCTGAGGACTAGGGTCTAAGCATGCATCACAACTCAGTAACACGTTAACATAGAATAAGAACTCAGATCTTAGCCTAATAAATTTAGGCTACAATTTTCCTATCTCAAATAGTTCTACTAGAGCTCAGCTTAAAAGAAACCAACAACCAGTGTGTTGATTTTTATCAGTGTTTGAATCAGTCCTTATGACTGGTTAAACTGCAGCTGTGTCAATGCATGTTGTCCCACAACATGTTTGCAGAAGTCAGTAGATTAGAAAAAGTCCATTTTATTGTGACTGAATGCATACCTCTAGATTACAAAAAATTACTACAGAATAGACTTATTGGGAAGGGATTCCTACAAGCCATTGCCTTTAATACAACACTAGGAAATGCATTTCTGTTTTCCAGTGAAAGTCTTACTGGCAACTTGGAGAAGCTTCTATACATTTCTTACTGGTAAGTTGGAACGTATATAGTATCAAAACTACTTCTGTTGATATGCTGCTGCCAGACTGTTGTCACGTTGACAGAGACTAGAGGTTACACCTAGACAAACTTTGCTGCCTAAGAAGAGCTAGTCCTGCAGAAGTGTCACCTCTTGGGGAACAGTGAGTTTGCTTTAACTCAGCAGTAGTAAGGATCTTCTGTTACTCTACTCCCTGTGGCAGCTATGTCTATTATCTTTTATAACACACTAATTAAAACAGTATTATGTATTATTTAAGGGCGGGGGGGGGAAACACACAAAGGATCAGGATAACATTTTTTCTTCCTGGTCAGTGATTATTACAAAAAAAAAAAAAAGGAGAAAAGTAGTCTTAAAGAACTTTAATTCTACAGGTTTTACTAAGACATCACAAACACCTTTTCAATATGCTCTACTTAAATGTTTAAGTTTCATTGTCATAGAACAGGACAGATTTTATTTGTACAATCCTCCAAGTATAGTATATCTTCTGTACACAAAAAATACTCATGTAATAAACATTCAGAACTTTAACTTACACACTATTGAAACACAAGCATAAAAACAAAAGTCAGAAAGTATTCAACTACATAAACTAATGCTATTATGCAGGCATGCAAGCATCCGAAGTCCACAGAACTGCAGTTTCCCAGACAAAGCCTTTTGGGCTGTGCTGTACTCTGAAACAGAAGAACAACTCTGAATCCTTGCATCTCTGTCTTGAGTGGAGATTTTTTAGAGTTCAAGTGATGTTTAGAACTCATCCCAAAAAAGAAAATCTTCATCACTAAATCCATGACATAGATCTATGGACAAAAACATCCTCCACAGGCTTTCCATTATGTTTTCCTTGATAACGTAAAATAAATATAAAGTTAAAAGTGCTTTCATCTGCTGAGTTTCTACTACTTAAAATGCAAGTAAATATAGCAGGAAAGTCCGCCCCCCCCCCCCCCCCCTTTTTTTTTTCTTTTAAACTGAGCAAGCATGAAACTGCAGTGTTGTTAAACTGACAATCTCTTCTGTATATTTTGGAATTGTCTCAAGAATGCCTTTTGTATTCTGTCTTGTATGAAAGATCTTCATATTGTTAGAGCTCCAATAACACTCCTCAAAACAGCACCAGCTGTTGTTTCATGAGAAAACCCCTAAAGAGAATTAACGAAGAGTCACAAAGGGCTTAAGTCTTCTGTTTCACAGTAAGTCTGCTTTCTGTTTGTTTGTTAACAGGTTACCCAATTTTCAGGGTGTGGTTTGCAATCTTACTGTTGCCAATTTTTAATTTTTTTTTTGACAGTGTTTGACTTTCCTAACATTCTTGTGACATTCAAGACTTTACAGATCCTTGATAGTCTTTCAGACTTTCTAACCCTCCAGACTGATGACAAATATACACATCCATATACACGTAAGTCAACAAGATGACCAACCTGAAGTAGTTTGGAATGCTGTAATTATTGCACTGTGCATCCTTCTTTACAGACATGCAGTTACACCTCATACTGTGACCTCAGATGTAATGAGCATCTTAGACACTCTTAACAAACCCAGCATAGTGGTAACTGTATGGAAAAAACATACTGATTCTCTGTTGATGGCAGTTGCTGCTCAGTTTACTACATCAAGACTATTGTGCATGCTATCACAACCATGTTTTATTACGCTAAGTGCTTTCTCCAGTATAACTGCAATGACTACAGAGTTTTTCTTTAGGAGTTGTTTTTGCTATAAATTTATCTAGTACTGTGTGAAAGCTGTAGTCATTCTTCCCTTTTGCGATCTCAATAGTCAGAACACCCAAGTAGCCTTTAATAAATGAAAGTTTGGCAACAAGACTTTTACTGTCTACCTTCAACCTAAGAACTCACATATTTGGTTTTGGCATCTTCTTTCTTCACATTTTGCTTTATTTTTTTTTCTTCTTACAGTCTCCTCCATTGAAATTTCTGCATATAACAAAGCATGCGTGACATCCATATTATGTCAGAGATTTTTATTGGCTTTTTTTTTTTTTAATGAAAACTGGGTCAAGTCATCTTCCTTTGCGTTTCAAAATCATGTTGAGTCACCATGCTGAGTTCGGTTACTTACGCTGCAAACAGATGTACTTCAACATGCTAAATCTTAATACACATTTGATCTGGACAGTTTGGCAGCCCCAGAGAAAAGCTATTCCTATTTAAATAGACAATAAAATGTAAACCTACAAGGAATAATGTAGGTTTCATCGTAAGTTTCAATGTTGCCATAACTGGAATATACATCTTTCAGTTTGACTCCTCACTTTAAGTAGAAGCTTTACTTTTATTTAAGGAGCTGAATGTCACACTGTTGCAAGAAGTTAAAAAACCCTGAAAAATGTTAATGTTTCTTCCCACTTACACAGACTTAATCCTACATTCCCTTAAATAAAGTGTAGGATAAGCACATTTAGTGGGACAAGACAGTAAATTTTGAGTGTAATTAAGCTGTAAAACCTAGGGAGGTTAAGTAAGTAATTAAATCCAGGATGTGGTAGATTTTCTACCACTTACAGTTCAAAACAAAACTGCCACTTATGGAGAAGATATGCTACACCTCAAAAAAGTTTATAGGTGCAATATGGTAATTGCTAGGTAGTTCTATGGATAACATGCACTTGACTGTAGTATGGTGTTACATATTGGATCATAATGGCCTCTTTTTGCCTTAGAAAAATAGATGATGAATACATTGTTACCTAAACATTTTGCAATTTTCCCAAAGAAAAAACAAAACTGGAGGGAGTTTCAAAATAAATCACTCTCCTGCTGTGTTTAACAAATGGTTTGGCTCTCCTGCCAAAATGAAAACACACAAAAGTAACAGTTCCCTGTTACCACAGCACATTTCCATAGACCACTGCATACCATTAGTGGCACGAACTAAATGTCTCTATCGTATCCTCCCCAAAGCTGATCATATGAAGAAGTTTCCAGTAAACTCGCCCAGAACTAGTCTCACTCCAGTGAAACTAATGTATTTATTTTAAATTCCTAAATTTTTTATCTCCTGTTTGGACAATTTGCTCTGGACTCTGAAAGCATCACATTACATAGAGTTTTGTTATGATGATTCAGTTATAGAATAGCTTGAGGATGGTCAGATTTCCCCGTTACAGAAAAATACAACAGTTAATTGCTGCCAAAAGGGAAAAATTCCTTCTTTCTTCCCTCCTCCCCTACTTCTCTGCTCCATTAGTGGCATCAAACCAACCTCACAATAAGCCAGTTCAAGGAGCAAACAGAGCCTTCCCCCCATTTTTCATCAACTAGAAGCTATCCGTTGTCCATTGGCTCATTTTCCTGAACAAACTTGCTAGACAATCAGACAAGTACTGGTGCAACAAAAAAGAGCAGAAACATACAGCTAGGAGGATAGGGTTAAAAAACCCCATACTTTTCAGCAAGTATCATTAGATTGCTTAGTTGCACCATGAAATGACATTCTTAGAATTACATAGCTTCATCTTCCTATTAAATAGCTAAACAAAAGCATCGTCATTATTATTTTAGGATTATTAATGCACAATATACTAGCACACTAGATTTAAATGAAAATTTAGGAATCTGCTTTCTCCACAAGACTTTTTGAAAAGTGAAGAATACCACTTTTGTGCAAATATGTATGCTTACTATAATTACTTCTGACCAGAAAATTATGTATATTGTTTTAAATATTAATTCATTTACACTTACATTAAGTTACTACAGCAACAGTTTTGCTTTATTTGGCACAGGTTTGGATACCATAAGCAGTACAATCAGATCCTAATCTTTACTATTTTATTTAAAAGCAAATGTCTAACATCTGCCCATGCATGATGACAGTTTAACTGATTTTACTGTTAATTTTTCAAGGGTCTGAAATTTTTTAGTTTTCTATCCACTGACAAGTTATATTCCAATACTAAATTTTGATACTGTTTACCCAGTATCAAAAAGTACACCTATGGATGCTTTGGTAACAAATTAATCTTTTAAGAATCTGTTTTTCCATCTAAAATTCAGAGACAAGGAAGGGGAAAAAATTACTCTCATGGAAAAGGAATTTATTAGTGTTAAAATTTAAGACAACTTAAGCCAGTTTTCCTACAGATTCTTAGAACAGTGGTCCTTGGAACCACTGAATGAAATGGTTTGGTCACTGAATGACCAAATGTGTTTGGTCCACTGCTTCATCACCCAACTCATACACAAGCCCTCCACTAGCCAAGAAATCAAAAAGTTAGAGGTACTGACATCAGAACTTTAGGTTATCAGCATCTGGCAGCACCTCTTTATAACTCAGTGTTTCCCATATCCTTGCCCTTTTTAATGCTTTACTGCATCACCAGTTTGAGTGCTGTGAAAGTATTCTGGGCTCTCAGCACACTTACATTTCCCAATTGCAAAGATTGCTTTGAAAGGGAACAACACAACCTGATGGAACCTTCAGATGAACAAAATCTTTGAAACCCATTCAGGCTTTATGTCAAATATCGCATCCCTAGAACAGCACTGTGATTCTTCCTTCCAGATCCTATGGGTTCTACAGCCAGCTGAACCCATATTGTACGGCAAGGTATTTTTACGCTGCTGAACTATCTTCAGATTAATAAACAAACTGTAGAAGATAACTGTAGAAAAACCTTCAGGCACATGTTATTTGCATGTCTATCTTGCATTGAAATACTAAAACACCTTGACTGTGATCCTTGAGGTTTTTGTACTTCTAACATATATGGTGCCCTAAAAAGGAACACAGTATGATTAGTAGTAACCATTAGAACTCTGCTCCCTAGAATCTTCAACAGAAAAGCAATAGCAACATATTTACTTAACACAAGGTACCACATAAATGGAAATTAATGAGTTTTTTTTCCTGTTTAAAAACTGTCCCAAACATCAAACAAACTCTAAAAATTTATGAATAATGATCACATTGCTTCTTCTCAAATACCAGTTTGCTCTACAATAACATAAGCATCTACTTTTTTTATTATTAATAGCGCCTATGCTAACACAGACAAATTTTCTGGTAATCTGTATTTTCAAAATCCATTCTTTTCTGCCACGTTAAAGTAAATATGAATCCAGTGCTCCTTAAAAAAAAAAAAACAAACGTAGCTTGAGTTTAATTGCTCAACTCCTACTATACGACATCTACTGCTCCTCTGGAGATTTCACAAATCTCAAAATGTTTTACAAGTCTCATAAATATACTACATATTCTAGTCTCAATGCTGTAGTGAACTCCATGAGAAAGGAACGCGGGTTTGGTGTTCCAGACATCTACAGCAATTCAGAAGGAGGAAAACAGAGGCAGCAACAAGTCAAAAAAGCCTGAGCACTGTTCCAAAACTCCCCCTTCCTCAGCCATTCATCCTCCCACAATAGAATTACTACAAAAGTTATTACGAAAAGCCTTTTGGGATTGCTCACTAAAAATGCTGACAACCTTGAAGATCATCAAAACTCTACCCTTTAACTTGCAATTTAAGAATTGCATCTTGGCAGGCAGAAGAATGCACCCGTCCACAAAAGGTACCATATAATTTCAAATATATTTTGAGATTAATTTTTAAGTTGTTCGGCATTTTCATCATCTTTCTGTTACCTGACATGTATGTTTATCACTCAACTGGCAAAGAAGAAAGCCTACATAGCATATTCTGAAAGATTTAACTAGTATCAGGAAGGACAGGTTAACATGATACCTGAGAGAAAGCAAACCTGAAGTTGTATCTAGACTACCTCCCTCCCTCTCCACCAGCAAACCCAGGTAAGGAACATCCCCCCCAGCTGATTCCACACATACTTATTTAGTCTCTTATTTGTGAGTTTAAGAAAAATCCTCTCCCACGTCTGCTTACTAACAAAATAGAATAACTGCCTCACTCCTTCCAACTGCTCTCCTCCAAGCAACTTGCCTCCATTTTACTGCAAGATTGTGACATAATGCTTCAAAGGTTTCATAACAATACTGTAATACAACAGTGGTGGAAAAGATTTTAAGTTAGGATCACTAAACAGTATATGATGAAAAACACTACCTCAGCCAACACAGAGCCCTGTGTTGATGCATGGAGGCAATAGCCTGAATGACTGCACGTGCTAGAACTCTCTCCATATCAGCTGGTCTAAGATGGTGTTATTTTTCCCCAGACACCTTGCCGTTCTTGTATCTTTATATCATGGTACAAAACTACCAAGGGAATAAACACAAGACTGAAACGTTCATACACTACTACACTATCTTCCCTGAAAAGTCGAAATACCCCAGAGCTACCAGAGATTGGACAGCTGTTTACCAGTATCTCCAGTAAAGCTCATACTACCAATTTCTCATAGGTAAAGACGCTCTGCTCAGGGGATGACCCCAGAAGTCTAACTGCTCTTATAGAAACATTACATATCAAGTTATCTGGTTCCAAGAGCTTTTTTTATTTTCCCTACCTTATCTTGTCTTCTTTTGATTTATAAGAAAATAACTTTTCAATGTTATTTTATAGCTCCTGTGATTTTGTCATGACAAGAAAATATTGTTTCCTTGCTCTCTCCTTGAAGATTCCTTCACATATTGAGAAAGCTGGTGTGTTAGTTTTTGGCACCTAAGGCAGACATTTGTCCAGTTTTTCATACACCTGTTCTTCTCGCAACTGTTCAATGTCCTAAAGAAAGAACAGGAAGGCTCAGTCTAGCCAGGCCCACTCATACACTAAAAAAAAAAAGTGTAAAAGAAATCAATACCTCTTCAAGACACACAGCTTCCATGAAAGGAGGACTGCTTAATATCTCAACTGAAAGTCTACCTCAAAAAATCAGGAAAAACACACATAGTAGATTAAGCAATTTAATATTCTTCTACACCTTTTTTTTTCCTTTAACGTAGCTTTTTAAATTATGTCCAACAAAGGAAAATACAGATCTGATGTTTAGATCTGAACCTTTCAAACATGTTCTAACTCAAGCAGCCTTTAGACCAACTTTGCTAATGCCCTTTTTTCTTACTTGCAGGAAAAAACCAGAATTGCTTAGAAGTGTACAGTGTAACAAATAAACAGATTTATCATTTTAACAAAATAAAAAAAATTAAAACTAGTGCTTTAATTTACTTTCAGTAGCAAAATGTATTTATATGTAAATTAGAATTGCATTAAGATGCAGACAGCATTTTAAAATAGCTTTATTAAATGAAACTAGATGAGCTGATATCATAGAAAAAGTTTATCAACACACACTTCAAAACATAACTTAAAAGGACTCAGTTCATAAGAGTAAAAGCATTTGCAATCACACTGAAGTTTTAAAACCAGCAGATCTAATCATCACTTATCAGGGAAGGGAGGAATCTTCCCCTGCTTTTCACATCAACCTTTTGAGTACTCATTACTGAACTACCTGAAGAAAATGGCAAGGAAACATTTTCTGAACAAAAATTACTATTACTAAGTGCTGGTCTATCACTTTGCTTCTGAGGAACACTTTTCACCTATGTTTATAAAGACAATAAACATTTGGTATGCTTAATCTTGACACCTTCATTGGTTGCTAGAACTTAAATTATACTTTAAGTATTTATTTTCAAAGTTCTGTAAAAATATTTTACATGCCTTGACTTAATATTCACTGTAAATTTGGGATATTAGCATTAAAATACATTCTTCCAAAACACCTGGTTTTCACTACATGTACTTGAGAGGACACCACTAGGTCTCCAAGCACACAATTTTTGAAACAGGCTTCTTCAAACAGTTATCCACATTTGCAACTACGTATTTTTGCTCAATCTGCTTTTGAAAACTTTCAAACCACCTATATAGTGCAGAATAATATTTTCTTTGTGGGTGACTCGCAAGAAATTTACTATTTTAAAAGAGGAAAATTAGGTTTTCTGTACCAGTTTCCATTTCCAAGTTCTCTCTATATAATCTATAATACATATAAAACCCACTCCCAGGGATGGAATCACTCATATCCATCAGCTATGAATCACATGTGCTGCTTTTAATTAACTGAAATATAAACATGCATTGGAAGACTGGTTTTGCACGTAAACACACAAGACAGTTTACATGCAAGGTAAAAATCTACTTCTGGAAAATAAAAGTTATGAAAATAAAATACTAGATCTAAACGATAATTTTTTTTCAAACCTAAACTACCTACCTTAGACTACTTTACGCTCTTTTATTTGGAAAGGTTACTTTATCTATCCAAATAAAGTAATTCCTTACTTACTCTTTAATACAATATGTGTAGCTCAGAAATTAATACACACACAAATTTAGACAGATAGAACATTAACAGAGAATATGTGCTTGAATGTACACCTTCCCCACCAAACACCTAAAGTAATCCCCCATGTATTTTTTTAAAATCAATTAGCCCCCCCACCCCCAAGATATACATTCCTTCCTAGAATTCATTACATTACAAGTTAGTTCCCCACTTCTATGCATTCAGCATTCTTTCATCTACACTAGAACAAGTTTTCCTCCCAGCTCAGAATATACAGGGTGAAGATGCATGTTATTAAGCTGCAAGACTGGCTCAGTTGCAGTCAAAGAGGTAGCATTGATCTTGTTCCATCACCAAGCCTCTACCTGGTACAACCTCTACCACTTTGACCCTGCATTATTCAGCTCTCTAACAAGGAGACGATTGGACCAGTAAGACGACGACAAAAGTATTTCACTGGATGGTGGCGTGGAGGATAGAGGATAAGAGGTAACAACTTCTTTTGGCAGCCAAGCCATAACATCTAACAAATCCCTCTTCAGAACTATTGCGTCTGACTCGCCAAATTGAGCCACAAACATTTCCCTCTAGTGCTAGAATATTCAGAAAAGTCATCACAACTCTTTGCAACACTGCTTCCTTAAGGGCACCAGAATCAGGAATTCAACAAGAGGAAGAGGGAATGCTGTTTCCCCTCAACTATTGATACACTACATAGCTCCAAAGCCTACAAAATGCATTATGTTTAATAAAAGTAAATAGTAACATATCAGGGCACCTATTTCAGGTCTGACCTCCCTTCCATTGTATAACAGAAAAAAAAAAAGGGGGGGGGGGGGGCAGGGAACACAGGGCACAAAAAACCCCAGTTCTCTGGTCAACATAATAGCAAAAGAAAAGATAGATGCTTATAAAAAGCAAGAGAGGAGCACTGAAACAAAACTTGGCAACAATGTAAGACGACTTTTTTTCCTCCCCTCTGCAGACTCCACAATATAGCAGAGGAAAGATAAGACAGTAACTAACAGTATATGTAACAACTGTTACATATATGACAACTGTATTCTAGGCCTAGCTTCAGCCAGCAAAGAAACAGAAAGCCTGATCCAGATAAAGAAATGGAAAGAACAGAAAGCTAATTCTGATTTTTAACCTGGGTCTAGAGAGGCAACTAAAGAGGTCTAGAGGATTCAGGTATAGGAACTTCAACCACCTACTCCTGCTTCTGAAATTAATAAAGCGGTAATAAACAGTAACAAAAAGTATAAAGAACTATTTACACTTGGTTCACCCCTAGGACAGTATGCTTCTTTCTAAAAAATAAAGATTTAATTAGGATTTGGTCACTAGTCCTATTTGCTTTACTGTTTGTACTTCAGGCAGGCAGAATCCTGCCAGCTTATAGAAACAGACTCATGATAGTGCAGTACCATACTACAATTATTGGGCACCCTGTCATATCCCGACACTCCTCCTCCAAGCACTATACTGGCAGAAGAAGGGAACTCCTGTCTTGCTCCTGCCCAAAAGCCCCTGCTCCCAAATCAGAGCAACAGTGGGCAGATCCTTGGTGCAGGAGAGACCTAGTTCAGATTTCAGATGCAAATCATTTACCCATAAAGTTAGAAACCACCTAGGAAACAACCTATAACAAGCGAATTATGGCATATCACTGGAAATTATCAGACTTTATTCAAAATAAAGATTTGGTTTAATCCTCTTGAAACAAATTATTAAAAGCCAAATCAAACTGAAGGCTGTCCCTTTCTTACAGTTAAGAGTATTTCCAAATAAAATGATAAAAGAAAGACAAGGTTCCTTTAACAGAAGGATTGGGGGCGCTTTAATTTTGGGGTTTTTTTGTTTCAGTTTTCTTTTGAGTCTGCTGTCCTATTTTCTCTATTACATATATATTCTTTTTGATTTAAAAAAATGAGAACATTAAGTTAAAAGTTATTTTCAAGGTAAACTTTGAAACTACTGAGAACTGCTGATAGCTGAATTTAGATTATTTGAAAGGCTGGTATCTTTTCACTTACCAATATACAGCTACAGTATTTATTCAAACCAAGTATGAACCAGTATAAACCAAATATATACATTATTTCCATCTAGTAATAATATAGATTATTTCCATTCTGCTCCATTCAAGGAGCACACCAATCTGAATTTTTTTTTTTTTTTAAAGAAAGTCACATTAACACTCATCATATATTCACTTTAAGCCAGCATTTCCTAGAACTGAAATCCATCCCTTTCACAAAGGGCAGGAAAATGGAACTGGTGGTCAAAGTCTTAAATTATTATCAGGAGTCTTAGCTTTCATTTATCAGGCTTGTGTAGTTCTTTGGGTTGAGGAGAAAGCCTTGAACACATTGACAGAAGTAACCAATGAAGTATTGCTTGCTTGAAACACTCTTTCCATAGCTTTGTGGGCATTACCTTTGTATCAGAACCAACACACTTCACAGTGTTACTTGCAATGACTTCTCTTTCACTATAAAAGGCATATTTATTTTTAAAGAGTACTATTACTGTACTATTATGACAGTTCATTTTCTGTAGTCCCTAAAAACACAGAAATGCTTAAGAATTACTTCCTTCCTTCAAAGTAAGTTTTTTCTAGTATTAGAAAATGCCATTATGTTTCACCAATGAAAACCCCTCTAGTTAGAAATCCATGCTTTTGTAACTAACTCTTAATACACTTAACGCTTTTGTGGGTGACCCTTCAAAATCATCCACCAAAAGTAATTAATATCAATCTGTTAGTCAAAACTCCACCTTCTAGGAACCATTAGAGTGGGGAGCTGCAAGTTGATTAAAAAAAAAAAAATCAGCAACCAGACAAAACAAATGCTCCTCAAAAAATAACTAGTACATTTGATAAATCAGACGTTATCTTGGTTTATTTTCAGTTCTATACGCTAAATGATTTTCCCAATAAACATTTTCAATTGATCTACTCTCATGTGTCCCCATCAGTGGCAATTGTGCCTACTTACCAGCTAACCATCGCTAGTTACATTTAAGTTCAGTTACAGGTAGCTGAAAACACAGATGACTTGCTGTTTGTTTCCATAAACAATTCATCTTTCTTTTAAAAGCAAAAGTAGGTATCACCTTATGCTTGTGTGATGTTCTCATTATGAAATTCACTCTAAGGTAACTTCTCCACCACATGAAGTACCCTTCCTTTTTCATAACTGCATCTAATTCTTTCCTAGTTAGTTAAACCAATGAACAAGCTTGCTGTTTAAATCACAACCAAAGCTAAAGTTATACACCTAACCCTTTAGTGAAATGTGAGCACCAGGTTATGTATATAGAATTTGCTAGTTTGAAACATAAATTAACATCCCACTAAGTTTTAAATGTTTCCTCATCTTTAGAGCTAGACTTACTTCTGTTACCCTTCAATTGTTTAACTCATGGTCTTATTAAGAAACCACTAACAATACAAAACACATTACTCGGAAAGTAAGCATCCTAGTGGTTTCAACACACTAGTAAAAAGTCTAAAAAAATCGAGGTAGTTTCAAAACTATTTACAACCAAATAGCAAATAGTTGCATATCCAGCAGATATATGGCAAGCAGATTAAAACCAGACAGCTGAAACTATTACTGTCCCTAGCTCTGTACCTCTCATCCTCAAGGCCAGCATATGATATCTACTCATGAACCATCGCCTGAACCAACATTTTTTTCAGCCTGGCACACTAAACCATTCGCTAGCCACTGCCCCATCCATTTTGGTGCTCTTTTGCACGCCAGTGTTCTACAGATGACACTGAACAGGTTTGGCTTTAGGAACTGGCTCAGAAGTCCTACCTTCAGCATTTAAAATGCACATGAGAGAAAGAAACATCATCCTACTGTTTTCAGTAGTGAACACAATTTTAACTAAACTCTAATTATTTCCCTACAACTACTCTGAAACTACACTTTAATTTTTACTGCTTTTAGAGAAGGAAAAGTTTGATTACTTCCAGTTGTAGGAAACCGTTGACTGACCATACTTTCATCCCCATTACATTTAAGAACGTTTCATTAAAAATGCCTACTCAGTGATTTTCACGCTTCATTCTGCAGTTTTCTATACGAGCTGTAAAACTTTCAATTATTTGGTCCAACCTAGCCTGTAAAAATCTTAATTCTGAAGACCTATCCAAAGACCACAGTTGATAGAGATCACACAGTATTGCAGGAAAGGAAAGAGAATAAATTTAGCTTCTCTACTTAGGCTGTTCCCATATCTAAACTGTCTAATTTCAAGTGGCACACCCAGAAACGTGCTCATTTTTTATACAACTTTCCATGCTGACAGCTTCTTAAAATGAAAGAGAGAATTACCAACATAAAATGCAATAATTAGAGCCACAGAATACAGAGGATTTGTTCACCCCAATAATGCTATTCACATTCTTTTCCAACAGCTCAAAAATGTAGAAAGACACAACAGAAGACCAAGTTTGCTATTATTCTCTTTAACAAAACTTCTTAAAAGTTCCTAACTCTGTAAAGCATATGCATCTGATTAAAGATGCGGCTACCTCACCATCTATCTGTCAAGATATACTGTCTTCTGCTTAAACATTAAAGAAATTACCCTCTTTTGAACCCTACACTGAGCAAGAAGAGAAAGGCAGGGAAGTTACTGATTGGCTGAACCAGACCCCTTCAGCTCATCTTTGCTCCTCCTTCCTCAGGTCTTACCAAAACCAGAGAGCATCCACTATTACTACAGAGGAGGAGAGCATCCCTCTGCACTGTGAGTCAGGGCTAATGCTCGCAAAGTACTTTAAAACGACTCAAAATGATTCAACAGTTCTAGAGTCAGTTATCACCTGCGCTCTCTCAAATCTTACTACTTCTGAGCAATCCATGAAAAGCAGTAAAAAAAAAAAAAACCTTCTTGGCCCTGTTACAGAGTTATAACTTTCGGAAGATAATGATGTTTAATTTCAAGATGCTATAGAAAGCACACAGGTCCGGCCCCCTGAATGTCTCTGAAAGCCTCCTCGTCACCCATCTCTGAAACTTATGAACTTCAGGTATTGTCTTTTTAGACAGTTTGGAAAGAAGCTGGGATCAACACATAGCCCCTTTGGTAGCCCGCAAAGACTTTGCTCTAGCATCAAGAGACAGTAAGTAAGACTTCTATGGGACGACAGCCAGCCCACATCTCACTTTGGAGGACAGGGACTTCAACACAGCCCTACTGACCCACCCACTCCCCCCAAGGTAGGAGGCTCCTTCCTGCCAGTTTGCTCACAGACTAACCTTTTCCCTACAGTCACGAGCACCCTGACGAGCCCCCCACGGATGCAAGCTCACCTCTTACTAACGCCTGCCCCAAGCCCAAGCCCGGGCTGTCTAATCCTTCTCCCTGTGCCCCGGACCCCTGAACCGAGCGGGCTCTACAGCGCTTCCCCTTTCACGCCAGCCGTCAGTTTCTTCCCCGTTTAAAAGCCAACCCGCGCTCCTTCCACACACACACAAGGGACGCAAAAAGAAATAATTAAAAAAAAAAAAAAAGCAAAACCCACAAACAAAACACAGCCCTACAACTTACCACCCAAGTCAGTCCCCCGCTGCCGCCGCCACCGCCGCCGCCGCCTCCTCCAGACTTTGCCATTTTCTGCCCGTTTCTCTTCAGCCGAAGCGAGGGCGCAAGGAGGCAACCGAGAGGGCCGGCACCGACACCGAGCCTGGCAGCACAGCACGGCGCGCCCGCCCTTCGCGCTTCGCCCCGGCCCCTCAGGCGCCGCGCGGGCCCGGGAGCCCCCGCAGCCCCTCGCCCGCCCTCACGCACACACAGGTACCCCGACACCGAGAGCTCTCTACCCCCTTCGCCCGGCTTCTAGTTCATGCTGGGGAGCGCAGCTGAGGCGAAGGAAAATAATCCGCCCGGGTGGGCGAGGGGCGGCGAGGGCTCCCGTGGCCGCCCGCAGCCTCGCGAGGGAAGGAAAGCGCCCGGCAGAGAAGGGCCGAGGAAGGAAGGGCAGCCAAGGGCCGCGCCGCCCGCACAAAAGCGCCTTTCCGCCGCCCGCGCTCAAACTCGAGGCCAGGAGGCAGCGAGCGGGCGGGCCCAGCCGGGCCTGCGGCTCTCGCTAGTTTAAAGGGACTGCCGGTCCCTTTACCTCACGGCGGCGGCGCCAACAACAGCCGCCGCAGCACTGCCTGCCTGCCTGCCTGCCTGCCTGCCGCTGCCGCCTCCGCCTCCTTCTCGCCGTCGTCGTCTTCTTCTCCTTCTATCTTCTTCTTCTTCTCCTCCTCACCCCCGGGCCCTCCCCCCCGCAGCCACAAAGGCCCGGAAAATAGATTAATAATAAAATCTCCCCCTCGTCCCCTCCCCCGCCCGCGCCTTCCCTCCCCGCGCGCGCGCGCACCCGCACGCGAGTGCCCGCGCAGCCCCCGCCCCCCTCACTCCCCTCACGCACGCACGCACGCACGCACACACCGCCCGCCGACGCCCGGAGCTGGCCCAGCCCTCCTTCCCCTCCTCTTTCCGCCCCGTGCCGGTGCCCGGCGCCGCTCCCCCACCTCCTCCCCACCCCCTGAACCGCTACCGCCGGGACCCCGCGCTCAGACAAGACGTGCGCTGCCCCCGTCCGGCATCAACGTCGCTGCCGCCTCCGAACGCAACCGGCCCGCGCTGCCCTCCCCTCCCCCCGCGCCCTGTCCCCGAGCCGACCCGCCAATCACGCGCCGGAGGCGGGCAGCCTACAAGGGGCGTCGGCCAATCGGAGAAGCGGAAGGAGCGGCTGCGGCCGCGTGAGACGTCACTGCGGGTGGCAACAGGGAGGGGGCCGTGCCTCCGCGCGGGGGCGCTGCCGCGCGCCGCGGGGGACGGCATAACGGTTGGAGCCCGGCGGGAGGGGAGCGCCGCGGCGGTGGGAGGAAGCGAAAGGGAGGAATAACCGACCTGCCGGCTCAGCGCCCGCGGTGCGGGCTCCGTGGGGCAGGGACTGCGCCCTCCCTGGGCCCACCTTCCCCCTGGGCGCCCGCGGGGAAGGAGAGGCTGCGCCTTCCCGCGAGGAACGTGCCCCCACAGGGAAACGCTGTGGAAGGGGCGCGCTCGGGGGTGGCAGGGCGCGGCTGTCCCCTCTCCCTATCCGTAAGGCGGCTGCTGCCATATGCGGGCGGAGGAGAGGGGATGCAGTAGGTAGGACAGGCGCTTGGGGGTACGGCGCTCGGCTACCCCCGTTCCACCAGCTCCGTAACTGATCCCCGCCGCCACTGCTGCCCCTGCACCCGGAGGAGTTTGGACAGGATTAAAGTCCTGGTGCTCCGGGCAGGAGAGTGTTTATAAACCACTGCCCTCTTCCGGACCGTGGTGATGGGCCCGAGCGGCTCTTCATCGCGGAGATCTCACACAACTTTATTCTGCTACTGTTCTGAGCATCACTGTGTTAAGTCTTCTCTTGGTCAGCGATACGTTGCCTTATTAGAGTCACGAAATAAGGCACCCAGTTCTGTCCACAGTACACAACCCCGTTGTAAAATATTTGCTGTTTTGAAAAAAATCCTGTGGCATAACTTAGCATCTACTTCCTGGGCCTAAATCGTGTGTGTATGAAGCCTAAAAACAATGTTATTTAAGGTACGAGCGTGAAAAATACTTACAGTTTAAGATACTTTCCCCCCCCCCAAGTAAAATATATATGACCATAAATATCATGGTCATAGATTTTTTACATGCTTAAAAAAACAGTTTCACAACATGCAGCTTCTCAATTAGCAATTTTCATTTTGCTGTGCGAAATGCAAAAGACCTACCTAGTCCCGCCTGTTCCACCCCTTGAATTATTCCCAATGTAAAGTCACAAAAGGAGGGATTAGTAGGAGCACTGCATCTGAGTTGGTGGACAAATGGGTATCTGAACAGAATAATTTAAACTTAATAGTAATAATTTAAAGGTTTTTCCTTTTGCAAAATGCTTTTCCTAAGAAGTAAAGGGATTGGAAACAGCGCAGCTGCCTTTGAGGAGTCAGTTGTAATGTTCAATTATGCCTTCAGGGAAGGATCAGAAGAATTTCTAGTAAATATTGCTTATTTAGCATAATTTTACTCTGCCAGTTTCTAAGGAACCTATTAAACTAATATCTAAGTGCTGCACAGGGATTATGGAAAATAATGGCATCTGCCTAGAAGGGACAGTAAGTTATCTGTTCCAGCCCAGGTTTTTTTGCAGCTGCATGTACCTCTGAGCTGAAGGCTGTGTTTTCTCCTACTTTGAGCAAGATAAGAAAGAGTGGTTTTTGCAGAACAAGAAGGTAACACTTGCAGGGCTCTGCCTAGCGCTTCAGAGTTTTGGGCTTGCTGATTAGAATGTTTTGGGGGTTTTTTTCCAACTCCCAAATTTATATGTAAGACCTGTAAAATGAATCATGTATAGTGAACCAGGGCTCCTACAATGAATATTGGGAGGACCAGAGAAAAGAGTGTGAGTGCATCTGTTCAAAGCTTTTTGCATTGGTAGAGAACCATTAATGCATACAGCAGAAAGAGAACAAGTCACAAACATTAGTGTACTACATTCTCATTAGCTCCAGCTGTTTAGTAAATAGGCTGTTCTTAGTGTGGGAAGTATGCCTTTTGCACTCATTTATCCTGAGCCAAGTAGTAGATAGCGATCTAGCTTGAAGACAGCCAATTCTATATACATTACAGAAAGACAGAGGGAGTTTCTTTCTTCTTGGCTGATCTTTGCATGTGCATGGTCAGACATGTTCAGTCTATGTGTCATGCTGGAGTAAATATAGGAGGAAAGGCTGACATTCCTCCAAGCATTTTCTTTAGCCTTCTTTGAAATTACTTTGTCCAAGTTGCTTTTCATTTAATTCTCATCATATACCACGGTACCCGCATGGCATGTTACTGGCTTACTGTTTGTATTGGGTTTATCCTTAATACATATATATGTGTGTTGAGTGGTTGCATTCCTAGCCATGTAGGATTGTATGACAAAGTTCTTATGAGACCACAAGCAGCTGCTTCTGTGGAGTTCATAGGTGAGGATGTGAAACTAGACTGTTCATCACGTTTCAAATGATTCTTGCTGAAACAAACATAGAATTAGATTTAAGCATGAATCGAATTTAAGCACCATAAGATCTTGACAGGAGTGGGATTTCTTTGCTGGATGCCACCTGCCCCAATCATGTACTATCAGTTTATGTCAAATACTTTACACTTATTGTGTGACATTTTAAATTAATAATCCCTTGGAGATGATATACACAAAATTCCTATTTCAATTCCTTGGAGACTTGCTTGTTCTCATAATTGAAGACCATAATATAAGTAGAAGTACTCTACAGATTTTCAAAACAATTGTCCGCTTAAATCAGTTTCACAGTTGGTTTCAGTATTGAATTGGTTTTAGTAAGCAAAATATTTACTGTAACGTTACTTTGTGTTTAATTATTTTAGCAGTAATACAGCTGTATGTATGATCTTTAAATATTTCTATACTTAGTATGTACAAACTTCCCATCTATTGTAGGTTATTTGCTGGTTCTATTCTAGTTTACCTGCTGCTTTAATAAAACCTTCTCTTTCTCTGTGGCTTTTCTGGAATCAGACTTAAAAGGGCATAAAACTTGCCTATTTGTGAAACTATGTACATTTATCTACTCTGAGAACACACTCAGATACAATCACTTACCTAAATCAGTTATCACAGCTCTAAGTTTTCTGCAAATTGCACAGGAAAAAGTGTAATTTGCAATTTTGTTCTAAAATATTTATGAAACTAAGTTGATACCCATTACACTATACATTCCACTTTGTATATAGTTGTAATAAGGTATAAACAAACATTGCATATTTTAATATCAAATATTTACATTTGCAAGAAAGCAATTTCCATATTTTACTGCACTTTAAAATTTCACCATAATTCGTTAACATAATTGTGAAATAACTGATCAAATTATTGAGTAGGATTATGGTAGTACAATGTGACAGTTATCAACATACCTGTACTGCCTTGATCCTGCATGAATTTCAGGCCACAGTTGCAAGGCTATTAGGAAAAGTCTACCCATTTCTGGATCATCTAACAACATAAATTTAGCCAGGTCATGCATACTTACACAACTGTATTTCAAACAGCCTTGCTGAACTAGCAAGGGCACACGCCAGCGATTCTCTGTGGGTGTACACTGTCAGTGCACTGCCTGACACTCTCATCTGAACTGTGTCCAGGACTTATGCATCTGCCTGACGTATCCTTGGCGTGTTTGTCAGTAGTTGTTCCTGGGGTCAGACTGTTCCACAGTCAGTCTCTTGAAAAACACCAGGTCATTCTCAGGTTGCCATTTCCACCTTAATCCTCAAAAAACAACGTGCCACTTTGTGACAGTTTGGCATAGGGTTTGCACTGGCTAAACCCCATTTACCTTCCAATTACTCCCCTGTAACTAACCCGTTAATTGCTGTGTCATTGCTGAGGTGTGGAGAACTTTCCCGCGGGGCAGGCTGTGAGTGCTGCTGACGGGGCACTGCTGGGGAAGAGGTCCAGCAGAAGCCTCAGGGTTAGCAGTGGGGACCCCAGGGCCCCACGCCCGGACTGCCCACTGCGTGGCTGGGACTGCTGGACTGACCACCTGACCACACCATCTCCCCCACTGCAGGAGAGGCCGGTTGTGTTAGAGAACGTCACACTGACTCACTTGGCCTCTCTCCTGGGCTGCACTGTCTCTCCCGCAGAACAGGGAAGTCGTGTCACTTTTTAACGTAAATATTTACCTGTGACTAGAAGTGCTTTAGTATCCAAGTCCATCTAGTCTCCTCACTGTCAACTCAGTCTTAAACACACTTTTGCTGAGCAGCATAAGCAGAGTTTTTGCTAAGGTAGGAGCTGGTCATAGAAATGAGATACATTTGTATTGAAATTCCTTGACTAGGAGAAAGCTTTCATGTGCAGCAACCGCATACAGCAAGAGAAGGTGCATGCAGAGATGAAGCAAAGGAGGTTGAGCTGGCCCTGCTGGGAGGAATTCTCAATATGAATAAAACGAACATCCATGCTATTAACATCTGAGTTTTTCAAAAGAGTTGGTGGCAGTGGGAAGAGCGGCAAATGCTCGGGGGGTAAAGACAATGAAAAGAAACGTAGAATAGAGGAGGCAATGTTTTTGGAGATCGGTGCTGAACATACATAGCATAGAAATGGCCATCAGCAGTTATACTGAGCTGAGAGGCAGATTGCTGCAATCATTTGGAGGCTGGAAATTGCCCACAGCATTATGGAATTGTTAATTGGTTTGGAGAATGCAAACAGCCAGCAAGGTTTTGGACATGGCATGCCGTTCAGAAAGTCCCTGCCTCCCTTGAGCTCAGGGTGATGAACACAGTGAAGCATGCTATGCTTTCCTCACTGGCGTAGCTTTTCTGTGTGTCAACCACATATCCCCTTTCTTCCTGTCCCTCTATCTCAGCTCCTCTGAAAAGGAGCTCTCTCCTTCCAAAGGGGAATATCTTTCTGGCTAAGCCATGTTGTTTTGTTCCTAGCAGTGCACTCAAGACTCTTTGGGCAAGAAAATGTGAGTGGTGATTTATTTTTAACCAGGAAGGCTCTTCTTGCTCATTGAAGGTCTCCATTACCACTGTATTTCTCCAGCCTTCCAGACAGAAATCCATGATGGATCTAGAGTGGGTATCAAGACTGCTTCCAAATAGCAGAAAGTCATGTCTACTCATTCCTAGGATGACAGGAAGGTGAAGGAGTTGTGACTATACAAGGCATGTGTACACATGTTGAATCTGTGGAGAAAAGTGATGACTGATGTAGCCAACAGAGAAGCCCACTATTCTGGGAAATGTCTAAAGACATTGTACTTTGCTCTCTTGAGCTAAAATTCAATCATCTCTCATAGATTATCTCTGTTTTGATATATGATTAGTAATTGCTGGGGGGAAATAGAAAGAGCAAGCTTTCCTGCATAACTTCATTTTACCACCAGTTTTGACTGGAATTGATGATGACTATGTCAGGAGGTGCGTTTGCATTTCCTTTCTCAAAATTCCATTGTGTGGTTTTTGTGGTAGTCCAAGAAAAGGAAAGTTTCAGGGAAGACCTGAGAGAAGCAGATGGTACAGCCTCCACTTAGAGCATGTCATTAAGACATGGCCAGTGCACCCACACAGCTTATGCTGAGGTCAAAGGGAAAAAGAGAAGGAGACCACAAGTTTTGGAATATTTGGATAACTGAAGATCCGAGTCAAAGATCAAAAAAAAAGAGTGGAGTGAATGTCCCGTGAACATCCAGCTGAAAGAGGGTTAGGGGCAGGCACACATGAGGACATCAATGAACAAAACACCTAGGCACAGAATGTGGGGAAGACAAAAAGAAGGAACTACCAGAAAGAAAAGTCTGGGCTAGCTATGAAGGGCCCAGTCAGAATAGCAGAGCCATAGAAAGTCAGGCAGTTTGAAGTTACCTATCCAACAAATTACTGAACAACCCCTTTGAGCAAATTTGTACCAGCAGCTTGAGTTTATACTGGCTCAGTACTTTGAACAACTAGACCATGATGTTTTTGATTCGGTACTAGATGCCCTAAAATTTGAATTACTGTTTTATAGCCCACAGCACAGGGAATGTGCTTACTGTGTGCTTCTGACAATTACAGAGCAGTTTAGAAGAGGAACTTTATACAATAATATTATATTTGTGAATATTCTTTTCTACCTGACTTAAGTTGTTTATCTTTCCAGCAACCTGTTTACTAAAAAAATTCTGTTTGCTCAAATGCATTGTTTCAGATTACCTATGTCAGTAGACAATTTTTACACTTTTGAGAATAAATTTTTCAGAAGTCTTTGAGAAAGTGATTACAAAAATCAGTTGTATACTTGAATTAAAAAAAAAAAATTCAAAAAAAAGGAAAGAGGGTTGTATAGCTGAACAGGTTAAATGTACACAAAACTCAGCCACCTACTTAGTCTTAAATGTAACCATTGTCTGAACTTACAACTCCCTAACAATTACTTATTTCAGATCAGCTATCCAACAATTTCTCAGGTGGCCTAATTTCTAACAGAGCTCAGGAGCAGCAGTTCCTGTTTATTTCAATAGGAGTTATGTAATTCAACAGCTTGGAAAATTAGACTAGCAGTGTTTAAAAATGGTCACTGCTAGCTGCTTCATGCACTTTTCTATTTTCATTAGATATTAATATTAAGCAAAGATTATCAGAAATGCATTAAAAATCCTTTGTTATCCCTTTACATCCTTTAACATTTTGGTATTTCTGGGTCTTGAGTGTTTCTTTCCAAGATGTCACGCAGCTGTCCTCCATTATTTGTTTCAATAGTGGTGTTTCTGCTTAGCATTTTATTCTTGCTGTATTTATTAGGAGAATGGGTAAATAAAGTACCAAATGCAACAAATTAAATATGTTTTTATGTTTAGGTTATGGTCTCCTGTTCTATTTTTACCCAACTAACAATGCTTATCTTCTCTTTCCACTACCTAGTTTATATTGCTCCCATTTACCTGTGTAGATTCTTCATGCTCCTTAGTGCCCTCCTGTTTTTCTTAAAGAAAAGTAAGAACACATTACCTTAGTCTTTGGCTGAAGTAAAAACATCCACATCAGTGGTTCTTACATGCATCTTGCTCACTGTGACTGTAGCTGGCATTGGTAGAGGTAGCAGAAGTTGCAGTAGCAACAGCTTTCAGTGTTGGCCAGGACAATGTCTTTGACGATTCAGAAATTATTGAGGCAGCACTTTGCTATAGCACATGTGTATTAGAATTTGGGAATCTCAGTCTAGGTCATCTTCAGTCCAACATGGCTTCCAAGAGCATGTCTCCTTTTCTGAGCACCTCAGAAAGCTGAATCCTGATCACACCATTTCTTTCTTAGATTTAGGATTCCTGGCTGTCACCTGTGAGGGAGGAAAACAATCTCTTGAATGGCTTTGAATATATGTGCTTTAATACCTAGTGAATTCATTTTAATATTCTCAAAAAAGTTTTTCATCTACATGATGTGTTAATAGTAACTTGGTTTGATATATATATACACACCTGTGGTTTTTTAACCCAAAGAATATAGAAGCAGTATCCCTCATTATTTTATACATTTCTTTTTGAAATCTACAGTGCATTTAACTTATAGTATAGTAAAGAAGTTCTTCATCAATGCAGTTTTTAGAATATTCCTACATTCCTTGCAAACTATGAAGCCAAGAACCTTCAGAAAAGGCATTGTATGTTTCACAGTACTGCTTACTGACAGACCTAAGTATGAGAAAAACCAGCATATCTATTTTTGCAACAAATCCATTAACTGTTATACAATAATCATACCCTACATTCTTTTAAAAGTAATTTCGCAAAGAACAACTTAGTGATACACTGTGTTCTTAAGTAACAGCTAGACAGAATACATTTTCTTATACTGTGTCTCATAGTAAGCTCATGCCAAAGTTGTTACTGTTCTGCTGTTTAACTGTCGTTATTACAACTCACCTTTTTTTGGTTAGTTGGTTTTTACCAAGCTTTGTTATTCCACATATGCTCTTCTGCTGGAAACTTTTATACCAGAAAGCCTTGGAAGAGTGGGAGTAGCTCTTTAAATTTATCTGGAAGTAGCATGGTTTCTTTTACCTTGGCTGTTGCTGCTGCTCGCATTCTTTTATTTCCAGGCCGTAAGTGCTAGGAATTTGCCAGGTTTTAATGAAAAGGCAATACATATTATCTAGAAATTTGCAACACAGTATCAGTCTCTGTCCCATGCAACATTTTACTTCCTCTTAGAAAATGCAATTTATGTATCAGGATCTTTTCTATTCTATTTTTGGAAACTTTATTTGACACTAAGTATCAGAATCCCATTTACCTTGTAACAAGTTCTAAAAAGCAGTGAAGTTAGCTCTTTACCCAAAGGCACAGATATTCTTACAGGTTCTTCTATGTTCCCGCACCATTTGAGACATATCAGACACTCTACTGAACACAACATTTTCCTGCCGAGTTAACTTCTCTCTTGTGACTCATGATAGGGAAGCATGAAAGCTCCTTTTTTACTTTACATCTTACCCTTAATTTATTGAAAAGGCACCTGTTCATTCCAAAGGCATGCATGTGAATTCCTCAGGTTTGCTAACCTGTTTTTCAGTTGATCATTATTTTCTAGAATTTATCTCAAAACGTTCTGGATTCGGTTCTCTGGGACATGAGCAATGATGATGAAAGAGCACACTAGCATAAAGACTGAAAACACAATGAAATTACTTAAAGTCACAGAACACCTAAATTTTAAGAGATCAATTACATATGTATTGTTTGCTGTGACATTTAATTCTCAGAATAAAACGTAAAGCTTTCCTCACCTTTCTAATCAGAACATCCGTTCTCACAAATAATGAAAGCTACTAATTTTGAGTTGCTTGTAGAATTGAACTCAAAGCAAACAACAACCCTTTCTTTTCTGATAGCTGTTGTTAAAGTACAGCAAAGCAGGAGCTGTGCCAACTCTCAGATTATCATAAAGACAGGGCACAGCCACAGGTCTTATAGTCAAGCACATTAACAAACCCTTGGGAACGCAGCACAAGCTACAACAATCCAACATAACCCAAGGCACCTGCTCCAGCTCTAAGTTGCTTCGCCAAACCAGCATGACCGCTTTTAGCCACAAAGCCAAACATCTCTGCAGTGCGGCGCAGCACACGGTGCTCCCAAGCTGCCCATTACAATAGACATAGTCCCACGGAGCGTACACGCGGAACATAGCACTCCCAAGCCTCTCTCCAGCTTCTGTTTAATGTTTAAATCTTCCCTGCTGGGTTATGATCAGTTATCAAATACTGCATTTCATGAGCAGAACGAGGATTGCAGCGCTTGTCATCCTGCCCTTGATCTATGCTACTCCCATGCTGTTCATGACGGGATATCCCATGATCCATAACGTTGGTGCTCCCTTCAGGGTTGTTAACTACGCCAGGGACATGGCTTGCTTAACAGGTTCTGTAACAGAGTAGCATGAAGATGCAAATAGTAGGTGAAACTACTTTTTAAATTCCCTCTAAATGAATTAGCATGTTAATGGGTTGGATGCTGTGCTTTGCATTTTTACTCCTACACGTCTTGCAGATTATCAAAAGCAATAGTTAATCCTTCAAAAAGACATGAAATAAAAATATTCTTCTCAATTCAGCAGTTTTTTGGGTCATCCTCAGGAGCTAAACTGGAAGTTTAACAGCATTCATCTCCTTACAGCAGGTATCTGTATCATAGCATGCAAACATAATGTATAATCCTTCATTCAGTTCTTTGAATTTCCAGTGCAATTTCTAAAGCTGCTCTGTAATGTTTCTATGAGGTGTGAGCAACAATTTTCCCAAGAAGTAAAACCTGCTGATTTAATTTGGTCGGGAGCCTCCTTGCCCTTTTGAACTACATGCATAAACATACAAAAACATTAGGTTCTAGTGTTGGTCTAATGTCCTTCCCTTAGAATGACTGCTGCTTCTCTCTCCCCTGCTTTGTGGACCCCTTATACCGCCTCCTTCACTTCTCAGGTTCCTGGATGACAGTGAGTCTCAAAAAGATGTGAGGAAAGGCCTATGCTCCCAGGCCTGCAGCAGGCTGCGGCTGATGGCCAGTAGACCTGCTGGGAACTGCAATGATGCTGGGAACATAGGAGGATACCAGCGAGGGATGATTACTGAGGGATGCAATACTGGAATGATACCGGCTGAGGATTCAGTTGTCCTGTGTGTATACCATGGGTATGAGGTGACAAAAAGCAGGTAGGAACTAAAATGATACAAGGAGGTGGACAAAATCTCCCAACAATGAAGGCTGCGGCAGATTCAGTGGACACATTCAAGGAACTTGCCCAGCAGACTATGCTAGTGTCATCCTCACGGCTTGCTTTCCACCGCCCACCAGAGAAGGAGGAACAGCAGCTATCATGAGCTGGGGAATACATGGAGGCTGTATGGGGCCGGGGTATCAGCCTGCGATACACAGGGGAAGCAAAAAAAGGACAGAATCCAGGGATGGTGTGGATGCCTCCATATCTTACCTGTGACTCACTTGTAAGTTGCCTTGATCTCCACTGCAGAGACTGCTTCAAAGGATGAAAACCACTAGTTCAGAAGAAGGGAAATTTGGAAGGGCTTTTAACAATGAAAACAACAGGGAGGGTTATCCCAGGAGGTAACTGATATCCCATGTTAATCAAGGGAATCTTCCAAAAGGTGGCCAAAGCATTGATTATGCTGTACTGTAGAATACGTCCAATCTTATTACTAATATAACTAATCCTATGTTACAGTGCTGGTTTTCTCATTCTAATATGTATTAAATACAAAATCCACTGATCAGTACTGCTAGTGCTGACTCCTGCTTGACTCACAAGTAATACTACATGACTGGAGTGCCTCTTCCATACAACTTTTTCAATAAAGTGTTCCTGTTATGGATTTAATGTTCGATTCTTGGAGTATAATAGGTTCTAGCTAATTTCCACTGAATTTGTTATCACATACCAGTAAATCTCCTGTTCTTTAAAAATTAATTATATTATTTCCTTTTCTCTTTTTCCACATACCCAATCTTCCAACCACCCTTTCACTAGCATACATGTTGCCTCCACACTCTGTTCACAGATGGACTTTGTATTTTTCACTGAGTATTTGCAAAGGGCCGAATTTCCTCACATGACCAGTAATCAGTCCTGTATGTGAAGTAAATGCAATAAAAAGTTTAAAAAAGGTAAATGTACTCTAGCAAGTGCTTGTTTCTCTTTAATGTCTGTTTCTTATGATGGATTTTGTTTCTGCAGGCCAGAAATGGAGGTAAATCTTCTTGTGTCTTCAAAAGGTTATTCATATGTTGGGACTGGATGAATGCCCATTTCTTCATCTCTTCCTGTCCTTCATTAATTCTTTTTCAGCAATAAACTAGTGTACAAATATGAATTACTGGCAAGCCTTAAAAATATGAAACAAAACTATGAAATAAAGTTGCAGAATATAGCTAGTCACAGTGCATAGTCAAGAAAAAGTGCAATGTCCGTTGCACTGAATGTGAACCCTGGGTTTTCATACCCTTGTAAAAAACCCAAATGGATTTATATTTAAAAAAAAATCATTATTAAACAATGACTTTGAAGTACAGAAATAACTGATACCACTAACAATACCATCAGGGGCTGAGATGACTTCTTACAAAGGCAGCTCATACTGACACTTGAGAAAGAACTTGCTTAAGGCACCGCTTGCCTTTGTAAGGCTCCATGATGATAATATTTCCTTTCAAAAAAACATTTGATTTATAAAAAACCAGAACAATTAGCTTAGTTCGCTAAACAAACCCCCAAATGATGCAAATTTGACATTCATTTATCAGCATTAACCTGACCTTACTTCCTTCTATCCTCGAGTGTTAAAATTAAACCGCAGCCTCTAACACTTCCTATTTGCGCTGCTACCTTCATTGTGGAGGTTGGTTTTTTTTTTTTAATTCCAATCTGCTTTTTTTTTGGCCTGTTTTCTTTGAAACCATCATTGCTAACAGCATGGAATTCAGTAAATACACTTAGGCAGAAACTCCTACCTGAACCACCGAACAAAAGAAAACACCCAAATCAAAACCAGTTTGGGGCATGCTTCTTACTAAACCAAGCCAGAACAGCTCCAGAATTCTTAATGCAGTCCACAAACAGGCACTTCCCGTTTGGCCAATAAAGTTTTACATCTTTTTGCCAGTGGTGAACTTTGTTTTTAATATACCATGTATTTCCCTACGCTTTGACTAAAAGCAAAAACTGCTGCAGCTTAACTACGTTATTTTGACTTTTGATATAATGCAAGCACAGACATGCATCTATTACATTACCTTCTATCCTCATCACAGTGGTAATGCAGAGGGAAGAAGCAAGTCTCCCTCTTTCCATTATGTACTTCGCTGCTGTACCCATCTGCTTTAAGAGGCATGATCAACTGTTCCACCTACTTTACTAAGAGTTTGCCTAAACATTGCTCTTGGATGTCTTCATTTTCTTGCGTCATCTGGTTTCCTTACGACTGTTTCACAAGGGAGTCTGTATATTGTTATCCAAAGTGTTTATCTAAAATAAGTCCAGCATTTCCTCCTGATTGTGACAGAGGTAAGCTGCTAGCTGATGATTTTCTTGGAGGAAAATATGTTCCCCTGGGACTTCAAGGATATGGGAGACATTAATGAAGTTCCAAGGATATGAAACAACACATAATATATAATATAAGGATCAAATTAACAGAACATACACTGCAACATTACAATAAAATACATAGTGAAATAATCTTTTCCCCCCATTTGTAAGACTTCTAACAGAAGCCAGTACTTAGACTCAGTCCTTCAAGTCTCTGTAGGTGCTCAATGCCACGCTGAAATCTCATAATCATTACAGATAGTGGGCTCTTAAAACTCTTGGTTCCAATATGTCACTACACATACTTTTTCCAAAATCAAAGACCCAGATTATTCACTGGAACAAAGAAAGGAATGACTCTATATCAAGCAGTAGGAACCTGTTCTTAAGATTAAAATTATTTCTATAGCTTAGACTAGTAAAAATAAAAGATGTTTAAAAATGTATATTGCTTAAATCTTAGACTGCTTTTCAAAAAAGCTGTTCACTATTCTGAGCGTTTTTCTTCTACTGAAAATTTTCAATGACCGAAACATAAATAAGCACATAGAAAAACATCTCAACAACAGGGTCAATCATGGAAGTTACTTTTGCCAGCACTCGCTTATGTAGTCCATTACATTTTCTTTCCCCATTACATTTTATTAAGTCCTGGTATTTTTGTTGGTTTCTCGATGTCATCAGTTTTAATTACTATAGCTTTTTTTTTTTTTGTGCTGCGTTTGAATATTTTTAATCTATCCCTTTTGTATCCTCTTACCAAATAGAAGTAAAGAAACTAACTTAATTTTTGTCATAGTATATTTACCATACAGTTGCAATCCTCTATATAAATTAAAAGCAAATTAAAATGTATTTTAAATTAGATGGAAACATGTAGAAAAAGATAAGGCTGCAGAAACTGAAGCAGGCTAATCATAAAGGAAGCTAATAGCCTAATTACAAAGCTTACCATAAAAAAAAACAAAGCCCAAGAATAAGCATAAAAATCTAAACAAAGGAAAAAGACTTGTTCTCTTATTCAGACAGGCAGAGAGTCACATTTAGACCCCTACATATTTCACAATATCTATACACCTAAAATACAGATACTTGAGGCTGTTTGACCTTTGCTTGTTACTTGGCCATTCCTAAATGCTGCATTATAGGAGAGGAGGTCTCAAAATTCTGCTACTGAAATTAATAACTTTAGGGAAGAAGAAACTGTATCAATCTACTATAGACTTTTTTTTTTTGACTCTTTACTGTCCTTCTGCTTGTCTTTATGCTTCAAGATCAGCATAAAGCACATAATCTTATCCCAGACACTAGTACTATTACTCTTTCATTCTACCCACATTGACAAGACTATGTGACCAACAATCAGTAAACATAGTATCACTGATTATTGTTTAGAGAAGCCATAAACTGCAAGGTATAAAGCACTGCTGGCAACGGCAGTACTCCACAAAAGAACCTTAAAAGCTAGCACAAAGTAAGCTGAACTACTGCCAATAATGTTGAATATCTTTTAAAAAATATTCAAAGTATACATAGGACCTAGGTCTATTCCACCAACTGTGTTTAGGGAAGTCACCTGTCTGTAATTTGCTTCTTGACCCTCCATATGATATGAAGCAAGGAAACAGAAATCCCTTCAACACTGACACATTTTTTAAGTTGTTGAATTGCTTACAGAACACTGCCAAAATCTTAAAACCAGAGGTTTGAGCCTATCGTGGAAATTTGAGATTTATTTTAAATAATGTCTGTACTTAACAAATGCTAAGTTTTGACAAATACTAAGAAGGTACATCAAATTCTTAACTGGTAGTATACTTCCATTTCTACCTTAAGCAACCAAAGGTAAAGAGATGGGGAATGTGGGCGTGGAGAAGAGGACAGATACCCTGATATCTGCCTGGAACAATCTCTGCCCCCCTTGGAGTTCCTTTGTTTTGGCTTGTTTTGTTTTGAGCTGCAAGAACTCTGCAAATGGGTGTTCCCAGCTTCTGGCAGCCATATGTGCTGCCTACCATCTGTTTTCATTCCACTGTGCTATGGAGACAAACATACTTTATTTTTAGTCTTCTACATTTCCTGATGTTGCATACAATAGGGATTATATCTCACGTCTAAGCCATTATATATGAAAAATCTTCCGTGGACAACTGATGAGTAAAGACAACAGATTATCACACAGGATCAGATGAGATAATTTTTATTACCTCCTTCTCAGTGCAAGCATGTAATTTATATTGAAGTTTGCTTGATTCCTGCGTACCTGTGCTTTCTCTCTACACTGCCTACAAGGGGCTTCCTTCATACATTTTGAAGATACATTTTCCCAGCAACTTCCTGGGGTGTAGGAAATTACTACTACAATTTTGTCTGTTGCCACTAGTGGTTGCTATTCTGCATGCAGCATTCAGAGTCAAAATAGGATATCAAGAAATGAACAGCTATATGATCAACTGTAGAGAGACAACAGTGCAGTACAACAAATATTTGTCTGAAAGGAGGAATTCTGAAAGGAGGAATTCTGTGCACAGGCTCCCACACAGTTCTGTTGGAAACCATACACTCCAAAATCAGTTTGCAAGCATTAAGTGGATAGTGTAGTATTTATATAAAATTTGATCGAAAAGATTTCACTGTCACATCTCAGTGCAGCTTTGGAAGGCACCCATGGCACACTGGACAGCTAGTAATTCTTTAAAATGCACCAAACTAAACCGAATTCTAGAAAATATTGCTGGTTTTACCTGTATTGACATTAAGCTGTACATTTCTAGGCAACAGTATTTTTTCTTTCCCCATTTAACCTCCCCCTCCTCAAATTTCTAAGAAGCTGAGTAAGCACTAAGCTGCATAGGCCCTGATCAACATCTCTTACAACTCAACCAGTATCAAATAATGGCCAGCATAACCTTAATACCCATACTTTTAGAGCACATTGCAGCACCGATCTTTCCACCATGTAATATTGCAAATGCAGGATACTGTAAGTTATTATTAAACAACTATTGATGAGAAATTACCTCTGGTTTCAAAAAATAATTAAAAATTTATTAAGATTTGAGTTGCACTGAAATAGAGCTCAACAGAGAAAAATAGTGCCTTTAAAACAGTTTATGCATGAAGAGATTTAAAATGTTCACTGTTTATAGGGTACTCCAAAAGACACCGGAAGGAGTTCCATTTACCTTTTTCAGATTAGTTCTATTCAGTCTGAGGTTTTTACTCATTAATTCTTTCCTAAAATAAGCACTTTTATTCATTGCATCTTACAAGTACAGAAGTACTTCTTGATTAATTAGACTGGTGAGGCATTTTTCAATCTTTTTAATTCATTCAAACATTTTAGTAATGGACTTCAACTACTCTACTGTTTGAGTGGATGATTTTATTAAGTTATCTACAGCTACTACTCTTCTCCCCAAACATTCTGACCAAAATTGTGAGAAAATTACTTTTATTTTACTAGTGTTACACTTATTCTGCCTTCTGCTTTCAAATTATCAAATGCAGTTAAGCTGTTCTGCAGTTCCTCCTAGTCCTCTATTTTAAGTAACACAACGTAAGAAATAGATAGTGCTTTAAAACAGAAACTTTCTGAGCTATCAAAATTATGAAGCGGAAACATTTTTGTTGATTGGTGTCACTAAGTCGTCTTTTTTGCCTATTTTCTTCCAACATAGTACACAGATTAATCTAAAATACTTTTCTGTTGGGTTCCCACTCAAAATCTCAGAACTAGCATTTAGCTGAAACTAAATACAGGAGGAGTTTTGAATGGAGACTGGCAAATTCACTTTGCATTAGTCAAGTGTAGATGAACACCCTTCCATACAGTTCCCTGTCACTATGTTGTTCTGTATTAAGGGATTGAGACTATCTCTTTCTAATCCCCCTCATAAACTGTCAATTTACATTCTGAAGCAAAGTATATAATCCATCATACATCATTCTGTCACTCCAGAGCTGCCATAATCTACCGCTTTTTAACATGTCTGTGGTATAATTTTGATGTCTACGCTCACTGAGCATATGCAGTTTCCTAATAAAATCTGAATAGTCTTATATTTGCTTAGATTTGTTAAGAAGTCAAACATTGTCAAAAACAATTTACATTGAAATAAATGATTTCAAATCAATACAATGGGTCAGGAAAAAGGAACAAGAACCTTTAAAAACACTGAACTTGATAACATCACCCCTAATTTTCACTTATTTTAAAATAAAACTATAGTTTAAACTTTGCATTATAGTCCTATAACAGAAAATTTCTTGTACAATCCAGCCATAGCCCACCTCAAATTCTCTGATAATGACTATCTAATCTGAACATTCACTTTATTCACAGCACTGCTGCATCTGACATCTCCTGGGTGGCAGTTTTTATTATACTCAATGCAAAGAAATTTAAACATGGCATTAAGGAACAGAAAAGCTGTATATACTTTTACACCAAATCTGGCAAAAGCATTCAAAGCAACTCAAGACAATAGCTTAAAAAGTCATTTCAACCTATGCACTTAATAAATCCTTTAAAAAGTGAGCAAATTTGAATTTGCGTAATTAAAAAGTATTTATAGTGGATAATACACTTTTAATAGAAAAAATATCTGATGTTCTTACTCAGTTTTAAGTCTCAATTTTATATCATAGGCCATGACAACTTTAGGTACATAAGGAACACTTCTTTCAAAATTAGTTTATTTTCCTAGCACACCATCATATTTCAAAACATTTCTAGGTATTAAATGCAAATTTAATACTTAGATATATAACAAGATCATTTTAAGATGGCTTCAATATTTAACTTAATTTCAGCTCTTGTTAGTACATAAAATCATATTTTTATCTTGAAATGTCTAAGCCTTCAATTATTCTTTAAAATATTTTAAAATCATCACAAGCATCTGTTGTAATAGGAAAATGGAATTCAAACTGTTTTTCCAAGGAGCAGATTATAAAAAAAACCCCAGCAAGCCAACCCCAGAACTCCAAATTAAAATTGATTACAATTGCTCTCTGCTCTTATGATGTTTTGCTTCCTAAAAACTGTTTCCTTTTCATCACAAAGTTTAAGAAAAGGGTATTTAATGGTTCAATCCCTTAATTTTCCTGTGTTTCTAAAGCGAAGAGGTTTTCATTGTGATGTTTACCTATTCAATACACGTGCAGTTTCAAGTTGGCTAAACAGAGGCAGTGAAACAGGAAACAAGCTGCCAGCAGGATGAACAGGAACTGCCAACCAAATCTTCGTGTTGTATCCATGGTATAATGTCTTCAAGGAATCCAAAGAACATCTCCTCAGTTCAGGTTCTCAGAGGTCACTGAGTTTTATAATTATCTCCAAACAATTTTCTCCACATCCTGTTAAGCTGTCTCTAAACAGCTGTGTGTGTTGCCATGCAGCTTCACCATCTCCTCCATTTAGAATCGCTTCCAACATAACTTCTGTTGCACCAGAAAAATCTGAATAGGAGCAAAGATTTTTATCTGTTGGAGGAAAAGATAAACAATTCAGCAAGTCAGTGCTCCAGACAGCATATAATGCTAGAATGCATGTTAAAAAGGGTAACTTGTAACGAATGTTTAAGGATCTCAGTTGCAAGTACTCAAATGCATCTGTCAATCAGTGGCAGAAAAAAACAGCTGCAAATTTTTAGTTATTATTTGTTTAGTGCTCGTGCTCAGAGGATCTAGTCATGACTGAAGCCACTGCACATAGAAGTATCTATACTTCCTAGCAAAACACACAAATATCTTGTGTCCACTGTGTTCTTGCTAACCCTGCTCTGTTGCAGATAGGGCCGTGTATATATTAATAAAACTGGGTTTTGTACCAGTTTTGATTAAATGCACAGTATTTTCTTGACCTTGGTAAGAAAGACTGAGTTGGAAAATTCAAAATGCTTTTGCACTTCATTTTTAGTATTTGCACAGCACTCACTCCATATAAGCTATTTATTTCCAGTTACACCTTTGCAGCATGATATAATTCATTATTTAAATTCCACACTTACCTCCTATTAGAGCTATTTCCGCTGTTGGAGAGCAAAGTCTCCACTTTATTCTTCCACTCTGAAATGTCTGACTGCTTGTCCTAACTGAAATGTTATCTATTTTTAGACCGACTGACTTACACTCAAACTTCCAGCTGATGGAAGCAGAGGATGACCCCTCCTTTCGGGCTAAATAAACCTAAATGGAAAGAAGACATAGTCAGCGTGTCAAGAACTGATATGATCAACACACATTAATTAATCGCTGTAACAAGGACATAAAACCTTAAGATAACACACTTTCATTCTTTGTGAAGCCTCTGAACCTTTAAAACGGTACACAGTACAATTTCATATATAATCCCATTCTGAATCCTTAAGTCTATTCCACAGTTAGGCAATTGTACATGTTCATAGTCCTTCACTACGGGACACTATTTCAACATGCTTAGTAAACATTAAGCCAGAAAAATACCTAAGTTTATTACTTAAAAAAAAAAAACAACAGACTTCTGTTTTTCATATAAATGCACAGGCCCACACAGGGTTTCCTTTTGGTTGTGCAGTATTGCTGATGCAGAAAACTGTGTAATCAGTATTCTGGATTCTTCAGATGTGGCTGCTGGCTGCACACCGTTTCTCCTAGGACTTGACATGTCTTGGTTAAAGTAAATCATACATGTTAGCCATATATAAATTCTGTATTCACATTATTTGAGGTGTTAGAGATTTGCGTAATTTAGTGTAGTCCGAATGCTGTTCTAAACTTCACCTGGCTGAACAGTCAAGCTCATATGTTAATATTCATTAAAGTTACTATGAAACCTCGTAAGAATTTTTTAATAAACATCTGATGATCCTTTCAAGCCTAACATCTATTACCAGCAAATCAAGATAACGGACATTACAGATTAAAGAATCAAAACTGTCATGATCCCTTCAGAATCCTTCATTAAGAAAACTGAACAAACTCTGTCATGTCCAGGCTTCTCATTAATGTCATACTGAATGGACTTAGATAGCTCTTCAGTTTTTAACCTGGAAAGAACAAGCCTGAATAAAATGATAATAAAACACAGTAGTATGTTTTACTAAAGATCCCACCCTAATACAGAAGTGTCATTGACAGGCTATAAAACAGAATTTTAGTGCTACTACACGAGGCATGAAAATGTTACACTCATGTTTAAGATAGCTAAAAAGGTGTGAGGTGTTACACTGAAGATTACCTATGAAAATGTAACTATTTATCCTGCTTTCATGTGAATATAATCTTAATGTTCACGGAAGTGCCGATCTGCACACAATTTTTTTTTTTAGTACCTCAGCTAGTTCTAGCAAGAGATTTCCCTTGATCAGATCCTTGTTGCATTGCCATATTTGAGTAAAGAAGCCAAAACACTCCATTCATTACTACTTGGTTGAGGTGCACTAAACATAGCCTTTTAGGGATAAAACCTAAAACATTAGCCTGTCTCATCCTCCATTAGAATATCCAAGCATTTAATCAGAGAAACAGAAGTTTAAGTTTCCTTTTGTGTCTTTTTGACTGTCCTCCTAACTTTCACACCTGGCTACTCCTTTTCCAGTATTATTTGAAAAAAGTCTGAATTCAGGAAAAGCAAACAAACAAAAAAGACTCATTCAAATTCTCTTCCACTGGAGGAATTCTTCTGGAAAACAAGCTTTTAGAAACTCATGGATTTCAGATCTACAAGTTCTTACATTCTTCTTATCACCTACTGTGGTCTGCTTGTTTGAGCCCTGGATGCCAAGTTATCTCTGGGTAATCTGATTAAATTTGTGTTTTGTACCTGTTTCAGTTTTGTACCATAAAGTGATACTGGATAGCAAGAAAATACACAAATATGATGGAAATGGCTACTATCAGATTGGCCAAGATGATCATTTATCTGAATCATTTTGATCAACAACACTGTAAAGACAGAATACATAACTGAGGGTTCTTTTCTGTTACTCCTGGGCTAATACCTATAGTTACCTTTACTGTGACTTTTATATTTAAATTCCTTTCCATTCATCACATACTAAATAATAAACAAAATATTTCTGAGAAGGCTCCTTTGGCTGCTAAGTTTCTTGGACAGCTGCTGAATCAAACTCCAAATCCATACCTTGCAGATCTGCTAGAAGCGCTACAAAAAGAACATGCAAATCCCAAAAACCTTTCCCTCTGCTGTCTCCCGTAATACAAACAACCCCCAACGAAAAGTCATTTTAGATTCATACACAGACATTCTACAGGATGCCACTCCTGTAAGAGCTAACATGCCTTATCCACAAGCCTGAGATATACCTGGATCTGTAGCTCCTAATTTCTCAAGGCCATCCTCTCATCCTTTATCTAGAAAAAATGAGGTGCTGTTGAATACAAGGGTAAAGTCTTTATGCCTGGTCTTATAGACTGGTCCCTCCCTGTTTTAGCCGATCAGTAGAGCCAAGCAGAACAGCAGACTCGTAATCGGTTTCAGTGCAAAGACAGTATGTTTCTTGCAAAAGGCTCTGATCATTGGAGATGTGCTATCAGATTTTTAGCAGATCCTAGGGAAGCAGAGAACAGTAGTCCCTCATTCTGAGTTTTTGTTACTTCTCTTTTCCTATTAGCCTACCCTGTTGTAACATCTTGCATATTATTCTCCAGTTTCTTCCTTTATTCCTTCTCTTTTATGTAGAATAACCTCTCCAAGCTATTCCCCCACTGCATTTTGCAAGTCAGTTTTGTATAGACCCAGCACAGAAAACCTCAGAAGACAGTTATATGCTTAGCTCCATTTTTCATCAATATAAAGCAAACCATTGCCTAAGATAGAAGAACGCTTGGCCAGAGACCTTTCAGACTAGTGAAATAACAGGGGAACAAAGCAATAACATGCTATAGTCCCTGACAGGAATGCTCAGTTCCACAGCTGGTAGCTGTTGCAGGAAAAGCTGTTTGCTAGTAAATGACCCCTTTCCATCTTACAGGCATCGGTTCTTTTCTTAGATTTAAAGCATATGACTCTTCTGCTGCTCAGTGTCCTGACAGATGAGAAGGAGTCTGGGCAGGGTATACAATAATCTGGATAACTGACAGGTTTTTGCCTTCTTGCAAATGGAACTATAATATTTAGGACAACAATTTCTTCCTTTGGCTCTGTATCAAAGAGATATGATACACTATGAAGCTATTCTCCAAAACAACAACAAAAAAATTTTTTGAGAAGTACTGCTTTTCAATAGAACAGTATTGTGCATTTGCCCAAAAGCATAAGTAGCAAGCCATTTTTTCAAAATTTGATGCTTTAGCAAGGATTTTACCTATCTGCAGAGAATTTGGTCATCCTTTCTGAAAGACAAGCTAAATTTATCTCCAATTTCTTAAATCATCTGGCAATCTTACCTGAAGCTTAGCAGTAACAGTTACTAACATCAGCTAAATTTTATGGGCACCAAAAGAGGTTTTGATGCCCAACACTGGCAAGGGTTTTCTATTTTATTTGAGTTATCATACTTCTACAGTAGATTTTACGCTTTTAATAATTGTTATCCTTACCATTTTCCAATCTGTTTCAAGCTTTCTCCAAATAGACTCTGCCTTCCAAACACCTGTTTCCCAGCCAGTTATTTTTTCATTATTATTGGAAATCCGTGTATAACTATCTTCTGCTATATTGTAGATGAGGTGGAAGAGTTTAGATGTCTTCTCTTTTTCAGAGGGAATAAAAATTACTCCTTTTCTTTTCTGAAAAATGCAAAAAACACAAGCACCTTTATTCCCCAATACATTTCAGTAAGACTGTGTAATTTTAAACAGCATGCCATGAATTCCCAATTCAGTTTTGCTTCCAAATGAAAAAAAAAAAAAGTCATTTTTAAGACAGGTCGGTCATGGACAAAAGCATTTCTGCAAAACAAGTTTTAAACCAGTTTCTGACAATAGACCAGTACCTTTTCTAGAGGAGAGCAGTAATTTTCGTTTTAAAATTTTCATATAATTACTTTTAGAAGTAAATTATTAACAAAACAAACGCAATTAGCAAATTTAAGTAAGAGATTAACATGTTAGGAATAGAAAATTTATATGCTGAGTATATTTCTCATACAATCAATAAGTAAATGGTTATTTTGAATAGAAATGTAATTCTGTGACTATCATATACAGGTGCTTGTACAGGACAGTTTACAAATCAACTTCATAAAAACTTAGGGTACAAACTTCGTAACTTCACAGTATTACTTTTTTTTTTAACAATTTGTCATTGTTCTTATGAGTTTCAGCAAAGCAAAAATTATATCTTCTAAACCATGGAGAACTGAAATAAACTCTTATCTTCTCAAACTTAAACAATCCTATGAAACTCATTAATTTCACCTAACTGGTTCTATTTAGGATTGTCAGTCATGCCACATGACAGGATCACTACAAAATTGATGTAACGACTGATGGGGTAAGTCACACCTTTGCATGCTGGCTCAAGCTAAATATGGCTATGGTTCTGGGAAACTGTATCTCAGCATAAAATAACTAAAAATAAAATCTTGCTTTTGGAAACAGTCAAAAACATTGCTATGAAAATCAATCAAGCTTATTATCCAAGAGATTGTTCTATTTACACAATCCTAATTGCTCTCACATATTAACAAAAATAGTTGGTTAAAACCTACTTCCAGGCTTTAATCAATAGCAACTAATGATACAAATAAACATTTTTTAAAGTTTTCCCAACTGCTTTCAACTGCCTTAAACCTTCTAGTTCTGTCACACTGTAACTAAAAGGAAAAGAAGTATTTTTTTATTAACCTGTAAGAGCAAAACACACTTTAGATCAAGGATTCCCAAACATTTTTAGAATCAACAGATCACCATCAATCCTCACAAATTACTTGTGGACCTCTACTGAATTCACATCAAACTTGCACCTAATGTTCTTGCAAGTTTCACTGTTTGAACTAAATCTGTAGGCTACCTACCACGAAGTGCTATTCCTCTGCAGACCATAATCATAGAACCTCTAGTTAGCTACCTCTAAGATGGTCAGCAGTGCAAAAGTTAAATACCTCTGGACCAACTTCACCTCTGGCTACTCGCCAAGCCATTGAACCTGATGTCCTTCCACCATATTCTCCAGGTTTGGGTGTTTTAGGAGAAATAAATTCAACAAGCTCCACAATTGTTCTTTCCAAGAGCTCTCTTTTTCTATTTTCTGACAAAGATCGTTGTCTCTGAAAATACATTTAAGAAACAAAGTGAAAAATTCAGAACAATGGCATTTGTAATTCCGCTCTAGAGTGACACCAACAGGGAAAAAAAGAATTGAAAAAAACCAGACTAACATTTAAAGTGTAGACTGACTGTTAGAAACATTAATCTTATACCACATGTGCAAATATAAATAAATCATGACTGCATGGTTATTCAACAGCAGTGCTTTTTCTGTGAACTTTCATGCACTAACTATGAGGATTTATTTTAAAATAAGGTTTGCGCTATAATACATTTGCTTGGATGATAAAACACTTCCATAGCATATTTTATACCTACTAATATGTATTCTGCACCATAGGTGTTCTTAATATTATTTGGGGAAAAGAGAAAGCAAGCATAATTTTCGGGTCAAGCTTTTCTTCTCTAAGGTGGAGTGATTCAGTTGCCAACAGTCTTGGTTTTGTGATTAAGTACAAACAAAAGATTCAATTGGTCTCTGAAAAGAGTTATTTCACAGTGACTGATTCTATCGTAAACAAACTATGATATTAATATTTTTGCAGATACCAGAAAACTGAGAAAAACGTATCACCTACACTTCCAGGTAAATTAGTGGAAAAGAGAACGAATTACAAAATGCGCATTCTTTGCCCACATGAATAAAACTATGGGCATTTTTTTGTTATAGAACTTAAAAAATTTCATTGAGAGGCTGGGTTTTTTTCTCCATGATTTTCACATCAAATACACAGAGCTGATATGTGAAGCCTTTTTCCTTAACTGTGGATACACCCAAATAGGGTTGGAAAATTAAGTTCAACGTTGAGTATGCAAATGATTACACATAATATTTTTTTTTTTCCTACTTTGGTGATCGCCCAAGGCATGCACACTCAGCCCACTAGGACCTGAAACTTCAGGCCAGTAAGTACTCCAATTACCTCAAAAGCAGTCCTGACCCCAGAAAGTTTTGCTATTAGGGATCAGAAAAGAGGCATTTGAAGGGTTTTTATTCTAGACAACAATGTGAAACTGGATAAAGGAAAGTAGATACAAAGGAATGATGAGAAACAACTCCAGCTGAACAAATTCCAGCTGCCAAATACCAGTTCTAACACAGCAAGAGGGAAACACACCTCTGCTTGTGCTGATGGATGACACGCAGTGGCTCCAAGCAGCTCCTCATGAAACACTGGCCTTCCTGAATCTAACACTTGCCTGGGCACTTTGGATATCCATATGCAGTATTACAGATCTCACTCCAGCTCAGAGGAAGTTTGATATGGCTTACCCTAAGTTAACAATACCAATTTACAATTTTCTTCAAGCCACTTTGATGTAGGGAAACCCAGTGCCAGGTGTCATCACCACTGAAATTAGTGATGCCACAGTGAGAATTGGTTGTCCTTGCTCTACAGCTGTTGCAACAGTATCTGAAAAAAAACTCGTAAAGAACAGTGCTTCAACACAAAAAGGGCGCTTCAGAAGACAGGCCTCTTCTATGTATGATACAAGAAATTAGTAAGTTCCTCAACTGTAAACAGTACAAGTATGCTAATTCTTGTCATCTCCCCACCCCCCCACTAGACTCCTGCATATAAATGCTAGCAGCATGTAAGACATGCATAATGCTCAGACTCTGCAGAGCCCAACACTGCCTGTGCTGGGAAAACCTGTAACTACATTTTCTACAAATGTCATTGTTATCAATAGCATTCATGTACTGAAATGGATTTTAAGAACTCCATTATCAACTGTCATGGCTAAAACTTCCTGCTTTTGTTTTTTCTTAAGGTACCACCCTCTACATACATGCTCAGGCCCCACCTTTCTTTGGCAGACAGAGGGAATAGGAAGGAAGCGGGGTTGTGAACTGCAGCTTTAAAATCAGTTCTGCATCACATGCGAGTTATGCTGTTGATGCTTCCTGAAGGACACTGGTTGAGAGGGTCCCTTGGGATTCGGTCCTGAAGGGCAAAGGGGCCCAGGAAGGCTGGGCCTTCTTCAAGAAGGAAATCTTGAAGGCGCAGGAGCAGGCAGTCCCCATGTGCCATAAGAAGAGGCGGCGGGGAAGACAACCGGCCTGGCTGAACAAGGAGCTTTTGCTGAGACTCAGGGGAAAAAAAGAATTTATCACCTTTGGAAGAAGGGGCAGGCAAGTGAAGAAGAGTACAAGGACCTCATTAGGTCATGCAGGGAGGGAATTAGAAAGGCAAAAGCCCAGCTAGAGTTCAACCTGGCCACGGTCATAAGGGATAACAAAAAATGCTTCTATAAATACATTAACAACAAAAAGAGAGACAAGGAGAATCTCCATCCTTTACTGGATGCGGGAGGGAACATTGTCACCAAGGATGAGGAAAAGGCTGAGGTACTTAATGTCTTCTTTGCCTCAGTCTTTAACAGCCATACCAGGTATCCTCAGGGTATTCAGCTCCCTGAGCTGGAAGACAAGGATGGAGAGCAGAATAAACTCCCCATGATCCAGGAGGAAGCAGTTAATGACCTGCTATGCCACCTGGATACCCACAAGTCTATGGGGCCTGAAGGCATCCACCCAAGGGTGCTGAGGGAGCTGGCAGAGGAGCTTGCCAAGCTGCTCTCCATCATTTATCAACAGTCCTGGTTAACGGGGGAGGTCCCGGACGACTGGAGGCTTGCCAACGTGATTCCCATCTACAAGAAGGGCCGGAAGGAGGATCCGGGGAACTACAGGCCTGTCAGCCTGACCTCAGTGCCAGGGAAGATTATGGAGAGGTTCATCTTGAGGGCGCTCACGGGGCACGTGCAGGACAACCAAGGGATCAGGCCCAGCCAGCACGGGTTCATGAAAGGCAGGTCCTGCTTGACCAACCTGATCTCCTTCTATGACCAGGTGACCTGCCTCGTGGATGAGGGAAAGGCTGTTGACGCTGTCTACCTGGACTTTAGTAAAGCCTTCGACAGTGTCTCCCATCGTATTCTCCTGGAGAAGCTGGCGACTCGTGGCTTAGACAGGTGCACTCTTCGCTGGATTAAAAACTGGCTGGATGGCCGAGCCCAGAGAGTTGTGGTGAATGGAGCAAAATCCAGTTGGTGACCGGTCACAAGCGAAGTCCCTCAGGGCTCAGCTTTGGGGCCGGTCTTGTTTAATATCTTTATCGATGATCTGGATGAGGGAATCGAGTGCTCCCTCAGCAAGTTTGCAGATGACACCAAGTTGGGCGGGAGTGTTGATCTGCTTGAGGGTAGGAAGGCTCTGCAGAGAGATCTGGACAGGCTGGATCGATGGGCTCAGGCCAATTGGATGAAGTTCAATAAGGCCAAGTGCCGGGTTCTGCACTTTGGCCACAACAACCCCATGCAACGCTACAGGCTTGGGGACGAGTGGCTGGAAAGCTCCCCCGCAGAAAAGGACCTGGGGATGTTGACTGACAGCCGGCTGAAGATGAGCCAGCAGTGTGCCCAGGTGGCCAAGAAGGCCAATGGCATCCTGGCCTGTATCAGAAACAGTGTGGCCAGCAGGAGCAGGGAGGTGATCGTGCCCCTGTACGTGGCACTGGTGAGGCCACACCTCGAACCCTGTGTTCAGTTTTGGGCCCCTCACTACAAGAAGGACATTGAGGTGCTGGAGCGTGTCCAGAGAAGGGCGATGAAGCTGGTGAGGGGTCTGGAGCACAAGTCTTATGAGGAGCAGCTGAGGGAACTGGGGTTGTCATTCTGGAGAAGAGGAGGCTGAGGGGAGACCTCATCGCTCTCTACAACTACCTGAAACGAGGTTGCAGAGAGGTGGGTGCTGGTCTCTTCTCCCACGTGATGAGTGACAGGACAAGAGGAAACAGTCTCAAGTTGCACCAGGGGAGGTTTAGGCTGGATATTAGGAAAAATTTCTTTACTGAGAGAGTGGTGAAACACTGGAACAGGCTGCCCAGGGAAGTGGTGGAGTCACCCTCCCTGGAAGTGTTGAAGGAGCGTGTGGACATGGCATTGTGGGACGTGGCTTGATGGGCATGGTGGTGTGTGGTGTGGGTTTTTTTGGGGGTTGGTTTTTTTTTGTAATGGTTGGACTTGATGATCTTACAGGTCTTTTCCAACCTTAGTGATTCTGTGACTGTGTTTTGGGACATGGATAACCTGTGATTTAAGTGGACCCACTGCTGGGTAAGCAACAGATGCTTTGAGGGTAGAAATTGAACTTCAAACATTTAAACAAGGAGTACTGGTTCATCTCACATCAATCACCATGAGATGGTCACAATTCAACTTAAGTTACTAGTTTTCCTTTTAAGAGCTGACCTGGCTGTAGCTATAATCACTCACAATCGTTACCAAAAATGGGGCCTGGAGCAAATAAAAAATAAATTGCTTCCCTGCCCCACTATCCAATTTTCAACAAAGGTGGTGAAAGTTCAGGGTCCTCTCCCCCTTTCTATAGGGGTAACATACAAGGGACTGGAATACGGCAGGGCTCATACAAAGTAGGTGAAGAAAAACATCATAGTCAGGGTGTGATATGGTACTATAGAATAACATCAAATGGTTGGTAATCCACAGGCTACACACCCATTTAGGAATGTCTGACCCAAATAAAACACACACAGTATTTCTAAGTAGTAAAATAGTGGACTGAACAGAGTAAATTATCCTTGCCTCTTTTCCATTTAACAGTGACAGTTGCTCAACATCCTTTGAACTGTTGTGTTGTCTCTGCATGGCCACTAAACAGACAGACACGCAGAGAATTAATGACCAGAGCCATTGCTTTTTATGCAGGAAAGCACAATAATGAGCTCTTAGATTCCATTTTTACTAACATTGCAGTCTAGGTCGTAACGTATACTGCATACTGTGCTTCTCTTTAGTTGTAACTTAGAAGAATTGAGCTTGAAAGATGCGGTGTTGGAGCTCTGCATCAAAAGAGACCAAGACTATAATCTGACCTAGTGGGGAACCAGTCTCTAGGAGATGATGGGAAAAGGGAAAGTTAGTGGAGGCCTCTGCCTACATCAGTTATCTGCTGAATAGGTTGCAGTGAAGGAAACAGCATACTAGCTGAAATGGAGACTTGTGACTGAGCAGTGTAATGGAAACATGCTATAAAATGTCTTGCAAGTTCTAGGGATGAGCTGCCTTACCCCTCTACTGACTGCAGAAGCTGCTGAATACAGCATGGAGATACTCAGACAGCAACTTCTTAATGGCCCCTTGATTCCCACTACATAGTTACCTTAATATGAATTGTAGGAAAGGCCCTTTGACTGGGACAAATGTAAGAAAGAAACTGTTCCTTTAGCAATCCGATGGCACACTGCCTCTAAGTCCCTGAAATCCAATTCCAACTATAACAGACAGAAGAAAAATGGAGTAAGAGCAGTTACTTACAGGGATTATATTTATTATCAATTTAATAAATTAAATTAAGCATTCTGAACAGCTACTGGGCAAAAGGAAGTGTGTGTGGGAGGAGGGGAGTGTAATTATCATTCAGCTTGTAGAAAGGGAGAGTAAGTTGTTCCTCAGAATAAGATACCATCAAAAAGACTGATAAAGCTGTTCTAACAGAATCACAAGACAGCTTCAATGACACTGGAAAGCAGTAGGAAAAATGTGCGGCATAGAGAAGAAAGGGCTGGGATTTTCCACGTGTAGAGAAAGGAAGATAGGAGAAATACAAGAGTGTCTTGGAAGTGCATGTATAACTTTCTTCCCTGTACTCGGTTTTTAATGAAATTTGCATTTAAAACATGACCAGAATGCCTGTTGTTTCTGTCTGAAAAGTGCTTATGTCAGCTCATGACTGCACAGTCCTATGAAGCAGGTGGAAAAAAAAAAGAAACAGGCCAATAAACCAATGTGCAGCGCTATCTGTTGGAGACCTACATACTATGCCAATATTAATGTATTTTATTTAGAAGTTGTACTTTTTTACTGGAGTTCTCTAGACAGAGAAACAGAGTATGACCTTATGGTGGCATCACTGAAGTGAGAAGGAGGTCAGGCAAGCCAGACCTGAGTCAGTTGCCTATACTTTCCTGATTCCATCAATCTTGTCAGAGTAATTTTTCAACTTACTAGCACTTCATTTCCAAGGTTCTCTCTCCCTATGGACAGCTAGTGGAGGAGAAGAGTCTGGTGACTAGTTTCTATTGCCAGATCAGAAGAAAGGCCCCTCAGATCAGTTTTGTAGTTAGCAAGGGTTCAGTGCTCAGAGAGGACACCATTAAATTCCTGCAACCCTGCATAAAGCGCATGCATTCCTCAACTTGAATTTCTGATCCTTTACCTCCTTTTATTTTGCTACTCTGTGGTCAGCCTTCTCAGTGCTCCACTCTGCTATGTGACTCTGATTTTTCATTACTGATAAAACATTTGAGACCAGACCTTGAAATCATAAGTCCAGCTCAATTCTTCACATTCTTAGTGTGTGGCTATAACCCTCAAGCCAGCAGGCCTCTAAGAAGGCATAATCTGTTTATTAAGCCATCAGCTATACACTATCACAGGAACTAAAGTTTTATGCACAGGAATTAGCCCTGGAAGAAAGTGGGTACAAAATGGAACCTTACAGGTTTTGTGGTATTCTAGTATATCAAGTCAAGAAAAGTTCATCTTGTCCCAAGCAGGGAGTGGAAAAAGCTTAGCAGAGAAGTGCCGAGTGCACTCAAGTTCTGTGACTATGACATGCAGGTGCAAATGGCTCCACAGGTTTTGGGGAAGTTAGGCATGAACAGTATATGCGGCTCTGAGCCAAAGCTCTACTGATGGTATTAACACTTCTTGAAAGTCTTGAAAACAGCCTGTGAATCATTCCTCCCACTTCCTAGAGCTTGTAAAAAGTCACAGGAAACAAATTAGGCCTACACTTCTTGTAACTATAAATACTATTGTTTTCAAGTTATAGCATTATTGATGTGGAAAATGCTCAGCCACTGCCAAGGAGTCCACATAGTTACAAAGCAGTTGTTTACCCCCAACATCTGTTGATGCACAAGTCTACTCCAAAGCCATCACGAAAACATATACACACAATATATATTCCATATATACACACTGTATATACCCACACATTTGACTATGTGAGAGATAATATGATAATCCTTTTACATACCATTGTTCATCTTATTTCAACCAAGTTCAGCACCATGACTGATTCTTATGTGTTCAGTGTAAATGGGGTCTGTATAGTTAGCAGCACTTTACATTCCATAGTGCATGGACATTCCTATCAGGTTACCAAATGCATTCCTTTGTTCAAGGACTTCACATTCTGGAAAGACACTTATGTTTCACTTAAAGAAATCCATTTAAGAAAAGTTACATACCGTTTTATTTAATGCATTAATTGTTTCACGTAGTGTAGCTTCACTGAGTGCTGTCCTTCTAGAGAGTACTTCTTCATGCTTACAGCTGTATCTCCAGGTGACATCAACAACCTCAAGCACAAGTTGAAGAAGAAAATAAAGCAAGCAAAAATTCCCATGTATCTTGCTTCATTTAAAGAGGCTAGCTCAAAGTATGTTTTTTCTATAATAATTCTGGAAATCATACCAAGATGGAATACATCACATAATTGCCTTAGGGCAAGTTTGTTTTTTATTAACGTCATTACTCCTACCTCATCTTTGGAGAATGCAATTATGTAGGAGAGCTTCTTTCCCCACCCAGTTTCATAAAGAAGAGGCTTATCACAGACATTTTCACAGGGATCACAGTGAAGCCATCTTTTCTGAGATGAAGAATATACTTCAGTCCACACATGATCTACACAAAGGCCAAGAATAAACAATGAATTATAAGGCTAGATCCTCTCTTCTAATATTGCAGAATATTGTAACTTTTCCTGATTTATTACATGAAGAAACAGGTGAAAGAATGTGTCTTCTGTTCATCTACATTCAGAAAAGTTACTAGGGCTTTCTCTTTCTATCTTACGATCATGTTCCCTTAGATTCAACTAAAGATTGTATTATTCTGAAGTCAATCATCTAACCTTACTTGCAGAACTCTATTTCATCTGATCCGGAGAGACAGGAAATTGAATTTGCATTGCCTTTGTTTGCTGAACTGCATAACTTTATATGCTGCCTGATGGCTAATATAATCTAAGAACCATAAAATATATAACCTCATTTTTCATAGGTTTGTATTAACATTATGATATTCTAGAATACTGATACCTGTACAGTCCCAGACATATCTAGCTTCAAACCCTACAGCTCTGCAAAACAGTGTAAAACAGTTAGCCCACTCGCCACAGCGACCACATCTGGTTTCCAGAAGTTTTTCGGGGTTATTATACCTACAGGAGAAAAACAAAACAAAACCAGAATAACTGAAAACACATTTCACCTTTCAAAATCTGTACATGATGCCTGTCCTTGTGATGATTGGAATTTCAGTGCCATTCAGACCACAGAGGACAATGGAAATGATTGCTGTACTGCATAAAACAAGCACAAGCAGAATGCGACTTTTACTTCGACTGACATGACTCCATCACATGTTTATCACAGCACTGAAATGAATCTGTATTTTTCAGTTTTCAAAACTGACATAGACTTCCTCTTAAAATATGATTTTTGTATGCTGGTCCTTTTGATAGTTAGCAAAAATAAAAAAAAAATGGGATATTTGCTCTTTTGCTATAGACTCAGCAAAAGATGTGCATTACCCTTTGTGACTTCCCATAGAAGTGTAAGTTTTCCTTCAAATAACAAAACCCTACCTATGTGCTATGCCAATATTAATGTATTTTATTTAGAAGTTGTACTTTATCAAATTAACAGTAAAAAAAAAAAAGAACATCAGACAAGTATTCAGAACAAGGCCATGTAAAAGAAAGCAATATTTTGTTTTGAAAAAATCTCTAATCTTATAGAGCAATTGCTGGTTCATCAACCATCCTATCATGTTGCTTAAAACAGCTTCTTTAATTGTCCAACCAACAACTTATCACTTGTTCACAAAATGCACAAATGCAAATCTGTTTCTGTAAAGACAAGGAAAAAAAGACAAAGCAAATCTTTGTATGCTCACCTTGGGAATCTATTACAGAACTGACACTGGTTGCAGTAATGATTTTCCACTCGACTGACGTTCCACCTTAGATCATCATCAGTAGGCAACAGGTAGTCACTTTTAGGCTCTGTCTGCCCACCACACCTGCTGCAAGGCAGATTATTTACCCAATGAAAAAAGTCATTCTTAAACCAGTCCAAGAGCTCCAACAACAAGAAGTCATCTTCATTCACATGTGCACCTGTAAAATTTATACAACACAGTTAGGTCAAATGAAAAAATAATTTAGTTGAACTTTCCAGTATCTACATAAATCACCATCTCTGCATCTGTATTACATTTTAGAAGTCTCATTATAAAAAAAGCTTAATATGTTACTTAAGCACGCACAAGAAAGAAAATCTAGATTCTCAAGACTGAATAATGTCAAACTGTATATCTAAAGAACAAAACACTGCACTCCTAAACACTATAGCTAGAGTCAGAATAAGAAATTGCTCAGAAAAACAAGTTAGGTATACAGTGAAGCCTGATGAAGTTCCTCATGCCCCTCATATTCTTCCAGGGCTTCAGAAAAGAGAATGTTAATTCTTTTTCTGCTCCTAAATATTCTTTTCTTATTCTTAGCTATTGAACTAGGAATAACAATTGCTTTGATTTCATAATCCCAAAGAATCAGACACTGGCACAATCTAGACAACCAGGTGTAATATGAACAGACCTTCTACAAACACAGCTTAATTATTGTAGAACATGTACATATACCATGTGAGCAAAGTTGAGTTTGTTTATAAATTCAGCAAATAAACACCTTTGTCAGCTTACCCAAGCTAGACACAGGATGTCTTTATTTTTCTACTTTTGCGGATTTCACCACAGTAGACCACCAGACTCTTCTGGCCCATTTTCCTGTGTTCACAACAGGCATTAGAATCTACTCACACTGTCACTATTCTGCCACCTGGATATAACCCCACTTTACCTAATTAAAAAATTTAAAAATGCAGTCTTCCAAAAGAGATCCATCCCTTCTAACTCCTTAGAGACTCTAAATCTACGTTCTGCTCCAATGCCCAGAGAGATACTCCTTCTTCTCGGATTTATAAGCATCCAAATAAGTCCTCCTGTTAACTCCATCATCTGGGCCACACTGCAATCATAGATATTAACACCTGGTTATTTCATGTACTACAGCTTGCTTGTAGTCACACTGCAGACAGGTCTGACCAATGAATACGAAGATACAAAAATAATTTATAAAAACGCTGTTTATAGGAAGTTGAAGGAAGTTGCACCAAATTTGTGCGCTAGCTCCTTTTTCAGGATGGCGAAGAAAGACTAGGTAAGATACGCGTTTTACTTATTTAAGCTCAATTCACATCTTCTCTGAAGCTAAACTTGTCTTTGGTACAAAAGATGCTGTGGGGGCCCTAACTCTATTAAACACACATTTCCAAGACCATGAAACACATGAGAAAAGATCATCCGTTAAGCAAAGCAAGAAAACCTGACATTATTGTAGTAAAATTTCCATTTTTACTTATTATACGTGAAGTTATTGCTTACAAAATGGATATGCTTGCATATTCAAACTTTCTGCTAAAAACTGAATGAGAAGATTTTGAGCACAGGCCATATTCTCTTTTCTTGGATGCAACATACAAACTAGAACCCATCTATGAAAATATGACTGCTATCATACGAATATTCTTCTTTTGGTTTGTGAAATAAATCCTTCATGAAAACATTGCATGGGAAGAATGACGTATGTCATTTATTTGAACAGAAAACAGTTGGCTGTGATGTGCAGCTATTTTTGCTGCACAATCCATCTTTCTAATGGAAAATGGTAAACAGAAACACTAAAAAAAGTCTCTACTTCTGTTCAAATGACCGTAACCTTCCTAGCCTTTATGAGCCAAAAATGTCTATTATGTGTTGTAAGGGAAGTCCTAAAAACAAGTGTCCCCCAGCACTAAGCAGTTATTCCCACAGGTGGCAGTCTTACTACAGCAATACAGATAAACTGAAGAAGCTGAAAGGGCCAACTACTGCCGATACATCTCACACACAGTCCATTCCCAAAGGGGTGTTTTTATAAAGCTCTTTAAAAATGCTTTCAAACTGTCACAATCCAAAACATCCCTTCCCCTTTATTTGTATCTAAATTAAGGTCTGGAAGCCATTTTGAATAGATCAACTTGATGGCTTGGGAAGAAGCACCTGGAAACACCACTCTCCTCCTTCCTTCCCTTTTTTAATGATGTGCACAGCAGAATTAGAGCAGAGTCTAAGAAGTAGGCTTGTCTTTATTTTCCTTTTTAAAGGAATTTAAATAGTTTTTATTTATTACTGCAAAGCCTCTTTTCCCCATTGCATTGTCCTACACTGCTGAATGACAATGCTTTGTACTTGTTTATGTGGTTTCCTACTTCCCAGTATAGCTTTATAAAAAGAGAAAAACTACTGAGAAAATTCATTGTCAAAAAGTTTCCTAATGCCAAAGGCACAATTACATATTAGTGTGTGACTGTATGAGGCATCAAAGTCATTTATAACAAAGATGAGAAGAGCTCATTTTTTGTTTGCAAATCAAGAGCACTCCTGCGAAGTTAGGATAATTGCTTCAGAGTCTTCTATCAAAGATTCACGGTGAAAAGGATTTTTTTGGTTTAAATACGGTCTTGGAATTGTATTTTTTTTTTTTAATATTTATCTTGTACAAGTAAAATTTCACTATATTGCCGAAACAAATCTAAAACTGTCACTGAAAACAGAAATATGTCATTTTTAACTGACAAAGACTTTGTACATTCAAAACAAATTTGCATTTATGAAGAAAATATAAATTTTAGCCACTGACACCACAAATATTTATGCCTATTTTTCACTTCTAGATCCAAGAGGATGGCATGTGAACAACCCTATTCATTTAAGCATTAGCAAGAAAGGTGATTCTTTGTATCAGGGTGTGTCTTGGAAAGGTCTTATGCAAAATCTCACCAATAATATCACTTTAAAAACAGAAGCAGTATTTTCAAATTTTATTCTGAATTTGGAATTGTAGTACATACAGGAAAACTGCACTCTGACAATTTCAAAACCATGACTACTCAAACAAGAAGCTCCCCTCCTCTTGTAGCTATTTCACTCTAGATGCAAGGAATATAGCAGTACATGCTCACCCCATTTGTTTTCCCAACATTGTTTACTACTAATTCAGAAATTAAGAGTTCAAAATTTCTACATGAAAGCAGTAAAGGATGGATGACAAAAATGAAATAAAAAAATAACAGAAGTAAGGAGAGAGAAGAGTAGAAAATTTGAAATTAGAAAGACGGTAATTCTAATTTAGAGACAGCACTTGGAACCTGCAGACATATGACCAAATCCACACACCTAAAGCATAGCAGATATATGCATTACCTTTGTCCAGTCTTGTCGCTTGTGCTAGCTTTTTCTGAGCCTTCCCTTTCAATTGCTGGAGGGGAATGGAAGCTAGTGCTTTCTGCTGAATAGAAGGATTCTCATACATCAATACAAGATGCTCAAATTTTGTTTGAAGTGTTTTCAAGATATTTGCAGCCTGCAAAAGGATTTTCAGTCACAAGATGATTTATGAACTTCCACCTTAAGCCAGAATAACCAAGCTCTCCTATTTTAGTTTAAGTCAGTCATAACTCTATATTCATAGTTACATTATGTATTTCTTTACAGGTGAAATATTTATTTGTAAAGATATCAATAAAAATTGCAGACACTACCACCCAAACTGTAAAGCCAGCCTTACCATCTTTGAGCATTCTGAATGGTGTCCTGAGTGAAAAGTGTACTGATTCAGGGAGAAAACTGTTTTTAATGACACCTCTGATGGCAAAGGTTTTGACTTATCCTCCCCACCCGCCGCCATTTCTTTTCGAACCCTTTTACCTGAAAAATCCACGAAAGAACCTGTAATTCATTCCATTTCCTGGACACTGCTGCACCAGGTTGCAGAACTCTATTACTGATGAATGCTGCTTTTCTATTTCTTATCCATGAATGCTCATCATCTATTTCGACCTTCTTCTCTCTCAGATCTACTCTGACACAGATTTAAATAGATAGTCCTGTGACCATATACTGAACAATGTATTTCACTAGAAATCGAAGGTAAGAAATAGGCTTCTTCAGTGAGTTATCCTAAGTGTTGCTTAGTGGTAACTACATGTTGCACCCAAGGTACACCCACATCTACTAAAATAAATAGCTAAAGTTAATAATATTGGAGTTAGTAGCTGAACAAACTATTTATTCCCATTTAAAGGGGGAAGGTATCCCATTTCACTTCACACAGGAAGTGAAATGGGATTTTAAAATTAAGAGTCTGGCATATTTTTGGGGGGGAAGCCTGTGGCACTGCTAAATTACCTTTTTTCTACTGCTAGATCATGCTTCAGCCTTTAGCCTTGTTAGCTACCATCTTTGTTTCATCAAAAATCCCACACTTTCCTGAGATGCTAGTAGCAAATGCAACATAATACACAGGTATGAGAACTCTTCAGAAGGTATCTTTCAAAGGAGCATTTAAATTAAGAGTGATTATTTTGATGCTGGACTGTACTAGAGGACCAGTCCTTATTTTTCATAACTGCCGAAACAGAACAGAACTGGTTTTGCTCTTCCTGGAGCTCATCAGCTGTAGGTAACTGCTTTAACATCATAAAGCCAATTGTGTTCAGATTCACTTTAATGCAAGTTGAAAGAACAGAAATAAGGGAAGCTAAGGACTGCCAGTGGCTTATAGATCTTCACTTCTGTCAGCTTCCCGAAAAAGTGTTCAAAGGTATTGCTCAGCACAGCAGAAAGTCTCCCAGATTCTATGACAATTCAGATTTTCCCACTGGCAAACACCATCACTGTCACAGTAGTGCTTAACTGGTTTCATGGAAGCCACTGTATACCAAAGAAGTCTTATGCAAACATCTAGAAGTGTGGTGAAGCTCACTGCAAATCTAAGTTTGGATACATCTTTCCTCCTATAATCACTATGTCATCAAGGAAGGGATCAGAATCCATCCACCAGAATAACGACTAGCCAGAGCTTTCCTTTCTCCAAGTCTCAAGAACGCCTTACGGTAAGAAATGCAGAAGAGACACTGATGAGGCAAAATAACGATGGACTAGGTCCCAAGAACCGTGCCACTTAGGAATATCCCTGTGCTGTCTCAAGTAAGCCACTTTTCCCTATGCTTACTAGGACTCCCATGAATCACAGGTGTAATGCATAGGCAAGAAATAAAAGTGCTTGCACTACAAAAACCACTCCAAATCTCTCTGACATGAGCGCATACAACAATAATACAACTGTATCTCACTGCAAAACAAAACACCTACTGCTGGGGAAGCAAAATGGCCAAGTCACAGCCAGAAGATATTTTATGGACTTCCTTCCAATCAACCCAGACTATACAGACCAAATACAATGGCTCAGAGAGCTATCGGTAAAATTCCCTGAAGAGATCAGCTGGAATACAGCATTCTAATAAAGCGCCAACGTTGTAATAGCAACACCACTAAATTGTAATAAGTTTGGTCCCACCACCCATGTAGACTCTCAAGAAGTATAGAAAAATAATAGTTGCAGAGAAATGGATCCACAACTCTGATGGCTAGCGTAAGTCAGGGCAGAATAACTACAAAGGAGAAGGATTAACCTCAGAATGCATTGTGTCAACTTGAAATCTGCAACGTTTTTCTCATTGAAAGATCAACACAACTTTTACAGCTTTAAAGCTTCCTGTACTAACCAGTACTGCAGCAAGTCACTCCAGAGGTTTCATAATCACTTCCAACCACCATTGCAGAAGTGGCTGAAACAGTAAAAACCAAGAAGCAGACCAAAAAAGACACCCCAAACCCCCAAACAAATTCAAATAAATCCAGCCAGTATATTTTAGAGGCAACTACTAGCATGCTAACATAATTATGATTAAATGGCTCAATACTCAACTGCCTACAACAGTTCCCTTCCCAAAGAAGGTTATAGGTGATGATGGGTCACTGAGTGCTCTCTGTCCCCAAAAGCCACCACTTCAGTCTATGCTTTGCCATTTCTCTTCCACTGATGTTGGGTAGGTATTGGGAAGAAATAGTATGTCATAGTTCAGTATCCAACAATATACCGATAGTATCATTTAAGAGACAAACTTTGTTTAATGATGTATGAGAAGTGAGCTTTTGGAAGGGTTCATCTTACAACAACTTTAAGACCGAAGTGACACTGATTCTAGGGGGAAAAACTCTTAAGAAAGTTAAACCAAAGCAACCTTCAAACATTCTATCAAAAGGCATAACTTCATATTTCAAAGTTGTAGGAGGTGTTAAGAGTTTTCTCCCATCAGGCCAGGTAACATCAGACGAAAGGACTCTGTCTCTTTGTCTTGATAGGGAACTTCATCTCAACCTCTCAGACAAAGGAAACACAGCCTAAACAACTATAGATTTGTCCTTGTCTGGCTAAATTCCTGTCTCTCACAACAGTCACATGCGAAAAAAAGCCCTCCTCACAGGCTACACATAAAGGTCATAATGTGTGAACTGAGACACCAACAGTTATAAACATTATGGTTGTTCTCTTGTTCTTTTGCTGGTTCTCAAATACCAAACACAGTATACAGCCCTAGTCATAGCTTCCCACCCCTCCCTGTGTTCCCCCACCTTGCTGTTCCCTTCAATACAAATCAGCTTTTTTCATGACACCCTGATCAATAAAACATTTATGGACATCTTCAACACAATCTCTTGCTAATATTCTATTTATGGCATGTTTCATGTTGAAGTCGCATGGAGACCAAAGAAAACACTCAAAAACTTCAGAGACCATTGGAAAAATAAGAAATTCCTGTACTCCAACCTCCTGCTCAAAGCAGGGTTAGCTATGAGGTCAGACCAAGTTGCTCTGGGCTTTATCCAGTCAGATCTTGAAAATGCCCGTATTTGGAGACTACATAGCCTCTCCAAGCAACCTGTAACTCTTCTTCAATCTTTAAATTCAAGATTAGTGCGCCTACAAAGTTTTCAGGTTATAATTACCATTTCAAGAGATTGCACAAGTGATGTTTCTGGTTGCTGACGGGCAGGGGCAAGAACAGTGTCAGCAGGTCTTGAAGAGAGTTGCACATCAGCCTGAGTGCCGGTCGCAGTTTCAGAGCATCCTGATCTGTGGATTTGATTTGACTCATTCAGTCTGCTACTCCTCTCTCCAGCAATTAAGTCCCTGATTTTACGTAGCTGCTCAATCGAAGCTTCCTTAGGGAAAACGAGGTGAGTTTCTCCCTGAAATTTAGACAAATTAATGCAGCAGTTAATGCAGGTCTAAGACAGTCAGCAGTTTGTATCTATAGCTAACATACTGGAAGTTAGTACACTAAGGCTTGGCAGGATTCAGCCTTCAGATTAGGTCCCTTATAGAAGAAGCTTGTAGGTCCCTCACAGCAGAAGCTATTAGATCAAGAACCTACGGTGAGTCTAGAGAAAAAGGGCTCAGAACAACATGGTTTTGTTAGTAACTTATTTTGCAGAGCCACACATGGACAACACGTTTTGGCAGAGAAAGTAGCAATGATAGAAACGAACAACAAATGCTCAGTGCTCACAGAACAGCAATGAAACACTAGGCAACACAGGATAGCCAGTGTTGGGGGAAGAAGCCTCTAGAATGGCAGCTGCTGGGAATTCTCTTCTATACCTCTATCTTTTAAATTTTAAAGGTTTTCAGATAGGAAATACTATTCTTATTGAGACCTGTACCTAGCTTGGTTTCTGGGTTCCTATTTTTGATTGTAACATGATTACTGGTAGCATAACAAAAGATTAGTAATTATGACAGAAGCAAATATCAGTGTACCTAACATGAAGAAATAGGTTACTAAAAATATGAACATCCTGAAGCATTTGCACTTGAAGAGTTTCAGTTTCTACCACTGCAGCACTTCTATTTATTAAACTGAGTAGTTTTTTTATCCACAGTTACCTTAGGTCACCTATCATTGCAGATGCAGTGCTTCACTTTAGCACCTACAATCACCACAAAACTAAATGGAATGTATCAATCCAGCAGAAGAGTCCTCATTTTTGAATTGAAAAAGGTGGCTTACCAAGCAGAGACAAAAGAAGGAACAATTTTAGTTATTGCAGTTGAAAAGAAGTTTGTGAGCTCCAGCCTCAATTGACACCATAACCACAAGACCAAGCCAACATTCTTGTAAAGATCTGACAGAAGCGGGAGTAGCACTGTATAACACGTTTAAAATTACTATGTTATTACTGCTTGAGTGCTTCACTAGCAGTGAAGCTAGTGTACTGACTACCTTTTAGCTAAAACACTTCATTAAAAGTCATCTCCTGAGCACAAGCATGAGAATAAATCCACAGACCATTTCTCCCCCTGCAGTCACCATTTCATTTCTTTCAGCATACTTTTTTTTTTTTCAATTAGGACAATTACACTAATTAACTTTACCCAACGAGAAGGCAGAGGTCTCACGACAGCTGGACCTAAATAACATAATGTATGTACCCATACAGAAGCATGGCATCAAACAGACGAATTAAAGCAAAGCTAAAACAAGAGCTTTGCATCATTAAACAAGAGTTGGGTTTTCACCCCAGCTCTCCTGTAATTACAAAGGCTGCTTCTAGCTTAACAAGCTTTGGCAGTTTAAGTTCCACCAAGACAGGGACCATTTCAGGACACAAAACAATCTTCAAAACACATCTTTTTGACTGTAGCAGAATCAAGATTCACTCAAGACCATTTTAGGATACAGTTTCATAACCGTTTTAAATGGGTAAAAGTCCCACTCTCCCACTACTTCAATAGTCTGTTGCCCTCTACTGCTGTCATGACAACACTAGTACTTCTGCAGCTGCACTGTGAATTGGCTGATAAATATTTCTTTTTTCATTTTGGGAGATCTATTTTTAATCACATCAGCTTCCCTTATCTAACTCACTATGGGGCCACACAAGCCCTACGGATGGTAGGAACAAGCAGCAGAAGAACAGGACTTTTTTTTTCCCCCCTTCTAAATGACGGTTTCAACACACAGATTTACAATATGAAAACTATCATCTGATGATGCAGTCTGATGTCCACCTAATAGTGAGCTGCTACTAAGAAAAGGGGTTATCACCCCATTTCCCACCATTTCTTTTGTGCCAGCACGGATACATATCTGGCCATTAAGCGAACTAGTAGAGCGCCTGAACAGCAGAAAACCAATCTTATCACAGATCAACTTAGCCCTAGCTCCACCAGATTTCTGAAGTAGCCTTGTCTACATTTTCTGTTGGTTAACTGCAGATATTTCCAACCAAGGACTGGAAAAAAAATTAAGAAAATAGCAATTAGCTTAAAATCTAGTGCCTTGCAACTGGGAAAGGAGAAAAAAAAAAAATTTAAATTTTAGTGTGTAAACTGATGAAGACATCAGAAATGATTAAATTATACTCACCTCTTGAAACCCCATCTCAAACAAACATTCAACTGCTCCTCTGACAGGCAACAGCCTTGTGGAAAATGCTGGATTTCCAATCCGAATTAATCTATATTTTTCTTCATAAGGATTCCTGGAGAAATTGAAAGTTTTAATTATGTTTGCAAATTAAGTAAACACTTAAAAGCTGGGTAACTGTACTAAGCAGCATTAGTCATTCATAATAGATTTTTTAAAAGTTTAGTTTCATTCACACCATTGGCAGAATTTTTTTTTTTTAGACCTATCTAAAACTTTGACTTAATTCATGTCCTTCTTCATTTGACTTGGAAAGTTACAAAATTGGTTCTAAATTTTAGCTTGCAACTTAAGTTCATAAATACGTGTTTTGTAGTCCTAGCCAGCAGGGCTTAGTCAGCAGTGACACTTAAAGAAAACTTCATGTCCCCCTTCACCTGGTAGCATTCTAATTGAACTCCTCAGCTCGATGCTGGATAGTTTCAGGCCCACTATGGATGCTATGCTGAACTTCCTGGTACATGGGTTGAACTACTGTGGTCACTGCTTCTTGAAGGGCTACCTCTCAGTTCCCCTTTCCTCTTTCAACTCTTCTAAATCTTCTTCCCTTACCTCTTTCTTTACAAGGAGTCAGCCCAGGACCTGTTCTCTGTCACACAGCACAATTCTTGCAAGTGGTTGACAAACCAGATATAGACAGGGGAGGCAGCTCGTACATCTTGAGTTGCTCGAAGACATCAAGGTCAATCATACATGTTGGTGTATATATACCCTACAGAGCCACCTCACAAAAATTCAACTATAATTAACTCTTGATACCAATCTTACTGAGTCAGAAGAGAAAGGCAACAGCAGAATCAAGTTGGTATTTTAGCATTACTTGTTATGCATCCACTAATTTTTAGGTGCTTAAACGCTTGCAGAATCAGGACCAATGCAGGCTTTTACGTTCAACACAAAAACCAAGCCCCCAAAACAAACCAAACAGCAATAACTAAAGAAATAAAAATCCAAGCCACTACACACTTATGTGAAAAGTAATCTTATTTTTAAATAATGACAAAAAGAAGCGAGATGTTTTTGAACCTCGATATTACGCAACAAAATTGAACCATATGGCTCATCTTTGAGACAGTCTGTCTGTAAGCCCAGAAATAAAGTGCCGCGTGCGAGTACTTTATGACAAATTGCTTCTGAAGCTGCGTTAGTAACCCCACAGGAATTGCCAAGCTCACAAGCGGACTCTGTTTTCTTAGAGCCGCCTCAGTCAAAGCGCTGGACTTGCCACGCCGCTGCCGCCCGCCCTCCGCCCGCGGTGCCCGCAGACCCCTCCGGCACCCACGCACAGCCGAGACCAGCGAGTCACCGCCGCGAAGCGGGCGCTGGGCGCACGGCCGAGCCGCTCGGACCCCGACCCCACCGCCCGCGGCGGGTGAGGGGCACCCACCGCCGCTGCCCTCGGGGCCGCTTTGGGGAGGCGGCGGCGAAAAGCCCTGCCAGCTGCTCCCCACGAGAGGGGCAGGCGAAGGGCGGCCGCCACGGAGGCTGACGCGGCAGGCTCCTGACAGCCGCCGCGCAGAGGCCGGGGGCGGCCGGGACGGCCAGTCACCCCCGGGCAAGGCCCGCCGCGCAGCCGCTGGCCCGCGAACCGAGCTCGGCCCGGCCGCGACAGGGCGGCGACCCAGGGCGCCTCCCGCCGCGCCCCGCTCACCGGAGGATGTTGTCCGCGTAGGTGAGGAGCAGCCGCGAGGCCTCTAGGAAGATCTCCCGCCCGTTCTGGCAAAGCTCGCTCACGGCGGGGGAGCCCGGCGAGGAAGAGAGGCTCACGGCGGCCGCCATCGCGCCGCCCAGGCACGCGCCTCCCGCCCCAGCCGGGCAGCGCCGCCGGCACCCCGCGTTGCGCCAGGAGCGCGCCGCAGCACGCATGCGCAGCCGCAGCAGCGCAGTCACTGCCCTCGGACCCCGCTCCCACGGCCGGCGCGGGGCGGGGCGGGGCGGGGCGGGGCGGGGCGGGGCGGGGCGGGGCTTAAAGGCCCAGAGCGGGGAACGCGTCCTGCAGCCTGCTTCCTTTTGATGCTTTTCTTATAGACATATGACTGTTACATATCGGCTGCCCTCTCAAATTTAAAGATTAACTATATTGCTATACGTGTAATGTAAGTCCATCATGCATATAAGTACAGCATTTGTAAATAATGCTTTGGAAGTGCTCGTAGCAAAGTGGTGTGAAAAAATTAGAAAACCAAGTGCCAACTCCCATCAAATTACTAACATCTTAAGTGTCTAGGGAACATTATTTCTAAAGGGAAATTAAATACAGACTATTCATTAAAAAAAACTGCACACAAGTAGGTTTTTTTTAGTTATTAATTATTGCATTTGCCTTCTTTTTGGCACCTTTTTTTTCCTTTGTCCTGCAGTAGGTGCTTCAAATCTTTGTTGATGAGACTTTGGCACACATTTTGTGCTCTGCCGTGATAGCTTCTGGACTTCATGTATTTTAAGAATACTGCCACTGTCTTTCTCAAGTGAAAACTTAATTGTTCCTACATGTCATCTCAAGCATAGCTAGCAGCTTGGTCTCAGTTCAGATCGTGCACTAGGGTTTCCGCATCTGGAAGCAGCAACAACAAATAGTTTACTTCTGTGTATTGGTGCTGTTGTCATATTTGTACACGTATTTTCAAGATACTCCTGTAAAGTCAGTGATCAACTTGTTTTTGTTTACCTCTGTCTCCTTTACCAGCATTTCAGCATCCATGTGGAGGAGCACACTTAATCCAGGAATGTGACAGCAAAGTTGGGAGCTGGTGAAGGATGGAGATCTGAGGCGTGCGGAGAGCAGAACGGGGATCAGATGGGGACTGGGACTACAGGAAGGGAACAACGTGCAGGCAGCAAAACTCTTCCGAAGAATTAGTTAAGATGGACTATAAAATGGGCCTGAAAGAGGCTGTAAGGTCCTGAAGAGCTCCTGCAGCATGTGCGTGTGGTGGCCTTGAGTTACGTGGTTATGTGCTGTTTACCACACCGGAGTTCTGACAGCTCCTGCCCCCTCAGTGCTGAAATGCGTTGCTGTACCCATGCCGCATTAAGGAAACCGATGGGAAACGACGAGGTTTCCCTCGCGACCGTAGCGTGACCCTCTTGCACATTATTCCGCTGAGACCGTGGGTTTGTTTGAGGTTTTTTAAAATCTTCTTTTGCGTGTTTTAAACGCGTGGTTTGGGGGAGGAAGCGATTTCCTTGCCTCTTTCAGTTCTCAGTACTACTTAGGCCTGCACCGGCGACCTCGGGGCCGGGCCAGGCCGCCGCCACCTCCCCACAGCGCCGCTGCCGCTCTCCTCCACGCGCCGGGAGCAGGACGGGCCGCGCAGTCCACCGCCGAGTTACCGATTAGCTCGCGCCGCTCCTCACCAATCTTGACATCGGGGATCGGCTACGAAGCCGTCGCGTGCTCTCCCCCCCCCGTCAGGCCCGGGTGGTACGGCCGCGCGCCGTCGGAACGGGAGAGGGAGGCAGAGCCTACCACCTCGGAGCGGGGGCTCGCGGGGCCGGCGGAGGTACCGCTGAGGGCTAGGACGGAGGCAGGCGGGGGCTCGCCGGCCCCTGCCGGGAGCGGGAGGGCTCCCCCGCGCTGGCGCCGTCGGGGCCGCGGGAAAGGCTGCCCCTAGCGGAGCTGGGCGGGACGGCAATGGCGGCGCCGGGCAGGGCGGGGCGGTGCCGGCGGCCGCGGCTGACACCTGGGGTGGGGCGGGGGAGTCCCGTGCCGTCAGGGTTTAACTCCTGGTTTAAACATTAGAAGTAGGTAATGCCCTTTAAACACCCGGCGACGTCCGGTAGCTCTTGTTCCCGGGGAGAAGTTACCCTCCGGTTGTTCTTCTCTGCGGCACGCACAGTGGGTAACGTAGCCTTGCTTGGGCCAGGCTGGGCCTCCTAATTGTTTTACGCCAGTTGACGGCATTTTATGAAAAGCTGTACGTGGCTGTTAGGCACGCACTGCTTTAAAGAGCTCTGCAGTTATATTACATATATTGCCTCTTTATAAAATCGAGGCTAACTGGCTTAAAAAATGAAAATGGCAAATTTGGGTCAGGATTTAAAGCAGCCTCCTTTAAAAAACCCATCTGTATTAGTAAGTGCTCTTTTTAGCTTTTTATTTTTTGGTAACGCTTGTTGTGTCCATGTGCTGCCCCAGGAAAGAGCGGGTCTGTGCGTTTTAGCAGGAGTGTGTTAGCCTGCCGGCCCCACATGGTCCACGTACAGCTCCCTGTGTTTTACCAAAGACCTGGCAATGCCACGTTGCCCTTTCTGCGAGGTGAAAAGCAGGCGACATGTTGAAGCCTGTATCATAAGTGTTGACAGCGCTGTGCTGCAGCCTCTGCCCAGCTCCAGCGTGCAGGGTGGGTGCGATCAGACCCGCTCCCGACCTGGCGTTTGCTGGGGCGAGGTGAGGCAAGCAGTATGACTGCTTGGCATGGTCCTCTCGTCCCGCCTGAAGTACTTGTGCTCAGTAGTGGCCTTCCGCCGTCACTTGATGAGTCTCACTATACGTGGGGTCTGGTAGTGTTACCTTCAAGGGAGCTGAGAAATTTGCAGGCTCTGTGTTTCATGGCTTCTGGCCAACAATGGAACAGTTTGTAGCCAGATCTCAGGATGTGGTGTAAATGCTACGACGCTTTTTTGGGAAAAGCATTTTCTGTCAGAAAATTGTTTAGTACATTATTTATTTTTGTGGTTATTTCTATTAGGTTACAAAATTAAACATCATAGTAAGTGCTGGTCTACCTGTAAGTGTGAAATAATTGTAATCTGAAATGCTTTTTTGTTCATTTTACAAGTCTTTGAAGGTGCTGTTGTGGTGCATCTCGCTCAAACGCGCTTGAAGTACTGTGCCCTGACAGTCTAAATACCCCAAGGCTGATAAAGGGTAGGTGGAGGTGGAAAGATGTGGAGTCTTGTCCAAGATACGTAATTACCTTGGTGGCAGAAGCAGGAAGAGTTTCTTAACTCCTTCTGTTTGGAGTTTTCTAGACCTGCCTGACATAAAGCTGGAGATGACGACATCCTTAACATGATAATGGTAGGACATATACTTTCAGGTGAATGCAGGCTTTCTCCCTTGGAAGAATGAAGCTGTTAGTGCTCATTGTTGATGCTTCCAGCCAGCTGGTGGTTAAAGGCCCAGGGGAGTTTTGCAGCAAAACCAGAGAGTGCCTTGCAGCCCAGAGTGCTGCAAAGTCATATTCATTAGCAGCTTAAGCTAGAAGAGCTCACTAGAGGCATTCACAAAGTGAATGTGTCTCTATGCCCTGTCTGCCATAGCACATACTATTCCTGATTACAGACACAGAAACTACATTCCTTTCTGCAGGGTTGAAAATAGGCTTTCATGTAAAAAGTGGGTTATTAGCGTACTTAGAATTTTCACATTGGCTGCTTTATTGTTCTGTTTGTGTGGTTTTTTTTTCCCCCCCAGTTATGGGAATGTGCTTGAAGTGATTGATTTCCACCATGATCTCACAGTGCTCGCGGGATCTATTAAAATTTGCAAATCTTAGTCTCCGGAGTCTGAATTTAAATCTGCGTTTACGAAACTACAGAAGAGCTTTCAGCAAGTCACTGCCTGCATGTCGAAGGAAAGTAGTTGTTACAGGTATTGGCTTAGTGTCCCCTCTTGGTGTGGGGACTCAGTTTGTGTGGAAGCGCCTTCTCCAAGGAGACAGTGGGATTGCATCGCTAGATGGGGAAGAATATGCAGGTGTCCCGTGTAAAGTGGCTGCTTGCGTGCCAAGGGGAAACGAGGAGGGTCAGTTCAGTGAAGAAAGCTTTGTGTCAAAGTCTGAGATTAAATCCATGAGTTCTGCTACTGTCATGGCCATCGGCGCAGCAGAGCTAGCGATGAAGGACTCTGGCTGGTCTCCCCAGTCTGAACAGGATCGCTTAAGTGCTGGTGTGGCAATTGGAATGGGAATGGTTCCGCTGGAAGAGATTTCTGATACAGCTGCTTTATTTAAAACAAAGGGTTATAACAAGGTCAGCCCATTCTTTGTCCCAAAGATTTTAGTCAATATGGCAGCAGGCCAGATCAGCATTAAATACCAACTGAAAGGGCCGAATCATGCTGTGTCAACTGCTTGTACCACGGGCGCGCATGCTGTTGGAGACTCCTTTAGATTTATTGCCGCTGGTGATGCTGATGTCATGTTGGCTGGAGGGACTGAGGCTTGCATTAGTCCTTTGTCCTTGGCTGGATTTGCAAGAGCTCGTGCCCTCAGCACAAGTTTTAACTCAAGCCCTAAAATGGCCTGTCGACCGTTTGATTCTCAGAGAGAAGGGTTTGTAATGGGAGAGGGAGCTGCTGTGCTGGTCTTGGAAGAGTATGAACATGCTGTACAAAGAGGTGCTAGGATCTATGCAGAAGTTTTAGGTTATGGACTGTCTGGTGATGCTTGCCACATAACAGCACCTAATCCAGAGGGAGATGGTGCATTCAGGTAAGAACTATATGTTGATTATAATGGCTACTTCATATGATAATTATAGTGGGTACATTTGTTTCTGTTATTGTATGCTTTTCCTAGAGAAATGCTGTTCAATCTTGAATTAATATTCCAAAAGCCTGAAAACTTAATCTGAAAAGTGAAAGAGCTTCTGGTAAGGTTTTGCCCCAATTTTCTTTCTTTAGTAACAAGGTGAAGGCCAGTTCTTGCTAGAATCAGCGTTTTTGCATAGCATTACAAGAACTTTTCTCTGTATAAAAATATTTTGCGTTTGGTGCCTACAGCTGTTCACACAAGTAAGTCTCAAAGGAAACCTCTGTTTACGATTTTTGTGGTACGATAGAACCTTTTCAAGTTCTCCTTCACCCTTTGTCCATAGAGAAGAGAGACCCCACTGCAAAAGCAGGTCACGTCATTTGTTGTGGTCTGAAAGGGGAATAGCGTTCCTAAAGAAATCCCAAGTGATGAACGCTGAAGAGCACTTGGAGGATCTAGTTTGTTAGAATAATTACCGTACATGTAATTAGCATTAATTGTGGCTATTCTTGTTTAGAAAAGACTTCAGCTCTTCATGGGGAAAGTATTTAGGTCATACGCCAGTGCTACAGTCATGTTGAAATGCTTCATTCTGATGCAGCTAAGAGTGTTGGTGGAGGGGCATAGCAGGAGTACCCTTTATTACTATTTAGTGAGATGGTAAAGCTTCATCATAGTTAATCGCATCAAAACCAGTTCACAAGTAGATGATATTCATCTAATCTTTATCATTGGCCTAATTACATTGTCAGTTAAATTACATGTGTAAGTTTGTGAGCTTTGTGTAGGCTGAATACTATTGCTGACACTGGAATCTTTAGTAAAGATTTAGTTTGCATTATTCTGAATGTAAGTGAATATTTAATAACAAAATTCAATACGTCACTGCACAAACAGATCAAACTTCTGCATGGCATTGTAAAGCTGTGCTTGAATCTTTATTGGGTTAACAGATTTTTCAAGAAGTTTAATATACCAGGTTTCTCTCTGTGCTGTTTGATTCATGCTTAATTGTTCTGCAGACTTAGGTGTGAGTTGCGTAATCAGGAGTGTCTTCTCTCAGATTTTCAGACTTGTTTACCCTTGAGATGATATGGCAATATATTGTAACAGAATTTTTGTACATTTTGTGATTGCGGTAGCATATAAATTAAATTCACAGTGGGAAGTAGTTGAAAGTTAATCTTGGCCTTTCCAAAACGTTGAGCCTTTCCACCCTTGAGATGAGATAATACATTTCAATACAGTCTTCAAACCAATATTTTGCTACTGCAGTGGTATATGGATTAAATCTGCAATGTATACGCTTCTCTTACTTTTCTGTAGGAATTTTATTTGCCACATCAAAAAATTTCAGGGGAATATATTTTTTGCCATCTTCTAATAACTGCTTCAGTTGGAGACTAATACAGATGTTGGAATAAACCTACAGGAAAGGAGAGGCAAAGCCAGACTCAGAAGTGTGGCTATAAATGTGTTCTACAGAATTAATTTGTTATCTCCTTAAGTGATTATGTTCCTTGCAGCTGACATATTGAACTAAATTAATGTATCTGTTTCCCTCATGGTAGATCAGTAATCTTTTTTGCCTGAATGTTGGCTCACTGTCTAGTGATAGTGAGCATCAGTGGCCTTCAAGCTGTATGCTTCTGAGGGAAGAAGGCTGTACTGGAGACATTTAAATTTGTCCAGCAGCCTGTGCTATCTTTTTTTTGAGCTTCCTTTTATTTACTTGTTTTTCATAAATTTCAAAAGAGTCAGTGGTCCTTTGCTCGGAGATACTTCATTAAGCTGTGTGTGTAAGGAGAGATTAATCTCCTCCTTTTTGTGGGAAATCTATGAGAAAATCACAGTATGGAACTGTATTGATCCTTCTGAGGTTTTTATAAAAAAGCCTGTTTTACAGAGGCAGTCACAGTCCACAGGTTATTGGCAGTCGGAATGGAACATACTGTGTCAGGGTAGAAGACTGACTTTCAGTAAACTTCATTTTATATATAGGAATTTGTGCTATCTCCTTGACATCTTCTAGCCTCTGGAAAGCATGCAAAAGAAGCTCACGAGGAGGATGACTGCAGAATTTTTCTTTCATTTCCCAATATTTTTGTTTGACAGAGCAATTTTTTTTCCTAATTCCCTAATACTGTAAATAGGAGGGGAAATAAAATGTGAAAAACAGGGAATCTTCTTTTTACTTACAATGGAAAGGGTATTTCTTGGACCATTGTACTGAATGTTACATTAATGGGTTGCTACACTAGAGAAACTTCAGTGGAGGGAACCTAGATTTTTGTAATAATTTCAGGTAGTTATTTCTTTCTCAAACATTTTGAAATTTTGCATTGAAAAGGGTCTTTGATATATTAATGTAGTTTGTAGAGATTGTTGTATCTTCTTTCTCTTTGAATTTTTCCCAACTGTGGAATTTTTAGCAGCAAGTCTGATTTTATAGTGGGCCTCACCACTACTGTCTTTCTCGGGTGGCTAAATGTAGATGCTACTGTGTTTAGTTAGATGAATCCATCTCTTGTGATTTACATCTCTGGTAAATGTGAAAATGCAGATTTTCATATTTGAGAAATATTTTAAAACACCTTATACCTTTGGTTTGTACATGTGTGTTAATGACAAAAGTATAATGGGAAATTCAGCATTCTGTCTTCTTTTTTTTCCTTAGATGTATGTCTGCAGCAATAAAAGATTCTGGGATCAAACCTGAAGACATAACGTATGTCAATGCACATGCAACTTCTACACCTCTAGGAGATGCTGCTGAGAATCAAGCGATCAAGAGACTTTTTAAAGATCACTCATGTAATATTGCAGTTTCCTCAACAAAAGGAGCAACGGGACATCTCTTGGGGGCTGCAGGAGCTATTGAAGCAGCTTTTACTGCACTGTCCTGTTACCACGGAATTTTACCACCTACTCTAAACTTACAGAAAACAGAGGCAGAGTTTGATCTCAATTATGTTCCTTTAACGGCTCAGGAGTGGAAAACTGAAAAACGGCGTATAGCACTCACAAATTCATTTGGCTTTGGTGGTACTAATGCAACTTTGTGCTTTGCAAGTGTTTAACTTACGCTGTGCATGTTGTGAAAAATGGCACTGACCATGATTTTCTATACTGCCACCCTTGGTGTGTACTGTGATCTTCTCTCAGCTTTGAGAATTGCTCATTTGATATGCAAGAACTTTATTCACCCTAACATTTACATCAGCAATTCTTTTAGAAAGAGGGAACTTCTTGTACTCATTTTAATAAAAATAAATAAGAGACCTATTCTTTGTGTGGTGAAGAAGTTTTTGTTCTTGACGAGGAGACATTGATCATTCTGTGTTTTTACTTCATTAGAATAGGTTTTTCATATGCATGTGTCACAGAAATTGCTCAGAAACATTTATGCAAAAGGGAGGCTGGCTAACAAGTTAGGACCCCACAGTCATGACTTGATGACTTAGTGCGTGAAGATACAAGGTTTATGACTGAGTTCCCCTTTGTTACCCGTTCCATTTATAATTACGCCTTTTTCCTCATCATAAGTTATTTCAAATATCATAGACTTATGCACATTTTTCCACAAGATGACATTCAGGAGACAAAAATGTAGGAGTTTGTAAGATTTCTGACACTGGCTCATTTTCTTTTCAGCTTTATTCATTTCCATATATTTTGGTACTTCATTAGCCATGGTGTGGAGCGGTAACAGTGAAGTATGCACGCAGCATGGCCTATACATCTTATATGTGGCATGGGAATGGAATTAGTAGGTGATAACTTGTTTTGTTCTGAAATTTTAGACAAGAATAGCAAGGTAGATATTCAAGTATGGTATTGAGGATTTAAAAAATAGTTACACAGAAAGGAAAAAGACTCTTGAAACCCCTGGCTGTTCTGCCAAAATGGAAAAATAGAACTAGCCAAACTTGGAAAAACAAGGAATCTTTTAGCAAAAAAAAAAAAAAAAAAAGCATATGCAAGAAACAAATCTGGGTGTTGTAATGAGGATGAGAAAGGAGAAGAAAGAGAACAGGAAAATGTAATTATACCTGAAGTTGACATATTGATGGTGGTTTAGGTTGTCTCTTGCAAAGAACAAGTAAAGGACTTTGGCTGTTCCTTCTGGCACCAGTCAGCATCTTAGCCAAGTAGTGCCTCGATCGATAGCGCAGATGTGAGTGAAGTCAGACATCCCTGTTGGTGGGTTAGTTTGTTAAAAGACTTTTCACCAGTTTTCTTTCTGAAAATGTCAGTCTTAGCCTTTGACCTGTGTAAGTGGAGGCAAAGTAGCTCACTGAATTTAAAGTAAAGGACATATAAAGTAGCCTTACTATAAGTAAATTTCATTCTGGAAAGAGATTACTAATGGGCTATCATGAGGCTTAGCAGTACCCTAAAACCTCATTATTTATACAAATGGTCTGAATGATGATATGGAACAGCATAATTTTTGCATTTGCTGTCTTAGTTAATAGAAAATTAAAGAGAATGATGAGAAAAATGCAGTTGGAGAACGATGAGAAAAATGGAGAATGATTAAGACTGCTTCAGAAGCTGAGCTCATACAGAACAATGCAGTCCAAAATAGATTAATGAATAATAAGCCTGAAAGTAAAATAATATATTACCAAAGGGAAAATGTAAGAGCATGCAAACTAGAGGGAGTATGGGAATCTGCTGTTGGGAAAAATACCTACAAACCTCTTCACTTGTGATAGTTAATAGTAGCAGTACAATGAATGAGGATCTGGATTGCACGTAATATAAAAGGCAGAATATAAAATTCAACATTACTCTCTGCAAATTATATGCAAAAAGGAATTCATTTAAAGAATTCCGCCTCCAGGAGAAAGCTAGAAGCAGGGTTCTGAATTTGGAGGAAATCTTCCGGCAAGTTTCTTCTGGTGATAATATTTTTTCAGGTAGCTGTAATCCAGGGTGGAATAAGGGAAGACTGGATAGTGCTGCATTATTGTGGACCTGAAGTACAGTCTGACTAAACTCACCCAATCTTGTTACATAGCTGCAGACCTGTAATTAATACTGTGACAGAGAGATACGCTTTCCTTTCCCTCTGATACCAGAGATTGTGGCCCCCGGAGTGTGGGATGCAGACTCTTGCGTACCAACCATGAAAAGACAGATTGTACTGTCACACAGAAAAATAAAACAGATGCTGAAATGATTAAAAGAACTTTCTCTTCACTTCAGCTCATTGCAATTTAATAATCTGCTGCAGGTAACCTTTAAACCATTGAAAGCTTTGTGACAAGAGTTATTTTAGGTGTTTTGATTATGGATAATTTTAAGAGGCCTAGATGCAGTAGTAAATAGTGTGCCCTGTAGGGAATTAAGATTTTTTAAAAAATGAATAGAGCTGAAGTTTAACCCCTGTCTATTTGAATTCTGTTTGTATAGGTTTCATTTTTATGTACTTGTTTGTCTCTTTTTATCACATACCCCACTGAGCTGATCAGGGACTACTTACTGCTAATTACTGCTTTATTATGGTAGCTGCAAACGTAAAAGAAAAATAGATCTCTCTCTGTTGCTAAACTGTTAAGTGGGCAAATTGACCAACATATTGAAACAGAATGCTTTCCCTTAAAATGCTCCCTTCTTCTTAATAATCAAGAGATGTAATGGTCCAGAGTTTGGATTAAAAAAGCTTAATATTTAGACTCATAAGCTTGGAGTTACATACAGGCTGATAAGCAAAGCCTGGAAATGCCGGTTGAGTGTTTATTTTGAAGCCTACTTCTGAAGTGGTGCAACATGCTTGTGAGAGCCAAATGCTCCAGGCAGGATGACAGAGTGGCTGAGGCTGGAAGGCAGCTCTGGAGATCGCCTAGTCCAGCCCCCCTGACGAAAGCAGGGCCAGCTAGAGCAGGTTGCTCAGGGCCGTGTCCAGCTGGGTTTTGAGTATCTCCAAGGATGGAGACTCCACAACCTCTCTGGGCAACATGTGCCAGTGCTTGGTCACCCTTACTGTAAGAAGTTTCTTACATTTAAATGGAATTTCCTGTATTTAAATTTGTGCCCATTGCCTCTTATCCTTTCACTGGACACTACTGAGAAGAGTCTGGCTCCCTCTTCTTCATTCTCGCCATCTGGTATTTATACACATTGTTAAGACCCCCTGGAGCCTTCTCGTCTCCAGGCTGAACAGTCCCAGCTCTTTCATCCTCTCCTCGTATGTCAGATGCTCCAGTTCCTTCATCATCTTTGTGGCCCTTCATCAGACTTACTCCAGTATGTCCGTGTTTCTTATGTACTGGGAAGCCCAAGACTGAACCCAGCAATGCAGGTGTGTCTTACCTGTGCTGAGTAGAGGGGAAGGATCATCTCCCAGGACCTGCTGCTGATGCTTTTCCTAATGCAGCCCACGATGCTTTTGGCCTTTGCTGCAAGGGCAGCCAGTCCATCAGGACCACCAGATCTTTTTCTGCCAAGCTGCTTTCCAGCTGGTTAGCCTGAGGGGGAATGCTGCATGGAGTTATCCCTTTTTAGGTGCAGGACTTGGCATTTCCCTTTGTTGAACTCCATGAGGAACCTGTCAGCCCATTTCTCCTGTCTAGGTCCCTCTGGACGGCAGCACACCCACCTGGTGTGCTCCTTCCAGTTTTGTATCATCAGGCAACTTGCTCAGGACTCTATCCCATCATCTAGGTCATTAATGAAGTTGTTAAACAGTACTGGTCCCAGAATACATCTCTGGAGTACTCCACTAGTGTCTGGCGTCCAGCTGGACTTGCTGCCACTGATCACAACCCTTTCAGCCCAGCAGTTCTGTCAGTTTTCAGTCCACTTCACTATCTACTTGCCTAGTCCATACTTAATCAGTTTGTTAGTAAGGATGTTACGGGAGACCGTATCAAAAGCATTGAAACTGTGATGCTTTTTAGCAATCCAATTTATGTTAAAAGAAACATCTGTCTGAATATACATATCCCCTCAACAAAATGCAGACTGTGATTCCTGGCTGCTACTGACAATCACATCAGGTTTCCTTGTTGAAATATGCATTGAGACTAAGAATGTGAATGTTGTTTGAGAAATCTCTCAGTCCCAGGTATTTACTCATTGGTGAGGTGGAAGCCAGGTAAAAATAGATTATTTAAAATACCGTTTTGATTTGAATCAAAGATTTTTACTTAATTTAATCTTTTTAGAAATAAATGCATTTGAAACAAAAATCGGAATTATGACAACTTGAATGAACTAATTTATTTAAAGGAACGTAACAAAAAGTTGTGTTATAAAAAAATGCAAGTGGTATATGTTTGCTGAAATCTTGCAAAACAAGCCACTGCTCAGGGTTAATTATTGTCTGTCTCTAGAAACAGTTTGTTAAAATGATAAACGTCATCTCATTTTGGACTTCTATAGCTTGTTCTGCAAGTGTAGAGAGAACATATTCCTCAATTTCAGTTTACTCAGGTTAGTTTAGCTCAGTGTGCATAAGCTTTTTTCATAGACATACAGCACATTTTTTACTAATTAAAGAATTTATAAAATAATGTCTTGCCAGTTCCTAAATTATTTCAGATTAACATCCAGTTAAAGCTTGAAAGAAGTCCTGAGCAAAAGGTTTTCTTTTCAGTAAAAATAAGATTCATAGTTTTCTAATATGATAATAAAAATTAAGAATAAGTGTATACTAAACTGTAAATATTTCAAGGCATATAGAGCATCTTTTTGAGCAAAAAGCTAACTAATGGAATGACTCTATTTAGTCACAAGTCAGCATGTTTTCCTGCTTATCAGCTGATGATAGTTTACCTTTCTCTAGCATGGAAGGTCTAAGTGTACTTTGGGTTGTATTTCTCAAGCTATGAGTGAGCCTGTGGTGAAGCGTGTATTACAAAACCACGGGTGGCTGGTGATCAGCCTTGTGCCGTCACCCTTCCCACCATGCCTGACAGCCGGGGCTGTCGGTGGGACAGCCATGCTGGGGTCTGTGCCAACCCCTTGGCTCTGACAGAGGGTTTGGGTGGCATCTTTGTGGGACCAGCCTTTTGAGTTTTGGGACCAGATGTGGTATGGGAGATTAGTTGGTACAAAAGGCTCCAGGAGGTTCATGCCCAATTCTTTGTCACCTAATTTGTCTTTCCTTTTGTGTCTTCAAGACTGTTTTCATTTTAATGAAGTTAAAAGCAGACTGGAAGGACAGTTGGAGGGTGGAGTATGTTTATTGAAATAAAGAGAAAAATCGTTGTGATAAAAGATGTAAGAAGCTTTACTGATTTTAAAACGTGGTTGGAAGTGTTCTAGGAAATGGATTTTTGGAAAGCAAAGCAGGGCAGTATATTAGAAGTGAATGACTTTCCAGGTAGCGTGAAAAATGACTGGTATAAGTTTGCAAAAAGATTAATTTTTCTATCTGTTGTTTAACACAGACTTTTTTACTTAGTAAAGCTTTATATTGATTGTTGATGTCAGGAAAAAATTAAATATATTTATATTTGAAGCTATGTGCTGGTCTTCTATTAGAAACAATCCAGGGCCATATCTGAATATAATTGGCAGAAGAGGCATTTTACCTGTTTTTGAGCACTATATGGAGCATTTCTAGCTTTGACAATTTCTGAGGAAAGGTTCCCAAAGACCTTTTTCTTGCACAGTGTAGGTTTTGGTGCTTCAGTAGTATATGCTTGTCTTATTCGGAAATGAAAAATAGATGTTGCTGTATCAGAGAATGAAAAGAATGTACACTGAATTGCTAAGTTTTTCTCCTCCCTCTTTTTTTTTTTATCTTCACTCTTTCATCTCTTTTCCTAATTTGTGTAAATAATACATTACCACTAGATTTTACTATCTGAAAAAGAAAAAAAACCAACTTTGGCTATATATTCTTAGTTTGAATCACAAAGGCGTGCAACATTTTAAAGCAATAAACAGACCAAACTTTGGAATTTATATAACCTTGCTTTATAATAGTGCAGATATTAAAGAGAAGCCAAACCCTATGTGTTTCCAATGCAGCTGGAATAGTGGAGAATACTGCAGAATGGAAATAATAGGCACTTTCAAGGGCATGTAGAAGTCCTAATCACACTGATTTTCCTGGAGTGTCTTTGTTCAATGGCTTGTGAAAATATACAACTTCAACTTCTCCAGTAGCGCTAAAAATGGACTAATGTGCTTGCATGGTACTTGAAAGACCTAGACTACATCCTTCTGTAGGAGGCTCTCTGTGCGACTTCAATCAAGTTACCGAGGTTCAGGTTCAAGTTCTTAAATATGCACTTATAAATATTCTTATCTTCCTTTGGTTGTGATATATAAATCACATTTCACCTGAAACAAAAAGACATTTGATCCTCAAGTACCTTTGGGAGTTTGAACAAGTCTTCCAGGGCTTCTGTTCACTATCTGGACACAGTCAAATCTCCCTACCTCTTATGATGTGTGGAGAGTAACTACCCTCAAGATTTAGATTCTATAGTAATGTTGGCCCAAACTCACTAGCTAGTTTTCACAAAATAGGAAATTGAAGCTGGAATTAGCATTTTCCACAGCTAAGACCATAGTGAAAATATTCTTTCCTTCTGGTTATTTCTATCAAGATCGTATAGACTCTTCAGTTTAATCAGCATAGATTGGCTCATCTGAGATTAGAAATAATTCTGTATATATCACATTCTAGGAATATACCTTTAGTTCCCATTTTTTTGAGAAGAAGACAGGCTCCCATTTGATTTCTAAAGCTAGCATTAGTGACAGAAAAAACTAGGATGAAGGCAGTTTTATAACCTAAGCAAAATGTGTAATAGTTTCTGCTTGGGTGGTAGACACCACTCCAACTTTTGTAACAATGATGGTTAATTTTAACTTGGTAGAAAACCACTTTTCTACCCCAAGTTATTGAACTGTAAATAAATATGCCAGTATCAATTGCTTATAGTCAGTACCTCTGTGTAGGAGGCACAATAATTTTAGTATGAGAGCTAATATACAGGAATACCAAACTGGTAGTATGTAAGGCTATTGCAGCATAAGGTCTATGGCAAAATATGTTAATAGGAGTGAAGTGAAATAAAATAGTAATAAGAAGGATTGAAAAAAGACCTATGTTCTTAAAGAGTACAAGAAATGCAAAATAGGAACTATAATTGAAAAAGAGAAGAATACTTTTTAATGTGGGTCTTGTAGTTCTCCTAGAGTGCTATAAAGCGGATCAGATGTTAAATAGCTGGATATACATATGTTAGTTAATATAATTTTGTAGTTTTCCTTTTTTGTCATCATCAGGATTTTGGTGTTAAATGTTATTGCTATAAGCAGTGAGCAGTTGTTGTTTCATGACTAATGGACTATTTCCTGGAGTTCAGAATGCCATCAAGCATGCTTTGGGCTGAAACAAGACATAAAAGTTATCCTAGGAGTTAATTCTCATAATGTTTTGAGTTTGCTAGAAGGAAGAAAGAAAGAAAAAAAGCAGATGGGTTGCTGACATTGGACTTGATTCAGAATGTTTGTAGACAATAAGTTCTGAAAGAGTTTCAGGAAAGAATAATTCTATCTGCTATTTAAATTTTTTTAAAAGGAGCATTATAATTTGTTTTTTCCTGAGGACTTTTTTCCAGGAATGGTGACTTTGCCCTAGGGAGGCTTGCATGCAACTTGGTATCATCTATCTGTATTTAATGTGAAATTTTTTGAATGCTGTCTTGAATCACCTAGGAATGCTCAGGTAATTTCTTAAGCCAATGGTGGGAATTCTCTTGGCTCTTGGGAAAACTGAATGTCATTTGGATAGCAGAACCAGCAGGTTCAACCACCTCCATAATTGTTTTTATCAGGGGCCAGCCAACTTCTCTAAGCTTGGTGGCCAACCTAAGGCCTTTGGAGGTGAGCAGAACGCCAGGCCAAATCAGCTGAGGTTGCACTTTCCTGGTCCTGATCTAATAAACCTTGATCTGCACCAAGCCCAGAGTGTATAAAGAGAAATACTGCAGGCAGCACTACACCGAAAACAGCCTCTGGAGCCAGGCTTGCCCCAGCGCTGCTTACACATTAAAAAATGCCTAGACACTTACATCGATTAACTCATCCCAATGATAGGTCTTGTGTCAGCTGTGACTATTGAAATATCAACAGACAGAATGATTCCTCTTTTGGATGGAAAGAAAAAGCCATAGCTGTGCTGGGACTGGGAGGACACTGGGTAACCATGAAGTCTCTGGTCTTTCACTCAGCTGAGTGCATGGTAGTCACACGGTCAAGCTTGTGTTGGGGTGTGGGAGAGGGAATCAAAAAAAATGGGTCCCACAGATTATCTGGGATGCAAAGGAAAGTGAGAGCAAGTTTGGGCAGATGGGAGCATTGCCTCATGTGAGAGAGAAGAGGAATGAAGGGACACATTAAAGCCTCTCACAGACAGAAAGATAGGGAGAGGGCTAGGAAAAGACACTCAGTATCAGGTATAGGGATAGATGATGGAGCCCAGAGGATCTGTAGTAGGGAAGGACCTCCAGAGACAGAAGGAGTTGAACAAGTGTAATCAGAAAATTTGTTCTGGGGTTATTACCTAAATGCAAAGTACATTGAAAGATAGGAAGCACATGTTTATCTGAACAAGATGATGTCTGGAAGCAGCAAGTTTGCCAGCTATAGGAGTATTTCCATGCTTTTTTGGTGTATTCTAGTAAGTAACAAAGAATTAAAATCATATTGCTTTCTCCTCACAATCCCAGCTTAACATTATTCTCTCCATTGTATGGAGAAAAGGTTTGGGAATCAGTAAGAGATTGAAAGATCTGTCAGAGCTGGACATATAACTCTGGAAGTATTGCTTTCTAGCTCATGTGCTGTCCATTAGATCTCACTGTCTGTCCCACTGGTTTTCCTGGGCGGAAGCTCATTACCTGTAAGTTGAAACTGGTTTATAAGGGTATGCAATATGTTTCTTAATTTGGATAAAACTGAGTCTGATCTACATCCCATAAGTCAACCTTCAATTTTTTTTTTTAGTTTTTATTCTAAGCATAACTTTAATTTAACTGCTATGTGGGGGATGTTACCAGTTTTCACTTTTTGTATCAGAACATGAAGGAATCACCTCTGTCCCCCTATTTGGAAAAGAAGGAGAATGAGAACCTTTGTCATGGTTGCAAGTCAGTTTTTGTCAGAGCTTTTTCCATATTAATGTGGGCAAATTACTCATAACACACACCCTCTTAGCAGAGTACGTGGGGATGGAGTTTATAGAAAGAGCTCTCACTGAATTTCTTTCAATAACAGAGAGAGAGGAAATGACCTTTACTTGAAGGATTCAGATGAATTTAGAAGATGTTAAAAAAAAAAAAAAAGAAGATTGAAAAGCCAGAAGCAGATTCCTGAGGCTGTTAGCAAATTGTACAGGGAGTTTACCACTGCAATGAAGTCAAGGAGTAGTAGTTTTTCTATTCACATCTAGTTTAGAGACATTCTCTTTGTAATTCAGCAATATAAGGTGGAATGAGAGTAGAGGACATCTTTGTTCCATGCTAGGCAGCTGGAATGCATGTGGAAGAGAGTGTTCAGAAAGACAATTGCGGAAGCCCTTGAAAATAAACAGAACATGCTCCCCCAGAGCAACCATAATATCGAACAAACTAGGTGAAGTTACCGCTGGATGCATTTGGGATTCTCTCCAATGTCATGCTTATAATGGAAGCAGATAATTTGGCCTTTATTCAATTAATTAGTCTTTGTTCCTCCTCTGACTGGCAATGAGGGTGCTGATTGCAGTGGTTGTGTTTTGAATGTGAGTGTCTATCTGTTGGGAAATGGACTGACAAAAGAGATCTCACTCCCATGGGTCACCTTGGCTGAAATAATCATGCTTATTGAAGACCTTAGCTGTATTTATCGTTTATATCCACAAATTTTACAGGGCTCCTAGGAAGAACTTATACCTGGTCACCATGTCACCAAGGCATTGTCATTTCTGTACTGAATGATTTGTTCCCCGTCTGCTGGCACTGTGGAATAACACTGTCCTCTTCTGAAACAGCTAAAAAAGAAAGCATTGTGGTTCACACCGTATTTGTTAGCCTAGGCTTTACCCGCTGATGGCCAGGTTCATTTGCCAGCATGCTGATCTGTACTGGCATGTTACGGATGCCAGTCCTGCACTGGGCCCAATCAGTCTATGCCTCATGGGGGATGCTATAGGATAGCTTCAGGAAGAGGTGTGCTTTAGGATTTCTGGAAAGAAGTTTAATGTCTCTCCCACTTAACTCCAGAAGGTCTCCAGAGGAAACCTTAAAAATCCCTTACTTAAAGAGCGTGTGCTTGGTTTTCTGGCCACACTCAGTATAACAAACTCCAGAGGCGTTCCACCACTAGTATATGCTCTTGAAGAGCCACTCCTGCTCTCCAGACGTGCATCAGACTCAGTTGGGCTTGACCAGTTAGCCTTAGGGTTAAGATTAGGGTTTGACCGAGGGCACGTCCATGTGAGTTGTTTTGCATGAAGACCTCTTTTCTCCGCCTCAGTAGAGGGACCCTTTTCCCTGGTGTTCCCCCCGAGCAGAGAAAATCGTGGGCAAAATCAGGACGACCACGCGGTGGCAGCAAAATCTCAGTTATCTGAGGAGCGGCGGCACCCACGGTCTGAGCTCAGTGCCACCCATAGTCACCGCTTCCCTCTTCAAACCACCACCCAGCCGTTGCTTACAGAGCAGGGAGGGGAGGAAAGACTCTAACCACACTTCATGAGCCTTCATGAGCCTTCATTTCACCTTCATAAAGCTCATCGGAGTGCCTTTTTGTGAACAAAACCCGAGTTTGGACTGACTTGCTGAAGTGCACAGACTTCGGAGGGGTCAGTAGCTCTGTAAAGCTATGATGTTACAGCATCAGGCAGGAGAAGCACGGGCAAAGCAGCAAGGGGGGAAAATTATTCTATGTTTCCTGAGCAGCATATCCAGACACAATTGCTGAAAGGAAGGAATCACGTGATTAAAGAAAACAAAATTGTGTTAAGATGCTTTAGTGCCTGGATGTCATTGCTGAGACAGAGAGGGCAGGAGGGCCCTGTTGGCTGCAGCCCTGAAGGGACCAAAAAGTTGGAAGACATAAATATGGTGGGGGGTAGCTCAATATTTGTTGTCAATCAGCTTTCCTGTTTTGGACCTTCTTCATAAGTGTCTTAGGACTACTTATTTCCTACAGTAAATTGCAAAGGAACCGAGGCAACTTAAGAATCCCTCTACTTAACCAGGTATTGAATATGACTCAGCTTTTGTTTCTGCTCTTGTTTCGTTCCTCCTCTGGCTCCATCTCTTTGCACTGCCATTCTGCGTGAAGTGGCCTATAAGGCTGAAAGAAAAGAAGAGTCTCCTGGGAACTGTTTCGAAAGACATTCCTAAATTGCATTCACAGGCAAATTATAACATTTATTGCATAATATTTGTTTAGAGGAAAAAGGAAAGAGAAGGAAAGATTTAAAAAAAAGAAAAAGCAGTCATTGCTCCTGCCTCATGCTTGCTTTTAATGGACCAGGTGAAATATACCTCAAAGAATTCAGGAATTTGGGCCCAAAGATACCTTAGATGTTGGAGGCTGAATCCCAGAGGTGCTCTGATGGCAGAGGGAGACGCTTTCTTCCATAGTTTCTTTCACACAAGTGCCAGCCCCTGAGAGCAACCCCCTCATAGCTGCGGGGCTCTGGGCTGGCTCAGAGCTGGTGTAGCGGGGGTTGCCCTGTCCCGCTGCGGGAAGAGGCGGCTGGACCAACCCCTGCCCAAGGGAGCTGCTTTTGGCTGAGGTCATAGTGCTTGGCCCCACCAGAGCTGCAGCTCCACCATGTTGCAGCCAGGCCTGGGCCCGGCCATGGCCCCCGTGGTCTCGACCCAGGTCTTGAACCAGACCCTCTCGAACGAGAGCCTGGATTGCCTGACCCAGAGATGCCACCTCCAGAAGCACTGCAGCACCCTGTGGGGAGGTCCTTCTGCCAGAGAGGCCACAGACGATGGCGGTCCCCATTCAAGAAGTATGCATCACATGGGAGCATACTCAAAGCGAGTGAATACCCCCTGGGTTGCCTCGCAGTTGTCTAAGATGGTGCCGTTTGAACAGCCAGTGCCACTCAACACCTGCACGCTAAGCGTGTTAGGGAGGTCAGCCTAGGAAGGCTTTCTTTCTAGGAAGTCCCTTTCCTGACTGCCTTGCTCAAACCTTGCCTTCACTAAATTGCAAAACTACTGTTGCCTTCAGCGTGCATAAGGCTGCTGGTCTGCTGAAGAGCTCCAGGGCTCTCAGAAACCCGCCTGTTTCTGCAGGTGTAAGTGTTTGTCCAATGACTTGCCTTTCTCAGAGAAAAAAAAAAAATCAGCTGAGAGAGCAAAGTAGGTTTTTTCTCCCAGTTTTCTGGAGCACATAACCCAAACCACTCCCCTATGTGCTAATACAAGAAACAATACATCCAGGACACAAGGATGGCTTTTTATTGACTCTAAGCTCTAACCAACCCTTTCAACATGTATGCATATGCATACGTGTGTGTCAGGGCCCTGTGGGCACCTGTAGGCTGTGATTGTCCTGAGAGCCTCCAGCTGGGACCCCCACCCACATACCCTCTCCCCACTGCCCAGGAGCCCATTTAAGCTCAGACCCAGCAGCTAGACCTGGCTTGAGCTATGTGGTTTAAGTAGGTGCCTGTCCCCAGCTCTCCCTGAGATGCTGTTTGTACATCTTGTACAGCTTGTTCTTTGACTGATGATCACCAGAGGGTTGATGGGACCTGTTGCTGATCCTAAAAAGTGGCAGATGTTATTAGGGAGACAAGCAAATTCTGGCTAAGAAGAGGTTGGCTTCACTGTACAGGTAGGTAAGGTCAATTGCAATAATGCAATTTCAAAAAATCCTGGTAAATATGAGAAGAGCTGGTCTTAGCCCTAACCTGTATTCAGTTATTCTCTTCAAGTTCTTGATGGGTAGTCCACATTTAAGGAAAGTGTTAACAGTTGTATCAGTTTCTGCATTTCATTAAGAATGTAATTTGTTTTGGGGTAGTGCCAAAGGACCCAGAATGAGGTCAGGATTGCTGTGCTAGGTGCTGAACATGTATTCTTTTTTCCAAGATCTAAGCAATTTGTACTGATCAAGGAGCTATTCAAAAGCTTAGATAGAGATGACCCTAACTGTGCTATTGACTCTTTTCAAAGTAATTAACTTTCCAACCTAGCAAGGCAACAGCAGCAAGACCTTCAAATTTTCTGTATGCTACCTTGAAGGCTTAGGGTGACATTTAAAATACTGGATGCTCCTCACCAAGAGCACTTTAGAATATTTGATCCTTTGGTGTTTGTTGGTGCTTAGGCTCTAAACTTATAGACAGCTTGGAAGTATATATTGTATTGAGTCTCTGGGATTACAGTTACTCATCTATAGGTTTTTCCATCATCATGAAATGTGCAAGGCTTGGGATAGCAAGTAAACAGCAAAATAAATTGTTCATTCCCAGTATTTGTTTGAACAGAAACATACTATCTATAACAGATGGAGGGTTCCAAGATTATTTTAGTGATAGATTCTCTTCTCTTTGCTTATTAGTGAGCAGTTAAATAAATTATTTGCCAGATACGCAAGTCAGAAATACTTGCTGAAGGAAACAGTGTTAACTTGTCTGCTCTGATTCAAGAGGCCAGGCAAATAAGAAGGTGAAAGAGATTGAGATTGAGATGCATGGACCAGAACAAAGTACTAATTAAACAAGTATCCTAATAGTAAGATCTGAGAAATTTTTAATTCCTTTAAGCTGCTTTTTTTATGAGGTTTTTTCTTTGATACATTTTCCTAAAGTAAAATATTTCTGTGCTTTGTGATAGCTAGGCTGTTATTGAGAGAAAACACAATAGCAGGTACTGAACTTAGATGGAAGCTGCAGGGACAATCACAGAAGGATGCAGGTAGAATGAGGCTTTAAAAGCTGGTGTTGAAGGGTCTACCAGTCTATACTATTCAACCCTCCAGGGAATGTAAGAGACTACTGCAACATAACGCTCTTTCTCTCCTCTTTCAGAATAGTGTTTTTTAAAACTTGCTTAAAATTAATCTCTTGGCGTAATACTCCTAGTCAGAACAAAGATGGAATCAACTAAAGAATGAAACAGCCAGACAGGTCTACCCCATTTTAAAAACATATTTGTCCAAATTTGTCTCTAGTGTAACTGTAAAACTGCTCTACCAAGTGCAAATAAGAAATAATTCTACTAAATTCAACAGTTAATTTAGTATAAACCTGTACTGCTACTTCTTGTATTTATCCTTCCTCTCAGAACAATCACATTCCTTTAAAATAGCAACACTTGGAAAGTAATACTTCAATAGATGAATCGCCACATAATCCATAGAAAATTGAGGCATATATTGGTCAAGAGTGAGACCTTTTACACCTGCCCCTGGAATGTTTTCCTTCATAACATTACATATTGAATGGTTAAAAAATTTGACATGAATCGCTGAGTCTCTGGCCTCACTCAGACTCAGTTTGTCTGAATTTGGTACCAATAAGTTGATTTCCAAGCAGCACGTTCTCCTGGGGTAGAACTTTGGAGGTCTCGTTTGGTTGAGCACTTCCAAGAACTCTGATGGGATGTGTCAGGGAGGGAAAGAACAACATCAGTTACAATGGGGCATTAATGTTTTCTGTTATCTTGTGCATGCAAATTGACAAATTTAAGAGGAGCATATACAAAATAGCTGTTAATCCCCAGCAATATCCCTGCCCTGATCTGTTTACTGCCCAAACTCACTGTTTCAGAGCATGGTATGTTGTGACAAAGGCACTCCACACTCTGTCTCTGGTGCAACAACTCTTACTCTGTAGCGCTAATGCTTTCTGCTCTTCTCTTTTTATCTGAGGATTTTTCCTTGTATTCCTGAGCAGTTCTTCCTGTAGCAGTGATAGCCACAAATATTTCATGTGAAAGAGAACCTAAGCTAGTAGAACTATCTAATGATAGTGCTATAAAAAACATTAAGTGAATTAGAGGCATATAAAATATCTACCAGATACTAGCAGACTGTAGTTACTTAGTAGAATAATCCAACCTCAATGCCTGTGATTAGTGCACAGTGTTTACTCTCCTGATGTCTGGTCATAGCCCTTGTACTTTATCACTATTGTTATCTGGTTTCAATGTAATATTAATACAGCTCAACAGTAGGCATGAGGTAATAGCTATTTCATTCCGCAGAGTAGCGGAGACAGGACTCAGAGGCAAGAACAACAGATGACAAAGTAAGAGAATTCCTTGACTTGCGTCTTGTCACATGATTTCCACTATTTTGCTGTGGTTTTGTTTTTATAAGCATTTGCTTCATGAAACAGAGTTTTTGTTGTCTTCTGGAAGGTGTGTTTTAACAAGGGACTTGTTGAAAGAGATTTTTTTTTCTTGACTGACCCATTTAAAAGGTGGGTCAGACAGATGGAAGAACACCAAAAGGCAAGTCGAGTATCTTGGCCAAAGCAAGGGGAGTTAGCAAAGAACAAAATTAGCAGAGAATAACTTGAATGATGAGTCATGTCAGGCCATGAAAGCAAGGACTGAAATACGTTGTAAAATGCAAAAAGTGTATTTTGCTTCTGTCCAGGAAGCTTATGGAATCCTTACTCTTATGAAAAAGGTAGGCAGTATATCAGTCACCTCTGGACGTCTCGCGTTAGGCTTAATCCACCTCAGTGGGTGCCTTAGTGGATTTTCTACACCTAGACTACAGCTATGTGGTCCTTTTCAGGTCTTATCTACATGAGACCATGGCCCCATTTCTCTAGGTTTCCTAGCGTAGCTATTTCTGAGGTTGGTCAAAGCAGCATTTGGCAGCTTATTAGTTAAGCAAGGGGCTGAAGCACCTTGGTTTGCCTGCTTCTCCTGCAAAGCTGTGTCACAAACAGCTGGCAGGAGATGTTGATTCCTTGGGATCTGACTCAGCCCATGGCTAGACCGTGTTGTGATGTGCTTGCAGAAATTGCCTTTGGTCAGAACATCTTGTTCAGTAGTACGGGTGCAGTAATCATGGCAAGGGGATAATGGTATGCAAGACATAAAGCCTAGAAACATTTATAAAATAGATATACTCAAAAGCTAACATTTTAAACTTCCTCAAAAATATGTTAATCTTTATCTCAAACTTCAGCATGATTTGAAACTTTTGGTAGATACAATTGGGTCTTTGCTGTTTTCTTTCAAATTTCTCCCAGTTCTCAATTATAAAACAAATGTGACATTCAATTATGAGGAATTTGGAATACTGTTATCATGCCTGTAAGATCTGGCTTTTAATTATTTGAAAGGGTAATGTGTATAAAATAAAACAAGAGCATATCTTTAGACAAGGGTTCTAATATGGCTTTTTCACTGCAAGTTCAAGTGCATTTGTTCTAAAAGTAGCATTCTGTCCTTGAAAAAAGTATCAGAAAAGGAGGCTTTTCAACAACCCTACTGCTTCTCTGTTAAGGAAGGAAAAGTAAATAATTTTATCTTGTATTATATGTTTTTTAATCTTTTTTGTTTATTCATTATTTTTAATGTTGAACAAACACTGCCATTTCAGGTAAATGCCCCCCCAGTGCTAAGTACTTGCTTAGAACTATCCACAATATTTCAGATTGCCTTTTATTCTTCCTCTGTGGTTATTTTTATCTTCTCGATCTGATCACCACCTATGTTACCATTGACTTAATTCTTTGAGGTTTTCCTGTCAACCTTATCTCTGGTTTGAAATAATTAACAATAACAGCAACAAATAAGAACAATCACCAGAAGTTTCAAAGTGCTTTTTCATGTTTTTCCAAATACTCATATTTCATCTCTGATTTTCAGCTGTTGAAATATTGAACTTATTTTGATCCATTTTGTTTCAAAGTTTTCAGGTTCTGTTTTTCCTTAAAAAAAAAAAATTAAACTTGAACATTTTACTTGGTGATTCTGTGTCATGTTTAATCCAGGCAGACTCAGGTAGTACCAAAAAGGCAAGTAATAGAGCAATAATCCCAAACTGATATGATCTGAAGTTCAGAGGGCTTTATAGGCTTGCGTCAGCATCACACTTCACTGAAACATGGTCAATGGTTCAGAGCATGGGAAGAATTTTCTCATCTCTTCTTAGATGATGTCACACTGGTGATGCTAATAAATGCTTTGACATAATCACTGGGGGCTCTTTTGTATTATCAGACTACGGATGCTTTCCAGTGAGGTGTTTCCATAGGGCTGGGATACCTGATAAAAAGTGAGAATAAATAACCTGCACAGAGGACTTGTGGATATGGTGGCTCGACAGAGCAAAAGGAAATACATATTTGTCCAAAAGTGAAAATCGTGAGGCTAAATTTTAAAGTATGTATTCTGTGGAAAATGGTTTTTGTGAAGCATAATATGTGGATGGGGGGCCTAGAATATTTTTGTGTGAATTAAAAGGACGTCTTGGCTGCTAATATTAAATGCATTTTGATGGCTCAAGTTCAAGATGAAAAAGGAACAAGAACAATGACCTGGGAATCAGGCTATAGGTTAGGAACTATCTCATGACCAGGGAATTACTGCAGAAATGTTTTGTTGATAATGGTTAGATGACAAAAAAACCCCTCAAACCAACAAAATACCCTCAAACCAAGAAAACCCCAAACACTGGCAATGGTTCTTTGGCCAGTCTCCTTTCTTATCTACCAAGGTTTCCAGAAGTTTTCACTTCAGAATATGCACTAGAGATGAAGACCAAAGAGATGGAACTTCACCAAACCTTCTTATTTGTATTCTTCATAATGATTAGCAATAAAAATTGGCTAGAATACTCATCTAGGATTAAGCTGATATTTTAAGTTTCTGAAAAGATGAAGATAATATACATGATATCTACCTGTGCTGTATTTTCTTGCATTGAGGTTCAAACCAGAAGTAAAAATGCTAAATTACATGAAAGGTTTTCCACACTCTTCAAGACCAAGCAGGAAAGGAGGTCTTTTCTTCTAGGTATCATGAAAAAAAGATAAGTTTTCCAGTTTTTAATTTTGGAGGAAAAAGCAGGACTCAGAGTTCCTCAGAACCACTTTAAAACAGTGTGCCCCCAGAGCTAGGACTGAAATGATGGATTAATAGAATCAAAAAGCAAGTCTGTCTTTTCCTGTTTTCCTATTTTTAATGTCAGTGGTGCTTTGTACCACTGTGGTGTGCGAGTGAAATGTACATTCACTGAAGTGATTGCAAGAATGGACAGTTTTACTAAAGGGAGTCATCAACGCTTTTTATTCCATGTGGTAAAGCCCAAAATGCATTTAAATCCTCCTTTTTAGTCTGCATGCATATTAACTTCCCTTGAACTTCAGATATTTTTAGCTGCGTTACATGCATGAGAATGAATCTGCATATTATGCAACATGTTTAAATTTAGCATGGCATGTTGGGAGGCATAAATTTCCCACAGACCCATGCAGCTTTGTATCTGCCAAACTGACACTAATAGCTGCCAATTATTGCACAAAGAGATGTTGCCTGTTCAAAAAGAAAAAAAAATTAATTGTAAAGTTTTTGGGCAAGATCCTAGACCCACTGATATCAGTGGGAGTTTTGCTGCTGAGATTTTCAAAAGCTGATGCTACCCTTCTATCAATTTTGAACAGATAATTAAATAGAGACGATATTTATCTACCAGGATTTAATGTCAAATACTTAATGTTATGCTTTTTCTGCATGCAGTAGATGATGTATTTTCTACTTTTAACAGGCTTACCTGAAAAAATAAAGCAAAATCTGCTTTATATTAAATGTGTTCTCTTTCCATATCTTAAAAAGAAGAGAAAGGACAGAGAAAATCAATATAAGGCCACAGCAGCTCAAAAGCTGGGGTTATAAAAATGACACAGAATCAGATGGATTGTTACCCCTATCTCCAGTAGTGCCTTTCCCCTTCTTATTTTTTTAATGGGTTTTATCTGATTTTTTTTCAAACTGTGGATAAAATCCTGGTAAAACTGGTAAAATTCGCACTACATTCAAATGTGCTGGCATTACCTCACTGTTACCTATAATATTGCACTTGCTGTATTATGCATTAGTTGGAACCATTTGGTTAATTAAAAACAGTAAGTATATACTAATATTGGTGAAAGATTGTAAATTTGGGTGCCTGGCATTTGTTTTCTATGAAACTAAAATATTCAATAGGAAAATGTTGGTAGGCTGAAACATCTCAATTTTGCACTGAGAAAATATTTTTAATCCATTTGTCAGTCTGTCTGCCTCGAGTGCTGTAGTACAGTATGCAAAGGCATGTCCCTCCTCTTTGCCATAGTCTGGCCTTTTTCTCTGTATGAAACAAGGCAGTGCTTTGTCCTGTGTTCAGGTGCTATATGTATCAAGGGAGTGTCATGACCACAGCAGTCATGGGAAATACAGTTGGGTCGGAAGGTCCAGGCTGTGAGGGATGCCAGCTCCATCTCCCTGGAGGCTTTGTGTGCAATAGAAGCATTTTAGGCTTGAGCTCCGACAACATGTTTTGACACCTCCAGATTTGGAGGGAGGGAGGGGAGAACTGGAGAAAATTGGAAGTACTTCAAAATCTTATTCTGACTTGAGATTGAAACAAATGCTCATGGATCAGAATTTCCTAATGGAAGAGAAATTCCAGTTTCTGATCAAGTCAGTATTTTACAATGTTCTCAAGCAAAATAACTTTATTTTGGAAATAAAACTAAGGCATAATGTCTGAGCTAAAATGTACCCCATACTAATGAATCGATATTTGTTTATTCCTGGTTAGGTTTTATGTGAGCCAAATGAATGTAACATTGTGTTACTACTGTGGTGCCTTTTGAGGCTAGGCATTGGTCAAAGAATTGAAGAAAATCTGTCCACTCATCCTTTCGGATTGCCATTCCTTAAAAACATATTATATCTGCAACTGATTTTAGATACCTCTTGCTCAATGGATGCTTCTTTGACCTTGTTGCATGACTGCCATCCCACTCAGTCTTATCTTGCCTAGCAACCTCTTATCACACTTTGCTCAACACTCACTAGCTAGGTCTCTGTCCTTTTACGAGATATTCCTTCTGGTTCATAAATAAACATGACAGAACATTTTTAATAAAAGATTTCCCATGGTTCTGTGCTGGCTGGGTGCTTGCAGGTCCTGTTACATGTCTAGTGTTGCTGGCATTTTCAAAATTTTGAGCTATGAGTCTTACAGACACTTTGCTAGTTGTTTGTCCTCATTCCTCTAGCTTCTGTTATGTTAGGGTGAAACGAGCAGCCTTCCTGCACTTCTCCAGAGAAAAAATGGAATATTTCAGTTCAGCCTCTCCACTGGCACACTCATACTTTTCTTGGTCAGCTAGATTAACTTCTTTGATATGGGCTGGTATGTTTTACAGGCTTTTTAAAGAGCTGTTTGGAGTTTTTAAGGATCTGGGTGAAGAATATGCTTTTTTTAAAGAACCTGGAAATTTTCATGAAGTTGTAACAACTCTGGCAATGTATTTTTGGGTAGAGGTGAATGGTGGAGGAACAAATGTCACTTATTTTCCATTTTTCTAGAAGGTATGGTGCTTGTGGCATTGCACTTAGATTTGGAGATGCTGTTCAGCTCCCGGCTCTAAATTGGAATGAATCTCTCGCTTCCTCAAAAGTCTGCTTTGAAGTGGGGAGTGCAGAAACCTGACTGGATCTCCTATACCTCAGACTATGACCCTCACCTGCAGTATGCTCACAAAAGTTCCTCATCCTAATCCAGACAAGTTTGGTATGAATTTTGAGGTTCAGTCTGAAAACATACTTATGCAGATGCTTTAAAAAATGATTTCAGAGGTTTGGTTTTGACTCAGGCAGAACAGACATACATTTGTAAATCTTGAAAGGTGCTGCAAGGGGAGCTGGGTGCTTCTCATGCTCCTGTTTTCATGCAGAATGTAAAGATGAACTACTAGCCTTGAACAGCATTATTTTGAATGTGTGTAAATTCAGCAGGTAGATCTGAAGTGTATTTGGCAGTGGTCTTACAAACATGGAATTAAATCCATCGGTTGGTATCTGATGGGTGAACTTTGCTGTACATCAGTTTTTTTTTCAGGGAAAGGTTAGTTATTCTCCAGAGTATATCCTAGAAATATAGTACATGCCTGTGTGAATCTTAAATAACCAGCAACTGAAAATTTTTGGCTCATGAGAAGTGATTGGAAAATGTACTGCCTCTGTCAATTTGTTTCTATTTTTAGAAAGCTGTGAAATATCAGACTTGTACATCACATCAGCTTTATCAACTTTGTGCTGCGCTGTTTAGTTTTATTTCCAATAGGAATGTAGCAATGTCTTGCGAACCACTGGAGTTGGAGATTAAGGATTTGATTTTCAGATGGTGGGGGTCTTTACTGCATCTTAATGCTCATTTCACTCGAGGTAGACACAACTGTTTTCACAAGTTTGGTAATTTCCAGTTAAAGCATTTCCAAACAGAAAAATTTGCAGATTATGTAGGAACTGAAGCATCTCAGAGTGCCATAATCCCAGGCTTTTAAGCATCTGCTTGTTCTCTGGGTAACTGATGATTAAATGTCACAATCTATTCCTTTTCAATATCACAGAAACCCTGAAGTGATGTGTTCAGTATAAAGAATTAATTGAGATTGGATAACCGAAATTTTATTCTCTATTTTTGACTTCTTTAACATTATTAACATTACTTATTTTTGTCTGCAGCATTTGTAACTCCTCCTGTCCCAACGTCAGCTTTCCCTGGGTGTTAAACCTGGATCAGAGCCTGGGTTTGAGCTGTTTTCTGGCTGGTAAACTCTGTGCCCAGGTCTGATTATGTTTTGCTTAGCCTCCTAGAGCGCCTTTGAAGGGCCCCACAAGTGGGATGACACCAAGTCAGAGCAGTACGAAGGGAAATGTGGATTTAACCAGGAGCCCTACCTCAGATAAAGTGAAGTTTGAGCAGCTTCTCCGGAAATGAGCACTAGCAGGGTTTTCCTAAAAGCAGTCTCACTCAGCATATACTGACACTTCCTCCCGGGAATGGGAAACTCCACTTGCTTTTGGTGTTTCTTCTGCTTTCCATCCCTTGGGAAGGGGAGAAAGCAAATGAGTTTGGGAAGCCCCTGCCCTCTTTTTCTCCAGAGGAAAGCGTAGGGATCTGCTGAGAAGGGGTGGTCTGAGAAACTTCCTTCCCCACTGTTCCTAAAAGGAAGGCTTTGGTATCTGCTTAGTGGTGGCAGCTGATAACTCTGCTGTTTAGGGGGGTTTGTTTTGAAGAAATGGAGGGCAGTGGGATGACTTTGCAGTCACGCTCCAAGCTCCAGGTCAAGGGTGATGGGAGCGTGGTTAACCACCCGCTCCTCTCCTCCAGCTGCCCCTTGGCACTGATGGGTAAAGCTAAGAGCAGCACCTCAGATGGAAGCTAAGGCTGAGACTTCATATACAGGACAAACACCAACACAGGAATAGGGTGTTTCAGACAAGCTCCTTTTCCCCTGGAGTATCCCCACTTGTTTCTGCTGTGTGGGTAGGCCACCGAGTAAAGCAGCAGTTGTGTTTGAAATGCTGGCGGCTGTGTATGAGTCTGCTCCCTGGAGCCGTACCTCTTATGCAGAGTCTGTGTGCTTCAAGTGCTGCTGAAACTGATTTATTTCACTGTATTACAAAGCAGCCATGCTTTCTCGGAAGTGTGATAGAGACATCTCCTCGTCTAGAGATTTGCCTCAATTATTTCTTTGTAGTTAAGAGGAGACACTGTATAGCATAACCCTACCTGGAGTATCATGTTCCCAGCCAAACTGCTGACTCAAAATCTACTTTTTTTTGGATACTATGTGGAATGACTTCTTTTAGTTTTCTCTGGCAAACTGAAATATCTGAGGGTGGATGAATCATCCTATTTGCCTGAGAAGAAACATGATTTAGTGTAGGATACTAACATCTCCTTTCTTAAGGAAAACGCAGACATTCAGAAAGCTAAAGAGAAGGGGCTAATTTGGCTTTCCACTTTCTCCCAGTGGTTAGAGACGGTTGTTCAGAGCAGAGCCTTTCATGAACTTGAATCTCCCCTCTCCTGTTTTATAACTCAATTCTAAAGTATTGTGAGGAAATATTCTCATCCCATCTTACAGAGGCTGTTCTAGTTTGCATTAATCAAATGAATGTCCCTTTGGGCAAAAGCAAGAATGACTTCTGTTTCCATCTAGCAGAGCCTATGGTGAGGATCTATCAGGTACTGGGTTTTGCTTCTGTGAATGTGCAATATTTAGCACGATAGAATTTGGCCACTAGAATATGAATATCTTAGTGTAGCATGGAAGAAGTCGGAAAGAAAATAAAATATGCAAGAAGTAGGAAGTGTGAGGGAATCATAGTGGGTGAAACACACAAAAAGCATAGAATCAATATTTGAAAGTATGTTCTGGAGACTTCCTTCTAATTTTATTTTTATTAGAGAGCTTCTTTGCAAATAAACTGAAGATGATGAGCCTGAATTTTGGTAATGTCTTGTTTTTCGTATCTTCCACCATTAATTTAGACTGCTGAGCTGAAATACTTATGGGCTTTTAGAAGGTAATTCCCAGGGTCTTGCCTTGACTGCAGGATTTATATAGCTTAAAATACTCGGTTGTTTTTATATTTCCAATTAATTAGCATGCAAATGCATTTGCACACTATATCAGAAGACCTGCAGCAGGGTCTGCAAAGTCAGTCTTGAAAATTTGGAAAATCTCCAGAATTAAACCATGCTTTAGAAGTGCCCTTTGCACATACATCATAAAATAATGTTAAATTACAAAGACACATACTGTCTTTTTCTATCCTTCAGGACACAGGAAAGACGGTGCTTGTTTAGGACAGATTCATTTCACCTCAATTTAGCTGCCTACCAATTAGCCAGATGTCTAATTATCCTCCAAAGTCAAAGGAGTAATAGAAGGAGCTACAGACGGTTATTCTTCCTGCTCATCTCAGAAGACTATCTTGGGATGGGATGAATCGCCCCTGGAGGTGTCTGCATCTCTTCAGTGAGAAAAGAGTCTACATGACTACATTAGAGTGGGCCTTTTACACAGCTAAATTTGGGTGAGATAGATCCTGCCTTTAATGGGCAGCTATTCAATGTTGTTTTGCTGCCTCAGTGTTCAGTATGCAGTGCTAGTCTTTATTGCCATGTTGGGTAACATCCTACTCAAACGCAGCTCTGAGGACAGAATTATTCATTTCCTCTGACCTTTTCCACAGCAATTGTCAGTGTTTTATCTGGGTGCTTCACAAACATGAGTTATTCTCATAGCCACCTTGGGAGATAAGGAGATACTATTACCCCATTTTATAGGCAACCTTTATTTTGGCGTTTCCTTGGGTTTTGAATATCTGACTTTGCAACTTCAATAATGTACCTTATATAACTGTCCATTTTGGGGGGTTTTTTAGATCAAACTAAGTAAGAAAAAGCCAGCCATGACAATCTGGTGATAAACAGTCATACCTTAGTTTCCCCCTCCTTTTCAGAGGGTCTCTGCTTGGCAGGGAAGACTTCTTCAAAACTGCCACTGATAGTAGCCCTGAAACAGTTCCTTGCAGTTTGGTGCGAGAAATAACCTGACTCATACAGCCCAGGTTGCTGATGTCCCTGAAAAGCTGAGTAATAGCACCTCTTATTTCTCAATTTTGTCCAGGTTTTCTATCATTAATCAGCAAACTTCAGGGTAAAAGATATTATTGTAGTAAGCAAAAGAGTTAAGTACTGATAACAAAGTTAGGAGCACACAAGATGCTGAACTTTCCTACCTCTCACAGAAGTCCTGAAGCACAGAAGTGAAGGGAATGACTCAGCTGCCACCCTGCAATTGCCTTGCCAGTTTAGGGGGATTTACTGTTCTGCAACTTTGGTCAGCCTGTGAGGGTCAAACTAAGTTAGATGGGAATGATTTCCACAAGTATATGGTTCTTGCTCAGAAAGAATAAAATCACAGCCACAACTGGACCTTCTCCCCTATCTGTAAGATTTTGCAAATTCTGTATTCTCAAAAGTTACCCACTTTGCAGAGACTTAATGTTCTGGCTTTTTCCAGAGCGCACTCAGACACATTCCTGAAGCAGATGCTGGAAGGGGGGCATGGCACTTAGAAAGCAGTTCCTTCAGCAAGAAGATGCTGTCAGACTTACGGATCATTCTGGCTAACTTAGGAAAGCTAAAATCACTTATATTAATGGATACAGGTAATAAGGGGATTGAACTGTATTCCTTTCCACCATGGGCAGTCTTTTCCAACATGCAGTGAGCTTCTCAATGAGATTGGGGACACTTTGAGCCCCTGCTTCACACAGTGGAAAAGAGTAATAACTTTAAGCTGAAAACCAGTGGCATCTTCCTCCAAGAAGTTTTAAGTCTGGTCCAAAATTTCTTGAAAACATTCATGTTGAGGAAGATAGTTACTGTGCAGAACTTTATCCTGAGTGGTGGAAGCCATAAGCAACAAAAAGAGGGTCTTGTAATAGGAAATACTGGGCAAATGTTATGTCAGACAGTGCCTGCAGTGACAATGATTGTTCACTAAGAATTCTTTGTAATGTAAAAAGAGTTTTCCAGTGCACACAATGCAAGCTAAAATGGTGCTCATACATAGCACCATTTCTTCAGAATTCCCACTTGATGTAAAAAAAAAAGCTGCACTCATGATCATAGTAAAGAGTTTTAACACTGACTGCATGTTTGTTCCCCAAATGAAATTATTGTTGCACTGGGTTGCAGTGAAAAGGTCCTGTGAGAACTCTAGCTGAGGTCAGGATTTTACCTTTGGGACAGATTGTAGAGTATATACTTGAAAATGACATTCAATATGCTATTCTACTTGTCATTCTAAGCAAAAGACAAAGTTATGTGGGAGACCTTCCTCTTATAGAAGGAAATGTTCTCTCTGTTTTGTATTTGATGCATACAGCTGTTAGCTTTATTTAAATTATATATTTTGCAATTCCAAAATGAAGGAAGTATTTTCTTGCTTCCAAGATATGAGTTTAGAATGTCTCAGACTGTGCTTGAGGGAATGAGAAGTTCCTGAAATAATCCAGAGAACTTTTCTTGCATTCATTAATTTCTGGTTTCAATTTTCCATGTGTGATTCTAAATTGTCCCCAGAATATCTGTAATTAGATTACACTGGTCTTGATCAAAACATCTTCTGTGATGTTTCCACACCCTCTGAGGCTTGGAATTTCCTCTTTAAAGTGTTATTTAACATTATGCACTATCGTTATTGGAGATCCTGTGAATTGCGAAGAGGTCTGAAAAACTGCATGATAAAAAGATGCCTGCATTGCAATTCAAATATCATTAATATCTTTAATCTTACTTGATGAGATTGCAAAGACTCTTTCTAAAAATCAAAAACATTTATTTATTGACCTGTACAACCTTTGACTGTCAGGAAATGGGTCAAGTCTTATTAATGATACATAAGAACTCATTTTAAGTCTGCTAAGCCAGATATTTTCTTCAGAAATGTACACTGAAAATTAATCATCGGTCTTTAAAAGTGTTATTGTGTGTGCCTGCATGTGTGAAAATGTTTATCTTCATAGCATCCCTAGAAAGCCTATATTGCTGATGGCCCAGTAGTCTTGAAATTCAGACAAAGATTGATCTTTTTTCCCTGTATCTTTTTTATAATGGCAGCAATCCTTAGCAAGGGCTACAAAGTGTTGTATCATAAGGTTGTATAAACCTGGCTGCTGATTCCATCACGGAGGACATCAAAAGGAATCAGTTTTGCACCTAACTTTTCTCTGAACTTAAACTTTTGATATGGATTGGTGAAGCTGCTTGCTTTCTCCTGCATTTCTCTTCACATAATAATCCACATAATTTCTCCCTTGTGGACAGAAGATACTGAGTAAGGTCAGACTGGCATAATGTCCCTACCTCCTCCAGGATGCAGTGTAACCTGTTCCTGCCTCTGGAAGATATAGTGAGGTTTACAGTTCATAAAATGGGCAGGTGAATTTAGTCATGGTTAAAATGGACCAGAAAGCAAAGGACAAAGACCAGTAATCTTTCAAAAAGTGCAGTATATTTAAAGATGAGAGGTGAAGACATTAATTTTACACTCTCTCAACAGGTCTGGACAGAGTCTGTATGTAATTGAATACAATTTTTGGAGAAATTGATCACTTTCACCACCAAAATTCATTCCAGATATTCATACTTCTGACTGGCGTAGTCACAGCTGATTTGTGTTGTCACTTGTTTGCATGCCTGCAAGACTTCGATAATTATCACAGGAAATCAACCGAAACAATAAGCATTGTTATCTTATGTAAAGAGACAGAACTCTTTTTCATTATTTTTCTTTCCATGATCTACTACATGCCCATTTTACATGAACTGATAATCAGGCATTAAATATGCATTAATTCTGCTGGCTTAGTTTATCATAATTTTATATACATTTGAATGCATAGTATTTGAAAATATCTTCCACCAAATTACAAAACGGATATTTTTAGATTTAGAAACATAGGCATTATGTTGGATGGTAGCTGTCAAATAAAATACAAAGAAATAATATAAGGAATTGCTGTTCAAGAGAAGATTGGTGGCCAATATTAGTTCCTTTGGAGTAGTTAAGACACCGAGGGTGGAGAATTAGGCAGTACCTTGCTTAAGGGACAGCTATCTTGAAGGGCATTGCTGTTTTCTGCTTAAAAAAAAAAAGGGAAAATTTCTCCTGTATTCTTTGGATAAACACTTTCCCTCCTTCTTCATTACCAGTTTCATCCTTTTACAAAAGGAGCCTAAATGGGTATGTAGTAAGTTTGGTGATGCAGATGACAGAAAAGGAGTATATCACATTCAGTATTTGAGGACAATTGGATTTTGGCTTATTCCAAACTTTTCAGGACATGTTTAAATGGGGAACTGTGGAGAAAGTGATGTGAGACAGTGGTGCCTTTTCCCTTACCTTTGTAAATTCTGTTGCCCTTTTCCATGAAACTGTTCAAATCTATAGGATGGGTGGAACAAATCGCTAATTTACTTCAGTGTTTTATGTGTAACAGATTAGTGTTGGGATTACGAAAATCTTATCCCAACTGCCAGATTTGGGACAAACAGAATTCTACCAATGGACTTTTTGTCTAAGGTAGTGCTTACAATATGAACAATGTCTAGAGCCTGAACATCATGATTGCACATTTCTTGTGACTTTGATATTATTGAACAGAGAAAAATACAGTAGAAGACCTATTGTTGAACTGAATTCCTATGAATCCAGCTATGTAGAAGAATCTGGCAGGGCAGGCTGCTCTGATAAATTAAAAATGGATCCATTACGGCCGCAATACTTTTATTAGTCTGGGGGTGCTCACCTGTACAATACAGAAATATATATTTGGTATATGGTCACTGAGGGATATATTAGGATCAAGTTCAAAGGGAATTCATGCCTCTGGAGAAAACCAGTCAGAAAGGATTTCTTAATATATTTTTAAAATATATTTTCTTTTTCTTTTGCACTGGTTTACTTATAGCACCATACAGTTAGTGTCCTGGAAGGTTTGATAGCATGGAAATTCTTGGGACCAGTATATTAACACAATATATATTGACACAATGGCTAAGATTGCCATTTGCATGTGAAGTATACTATGATCATTTAAAACATGTGAGGAATTTAAACATCCTCCAAATTGACAAGGAGATCTGCAAAAAGAATAACATGTATATGAAGATCTTAGTTAAATATCAACCTCAGAAACAGTAGATGAGTTTATCTGGGCTTGTATAAACCTTATCAAAGAAGTTTCTTCCAAAGACACTGGAAAAAGACATGGAGTGGGTGACCCATTCATCGTCACCATTAGAGAAGTTTGGCAAAAGAGTGAAAATTTGATATGTATTCAGGCTGCACTTATAGGAAGCTTTGTTTTTTATGGCAAGTTATGGTTGTGAATGATGGGAACTAATACTACTGATAAGGAACTGAGACTTCTGAGAGGTGCATTTGGTGAAGATTCTTGTAGATCTCCTGGTCAGAAAAGAGACTAATGCTTTTTTAGGAATTTTACTTTAGAAAAGCTGACTGTTGTCAGAAATAAATAAGTGCAGAATTACATACATTGGCAATCAGCAGGTGCAAAGATAGAAATTTCTAAAGGGACTAGTTATTGAAGCAGTGGTGGTGTGTCATCATATTAGAAGATAAATGGCTATGCTGGAGGCATTATCGAAGGACAAAATACTGTGTGTTGATACTTACGGGCTATAGGAAAATGTTGGCCATTCTCAGAGTGGGTAGAGCTGTATGTCCTGAAGGAGGGAGGTTATTGTTGTTGAAATGGATATACTGGTGGGTGGAATATTGATGAATATATTTCTGCACTACTCTGCTCTGATGAACTCTGTCTAGAAAACGCAAGCAAATAGTTTTGTATATGGATTATCTGTCTTTTTAAGAACTTTAGGTAAAAACCAGCACTTGTTCATGTAGCCCAACTATCATTAGGCAGAAATAGTAGCATGTTTCCTTGAAGAATCCTCTTATTCCTATAGGTGTCTCACAGGGTGGTATCATTCCTTCTTGAAGCTCCCTATAGGCATGCTCTGCCCTGACATCCCCATAGGCAAACTCGGCTGCTTCTCTGATTTTTCTCACAGTTCTTTTCTGTAACGTGTCCTTCCCTCTCTCCATCTTGCTCCTTTATAAGTTACTTTTGTCGGTGTTATATCGGTCTCCTTTTTTTATAATGATTTTGAAACAGTGGTCACCAATCAACATAGTACCTTAGATGCTTAAATGTTTTAGACTTCGGAGCATAACCCAGTGTGCTTTTGTGACTGAACTTGCATGGCTTAAGAAGTTACTACCTCTCTATTTCTATCTGATACTGCCTCCCCTGCCAAGCTCTGGCACTGCAAAAAACAGTTTGGGCTTTTCAGTCAGCAACTGTGCTGAACTGACCAGTCTGTTGTACGTTCTCTGTACAATTATCATAATACACAGCCTAGTGATGATGCACCTATTTCTCATATTTTGGTTGTCTTTAATATCATTACTGCTGACATATTACTGAATATCATAATTGGGGTTTTAGCCCAAAGATCACTAAATATTGTGGTTAAATCTTGTATGGATTCTCAAATGAATTTCTGAATGAAGAAAAATCCTGAAAATGTTTTGAAAAACTGCACTGCACTGGTCACTTATTTTTGCTTTTCAGTTTTCCTTGTAATGCTATTCAGAACTTTTGGCTGGATTTTGGTCTTTATGTAAATGACCACTGTAATTACCATTGAGTAAAGGGCATCTCTTTGACTTCTTTTTTTCAAAATTCCTTCAAAGCCATGGAGTATTGGATACTAACATTATTTTGCATTTTAATGATTTCAAGACTTCATTTGCCATATAACTTCTGTAAAAAAAAAAAAAAAACAAACAAAAAAACCAAAAAACCACCAACCAAAAAACCTGCCAGCATTAGCCTACTCAAATGTAGTCACCTTTCCTTCATATGGATTAATTCAGACAATATATTGTACTTCAGTACACAGATTGCTTTAGCATTACTGCCTGTCCATTTAGGGGATTAGCATTTACGCAATGTTGCAGATCTATGGTATTCTCTCTACTAAAATTACAGAGAAGTATTGTTTACACTGGTGTGCCCTCTTTGATTAACAAACTGCTTGATTGTGGCTATTGCTGCTCTTTTTAGATCTCAAATCATGGTGATAGTTCCAAAATTAACTAATCAAACAAATGCTCTTTAGTATGGGACACCATTTGAACAAGTAATAGGATCCATATCCTGCTTCAGGACTAGGGCCAGAATCTTCAATGCCTAATTAATTTGGGTGCTTCTGCTTTTTGATCCTCAACTTTAGTGATTATTCAGCCTGATTTGTTCATTTGTGCTCAGATCATGCAAGAGGTTACATCGCTTCCCAACTGGACCTGCCTGTGGTCGCTTTGAATATTGGCAGAGAACGTGAGTGACTACTGCCTACAGATGTACCCTTAGGAGGGAGTGGGGCAAGAACCGCTGCCTCCATCGGAAATGTTTGGTGGGTTTTTAGAGGGCCACTCAGAGGTAGGTCTGTCAGGTATGGCTTGTACTCCTCCCTTCCCTTCTTCCTTCCTCCCTCCCTTCTTTGCCTTTTCTGAGGGACAGGTAATTCAACAGCCAGTGCATGGCACCAAAGGAGACAGTGCTGGATTGCCAAAGCTAAATGGATTGCTGCCATTATATAAAAGCATTCCATAGCAACTTTCTTAAATCAGGTGGGGTATCGATTACTTTCCTTGAAGGGACTGAGTGAATCTGATAACAGAGCGAGCCGTTTATTGAAATGCTGCCTTAAGAACTATATTATCTAAAAGACACATTAGAAGGATGCAGCAGTCAACATTTTTGTCAATAGCTCAAAGAATCAAAAACATCCTTAAATGCTGTTTGTTAAAATTCATGATTTTGCGTTTCTATGCAAAAAAGGGTATGTAAGGTAAACATAAAAATAAATGCTATCTTCATTTTCCTTAACTGTAATTTTCTTAACAATCTACCCTTCAAAAATAGCCTGTGCTTACTAACATTTGCAGAAGGCTCATATGGAAATTCATATAATGTCAGGACTCCTGATTTAGCAATTGCACTTTACACCTGTGCTTAAGGCTAAGAATATTTCTGAATGCTCTACTGGATATATCCAGAAAAAATTGATGTGGGGTAGATGTAATATCTGATTTGAAAACATGCCAACTGTCCAAACTCCTGAAGGAAGTTGGGGCACCAGGTGTATTAATAAAGTAAAAAGCCCCGTTTTATAAATGCAAAGCTGAGCATTGAATCCTCTCTAAGTATGTTCCTAGGCTCTTCAGTAGCCTGCAGGGAGGGTTTGGAGCTGGCTTGCAAAAATGACAACAGAACCTCTTTCATTCCCTCACGCTCTTCGTTCTGGCCACACTCACAAAGCCCCTTTTGGCAATAAGCCTGTGAAGCCACCATTGTTCAACCTGTCCCTGCCACAGGAGCAGCGTGGTCCCCTCAGCTGGAGGGGTGCTCCCAGCTCACACTTCAGGTTCAACCCCTCAGCCTGGATTACTTGCTAATTAGGGATGGAGCTTTTCCCAGTACTGGAAAGACAATTTGGCATGCCTGTTATTGCTGGCTTTGACAGCCTGTTACATTAAGCAATAAAGTTTCCGTTCTGGGTCCAGTTAGTTTGAAGACTTGGCAACTAATTCGTGTTCTTGCAGGCTAGTGTAAAAAATATAATAGGCATATTTGCAAAGGGATCCATGGGGCTTTAGCTACACAGTGCCCATTAATTTCAGCACAATGCTCAAGACCTTATCCTCTTACCATATTATATCTTGTTTAAGGTACGTTTAGAAACATTGACTTTTTTAGACTTCTGCGTTTTGTATTTACTTTCTATAACATCTTGTTACCTTGTCTATGAATGCATCACAGGGACAAAATTGGAACATGAGCTTGCTTAATAAGGTACTTCGTTATCATCTTGGGTAAACATTCATAAACAGTCTTGAAACACTTAGAAATTACACCAATTTGAACTGAAAGTAATCTTGTTTCAAAGGTAATCTCTCCATGTCTGAGTTTTGTCCTTTCTCATGGCTGTGGAGCCTAAAGCAAGGCTTATTTGAGCTCCTTCACCAATAGCGCACAGGGAAGATATTCAAGTACTTGACTGTTATCTCATTTGTATCTTTAAGCTACTTCTCCAGAGCAAGAAAAATAATAGAGAAATTACCCAGCAGTACAGAACATAGCTTCTGTCTGATTTAGTGTTCTATTACTGTTGTGATTCATGGCTAATTCATACAAAAGAAATTAGGTTATATATTACTATTAGGAGATTAACATTTCATGAATTTAATAAATGCTCTCATGGCTACTTTGAAAGCTAATTCCCTGGCCTAAAGTGTCACCAATGTCTGCTGGTTTTAGGTAAACCAATTTATTACAGTTTAGTAGTGCTGGGGGCATATGTTAGCTGAGATTAATTTTGAGTGGAGTCACTGTCCTTTTCTTTTACCCTCTTTCCCCTCCTTTCCATAAATCTAAAATGCTATAATGTTAGAATGATGCAGGAAAAAAATCACTGTTAGCTAGCCTCATGCAGGAGAGAATGACATACTAGTTTACATCATCAGGAGTGGAAATGTCAGATTCTTGAGAATAAGCCTATTAGATATACATAGAAAAGTTAATTTATAGTATTATGTAGAGCCAGTGGTCATATTCTAATAACTTGCGTAGATGATCATTGTACTGCTGTCCATGGCATAATATGATTTTTCTTAAAGGCCCTCAGCAGTGTTCACTGCAGACTTAGAATGGGTAATATTAGAGGCTTTATTCAATTGTGGTAAATATAAACATATAATATTATTTTCTCTCTAGCTCAGATTAAAATTTACTCATTTTATGGATAAAACAATGATGTCTTGCTGCATGTGAGTATAAAGGTGGTTCTTTTTTCTTCCTGCACTGCAGTCTGTGCTCACTCTGAACAAAGATCCACCCTGCATCCCCACCCTCCAGCCTCCCCCTCCCCAAAAAAATTGCACAGTGAAATTTTATGAACTTCTTCATGCCAAAGTTCTGCTCTTGCCCCCCTGCCCAGCATCATTTTGGTCTTGGCACCTCAGAGCAGCTGAAGCCATAGCCAGACTGAGTTACAGAAACCAGGAGTTTCTCCTCTCGGGAGCCTTGGATGCCTGTTCTCTGGATGCCTGATGCATCATTCCCACAGAGACACAGCAGCTGCTGCTTCCGCTGAATGGCAGCAATGGTAAAAGCAATCCTGTGGATCACTTTCTTCTTCCTCTCTCTCTGGCACAGTTAATATTTTTTCTTTTTTTTCCTTTTTTTTTCCCCCCCGCCCCTGCAGAATGGAACAGTGGGAACAAGGAGGAGGGAGAGGGCTGCTTCTCTCAAGGCCCATGCTTTGGAGCCCAGAGTGCTTGTGGAGGGCCTGGGAGAGTGGGATGAATCCTGGTCAGGCCAAGGAGAGGGATGGGTCTGGGCTGGAGCTGAACTTAGGTCAGAAGTCTTCTAATTGCTGAACTGTTACTTAAAAGAAGACTAGAGTCAATTATGGGTTTTTAATTAAAAAAAAAAGGGAAACCCTTATTGGTCTCTTGAAATAAATGGCTTGAGTACCAAATGTCAGGAAATAGCCAAATGAGCTCTGAAGGGAATCCAAAGCCCTTATTTAAACTGCTCATCGTGGTCAAACTTAAAGGCTCAGCCAAGCCCCAATGTGTTGACCTCTTAAAACTGCTTTAAACCTGATAGCGCTGGATGATGGTGCCAAGTCACAGTCCAGCTCTTTTGCTTTGCCGTGTCTGAGGAGAGCTAGGTCAGTGCCTCCTCACTTGCCCTGCGCTGCTGCGTCTCGGAGCTTCTCACTGTTCACCAGCTCCAACACCAGAGGTTTTCCTCTCTGTCCCACTTCCCTGACAACACTGGGGGCCTGGGAGGAGTGGCAGGATCAGTCCCTAAAACACCCGACCCTGACTGGGAGATCATAAATCTGCATGCGTCTTTTTCTGGTCTGCATTTACAAAGATGTTATTCTTGAGTTATTAAAAAAGAGAGTGCTCTTTTGAAAGGAAGAGCTTTCTGTGACAATTCCTTCCACGAAGACTTTTCATAGAATCATAGAATAGAATCATAGAATCATAGAATAGAATCATAGAATCATTTAGGTTGGAAGAGACCTTTAAGATCATCAAGTCCAACCATAAACCTAACCCTGCTAAGTCCACCACTAAACCATGTCCCTAAGCACCTCATCCACATGTCTTTTAAATACCTCCAGGGATGGTGACTCAACCATCTCCCTGGGCAGCCTGTTCCAATGTTTGACAACCCTTTCAGTGAAGAAGTTTTTTCCTAATATCCACTCTAAACCTCCCCTGGCGCAACTTGAGGCCATTTCCTCTTGTCCTATCACTTGTCACGTGGGAGAAGAGACCAACACCCACCTCTCTGCAACCCCCTTTCAGGGAATTGTAGAGAGCGATGAGGTCTCCCCTCAGGCTCCTCTTCTTCAGGCTGAACAACCCCAGTTCCCTCAGCCGCTCCTCATAAGACTTGTGCTCCAGACCCCTCACCAGCTTCATTGCCCTTCTCTGGACACGCTCCAGCACCTCAATGTCCTTCTTGTAGTGAGGGGCCCAAAACTGAACACAGGATTCGAGGTGCGGCCTCACCAGAGCCGAGTACAGAGGCACTATCACCTCCCTACTCCTGCTGGCCACACTGTTTCTGATACAGGCCAGGATGCTGTTGGCCTTCTTGGCCACCTGGGCACACTGCTGGCTCATCTTCAGCCGGCTGTCGATCAACACCCCCAGGTCCTTTTCTGCAGGGCAGCTTTCCAGCCACTCTTCCCCAAGCCTGTAGCGTTGCATGGGGTTGTTGTGACCCAAGTGCAGGACCTGTCACTTGGCCTTGTTGAACCTCATACAATTGGCCTCTGCCCATCGATCCAGCCTGTCCAGATCCCTCTGCAGAGCCTTCCTACCCTCGAGCAGATCAACAAAAAATAAAAAGAAATGCTCTTTTTTCTGAGAATCAAGTTTTATTCTCCAGCTGGACAGCAGTGACCGATAAAGTTCTCTTTATTACACACCTACAAAAGGAGATCCATAAAATACTTCTATTTTCTCTTATAAAATTTTTACAGGGGCCCATGGATTTGTGGAGGACTTGCACCTGTCCCAGCGACACGAGGACAGAGGGACAAAGAGGTTTCACAGACAAGGCAGAGGCATTCTCAGCTTTAAATGAACCCGCCCAGGGCAGGTATGTACTCATACCTTGCAGGGAGCAGCTGCCCTCTGCTCTGGGCATAATCCTTTAAGATGATGTACGTTTCCCTTACCTGCAGTTTTCCATGGTAGTTGTATCATATTTCAGAAACTCCCTTCCCAAGTAGATTTCTAACTGTAAATGATTTTTGAGCTACTACCTTATCCACTCTCAAAATTTGTTCTCTGAACCATCTTTATTGTGGTGCCTAAAAGACATATACAATGCAGTTAATTGGCAGTCGGGGATCACTTATCATTATTGATTTGCTTTTAAATTGCTTTGACAAGATGGGGAACAATAAACCTGAGCATGTAACTCACTTTCGTAATGGTACATTATGGCTGTTATCCTCATGTCTATACAATTCATATCTGCAGTTTGCCTAAAATCACTGGCTTGTTTTTGTTTTGAAACAGACAATTGTCTCAAGCAAAGACAGTGCTTTCCTGTGTCATACAACAGCAAGTACAATTGTCCTCTGATCCTTCTTAGGGCAATGGAAAGAATAAAAGATTTCATAGTCTTACTGAGGTTTAGTTTACAATATTTTGGACTGATCTCTCAAGATGAAACTTCAGGTGATAAGTTTCTTGACCTACAGTCCTGTTCCAAATGAAAACTCATATTGTTCTAAACCAGGAATGTTCCTGCTGTCACAAGCTTTCATGTTTACTTTTAGTGTTTTTCATGAGCTAGAAATTTGTTGATTGATTACTTGTTGCTAAGGGTGTCTTTATAAAAAAATAAATTACATTTTCCATATATTGGTAGGAGAAAGTCACTTGAAAACATTTATTCATGCAATTATGCCAATCCTGAATTATATCCAAAGCTAATTCAGAAAATTTTAAAAGCTGTAAGCTTTCAGTCTTTGTGATTGGTAAAATTACATGAACTTTAAAAATGCACAGATGTTTTTTTCCCCTGTAATTGAGCTGATGGCATAATCTGTATAGGACTTGACCATGGTGCATGCTTGTGAGCTGACCTGTTTGTATAAAGACCTTTGCAAGGAAGGGAGGGAAGCTTTGCAAGGCTCAACAAACAAAATTCAAAGTATATAAAAGGAAAGACTAGATGGAAGGGAAGTTTGTGGGAAAACAAACAGTCTTGTTTTCCTAAAATCCTTAACCGAGCCATCTCAGAGAAGAAAAGTAAAAATGCTAACAGACAACTGCAGCTTGTGACCAACCTTGTGGTCTCCCATCTCTGTGCTGCCACCGTGAGTGCTTGGCTCCCTGACACTGTCCCAGTGTTTACTGCACGAGAGGCCAGAAGGCTTCAAGAACCCACGCATTTATGAATCCCTGATTATCTTAAACACAATTTTCCAGCTAAATTTCATGTTTATCACTTATGTTTTATTAGGGTGAGAGACATCCCAGCTTTAATTTTAGGTTGTCAGTGCATTTGCATGCATATGGATCTTTGTGAGCTCCTATAAAACACCCATTGATAAAAGAATAAAAAAGAAAAGTTTCCCAAATGAAAATAGTTCTGAAAACATAGCCTTAGAAACCTTAACATTTGGGGTCTATAACGGATCTTCTAGAAGTCTTAGAACCGTACGGTGTAAACTTGTGCCTACCAAAGAGCAGCCTTCCCAGAAGGAAGCTTAACTGGCCTGGGATTGCAGTTCAGATAATAGATAATTCAGTTTCACTGTTGAGTGAATACACTTTAAATCACTCTGGCTTCAGCTGGGGTTTCAGTAAAATTGGTTGTTACTTTCTAGAATTTAGACAGATTATTTGTTGAAGTAATTTTGTTGATTTAACTCTTTCTGTAATTGATGCCTAATTCTTTGCTGAGATTAGACCCTTGATTTGATTTTAAATTTGGCAGCAGCATTGGTATATTCTTAATTTAGGTTAAAGTTAATAATTAAACTATGGTAGCATTTTCCTATTTTTTCTTGATTTTTTTTTTTGGTGGTAATTTAGTTTTATTGATTTTAATAACATTCATGCGAAGAAATAAAATCAGATTTCTTTCAGTAAGTAATGTGGACCTTAAATCCTCTAAGACTAGATCTACTTTGATAGTCCTTGATTCATAGGCTAAGCCACAGGATAATATCATTGCTAGGTTTATAATGGTTTTAAGTTTGATATTTTAGCTGTATGTAGAAAGATTTAGACATACTGTTTCAGATGAACTAGAGTGCATGGAAGGCAATACAAGCACTATACTGGTGATGTGGTGATACAACAGATTCATGCAGGCCACATTTGGCAGCTGGTGAAAGCATTCCTTCTGCTTGAATTCCTTCTGCCTCTATTTTAAGCTAGTTTTGATCTTATTAACTGATTCCCATCCATCCTTTTTATGTACTATGAAATACAAGCATCAGAGTAGCAGTTACATCCCAGTAGTAGGAACATTTACAGATTCATGTATATTCATATTCACATTTAAAAAAAATATTTTTTGTTGTTATTTTGCTAACTGGCTTCTGTTCCAAAAACTGTGTGGACGGGTAGAAAGGTGCCACTGAGTAGGCTGATGAAGAAGAGTTCCTTTTTATTGCAATTTGCAGTAGATGAACTGAATAAATATTACTTCTCACTTCATTTTGTTCCAACTTTTGATAAGGAGAACAAAAGCTGAGAAAAACTTGTTGAGGAAGGGCCAGACTTTTGCCTGGTTTAGAGCAGAGCCTTCGCTCTCAGTAGGGGAAAAAGCTGAACAGTGCGGGGAGAGATCTCTGCTCTCTGCCAGTAGTAGTGCTGATTTTGGACATAGCTTAAGACCGGGCTCCATGGAGGGTTTACACCTCATCATTAACTTTCTTAGCTCTTACATCGTCCCTGGCCTCAGACAGGCTTGCTTTGCACAAATCAAATTGCAGCTATGGACAGACTAATAGTTTGGAAGGGGCTTGCTTCATTTCGTGCTTGCATTTTGAAAGGCTTTTCCTCATGAGATGGCAGATACGACATAATGACCCTAGCTTTCCTTACACATCTCTTGGTTTTTAATAAGAATTTTAAATGGATAAAAATGACATGGAAAAGCTCTCAGGCCCTGTCTTCTATATTTTGCCTGTTTCAGGGGAATATCAATATCAGAAAAACCAACACCATGAAGCAGTTCAAGCTGCTTAGCGGTGTAGGTTAATAGAGAAGATGTGGACTGTGACTGTGATCTTGCAGTGTGTATGTAAGTACACTTTCAGTTTCAGCTACAGCTTTGAATAAATCGTTTTCCAGTATTAAATACCTCTTTTGCATTTCAGTGTTTTGATATTGTTTTAATTCTCTCTCCATCACTAGCAGGAATTTGTTTTCACGACTCTTTTGGTCTGTCATTCCACTCCATTGGCAGGATGTTAAGACTCTTACTCACAAGTGAGAAATAACTTGTACAACCTGCTGATTTTAATCAAAATATATTTAGTCTATTCCAGGAGAGATGATGCCTGGCTTCTTCTGGAAAATACTCACTTTCTCTTTGTAATCCATTCGGAGTTCTTGTTTGAATGAAGTTAGAGAATGTTGTGTGCTTTTTGGAAAGAATATCTGCTTTTCCGAAGTAGGCTTAATGTTATTGACTATTTAAAGATATATTTAATCTTCCAGCTGGCAAGGGATTTTGTCCTTTTGACCAGAAATCTTGAAATCTGCAGACAGTCTGGTGCAAAAGCTGGGAAGGAGAAAACAAAATCATCTTAAAAAACCCTGTTAATTATTTTTCTGGAGCGTATTTAAGTCTACAGCTTATTCTGTCTCAGAGACTTAACAGTTTGGAAAGCCTTTTTATTAAGCAACCCCAGGAGACTCTGAATTCTTTCTAAAACTGCAGAACCATGGAAGAAAGATTTGTCTGTATCCTTGACTGATCTGCAGTGCTGTTCAGTTATTATATGCCTCTGCTAAATGTGTGCAGTTCAAGGCAGGGTTACTCCCTGATAAGAAAGAAATTCAGGCACTGTGAATGTGTGAATATTTATGTCTGCAGTTTCTTTACACATGCTGCTTAAGATTGACTGTGGTTCAAAAAAGCCATGACATCTGCAATATCTGTTTTTTGCAATAGGGCATGTTTATAAATGTGCTAATTTCTAACTCCTCAAAATATTCTAGCCTTTGCCACTGTCCTTTGGCAGCTTCTTACTCTCCTTTCTTAAAAAAATTAGCTACGTTAATGTCTTATTGTCTGCTTCTTTATTATTTTCTGTATTGAAAATAATACTTGCAGCATTACCTATTTTGTCTTCTTTCAGTTGGCATTCAAGCTGTTGTTTCCAAGCGACTGCAAGTCAGTCACCTCTTTTAGTTTCTTTCCTTACAGCCAAGTCAGCATCTCGGTTTTCATTTGGTTTGAACTGGATCAGATGATGGTTGTAAGGGCTGAGAAACCATGGAGTCCTAGAGGAGAGTTTTTTGCTGTTGTTCCACCACCTTTATATCTAGTTTTTGTAGCTTTTTCTTGTTCAATAAAAAAGTTCACAAGATGTACTGGAGATAGTGTTGAAGGGCTTTCTGCATGGTTGTTACAGACACAGATTGTTTACGGCACCTTGCAGAGCCTGCAAACTGCCTGGGCACCCTGTTCCGTGGGATGCTTCTGGCTGCTCCAGGTCTGTGGCCTCCCATGGACCTCACCCCACACTGAGGCATCTCCTTCATGCAACGACTTCCACTGGTAGCTCCTGCCTATTTCCAGTCCCCCTGGTTTTGGGATCAGCCCCACTGTGCCTTGTTCGGGGTCGGGGACTCAGCAGAACATTTCTAACCTGGGTGATGCGCTGGGTCAGAGATGCAAAGCTGTGAGCCTGGGACCAAGCAGCCCACCCTGGGCCTCACCGGGCAGGAGCCCAGACATACGGGATCCAGCCTGCATCTCCTCTTTGTAAATATTGGATCAGGCCCTTAGACACCGTCACCTCAGCCTCCTCTCAGTGATTATTTTCCCTAATGCATCCATCATGATGTTTTAAATTGGTTAATTAACTTATCCACTGAGCATGAACTCAGACGCCTGCAGCTGGCAGCATTAGGTGTTCTTTAGATGCGATGCAACTTTAAATGCTGTCTCTGATTATTTTCATCCTGTGGTAGCAGAGTTACATTGTTTAGCCCTTGTTAGACCTTTGATGATCTATGGGTGTCCATTAGCCTACTACGTAGCTGCTTATCAGTCATGTTCTCAAGTTCCCCATTGCTTCTGTGGTACAGCTGGTATAATTAGATGTAATATTTTTCAGGTCTGCAGCACATTAACTCTGCATGGCTAAGCAAAAATGGCTTAAAAATCTTCTAGTAAGAGATATTTTTTCAGAATTCCTCTTACAAGGGACCTTGCATGGTCATTGATTCATTCAGTTAATTAACTAAATTCAATTCATTTTCAACAAAGATGAAATATTACTAGGTTTTTTAGAGAACTGAGAACCTTTTACTGCTGCAGAACAACTCCAAAGAAATCTGCGAACTCACCTTTTCTTTTCTACTGTTGTGAGATGAAGAGCCTGGGAGAAAAGTAGTTTTGTTGCTCTGATACCTTAAATTGTATCAAACAAATCCCTCAAAACAAACCCACTCAAAAGAAAAAGGATCACTAAACAGAAACATGAGTTTCTGAGTTCTTTTTCAGCTCATATACATATATCTATACATACACGCTGGGGGCTGTGCATTATATATATACATGTCATGTTGATTCTTGAAAAAAATTTTATCAGCATGGAGTATTTTATTCTGTGAAGTGAATACAGGCAACAATGGGTATCTGAAGTCGTCTTCTGGAGAGGCATGTGTGGTGCTGTGGCATAAAATGCTCGATCTCAGTGCAGACTAGTCCCTCGTGCTGGGTGGGATTCCCTTTGCTTCCAGTAGAGAGCAATTGCTAAGGAAGGGCAGGCAGCTTCTGGGCTGGGTGCCTGAGGTCTCAGTGTCTTTCTTTGTGGCTGACCTGAGAAGGATGTGTGTTTTAAACTTTCTCTCACAGTATAAAGATGAGTCATTCTCACTTTCCTCACCTTAAGTTATGCTTTATTCATTCACATTGCTTTGATACACTTTGCTGGATTTTCTATACACTATTCTTTTTGTATTCTGAACTTTTCTTTCTTCATAGTCCTGAACTTTTCAAAGATGAATAGTGTGCATCAAACTCCTTATTTCTGTGGTTTCTTGGTCTTCTGGTTTAGAGGATTCTAGCTTGAATTCTTTTTGTCTGGCTTTCAAAATACAGTTAGGAATGGACTTTTGTTTTTGAAGCCACAGCTGAGCTATAAGTTAAAATAACATACATGCTCTGTGACAGCCAGGAACTACAGTCACACAGCAAACTCAGGGAGCTTTAGAAGTGTATGGACTTCTGAGTACTCAGACATTTCATAGTTTCACTGTAGTAAACAGGAAATGTGCAAACTATAAACAAAAAAAATTGCAGAAAGACTACATATGTTAACATAAATTAGAAAAGCAGTGAACTGTAGCTAATTGAGAATAGCCTGGATACTGCAACTCTGAAAGCAGTGTGAATATATGGTAATTCCAATTCATTAGTGAGTACAGTTGAACCTGCGCTATTTGGAAAACATTTTATATCTTGCAGTAATGGAACTCTTGGACCTAAGACCTCCTGTGCAAATGAACCCATTCACTGCATTGCATTGGCTGCGCAAAATTCTGTTGCCAGGACACAATGCCACCAGAACTTCAACTTATTTCCTTCAGAATTGATATTTTAACATCTAAGACCATGATCCTCTCACAAGATGTATTCAGCTGGCTCCTGCACCTGTGCAAAGTGATATAGTCACAACTGGATCTCTAAGTTAATGCTTGCTTGCATACACCAGAGAGCAGGAGGGAGCTCTATTTCTTTAACCCCTACGATGAAATGTCGCTACTGTTTTTTCAGTTGCCGTTTTCTTTGTAGCTGTGTGAAAGGATGTAAATGAAGGATTGAGTTGGTTAGAAAACTTATTTTTAATGAAAAACTGTGAACAAAATATTAGTAAACATTTGCCCAAAATATGTTTGGCTTTTCCTAAGTGATGATACTGGTGGGTGTGCTCAGGAGGTGAAATCACAAGAAAGAAAGGAAAAGACGTTAGGACAGAGGTGCTTGGATTTTCTTGTTCTATAGATGAGAATTTAATCCTAGAACATGTCAAAAATAATTTGTTGAGGTGAAAATGAAATAGTAAAAAAAATCTTGAGAGAGAAAATTCTCTCTTTGATGAAAACTTGGATGAAAAGGCCTTTTTTTAGGGCTTCATCCTAATGCTCTGCTGGAAGCCAGACAGAAGCTTTTACTTGATATTGCTGCTTAGTATATTTACAACTAAATCCTTTCTGTGTTTAGCTCTCAGGATCATAGGTTGCCACATGCAATCTCTTCAATCATGATGAAAAGTAATGTTAATTTTTTTCTTTTGCATGTCTGTACAGTGAGTCTTTTTAAGAGTTGTGGTGGGAGGCATGAACATACAGCTACAAACACTTAAGAGCAAGCTTTACTTTAGACATAGCTAACTGAGCCCTTGAGGCTCCCTGATGTTCAAAAATGGAGAGGCAGAAAAGTGTTAGAAGTTCATGTATGATATGTGTATTTCAGGCTGCTGGAGAGAGGTGTCAGTATTTGATATTACATGTTATTTTAGTGTAATCAAAGATGTTTGTATGGGGCATGGGTAGCTTAGAAACCACTCTAACAGAACAAACCTGAAAGAAAACTTTATTCCCATTGGGTTGGAGAATGATTTCAGCTGCATTGCAGAGACTATCCCACTGCCTGAGCTACCTTCTAGGGGCAATCCTGGATGTCAGCTCTGCACATCAGAGATACTGCAGTTAAGGGCAGTCAGCTGAGCAGGCTCCTGCTTAGTACAATGTGCTTTTAAATGGAAGTGGTTTAGGCGGAGTCCGCTGCAGGGGCTGACTTTCCCAGCCTGGGTTTCATTCTTCAGTGGAATGACACACTCTTGCGTGAGACAAATAGTATCCATTAAAGTTAAGTGCTGCTGCTGGGCTGGACTTGTGACCTTTGCTTGGCAAAAAGGGTGCAGCATTCATCTGTGGCTAATATTGCTTAGTTTTGTTTATTTTTTTTAATGCAATAGTAATTTCTTTCTGAGAGGATGGAGGCTCCATTTATCCAGGACATGGCTTCATGCTGCAGCATCTGGCTTTTGTCTGTAATATTTCTGTGTTTGTTTTTTAATTCACAAGACAAGAATTACTTTTCTTTTGCAACAATGTGTCATAAGGCAGCTTTGTAAAACTCTGTATTATAATATTTATAAGGGAGGAACAAAACATGATTTGATGCCATTCTAATAAATCATGTAACATGTATGAGAATCTTCATTATGTGCACCAGACACTTTCTGAGAACCCATGGAAAGAATTTGGCTCTGTGTTTGTAACCAGCTAGTGTATATTTTAGGAATCTTTTTATTGAATTTAAATCCAGGTGTATAAGATACCATTCTGAGTTTTCCGTACATGGTATAGTCATACATAGAGTGAAACTGTCTGCCTCCTGGGCAGAGAAACCAAGCAGTAATCAAGCATCTGTGAGTCATAGAAATAAAATGAGCTTGAAGGGCCCTTAATACACATTTTGCCTCTCATCTTTATTCTGTTTCAGCTCCCAGGCTTCTGGTTTTACAATAGCGGAGTCTGGAAGTATTGTTGGGTTGGCACAAGATGAATGTTAACAATCATCTTCATCCTGGGGTACTTTTTCACAAAAACATGAATTGCAATAAGTACTATCACTAGTTTAAAATAATTTTATTGACTTCATGGACTACTGCAGAAGTAAGATCTGGTGAGACCACACCATACTGCCCATGTCTTTTGGCACTTAAAGCAGGTTCACCTCCAATTTTTAAATGTGTTTGAAAGCTTACTTATGTGTTGTCCACAAATTCATTTCTGTCTTTGCTATCTCAAGTCAAATATTTTGCACTAGCTGTTAATTTGAACCTGTGTGTTAAACTCTGGGGATTCCCTTGGGAATGTTTTTTAGAGCAGGTTCAGTAGCACCTTAAGCTGGGCTAATTAAACTGTGAAATCGCAGGCTAATCTGAATGGCAGAAGATTTTGAATTTATTTTGTTCCCTTCCAGGGGGCTTGTTTATTTGGTTTTATTTTTAAATATGTGCATCTGAAGCTTTGGGCTTATGTGCAAAAATTTAAAAAGGATTGGGACTGCAGCTTGGATACCATAGTGATAAGGGTGGTATGACTGTGTGCAGGGAGAGATCCACCCGCCCACACTAAGATGTATTCATTTTCCATTAGACCTCAGTTAGTTTTGCAAAGAAGGCTTGGGAAAAACTTTGCAGGACTGGAAAGCCAGTGCACAAGGTTTTACCGTGGGACATAAAGGTTGTAGAGAGGAGGAGTATTTGCCAAAAGCACACCCTGTCCCACCCCAGCTCAAGTACTCTGCTGGGTCATCAGCTGTGCACTATTGCCCATGGCAAGAAGCAGCCTACCCAGTGACTGAAGCTGGATTGGAGTAACCCAGTCTGCTGAATGCCACTGGCAGTTTGGGTCACTCCTGAGGCCACATACAGCTCTGCTCTCAGCAGCTATGTGATGCCAAGCCAATGCCTTCAGGGCTAACTGCAGAAGCCTGTGCAGGTGGTGGGCTTTGAAGACAATAATGTCTCCTACCCCTATCCTCCTTTTGCTTTCCTCATTGAAAATTCCTTACAGGAGCAATTTAATTTAGGCTTTAGATCTTAGGCTTATGGCATTGGGAAGGTTTTGGCTGGGGGTGGTTGAAGGGAATTGTCCCGTGGACCACCAGCTGGACTCCTGAGGGTCTCATTTTGCAGCACAGGGACTGGAAGTTTTTTGGACTTTCAAAGTTAAGACTCTGTGTTTTATCCTCTATTAATTATGACATTGCAGACTGTCTTATTGGAAAAGATGTGAGGCCAGCACCAAAACCTGCTAAGCCAAAGTGAATACTCATGTGAAGTATAGGCCAGGCTGTAACATAACCCAGGATTTTGCCAGACCAGGTAACATAATTTGCCATGCATATGTTCTATATTAACTCCCCATGGTTGAAAGCCTTGTCATTTGCGTGAACACCCACACATTGTGCAACATTTGGGCTCTGTGGAGGAGAGAGAAGGAAGGAAGGGAATGATGGAGAGTGCGTGGATGGGCGGACTGGTTAGTTATCCACTCACTCTGACACTGCCATTTTGGTATGAAATGGTGATTTGGGTTAGTAGTTTTTTCATCTCTCCCCCCTCCAACTTTTTTCTGTGGTTTTTTTGTTTGTTTGTTTTAACCCAGAGACGTGTTTTTCCTGTCTGTGTATGCTCAGCTGTTTCATTTGGACCCTCATTTAAAAAACAGAGCAAAGCTGAACAGGTTTCCTATTAGTGGTTAAGGGTTAATTGAATGGTTATCCATGTGATCTGGCTAAGAGGTTCAAACAGAAAGGTGCTTTAGATTTTGGAGACCTGGGCAAAAAAACATCTGGAAGCCTCCTTTCAAAATCTCCACCTCTCCACATTTATGTTAATGTTTGTAGAGCTATCCAAGTAGGGGATTAGCTTGTGCAACTGTAAAAAAACAACTGAAGGATTTGTATTTATAAGGCAGTAACACAAAATTAGACCTTCTTTCTTTCCAGTTTGTACTGTTCTTAAACAGAAATAATAAGATGTATAAAGAGATGTGCTTTGAAGCTGCAAGTCAAATGTCTGTTTATGGAGTCCCAGTCTCCTGAGGGAGCACATGTGGGCTAGGAATCACAGGAAGGAAGGCTGTCAAGAGCTTTTCCCATCAATTTCTGCAGGGTGCCTCACTGCATTTTGATGGCTCCAGCAGAAGATTCCCCAAAGGGGCAGATACATTTTGTCAAATACTTTTGAATCTCCAAGGCCTGGTTTGGGTTGTCAAGGAACATCCTTACTGAAACCACTCTGGTGCATTCCCACCTTGAAAAATGCACCCTGCTTCTGCCAAATTTCAACAGGGCCACAGGAGTGATCATCCTTCAGGTGAAGGTTATAGCAACATTACTAGACTTTTAACCCAAGCAGCAAGACTAGCACAGCTGGGCTGAAACAAAATTCAGATACCTGCAGTGCCTTCCCAGATTTGCTAGATTCCCAGGAAGACATGCTCTCATCCATTCGGGCAGAACATAAACAGGCTTAATTAGTACAGAATTGGCAAGAGCCCATATTTCTTTTCAGCATGAGCTCTGTTTATGAGCAGCCACCTGAGGACTTTTCAAAAGCTGTTTATCCATAAGAAATCTTGGAGAGAATACAAGTGAACTTTCTGGAAGCAGTCCTTTTGCTATTTGTTTTCTGGGTTGCTATTTCTCTTCCATGGTGAGTAGGTGCCTTGAGCCACCCTGCTCAATGTAACTCCAAGAAATACTGGGTCAAAACTGCTCTGTTTCCTGAGCTTTGGCTTTCCTGCTTCTCACTGGGAAGATGGCAGACTTCAGCTCTTGCCTTCCCTCCTGCCTCAGCCTTTGCTGCTCCTCCTGTGAGGTGAAGGAATAAACACTGGGTGGTGAAACTCCACCTTATCAAACAGTTTAATGGGCTGTAAATCAACTCTGTCACCCCAGAAAGGACCTAGACATCTCTATCGAGAGCTCAGCGTGTCAGTACAATGAATAAAACTTTAGGAAGCAATAAAGATGCATTCCCATGCTCTTAAAGGAATCAGTGGAGGGATCAGATCCAGATCAGATCTAGGTTGTTCTGGATGGCACTTTGCCACTCTACCTCCTCAGGATGTTTAAGTGCAGTGTTTTCAGGAAAAGATCCAGAGCTTGGAACAAACGGCTTGAATTTTAAAGGTTCTTTTGATTTTAGTTCAGCTCAATGGTCCTTTATAGTCCTGGCATCTCTGTGTCTGGTTGTGAGCTTAAAGTTTTTCTCCTTTCAAAAGAAAGGGAAGGGTCGCCATGATAATGCACAGTAAAGAGAAAGACTGGGCACATCTGTTCTCTCTCCCCACTATCAGGACACCAAAGGGGCAACCACTGAAATTTAGAGAGAGGAGGTTAAAAAATAATTTAAAATAATTTTTTGTGTTTTATTCCATTCAAATTACAATGAAGCATCAAGGGGAGGGGGTGGGTACCAGACCAAACACAAGCAGTAAAATACTATACCAAACAAAAGCGATAGGGGTGATTTTCCCTTTAATAATTAAGAAGTAATCCATCCCTATCAATACAGCATAACAGATAGCTCTGTTCTGAAGGATTCATCCTGCACAGCCTGTTGCTTTCATTGGAGTCATAGATAATCTGAAGACAGCTCTGCCTAGGCTACTGATCTTGGGCAACTGCAACAGGTCGTTACACAAGCCTGTACGTTTAGGACAAGTTATGTCCTAAAACTCGTTCTACCCTGCTCTCAAAAGTGCATTTGCTTAATGACCAGTAGCTGACCACTTGTGATTTGTGTTCACACCCTTGGGGGCTCCTGTAGCTTCAGCATCTGTCATCTTGTACTCTTAGGGGTCTCTGCTCCCTTCTCTGGTCTTCCTCAGCAGCCTTTAACATGTCACTTCTGGATAACACAACTATTGTTTTGTTAGTGCAGCCTAGTCCCTCTACAAAAATAATGGTCCATTAGGAGATACGCATATATGGCAATATCATCGCTGTGCTAAAAAATATTGTTTTACAACAGCCACATTAGTCTGTCACAGGATACTGTTACTGCCAAGAATAAGCAAATTTAAGAGAAGACGTCAGATATCTGTATAAAGATCAAGACTATCTAGAGATTTCAGTAATAACAACTGTAACTTTGGAGGGGTTGTCAAGCAATACAGAAGGATACTTGACTTTAGTGGTTAAGCCAAAATCTACTAGAGGTTGGGAAATCACCTCATGTTAGAATGGGCAGATTACCCCACGCTCTTTGAAGCACATAATAGCAGCCCCTGAAAGGGGCACGGTAGCACTTTCTGGAGGTAACTCGGGTTTGGCTCCTTGCGGCAGCCGCTGCTGTGCTCCGATGGTGTCTGCCAGAGCAGCCTGGCTGGGGCCTTCTGCCAGGGTTTCCCGTTGCTTTGAGATAGGAGAGGGAATAGGAACCAGCCTGGGGAGGACACCTGACTTTAGCCAAAAAAGGGAGAGCTACAAAGAGGCTTAACCTGTCTGTAAGCAGCTATATGGGAAATGGAGGCTTGGCAATACTCCCCAGTCTAGCAGACTGAGGTACAAAAAAAATCCATCAGCTGGGAGGTGATGCCAGACACAGTCAGATTGAAAAGGCAAAACACTCTAAAAGCGGCAGCAGCCAGTCATTGGAGCAGTTTGTGAAATGGTGGATTCTCCATCCTTGCGTAGAGATTGGAAGTTTTTCCCTTTAAAAGATACTTTGATTCACTCAGCCATTAACTGAGCATCTTGATTTATTTAGTGTAGACTAAGCAATCCCAGTTGTCCCTTCCAGGTCTGGGACCTCTGTCTGCTGCTTTCACTCTCTGACTTCTCAGTAAAACTCAGGTGGGCGGAAAATCCGACCTTACCGAGTTCCCTTTAATTTCTTCTGTCCAGGAAGCAGGTTTCACTGACCTGTGGTGCTGGCCAGACACAGAAGACTTTAAAACTGGGAAGAGGAAGGTCTCTAGCTGAGGTTTCCTTCATGCCCTTGCAGGGTCAGGCACCCTGCACTTGCTATTTTACTTGTTCATCCATAAAGAGAGAACAGATACGTAGAGCTTTAAGCCTACGGGTAATTCTGCCCTCCTACATCACAGGGAAACAAAGGTGTAGCTCAACATGTTTGCTGTAGAAACTGCTCTATACAGAAAGTCCAGTGGAAATACTGCTCGTATGGCAGGGAAAAAGGCTTGGCTTGGTTAAAGGATTTGCCCTGCTCCTGCTGTCCATCCACACCAAAGGGAATTTGCACAGGCTGTGTGATCTTGCAGTGGAAGTTTTATTAGCATCATGTATTTGCTGCTGACTCCTGGTGCTTGATGTGTTTGTCTTTGTGCTGCACTGCAGGAGGGAGGAGGCAGCCTGTGGCACCTGAAAAAAAAATCAAAAGGTACAAAGGGGGAAGTGGGGTCATCAGGGAACCATTACTTTTGCTGGCAGGGATCTGTGAAAGAAAGCTGGATGTAGAATAGAAACAGCATGTGGGGACTGGAATATACAGTGCCCAGCCTAGAAAAATGTTTTGTATCCCTGTTTGCAGGGCTGGCAGATAGTGCTGTCAGACCACGGGGTGGCAATATTTAGGCTCAGTGTGCAGAAGTTAGCCATTTGAGGGAGGCATGGTGTGCTCAGTGAGCAGAGGAGATGATAGAAACAGAATGTCTTCAGTTACTGTCCCAGTTAATACTTCATGTTCTTTATCACATTTCACACAAGGCTATCACCGCCCCTCTGATGAAAACATCAGTATGTCCAAGGATGCAAGTTGTATTCTTTCTGGCCGCCTTTCTCCTAAGTAAAGTGTTTATGTATCATACACTGTGTCTTTCCCATGAAGAAAATGAGCCACCTTTGGGTGAAAATATCTTTATGTGCTGGTTCTTATGAAACAATGATGTTCGATACCAGAGTCAAAACTTCTTGACAGAGTTAAAATCTTTGTGGTTTAAAAGGTACTGGTTTTTTTCCCTATGTGATGCCAGAGCTATAAGGAGAAACTAGTAGACCAGTGGTTTTTGCTAATGAGGCCAAATAAATAACCTTTTGCCAGTAAATAGGAGCAGGACAAGAAATGGAGTGCTGCCTTTCCTTAAATTACCTTTAAGAGTACAGATCAAAATCTAAACTCTCCTTTCATGTTAACCTTTGGTTTCGGCAAACTAATGTCCATTGCTTAATTCTGCTGATGTAAAAAAAATAAGGGTGCAAGCAGATTTAAGCCCTGTTTAATTTTGCTATCTGTCCTACATACACATTGCTATAACCTGGATAAAGAGAGGGTGCCGATAGCTGTAAGTACCCTGACAGCTTTATTTCAATCCTAAAACATGTGAATATTTGCCTGTAGTTATGTACCTGAGGGAAAAACTTAGTGTTTCTTGATAAAGGCCAAAAGTTTTATTAACTATTCAGACTTCAAACAGCCTTTCATGCAGTGGAGAATAAAATAATATTCTACTGAGCTAAACAGTAGAGAAGTTATTGTGGATGGTGGCAGAGTTTAACCGTGCTGTAAAAAAAAAGTATATAAACAGAGGCTCATATATTTTTCTTTATGTGCTTGGTCCTTGTTCCCTTAGTGAGAACCCCACTACAGATCAAGGGTTTCACCTGAGGATGAAAGGTCAGCTCTCAGCTGGCTGACTACCTCAGGCATCCCTGAATATTCAGCATCCTGTGGGAACTTAGCACAGTTACTGAATTGGAAAGATGACCTGTTTCTTAAAGCTGTGAGTTTGTATCTGAGAGCTGGTGAGCTAGCTGAGTTTCACTGGAAATCTGCTATCCAATTGCAGCTGGCATTGTGGGGAAGGTAATTGGTTTTTTGTCTCTTGTGAGTTTCTATAAAATGCCTGCTGCTTTAGAGAAACATTGTGTGTAATGAAGTAAAAATAGATTTTGATATTTACATAGAATATAGTACTTCATTGAAGAATGCCATTTTAAAAAGGGAAGAGTGGGAACAGTGGGACATAAATGCAGCTCAACATGTTAGAGAAGCATGGGGTGGTGAGGCATTACTTAAGATCTCTCATCTTCTATTTAAAATGACCAGCACAGCATTTCTTCAGCAGCCATTACCCTGACAAGGACTAATATGCTGGGTTTCCACCAGAATTTATTATGTGGATTTACAGAAGAACAATTCTTGCCCTCTCTATGCAATTTGACTTAAAACTTTACACTGCCATGGTTTCACTGGCTTGCTATTGAACTAGCAGAGCAGGAATTTAATAAAAGAGGCTTTCAGGCTGAACTCTAAAGGTACAGTGAAAACTGAATTAAGCCTTGCAATGAGGACACTCATTAGCTAGGGTATAAGGGCATTCAGCAGGTAATATTAACTTAATTTGATATAATATGAAACTCTCTCAAGGTCCCTCTTATGTAGACATCCATGGAAGACCTTGGATCAGTATCACCAGTGTGGAGTGAGCACTGCTCTGGGGATGTGCTCTGGCTGTCCAACCAGAGGCATTGGTGCTGGAAGGGTGACTCCTGCTCAAGTGGGATGACTCCAGTGGTAGAAGGGAACTATAAATGCTACTGTGTCAGAGCTCTTGCTCTTGGCACAGGGAACATCTTCATTTATCACCATTACAAGGTGAGCTGTGATTCAAACACAAAATGGATGCTTTTGACCCATGTCAACTGTGGTTAGGGAGCTGCTGCTCAAATCATCCAGCAGTGGGGAGATCAAGTGGCTCCATCCAGAGAGAGATGCAAAACCGATCACATTAACATGACAGGCCCAGCTGTGCTTGCCACCTGCGAACTCTTTGGTCTGGGAGTTTCTGACAGCGGCTGATTAAAGAGATCAAAATGACTTCTTCAGAAGTAAGCAATCATTATTCACTCAAAGGTACCTGGTGTGCAGAGATGGGAGGATGTAGATGCTAAAATGGAGCAAAAGTAGGTTGGGCCTGAAGGAGCATCTCCACAGATCCTCTCACTTTAATCTGTCTTTCATTGTATGCCTCAGTAATATCCTCTCAGCTGAGTTATTGCCATCTTTGGCTGGGAGAGATAGCTGTTTGCTGCTCTTTTATCCCTGCTGCATCTTGGCCAGCCTCTTCCAGCTGAAGAATACTCCCTTTCCTAGTTCCTGTATTATTTTTATCCTTTTGGGCTGCTTGTGATTTCCGTGGCTTTGACAATCTGATCCCTTGCGGTGCACCGTTGCATGGCTCCTAGCACATAGAAGTTCCCCATCACTCAGCCCAGCCTTTTTAACATGTGTCTCCAGAAGTCATTTATCTCAGGTATCTTATTTCTATTATTTGTTTCCTGTTTACAAGCAGATAAAACTGAAGTGCCCAGTCTTCATAAAAGCAAACGGTACAGCCAGTTTAATTTGCTCCCTGTGCTGCTACAATCTTCCTGCACATCGATTTCCAGCTGCTGTTCTGGTCCTGTGAGGCAGTGCCTGAATGAGGCAGCCTGCTCTAATTTATGTAGACAGGTTTGCCTACGCTGTCTCCAGTACCGGAAGAATACAAAAGTGAGCTTCTAGACAATACTGTACTCTCTTTGTAACTGGCCCCAAGTCCTGCTGGGTCCAGCTGTCAGTGGATTGAAAAGTACCCTTTGCAGTGTTGAAATAAAAAGTAAGTCTGTGTTTCTTTGTTGCTGGATCCCCCCTTGGATCCTACTTAGCAGGGACATTCAGTTTCTATTTCCAACTTTCATGTTGGTTTGGCACATCAGCTTTAAGGAATCCAACGTAATTTGTGTTTAAAGAGCACCCTGGTTTTATTTACATATAAAACTGCTAAAGTGAAAAATGCATTAGACAGATCTGAACAAACTCAGACTCCTAGGGAATTTCTCTTAATCTGCAATTTTAGTCTCCTTTCCCATCAACTGCAAAGAAAGTGTGTAGTCACAGCAACAAACCTAGCAGTGGCACTCAGATTCAGACAAGCAGTCCACAAGGACACATGACAGAACTGCCAGTTCCTTGGTTTCCCCAGATGTGCTGAGCTTCCCCAAAGGCATCTTTGCTGCTGAAGGAGGTGGGCTCTGGAGAAGTCAGTAGACCTGTATTTTAAGCTTAGAAAGAGAGAAATGTGTGAATTACAAATTCAAGAGATGGTTCCTAGAGAATTTCTTTTTTTTCACCCTGTAGCTTGCCTATAATCTCAGCTATGGTGGTATTGACATATTGTTACAGGATAGTTCCATGGAGTTTCCACATATTGAAGTAAAGATGCCAAAATCTGCTGGGACTGTGAGCCCTTTGAGAAATGGACTGTATCATGTTCAGCTCCCAGCACAGCTGGGTTCTCTCCATGACCAGGATCCTAGGTACAGATCTGACAACCACAACAACAAAAATCTCTGAGCAAGGAACCACCTCGTTGCTTATGTAGCAGCCAACATCAAAGTAGTGACTGGCAGTTAAAACAGTCCTGTATTTAGCTGAATCTCTATGGCCAAGGAAAAGGACTTTTAAGCAAGTTTTCATGCTCTGCTGAGCACTACTGAGTAACTGCACTGTTGTGCAGAGCCCCCAGCCCCCAGTGCTTTTCAAATGTGTGTGCGCTTTATGTAGCCTGAGTATTCCTTGGTGCAGAGATTGGTCTTCTGAAAAGGAAATGCTTCATTTCATCTGATATCCCATTAGTTAGGCAGCTCAGATCTCTCAGTACCAAATCCTTCCTCCATCAGTGATGATTTAAATTCTCATTTATCCATTTTAGTAGAAGGCAGCAACCAAGACTGGTTTGTCTGGTATTCCTTTTCCCACTGACATGGATGTTGCACTTTGCCTACCGCAATTAAGTGCATTTACTTCACGGGTTTTCGATTTTTTTTCTGCAATTATGAAGACTAAAACTGTGTAAAATATGAGGTGCAAACTGATGTGCTATAATTTCAATAATACATTAACAGGGTAAGATGGAAACCAGTTCAAACTCTTGCCTCAGATTATCTCTCTACTTTGATTAGGTCTAGAGAGCAAAAATAATGCCAAGTAGATGTGAAATGAAGGAACTTCAGCTTTATGCAAAAAGAGAGGGTGAGTTACTGAGCTGAACAGAATGTATGAACGACGGTCAAAGGTGTGGGGCACACATTCAGTTTCTGAATGTTGTATGGGCTGAAGCCATGTTTGTGTTTTTTGGTCACTGGTCGGTAAGAAGTAGAGTTTGAAATGCTTAATGTATCTTTTTATCAATATTCTCTATATCTGTCTTTGCCACAGCTTTTGAACAACCATGCTTATTGCTAGGAAGCTTCCTCCCTGATTAGAAGGAATATTACTCTTTTGGTGGAGTTCTGACACCTTTTTTTGTAAGTCACTTTTTCTCCCAGCTGGAGGAGAAATAATAGTGATAGAATATCTGATAGAACTCTTGATGAGATCATTAAGCCTTTTGTCCTTACCATGAGTATTTAAAACCTGTTTATGTTCTCTGTGAAAGCAAGAGAGGTCACTGCTGGAATTTGGCTTGAGTTTTTCAGGCATTGGAAAGTGGGAAGGGAGAATGTCATGGTAGTGAAAAATGTGTTAAATTTAACGTGCATTTTGGAATAGTGCAGTGTTTGCATAGTTTACAGCAAATGCAGAAGTATCTGTTTGATTCTGAACTGTGATATGTAATAATTTTCCCTCCTGTTACACAGAAATTTATACTTGGATTCTATCATGACTCATCAAGGTGTCTTGAAATAACAATTTTTGGAGACTAGGCCAACCTAACTTTGCATATAAAACGGTAGAAGCTCTCCCAGTTCTGAAGTGGTTGGACTTCTACCAGCCAGGAATTTCAAAGAGCTTGGACCTTCTTTCATGGATTCTCTTAGGGAATCCTTAGGGATTTCACTTAGTGACATGGGTTTGCAGGAATGTATGCTGAAAAAAAGCGTCGTGTAAGGTGAGATCAAGAAATCATCCTTGAAATGCTGTATAAATTGGATATGAAATACACTCCTCAGGTACTCAGTCCTCCTTATGTTCTCCAGATATAAAATGAGAGATGTAACTTTCACTCATGGTTGCTCACTTCTTTTTGTCTTCTGTAGCTTTGATCATTGTTAGATATGATATATAATATGCTGTATTTGGATATTACGTTAAGAGTTGCAAGTCTGCTGAGAAAGATCACATAAACTTAGTGACAATATTCCCACCATCTGAAGTAAATAGTAGAAGAGAATAAGGCACATTCACAAATAAATTTAGAATATAGTTTCTGTACCATCAGAAAGATGCTACTCTCTTCCCTAATGGAAAGAGATGATAATCTGGCTCACATGTCACTTGCATTCTGCTTTCGTAACTTGTAATTTCATTTTAGCTTAAAGGAAGAGCTGACCTGCATGGTTTTATTTTTTTTTTTTCCTTCTGAATTACCAGAAGATTGTTTTTTGCAGGGAAGAAGTGCAATGATGGCCAAGTCAACCATTGTAGTAAAAGTTCAGTGATACACTTCAATTGCTTTGTCTGTTGGCTGAAGTCAGGAACGTTGCTGTCTATAAAAGAGCATAAATGACTTTCCTGTATAATAGCCAAACCAGACAGGAATTCTCAGTCTTCATTTCAGTGCAATACTGATGCCTGAAATAAATACTGTGTTACAAAACAACTCTTAAACAATATTGTGATTATGCAATGCCTCTGGTATATACTCTTTTAATAACTTACCATACAGATTTTCTTAAAATTACCACAGGAATGAATTAGTTCTAGAAATACTAACAAACCACCTGCTCCTATTAGCTACTTGCTAAATTAGTTTCTTAAAACTACAGGAAAAATTCTCTTGCTAGCAAGAAGTATCATGCCGGTAACTGTGGGATCTGTCTGTAGTTCCCCATCTTTTCACAGAAAATGTGAGTTTTGGGACCCTGGTGCTTCATTTGTGTGATGTTCGCTTCATACCATACCTTACAAAGTACAGTCCTTCTGAAACCAAGGCTCCACGATCATTAATACCAGCTCTGGCGTCTGGGATGCAGCAGGATACATTTGAGTCAACTGCGGACACATGACTGCATTTCTTTTGAATTAGCCAGGCTACGTGATAGTTGGTGCCGACTTTAAGGATTTTATATCTGCCTCATAGTGCCTGCTGGAGCCACGCTCAGCCATAAAGCATCCTATAAAACAACTTAGCCCATGAAAGTCTTTGAATGCATTTGAACTTGGAGGACGTGTCCTTAGTGGATTTGTGCTTTGCCTCATGTGGCTGGTGTACTTCTCATCTTGCATGGGCAGCTTTAAAACCCAATTTACTGTTTGCTGAATCATGACACATCCTTGCAAGTAGACCTGTTAGTCAGTTGGGCAATCTCCATTCTCAGGTAGACTTTAGCCTCTCTCAGCCACTGTCAATGAAATACATTGGGCTTTGAAGTTTATCTGGCCCACAAACCCCTCATATCAAAGTTACCCTGTGATAATGTTTATATCAGCATTTTTCATTTTATTAAGAAAGTACTAGAAATTACTGAGATGTAAAGTGCTATCTTCTCTTCCTTGTATCATGAGACCCTTCCTGCTGCCTACTACAAAATTTATGTATTTTTAAAATGAAGGATGGGCTGCAAGGAACTGAGGTAAATCCCAGCAGTTGTCTGCCTTTGAGTGAGCCCGCTGCTGTTTTCCTACAGGGCAACATCTTTGTAGTTTAAAGCAACTGTATTGGCTACGTGTTATTATGATACACAGAGGTGACTGGGTATTTTCTAGCTTTATAAGAACCAAAAGTTATATAATCTTAACTTTTCAGTTGTTTCAAAGCTGCCTGTAAACAATGCTGCAAGTCAGATTCCCATTTGGTTTATCTGTCAAAATATAATAGTAATATTTTAAGTTTTCTGCCTAAACTATTATTTTGCACAGACATAATCCAGAAGATTCCATAGACTGGAATCTCATTGTATTCTACAGAAAAGAGCACACCAGAAGCTCACAGGGCAACTGTTGAAAACCATCAGTCCCAGATGGGGAAGATGGATGAAGAGGTGAGAAATTCTGGAACAACTTGGAATCTCTTTTTTGTGAAATTTTGGAAAATATCGAGCACTAACAGTCTCTCATGCATGCCTGGGATGGATAGAGTCCAAAGGTCAAAAGGCAGATCAAAATACATTGCTAAATATAACAATGCACTTATAAATACAGAATTAATCTAATCTGTGTGTGTGTGTTTAGCCATGACTTAAAGCCTGCCTCAAAGTATATAAAACCCAAATACGGGATAAGAGACAAGTATCCACAAAGAAATATGAGTAGAGCTCAAAGAGATATCTTCTGACTGTGTAATACACAGTGATCATAGCCATATTAAATCATTCTCCAAAATCCAGGCAGGAGGATGATCTTTAATATGGCTGCACGGATGTAAGTGCAAGAGGACTACGCAAAATTTTTTATTCTCATTTTAAATGCAGATTTAGAAGAAAAAATATTGATGTTTGAATGCTTTCTGTTGGGGTTCAGTATTTGATCAAATACTAATAACCATTCGCTGTAGGTATTTAAAATTCAATATTTGAAATTAAAACTGTGTAAAGTATAGGGTGCAAACTTTTGTATTATCATATCCGAACACTGACTGAATATTTACATAAATAATGTTTTTATCTCACATTTAGGTGTGAATACACCTTTTTTATTTTAAGAATGCAAAGACAAAACTTCACAATTTTTCTATGTGTTACCAGGGTAGCAGATTACTAATTCAACTAAGGAAAAAAAAAATGAATAATATGTGAATGATCTATATATAGACTTACAATCTATTTAGCTTAACATGTGAGAGTTAGTAAAATGGATAGCAGGATCAAAAGAAATCGACAATATATTCCCATGAGCAGCTGACTTTATTTGGCTTAATTATTAGGGTATTTGTTATTTAACAAGCTAGGTACATAGATATATTAACCTGCTTTTAATTTTGCTCATGTACATTGACTATCATAGGTAATTCAAGAAACAGTCTCGTGGATGTGATGGTCAACATCTTCAGTTTTAACTATTTCTTTGCAGTAGAAAACTTGTTTATAACTGTTCTTTAATAGGTCTCCAACATACTTTTTCTTCAGACGATTCCATGACAATGCTCTGATTTCCTGTGATTTGATGTCTCACATGGGTGTGCTGCTGGGTTTGCTGTGTGCAGTTATTCAGCTAGGCTGCAGTTGCTTTCTGAATGCAGGAATTATAGAATCAGAGACCATTCAGTATTATAGTCCACAAAATAAACCATTTTTTTCATGGAGTGTCCTAAAATAACAGAATATGTTTACAGTACAAACTAATCTGCAAAGCCCTTCTTACTGCTTTCTTATGCCAAAATGTTACATTAATAACAATCTGTGAGCTGTGTTCTAATTTACTTTAACATTTATTTGTAAGATATTTGACACATTTCTGCCACAGGCTTTCCCGTTCTTTATCAGCTAGTATTACATTTTATAATTTATAGCAATTTTTATTTTGTTTGAGTTATTAGTAGCATGTGAAACACTACTAAGAACTGTAAAAATAACCATGATATCTACCTGTAAGATTCCTTCAGCTACTCCCACTATGTTGTGGATTCTCTGATAGGGTTCCTACAGTAAAATATTATGTTTCTGTTTGTGGATATTGTATGGCAAATTGCTTCTTCATCAGCTGACATGCATTCAGTTTGTACTTTTGTCATATTTTGTGTGTAATTCCACAATTAATTTCCAGTCAGATGTACTCTTTAGTGTTCACACAGAAAATGCGGGCCACTCTAATACTATGTCTTTCATGGTGACTCTAGTTTTATAAAATTAAGCATGGTTTCCAACATTTTATTCAAAGAAAAGCACCGGAAAACTAGATGGAAAACAGTATCTTTGGAAATCTACAGCCCACGCTAAACAGGTAACTGTTAAAACTTGGCTGCTTAACTTAACAAGTAACTGCTAAAACTCTCATGATTGTCAGTAAATAAGTCTAAGTCTCTAGGTCCTTAAAGCAATCTGCATTTTATTACCAAAAATGAGATGGAGAATTCCTTCTGACATGTAGGTTTTAATAAAGTTGCTCCATTATTTGAATGCTGTAGGTTTAAACATGCACAAAAGAATCTATATGTTTTATAATACAACTAAAATATTTTTTTTCTGTGAGTACCTTGCAAAAGCATAATCTAGTTTTTCAAACTCTCCTTAAAAATTTATATATATACATAAACACATCAAATAAAAGAAAAGAAAGTTGTCCTTAGCATCAGCCTGTCCCACTGAAATAAATGTATCATGCAACACAAATGCATTGCGGTTTTATTTCCACTAGAACTGAGCTGTGTCAGGTAACTGCTGAATGACTGAGTATATCATGAAGCATACGAGCGGTTGAGCTGTACTGAGACTCGTAGTCAAAAAGAGCTCTGACTGTATAACAAAACCAGAAAAGGTTGAACAGAGGCCATGATTAAATTCTTGCTCTGGCATCATTTGCTTCATTTGCTGACTCTCCTCAGCAGTCAGAGAAATACAGGGGAGAAGGGGGAAAGGCAGTGGCTCTCCCGTACTCTCTGTTTGGACGCAGTGTGGCTCCATGGGCATCCACCTGCTGTACTCTCGGGATGGCACCGAGCCTTTACCAGCCCTGGGAACTGACTCCCTGTTGCTGGAAATTGGAAAGGTTTTTTCTGGCTTTCATTGTGTTCTTCTGCTTGCCATTTACAGGAATCTTTCTAAATTTTATTTCTCGTGTTCATTTTGTTTCAAGTGATGGCTACCTCCCCGCATGTCCACAGGAAGATCACTCCATCCCTGAATACAGCCTGCTGCCAGGTACTTTTTCTTGCTGCTTGAGCTAACCCTTCCTGCAGCTCCACTGGATCCCCACTCTGCAGACCCTCAGCAAGCCGCCCTCCACAGGGCTCCTCCACAGCTGATGATGGTGTGTGCATTTTTCACATTGGGGTGGTCCAAAACAAATTTGCACAAGTGACATCTGTACATAATTTGTGCATAATTTGGCCTTATATGTGCATACGTAAATACTCGTATATATGTTTACATAGCTTGCATATATCCATAATTCTGAGGCAGATAAAGAAAGCATTTTAAAACCAGAAATGTGGCATTAAGGGACCCAAAGCCAAGTCTGCAGGACATGGCATAATCTACTTCAGTTACTACTAGATTGCGTTCCTGTCTCACACCAAGCTGTTGGGCTGGAGAAAAGACAGTGTGTCCAGTTGGTCCTAGCTGCTTGGAGTGCCTTTATTAGCAGTGTCTAACAGCAGAGACCTGACAACAGCAGAAACCTCATTTTCTGCATCTGGGCGACCCCGCAGCATGGGCATGTCTTACAGCTGTGCAGGTGCTGTGATGATATTAGGAGAGGATAATAATTAGGAGACCGCATTGCCTGATGTTGTTCCTGATGGGTTGCTGAGGTGACAACGATTGCCAGGAGCCCCCAGAAGACGCGACAGTGCTTTTAAATGGATGTGCCAGGTGTGGTCAGTGCCTGAGGTGAGTGTGTGAAACCTGGCAGGGTCAGGCAGAGGGGGACGCAAGTCCACTGAAACTCGTGGTGCTGCCCCTGCATGCTGAATCTCACCGGCTTTCCTTCAATTCAGCTACTGCCACACACCAGGATGGGAAACAGCTCTTTTTACCCCAAGGAGAGTTGCACACCATCAAAGCGAACTGGGGCCAGGCTCTGCTAGTGACCTGTATGGCTTCAGGCAAGTGGAGTTGCTTCTCAGTGCTTCTCACTCCGGGTGTCTCTTCTCTCCATCTCATCTATTTATTGCAAAGCCTTTGAGGTAGGATATTACCTCTGGTGTTTGGAAGCGCTCAGGCCTCAGATTTTGATCAGGGTTTCTGAGGCAATGTGTTTTAACCTGTTGTCCACTGACCTTTGATGGTTCAAAAACTGCTTCTAAGGGAGTGATGGAAAGTATGGAAGAAAACCAAACCTATTTCAGAAAGGCTTAACCTAATTTTCTGGGGGTGGCAGCTCTACTGCAAGTTTTGCAGGGGTCCACATAAGCAAGGTTGAAGTCCCATTTTATAGGGTCTAGTGAATACAAATCAGTGAAAGAAATAAAGGATTTGGCTCACTTTACAATATGTTGTTATCTAGTATTTACAGTCTACGCATCTATGTATGGTGTGTTTTATTTACAAACACAAGCAGAAATACGTGTGTATTTGTTTTCTATTGGCCTATTATCTATCTTTCTAATCTGAAAGAGCACCTTCCAGTGTCATGAGCCCAGTTTGTACCACATGTGTTTTCTAGAGGTAGATTACTTCTTTTTTTTTTCTTTCTCCTTTTTCGCAGCAATTTTGTCAATCCTTGAAGAGCAGCACTGGAGAACATACCTTTACTGGGCAGGTGCCCCAGAATTATTGCCATCCTCAGGCATCCGCCACACCTGCAGCACCAGGGACCAGCTTTGCTGCTTTGTTGTACTCACTGCTGCTTCTGCTCTGTGCTCCCGACCGGGAATCCTTTTGAGAAAGCTGTCTTGGATTACTTGCTGTAGAGACAGTTTTAAAAGCCAGAGTTTTTCTCTGAACTCCCTCTCCTGGCTGATCATGGAAGATATGTGTATGCTGAGTCAGTTTTTCTGTACCCTCAGGGATTAGACTGCTGATGTGGAAGATGCTTTAAAGCTGGCTCACAGTGACTCTTGCACAGCAGAGTGGTGGTGCTTGCAGGGGAAGCGCAGCTGGCTCCAAACAAGGTTCCCAGCCTTTTTTTTCCAGCCAATGCACCAGTGAAAATGGCAATTATTCCTTACTTCATTGGACTGAACTTACCCTCCCTCCCACCCTCACCTGCCTAATAGCTGCCTCCCTCACTCCAGAGGTGAGGTCAAATGCAGAGCAGTAATTTCTGGACTGACCTTGCCAAGACAGATCTGACAGAGGTTTTCTGCTGGGCTTCCGGACCTTACTTGTAAAGCATGTGAGCCTGCGTCCTTGACACTCCTATAACTTACTCATTTTTATTTGCTAGTTTGAAAATAATATGAAAGATGACATTCAAAATAAAAGACAGTACTAATGTAACCCAGCTAATGGGTATGGACAGACAATTGCAAGTGCTTTGACTGCTTGTTGGCTGAGCCTCACCTACCACAATGTTAAGTGATACCTGTTCTGGCCCTGAGGATGGTTTAAGTCTCAAGGTTTTGTGGCTCTGCACAAAGGTAGGAGTGAGCAGTTGGATGGTTAGTACAGCTCAGCTGACAAATGGCAACCCATGCAGCAGTCTATACTGCTGTCCGTAGCTGAAATCTGTGGGAGAGGGAGCTGGGAGGTATGAGGAGAGAGGAGCTGAGATGCAGGAAAGAAAGCTTTGACCTTGGAGAGTTTAGTGGTCTCCAGGGCAGGAGCACAGTGCAAAAGCTCTAGGGCTAGGGGGACTTAAGAGACATCACTGGGTGCACTTTGGTCTGAGAATTTCTCTAAACCCCCTAACTAGGGATAAAGGATACCATCAAATGCTTTCAGTGGAACTACTTCAGTCTGCAAAATAGTTGCAAGCCACCAAAAAGCATAAAAAGTCCAGTTCCTCTGTATATCTATACCTCTGTGCTCTGAAGGATCTTCTGCGTCTTTCTTTGTATACTCAGACATATACCCTAGCTGCTGAAAGGCAACCAAACATTCAAGCTAGCCCAGAGCATGTCCTGGCACACTATCTGCAAGCTCCAAGCATCGCTGCTGCCTTCTCCTGTGTCCTGCTGCGCTCTCCTGTCCTACGGAGCTCCTGAGTTCACCTCTGTCCTCCAGCAGGACGTTGAGGAAAGGTTCCTCACCTGGCAAGCCTGAAGAAACTGCCTGGTTTCCTACGTTGGAATCAAAATTTCCATCATAAACACTGAATAGCTACCTCAAGGAAATGAGGGAGGAGACTATTTCAAGAGTGATTTTGTCAAAAGGGCCATATTTGTTTGGCTGTGATAAAAGAAGATGTAAGCCATCTGTAAATCTCTCTTCATCAACCTTGGCCAGGCAGAAAGGTCATGTGTGTCTCCTAATGCTGCGCATTGGGTGGGTTACAGCTAAATCTTGGGAAGCGTATCCAGCAGAAAAAGCACTGTACACAGGTCAACCTAATGTTTTTACGCTTCTTTCAGTGCATACAATAATACTCGAACCCTCTTAACAGCAAATAATAGGTACTCAATGACAACATGAGGCAATTTGTTATTTGAGTTCTCCCTTTTGCGATTACTGGCACACTGTAACAAAAGTCATCTGATGGCTACCTTGCCTTTCTAATCAGGTCACAGTTTACTGCATCACAGGGTGGCATTTGGCTGCACTGCAGACTGCTCTCTCTAGCTCTCATCGCAATTGGATATTCCATTTCCTTCAGAAGCCTCTTTCTTCTGCATAAACTAACTTTTCCATATACCTTAAGTGATCACAGTCTAAGATGTGCTTGAATATTAACATATCCATTCCCAGAAATGTCTTCAAGGGGTACTTTATCTAAACCTCCTGCATGGCAGTCGATTTCGTTTGTGGCTCTCTAAAGTGTATTAAGTGAATTTATTCTCCTGTTCCACAGAGTTGGCTACTCAACGTTAGTCCCTCTCAGGAGATGAGAGCTAAGGGAGGTGAATCAGGATTCTGATCCAGTAAATGGTTTAAGAAGTCTGAACTGGTATTTGGCCACATGTAGACCTCTAAATCCAGGTCTCAAAAAAATCCAGCTCACTTGTCACTGGGCCTCCAGGGGATTTTCTCCCTGTTGTATTTATGAGGTTTGTTGTACCTCCAACGGCATCCTGGCCTGTATCAGAAATAGTGTGGCCAGCAGGAGTAGGGAGGTGATCATGCCCCTGTACTTGGTGCTGGTGAGGCCGCACCTCAAATCCTGTGTTCAGTTTTGCTCCCTTCACTACGAGAAGGACGTTGACATGCTGGAGCATGTCCAGAGAAGGGCGACGAAGCTGGTGAGGGGTCTGGAGCACAAGTCTTATGAGGAGCGGCTGAGGGAACTGGGGTTGTTCAGTCTGGAGAAGAGGAGACTGAGGGGAAGACTTTATCACTCTCTACCTGAAAGGAGGTTGCAGAGAGGGGGATGTTTGTCTCTTCTCCCAAGTGACAAGTGATAGGACAAGAGGCAATGGCCTCAAGTTGCGCCAGGGGAGGTTTAGGCTGGATATTAGGAAAAAATTTCTTTACTGAGAGAGTGGTGAAGCACTGGAACAAGCTGCCCAGGGAAGTGGTGGAGTCACCATCACTGGAGGTGTTCAAGGAATGTGTGGACGTGGCATTGTGGGACATGGTTTAGTGGGCATGGTGGTGTCGGGTTGATGATGATCTCGCAGGTCTTTTCCAACCTTAGCCGATTCTGTGATTCTGTAAAAGTGTTCCTACAGCCATATCCAGGATCCTTTCCCTGTTTTGAAGGCCACAGAGCTTGATGTCCAGCCCAGTGCAACATCCAGCCAGTTTGCAGAAAGGTTTACCTAGAGGTGTCTCTCAGGGGACCTGACGTGGCGAGACGCTGCTTGAGGAGAATGTTTCCTGCCATGAGGCCCTTGGCTGCTTATGTGTTTCATGTCATGGGACAGAAATTAGAAAAAAAAAAATATTAATTGCTATGATCAAACTCAGTTCATTTATAGTCTTTCAGAAGGCTTTCCATACTCAGTTAAAACCTAGGCTGTGTTCTTCATGGAAAACACTTACCATTTCTCTCCACCCACTGTATTTCAGAAAATACCTGTTTTAATGTACATTGCTGCCAGGCAAGTATCACTAATTGCTACAAGTCACAATGTTTACAAAAAATCAATACAAAAAGAAATAGCAACTGAAATGGAAATGGAGGAGTCTTGACAATGAAGTCCTTCTTAGCTAAAATCAACTGAAAAAATAATTGCTTCTTGCATAGGAATGCCTTTTATTTAGTCTTTATTTTTATTTATTCTTTACTTACAGTAGTCAGAAAGGAGTAGGATTACTGAGGCAGGATGAGGAGTTTGCAATTCTGCCCTGCCCGGCTCTGGAGTCCTCTAAGCGTGGGTGGGATGGAGATAACACAGGTGCATGATGAGCTGCAAAGCAGAATCTCCATCCCGAGAGAAACAGGCAAGTTGGTCTTACTATTCATGTGTGGGGAATAACATATGTCTGACTTAGAAAAATGGGAAGAAGAAGAGGGGAGAAAAAGATGTTACCTTTTGCTAACACATAACTTCTCTTCCCTGGTCACTCTTCTTTCACGGTGGGATGGTTGGTAAATGATTACATTTGTCTCCCGCTCAAGCTGCATTTATGTCTGCAGGACTGTTCCTTACATGAGACGCAGTGAGGAAATGTACTGGACTCAAGTATTTCTTTAAGCACTCTACGTAATTTATAATAGCTTTTAAAGACTTGCAAGTTCCTTGTTTCACAAAACCATAGCTTGAACTTCATCTGGAAGTATATCAAACACAAGCTCTGAAAAAAAAAAAAACCATTTTAGAAAAATAGCTTTTTTTTTTTTTTTAAATGTGGACAAGAACTGTTATTTACATGAAATATGATTTGGAAAACACAACTGAAACAGAATATATACAGTCTTACATACAATCAATTATCTGCAGCTCAGAGAGAATTAGAGAAAAACAGACTTGTGTACCACAAAGCAAGGTAACCCCAAACCCCTGTAAACCATCTCAATCTTTACATTTTGATCAGCAGCAATAATAAAAGTCCAGGAAAAAATGTTTCCATGTAATGTGACTTGTGGTCCATTGTCTAAACATTTAAATCTCATATATTTGGCCGAGGCTGTTCCTGGCACCAACACAACAGATGTAACCAAACACTGGATACAGGATAGGTCTTAGCACAACCCTGCAGCGCCATAGCAGAAGAGAGCAGCCCTTCTCAGCTATCCACATCTCATGCCTTCCCAGTGAAGGAGATGGACGCAATAATGCACTTCGTCCTTTCATTTCTTTTCCCTGAGTGCAATCCCACTCACAGTAATGAGAGGCGAGCAAAGCTGGCTGAGCTTTGACTGCTTTGGCAAGTCCCAGTAGCTGCTTTTGGCAGCAGTGGCCCCAGGAGAAACCTAATGAAGGATCAGGGGAAGGCAGATCAGCAAACGTGAAGTGCGTGAGGCTGATGCACACCTACCCGAGGCACGGTGAGGCTCCTCTCCACTGGCAGCACTGATGTTTGTCCACAAGAAGCCTTTGCCTAACTATTACCCACTGGGTTCTTCGTTTCAACAGAGATGTAAACCTCTCAAAATAGTAAGTGCCAGAAACTTCACTGCTGTGTTTGTGCCATTATCGTGTTGTTAAGGAAACTGCTGAAGGTCCTTCATTCTCCCATTATTTATTTTGCAGTTAGATCAGCCTTATGAAATCTGTTTATATCCACTAAGAACCCTATAGAGAAGAAAATCCAGTAATTTATTAAAGACAAAACTGAGCTGAGCAAATAAATACCCGGTGAACCCAACCTTTTCCTGTTTACAAGTTGTCTGCAAACAGATTACAAACCTGACACCTTCTCTGCCCAAAATTCATTTCCAAGTAATTTATATGAATAATATTAGGTTTATACTGTGTGTATGTGTATATATCTGTACACGCCCAGCTTGTTATGAATATACCTTACTCAAGAGCTCAGATGTTCTCTTTGGGTCTGTACATCAAACAGCATGCTTCAGTTTCCTGGCTGGATGAGAGTCAGGCTTTTGGGGAGGATTTATGTGAATGATAAATTGTAGACCTTTCAGAAGAAGCCAGTGAACATTCCTGTCAGTGTCTTAGCTTGCTAGAGTATTTATGAAACCTTTGATTACATAAGTGTAAGCTTATTTTAAGTGAACATTAAATAAAACAAGTCACCACTCAGTATGAGTATTTTCCCAGTCTCTATAGTAGAGACCTTGTATACTTCCTGGCATAGGGAACAAAATATAAATTGCTTTGAAGTTTTGCACTACTGGAAGTCTTAAGCATCTTGAGTTGTGTCCTCCTTGGTCAAAGAATTGGCTTAAATTAATACTTCAGAAAACAAAGAATTTCAGAATACTTTTTTGACCTACCTTGGCACCTGGATGGCATTTTTGTGCTTCTCTCTGGAATCATGAGGACCAGAGTTCTGTGATGAATGCTGAGATTTCCAAGTAATGGGATGATTCCAGAAGCACTGATTAAGACTACCACATAACCTCGGGCTGGAAATAAAATTATAAGAGCTGGCAACACCAGCCTGGTGCAGGTGTTCAGCTCCTCGGGCAATGAGCATGGCATAAATATGCAGATAGGGCCTGATGTTCAGAGATGCTGAACACCTGCTGGTCCTGCTCATTTCTATATGGACTGTGGGTGTTCCCCAAAAATCAGTCCTCCTCTCCTAAGGGGGGTAGGGGGAATGGAGATATAGGGAAAGTGAAAACATTAGCAACTTCATGTATCTGAACATAAAAAGTTTTTTGACTGGGGGAGGAGGAAGAAGAGCAAGAAGCAGCATGGCCTGAAATGGTAATGATCAAGGGGAAATAGACATTAGAAGTAATACAAATCACGCTGCTAAAGTCTTGGGAAAATCGTGGTTTTGCAAGCACCGAACATAAGAAAGGCTGAAATATGACACAACATCCTAGACATATTCAGGGGATCACAGCTACTCTATGGCTGTCTTTTGATGCTGTGTGGAGCTGAGGAAAACCCAGATTTCATCTTGTAACTGCTGCAGTGACCAAAGCAGGGAAATGGCCAAACAAAACAAATCAAAACAAAAAAAAACACCCAAACCACCCAATGAAAAAAGAAAATCAAGCACAGAGGAAGAATGAAGGAACACGAATAGCAAGGTGAGACAAAAGCCCTTTCTAGGTTTGTGCAAAGCCTATACAAGGGGGATACCTAAAAATATGGTCAAATACTCCTTTGACATATCAGCCATGGGTGATTTGTGCATCCCAGCTGTAAAGCTTTGTAAATAATGACGTTTTCAATATGCTTTTAAAAGTCTCCAAGGATGCTGCAGACCTATGAGCTGTCAAAATAACATTGCCCAGCTTGTGCACAGCATAAACAAATGTTCTTGCACCTGCCAAATTCAGTTGCACAAGAAGAACCACCAGTTGACCAGTGTGAAAAGAAAGGAGGAAGCAGATCTGCAAAAAGGGGTAAGCATGTCTCCTAGATACAGATTCACACCGTGGGGAGATGGGAAATGCAACTCAACAAAGCCAAACCCTGACCTTCTGCCATAGGCACAATCCTTTTGACTTCAGTGCATTTGTATTATCTGGTGCTATCTCCTGGCATTGTAAGAATGAATGCTGAATTTCTCTTAACCTTATATTGGTGGGATGGAATAAATGCAAATTATCATGTTGATGGACTGGCACAACTGAGTTCAATCCCAGATCCGAAACCAATCAATCACCAAGTGCTGCTCCAAGTTGTGATTTTCATTGGGGTTCTTGTCAGTGCCATTACGTCAGAGAGCATGGTAGGTTTTTCACTACTTGGGGCAAACGCACTTTCATTTACACTCTAAGAGAAGGGGAGTGAACAGGTAGATGTGAATGAACTGAATAGACAAATTCAACCATTAACTGCTTCTTAAATAACAGGAGTGCAAAATATAGTCCAAGTTGCAGCAGGGAAAATAACTTCACAGGAGTGATTTTTGCTGTTTTGGAAATGCTGCATGACATGCATGACACCTTGAGCAATCACAATGGTGAGCCTCCACTTTGACAAGGCCTGGACTAGAAAAATTTTACATAGGCTCCTTTTGTTTGCACTGTGTGATTGCACGTAGATTTTACAGAGGTGATGTTAAAACAGACAAAGTGTCTGCTTTTCAAAAGTATTTTTGGATACCTCACCTTTTCCAAGGCTCCAGCTAGATAAATCTGATTTTTGGCAATGATCTTGAGAACTATTGAGCACCTGGGCTCTGCTCACAATCAAGGAGTGCTCTGGGTATCCGGTATCTCAAAACAGGCTACATGTTGATAGACAAACACTGAAGCAGTGTTATTATCCAAACCTGCCTTCATCTGCATTTGGGATATTTCCCTTCATCTGCAATCTGCGTGTTTCCAGGGAGATAAGGAAAAAGGATAACACAGGTTAGCTGGCCCTAAGGAGGATCTTCTCTAAGGATCAGCATGAGAATGACTAATGCCGAGGACAAACTTCCTAGAGGTGCCACAGGCTTCAGTGTAAATACACAGTGGTTTTGCATTTGAGTTGGGCAACTGCATTTTCACATAATGAATTTTTCTGTCTAGTAAGTCTTCTTTTTTGCAAGAACTAGCTTGGATGATTGATTTAAAAATAAGAGTGCTATGATACATCCTAGAAAAACCAGGTATAAATACTCTACTGGGGCAGGTGTGAGGCAAGAACTCTTAGCTTGCAAGAAACCGTAAACTGTTACACCACGAAAGATAAAACTTGGTGTAGTTGGTAAGGGCATGTTAGAAGTGAGTGAAAAAGATTAAATAAGAAAAAAAACCCATGTACTGCACTTACACCTTGGTAGAGTACAATGGTTCATACTTGACATAGCAGTGACCTAAAAAGCCCTATTTTATTCTTAAAAGCTTAATCCTGAATCGGCTGCTCCCTGGAAACACAAAGTTTCACTCAGGCACTAGTAATTCAGGGAAAATAACAAGCCTTTGCTGCATAGATTGGTATTACTGCAGCCTAGATGTTAGAATTCTGTTGTGCAAGTGAGAGGAGGGCACAGAACATGAGACAGCTTCTGCCCAAATGATCTGACCTTCTGAGCAGATGCACAGAAATGAGGAAAATGGGGATACAAAGAGAAAAATGAACATAAACATGGTCAGTGGTAAAACCCATGATCTGCTGAGATCCAGTCTGGGGTACTTTCACTTGGACCACACTGCGTGTCTAAAAGAGAACTCAGAGCATTACTCAAATATTATTCATCCAAATGAATCCACTGTAGAGAGACTGATTAGTGGATAGGTGGTGGGAACACTAGAATATTGCTAAATAAGGAAAAAAAGATCTCACTGAGAAAATGCACCACTGAATCTGTAATTCCTTTTTTTTTTTTTTTTAAGATTCTGTTGCTAATACTGATTGGTGGCATAGCAGAATATTTAAATTGATGTGATAAAGATTTATTTTATTTTATTGAAGGAGATGCTTTTCAGGCTAATCCTGTTAGCTACCAAGCTATAGGTTTAGATATTTCTCTTAAGCTACATATTCATTAGGCATAGATATTTGCCGGATGATTTATCAAGTTCCTTTCAGCAGTACTTCATTCGCATGGCAGGTGATCCTTCCAAAGTCTAGAACTGCTGAAATGTAGCTTAATTTATGTATCTGCCAGCCTACAGAGAGTCTGAATCAACTTTTTTGCCTCTTGGCTTAACTGATATTAAGAAGTAGCAGCTCTGAATTAAAACCTTTAGATACTCAAGCTACAAGTGTAAATTATGAAAAAGCACAGACCTAGTAAAGGGAGGGGAAAGTTTTGTGTTACCTTCAGATGAACATTATTTGAATATAGGGGAGTTATTCTGGAATGTGTTTGCTGGGTTTGAACAATTTCTATTTCATCCCACCTCTAAATATGAATGAATATAAATATGAATGAGGAGCTTCAGGCTCCTAGTAGGCTGTTAGATTTGGGGATGTTTAAATAATTGAGCTTAAGTAGCATGAAAACCACATGTAGCTTATAATGTTTGATAAATTCTAGTGAGCTGTCATATGCAAGAAAAGAACATTTTGATCCATTATTTTTGGGGTGTCAATGTTAATTATAGTGTGTTAATACAGTGTAAGATGAAATACATGGCCTTGAAGAATAACCTTCATTTTTCATATGTAAAACAATGCTGTAATTCTATCATTCTTAAAAGCCAATTACAAGGTCCTTTGTTCTATATTGCTGCCAAAAGTTTTTGGAGCATAAAATTATGGAGGATGTTATTGTCCGATAACAGGACGTACGAAGGGCAAACGCGTTTCTGAACCTTCTCAAAGAATGGAGGAGATCTTTGAGCAAATACTTGCAGACTCTAATCACTTTTTAAAGTCCGTCTCATCTATTGAATTTCATTGGCAGCTTGCCATGTGGAAAGTATACTGATAAACACTAGAAGGTGGCTGAATACACATGGAAAATTGTATACAGTAAAAGATTTTTGACATGGGGGAGGTAGTATGAACTGTTTGAAAGCACTCACTGAAAGCACAGGCTTAAAAATCTCCGGAAGGATGAGCATCTAATAGAAAGCCTGTCCTGCCTTTCTCAACTGCTGAACTTGATTTCAGGGCATCCTTATGTGGCTTTGTCAGTGGGTTAGCACTGGCATCCCCACAATGATATGTGCAGGTTTAAAATAGCTATTCCTAAGGTACTTCTGAAATGAAATTTCTGAAAAGAAAATGAAAAGCTAAATACACTCTGTGAGATTCCAGAGAACAAGGTTTAAATAAGCTGCATGAATGTGAAGATTTAGCTCTGCCCATTATTCATGTCAAAATTCTCAAAAGTATTTATTTTGAGAGGTCAACCCTGTGAAATTTATAGCACGCCTTCATTCTTTGTCTGAGTCAGAGCACTGAATAGTACTTTCTTTTTTTTTTTTGTCGTACATGTTGCTGATCAAATGGTTAACACACAAGCATGATTTTTCACGCCCTAAACTCCATCAACAAAAAAAGTGAGCTGCTAATTATTTGGATAAAGTGGATTCATAAACATGGGTTATACATTGTATATCTTCATTCAGAAACTGAGGCTGCTACTAATCTTAATTATTTCTTCTGTAGTTTTATATCACAGGTGGCTCTTAGAAAATTTGTTTTCCTTTAGAGCTTACATGGTAAAGATGCTGATACAAAATGAGATCGAACATGAATAAATATAGTACTTCTGTAATACTTCCTAAGACACTTAGTCTCTGACACCATCTTGATGTTGAGTGGTGAAATGGAAAAACGCCATGGTCAGCTTTCAAAGAGAACCCATGTTAGTATGCTAAAAGCTTTCTAGTGGTTTCCAGCTCCTTCTAAACTATACCTAACGGGTGATTAAATAAGGCAAAACCTAATGCAATCCATATATGTGAATTTCTGAGGTGGGACTGTACCTCATTTGCATTTCTAAAAGTCTAAAAGCTGAAAATCCTGTAGCTGCAGCAACCTGCAATGCTGAGGGCTGCCAACGGAAGAGCTGGTGTTAAAAGACTCATCATTTCTTGATATCATGTCACACCCACAGTACACCAAGTCAAGAGGGGAGAAATCCCGATTCCGTTGAAGTTGATGCTGATTTCTCCATTAACTCTACTGAGATGACATTTGACCTCAGGAAAGGAAGATATGGCTGCTGCTACACAGATAGCTTTTGTTTATTAGTCTTTGAGGTTTTCTGTTCTCATCTTTCTCCACGCCTCAGCAGAGGTTTCATGACTATTTTTTAACATCCGTTTGACCAGGCTCCTACATTCTAAAAAATACGGCTACATATTGCTGATTTCAGCTCAAAAGGTTAGAGAGAATAAATAAAAAAACCCCTGCTTCTGTTGATGCATGAAAATTGCTTTTAATTTTATGGGCTCTCTTGCACATTTGAACTTTGAATTAGCTAAGTCTTATGGAGAGTAGAAATGTCTAAAAATAGGGGGATCATATCAAATACATCAAATAGAAAAGACTTGCATTTAACCACTGCTCCTCAAAGGGCTTTTCTCTAATGTGTGTACTCTTGCTAGAAATGGAAAGCAGCATTTTACCAAGCTAGAGCAACAGCCTACACTTAAAGGATGAAGACCAGAAACTACACACCAAACCAGATAGGACGAAAGCAGCAGTAAGAAAGCGACGTGCAGAGATAGCTGGTGGTAGCTGGCTGCAAAACAGGTAATCCAGCAAATGGTTGCCCTGAGGAGGTGTGCCAGAGGTGCAGGCACCACAAGAGGGGCTGTGTAACCTCAAACCTGTGTGACAAGAAGGACAAATATTCATATGGGTATAAATCAGGCTATTGAAGGTGTGTTTTCTCAGTTCTGCTTCTGGGATGTGGTGGAGATGCAGACCTTCTGGAAGGCCAACGTAGGTTGCTGTTGGCCATTGATGTTACCATTGCCTGCTTGTGATCAGCCCATGATAGCAAATCAAAGATCAACCAAATAATAAAGAATTAACATAGAAAATGGGATGCAGAGACGAAGAATGTCTAGATGAAGGATGACCACATTTTCTGGGGTGGGACATGAGCCTGTTTGGGAGCAGGCTAATGTGCTGTTTAGATGTCCTTGTGGGGGCGTTGTCCTCTGTAGGGGCAGAAGGAAGGCAAAAGTTTGGGGTGCTGAGAGCCTCAGCCATTGCAGTTTGCCACACCATCCAGTGTGTGCCAGGACTCTTAAGAGTCCCTTTGAAAAACACCACTCCAAACTCTATATTTCTTTTGTCTTTACCTGCTTTTCATGTGCGATAGCTTGCAGCTATATGTGGAGATAAAGTCCAGTAATTTCATATGGGTCTTGGATTTCCTCTTTTGAAGCTGTGATCCTGGCTGTTTGTTTGTGTAGTTGGTTTCTAAAACTGGCATTATGCTAAATCTTTCTCTGATTGACAAGCTTTTTATACCAGCTTTTAATATGAAATTTAAGTATGTGAATTATATCTAGATTTTATTGTAAAAATTAGTTATTTGTAATATAGATTATGTTTTCATATGTTAATTATAGGAGATGATGTTTTTATACCTTAATATTAATGACAATGGATTATTATGATTTTTATTAAGAAATTTATGATTATAAATTAAGGTTTCTGAGATGCATTATGCATATATATCATATAAGGCACACTAGTGTACTTATAAAACACATAAAACATTTTGCAGTCAAGTGGTAGTTTTTGCTTGCAGTCATGAGCAAGGGGAGCAAGACAACTACTATGCTATAAAACCTACTTTGTGAGGGATTATAAAAACCTTTTGTTTAACTATTAGAAATGGATAATTTCTGTTTAAAACTGGATTTATTGGATAAGTGCTCTGTCCTACTTACAGACTATTCTAAAACATTATCAGGGATGACAGAGAAAAGCCTAATTGACAAGGTGACTTAGCTGCCTCTAGGCAGTCATTCATAGTTCTTAACTAATATTCAAGTCTTTTGTAGAGTAACTGACTTACAACATTACTGACTAACAGCAAAAATTCATCAGAAAATGTCCAATATAAAAATCAATTGTTTGCAATTCAGGTAATTGTCTTATTCGTTATTGCCCCTATAATGAAGCTATACCAGTTTTTAACTGTCTGCCTATTATGACAGAGTTTCATTTTGAGTCCATGGCTAAATATATATAAATAGAACATGAGTGAAGAAGAATGCACTGTTTAGTTTTGAAGAAATGTATGTTAAGCTGCCTTGGTTTAAGAAAAATGGTATATTGTATTTACTGTTGGTAAAATGCTGCAAGATGGAAATTAGTGGAAATAGTTTTATTCCCACTTGGGGTTTTCATAAAATGTTTCTTTGTTTTAAATTCTCTGTCTCTCAGCTTGCCCTTGTAAATAGATTTCAGAGCATATTTGATATGAATTTCTCTCTCTTCTGTAAATATCTGAGAGAACTGTCAGAATCAGTTCAAGTTTTGGTGAATGCTTATAAATTATTACTTGATTCCTGATAGCAGGTTGCTTTTATTTAATTACTTATTTTCTTTTAAAAATATTTGAGTCAGTAAAATCATGGTAAAAGGTGCAGATGTCTTACAGTATTAGAGAGATAAATCAGATTCTCCCCATACAAACAAACTTTCTTAGGGTTGTGGTTTCTGAATCAACAGCAATCCCCAGGGCCTTTCTCAGTTGACTCTATGCTGACATCTTTATGTCATATGGTAGGTGGAAATGATCCATCCAGAAAGAAAATGCCACTTCAGCCCTACATGAGAAGAGGACAGTGTTAACAGGAGAGCAGTAGATGTGAGAGCTGGTGACTTGATGCTATGACATGGGAGAGGCTATAAGCAAGCGTGGCTGGAGCTGGGCACAAGAGTTCCTGGGAGATGTTGTCTGAGATCTGCTGTTGCTCTGTTGAAATAAGCCTTTCAGAGAAGTAATTTTATTTGGGTAAAATTCAAAGGGAAGCAAAGTTGGATGGTGGCAAAACCTGCCTAACTTTATGCCAGCTTGATTGTGTCTGGTTTTGCTTTTGGCCGCCTCAGGCTTCCCAGATCCAGCACTCTGGAAGAGGCTGCGTGGCAATGGCCTCAGAGGTTAGGGGGTGTGAAAACCCCATGGTTTGGGACCCTAGTGCACCCGACAAGCTGGCCTGCTTTGGGACTGGGCTCTCCTTGTAATTTAAAAATGCTTCCTCACTGTGCAACTGCAAGTGCAATTTGGAATGAAACCAAACATCAAAATACTTTGTGAAACCATATTTCCTTCTTCTATGCAGCCCTATTTCTAAAGCAGTCATTATGCAGAGGCAAGCATTGGCTTGCAGTTACCATTAACATGAGATGTCTAGAAGTCGTGTGTGCCACACCATCACTGGAAATGTTCAAAGCCAGGTTGGATGAGGCTTTGAGCAACCTGATCTAGGGAAAAAAGTCCCTGCCCATGGTAGGGGCGTAGGACTAGATGATCTTTAAAGGTCTTTTCCAACCCAAACCATTCTATGACTCTATGTCTAGGGATGGGAATAAAATTCAACATCTGTAAGTGAGGCTGTAAGCCAAGGCCCTTGTTTCATGGTTGTGGAAGAAAACTCCTCAGCACTGTTACCTCCTTTCCTATTGTGTGCCCAAACACTGGTGGAAACGGGACAGAAGTACAGGGGAAGCAGGACAGAGGCGTAGATCTCAGTTCCATTTTACATGCATCAGCACCGTGAGGCAGGGCAGATCTACGCGTGCGGCGCCTGCAGGAGCAGGACCATGCCTGTGTTGTGGCCTGGATACCTGCTCTCACCAGGGCCCCCCAGCAGCAGCTGTGCAGAAGAGCTCCTGCTCATTCCCACCTTGCAGATTTTTGCTGAGAAGGGACCATTTGGGAAATCAAAGGGGAAAAAATTGTGGTCGGTTTTATTTCTTTCTAACGCAAACTGGCTGAAGCTTCATGTAGTTTCATGCAGTTTAAGGGGGGAGTGGACTATTTGCTCATCTGTTTCAAGCCCTGTGAAACTGTCTTTCTGGTGCAGGGATGAAATGCTGGCTGTGATGAGGAAAGCTGTGCTTGCAGACTGACTGACCATCAGTGACAACACAATGTGGATGGATGAATATAAAGATAAAAGCCAATATTCTCAGTGTCACTCAGCAACAAGTCCTTTTAGTAACTGGAAAAACACCTTTAAAATGCATAAAGTCCCAGAGTTTTATATCTTCCTCATTCAGATAGTGCCTTGGAAAAGAAAAGATGTTCTAGCTGCGTAGGATAAGTTGTTTGCCTTGTTCTAGTGAGGGTTCAAAACAAATAATCCATAAGCTATTTTATAAATGCTGTCTTGAGAAGGGAGTAATTGGAAAAATCTATGTTTTTATATTTTTATATAAGCAGGTTATACTACTCCCTGGTGCGTTTCTGCCAGCTTCAGCTGGGTTACACTAGGCTTGAAGGTTACAGTACTCTTCCCCTGGAGGATTTCCTTAGCTTGCATGCTTTTTTGTCTCTGAGGCTCATATAATTTAGCAACATTATTCCCAAAATACCTATTGGTCTTTCTTTACAAATCCACCCCATCAACGTACTTCTTGGTCTACAGCCCTCTTCCAGCAGATGCCATCTTACACGCAGTGAGAAAAATAACCTTGCAATCCCCATCCAAAGCAATGGCGATTCCTTCCCACAACCATGACAGGGCAAAGGTTTCCAGGGAAGATGCTGTGTCTCTTGCCTGCCTCCCTGTTGGCTGGAAAGTTAAAAGGCAGTCACTAATTAGCAACCTGCCCTCTTCTTCTTAAAGAAGTGCAGGCACTAGGTCCCACAAGGCTCTGTGTATGTTTGCTCTGTAGCATTTTAGGTGTATTACCGGTAGTGATGAGGCTCTTTGCCTTCCTCTCCCAGAACATGGCTGTGAGTAGATGACTTTTGCTTTGGAAGCTATGAACTACATCTTGTGTCTTGGAGGTTGAAGTACTTTTAGTGCGCATGTCAACTGTGCACACATCCTATCATAATCAAAATTAACCAGAATGAATTAGTAATTTAGCTTTCCTATAAGGCATGTCCACATATGGTCTTGAGGCTTTTTTCCATTAGCTTGTTTAGTGATAAATGAACATAGTGTTGTGCGTGCTTGCTGACAACTCTAGCCACTGCTCTATCAGGATCAATTCTGAATTTTTCCTTGTAGCTTTTATCGTAACACACAGCTGATAATTTGGGAATGTGCTCAGCAATGTTCATTTCAGGTTAGCCAGAGGTTACTTAAGTACTGTGAAACTAAAACTGGAGCCCCAGGCTCCTAACACTGATGGGGTTTTTATGATAGACTACTGCATATGATGCTTGATTTTTGGAGGCATGAGTTTGAGATGATTTCATGAGGTTTGATTTTTTTTACTTTTTTTCCCCCTGAGTGTTGATTTGGTCCCATTTTAATTTTTTTTCCAGTGGTGTGTCTAAAAATCAATTCTTAGTGTTTTGAAACTCAACCTGAATGTCTCAGTAAAATCATAAACAACTTCTTTATGACTTTCTTAAAAATGCTGCCATGAGATTTAGCTCTTGTAGGTAATGAGGACTGACATTCCAGTGGTGTGGAGCTCAGACTGGTTTTGTCTCCCCCAGTAGATGTAAAGAGGTCAGGGTGAAAGCTCTGATTACCTTGCACTGAGTGTCCAGCACATATCTGCCTCCGATGCAGAAATGATTTTGTTCTGAGCAATGTCACACTTGGTTTTCAGAAGCGTTAAACTCATGCTTGCACAACTCGGTGGATCAATGTGATTACGTGTATGCCACAGTGACTACTAATCTGTGTAGCCTAAAGCTAGCCTTATTTCTAAAGGGAGGATTTAATGACAGCATTACACAGCAATCCCGGCTATCCCAGTCAGGGTCTTGTGTGCTTTCCTCCATGTTGAAATAATGAGATAATACCTTCTTTTTCAAACCTTTGTTGCAGCCACATGAGACCATACTCCTTTGTCTTTTTATCCTGCCCGGAGACTGGTCAGTGCCCCCTAGAGAAGGGATTACAGAAACCTACAGTGGGTTTGGGACAGCGATTCTTTAGTTTGGGCTAATGACTTCACCAGCATGAGCTGCTCAGATGGGAAGAAAGCAAATTCAGAATCCCTCCAAACTGATGTTGCTGTGTGCTGGAGGGGAGCCACGGGGACAGTCACCAGAAGGCAAGCAGGACAGATGAAAGAACAACCTAGTTTCGGAGGTAAAATGGGAGGCTGTAAAGGACAGGTGGCTGCAGCAAATCTGTCCCTGCTTGAGGAGTGGATGCTGCTGAAGCTGCTCTTATTGTGAAGAGGAAGAAGAGCCGCAAGCCTGTGCCAGATGAACGGGTGGGAAAAATCAGGGAGGAAAAAAAATTACAAGCGAAAAGGCAACAAAACGAGTGGGCTCTTGCCCAGGCTCTCTAAGGCAGATGGCACTGTTGGTTACAACAGCTGCAACTGAAAATCCAGGAGACAACAGAGGTAGCTGACAAATATGTAAAGATTGCTACCAGCTGTTGAGCCTAAACCATATTTCCGTCTCTGCTGAGGAACGAAAACTTTGTACTGGAACTTCTTTACTGCGTCTTTGTCATTGGTTGGCAAAGATATTTAGACACCGCTAGAAGGATTAAGCTCCTGAATGCCACAATGTCTAATCCCGCAGCAAGATCCTTAAGCCTGATGGATTTGCAGCCTCCTGATGTTGTGCCTTCCTCCATCTGGCTCTGCAGCTTGCTGGTCTCCTCACGGCTGCTTGGGCACAGCAGCTGCAGCTCTTCGGGTAGGGTAGGGAGGTGGAAGTGGCCCTGCGTGACAGGCAATGCTCTTCTACATTGCGGACTGCTTCCCACCCCCTTGCTTGCTCCGTTTGCCTACCAAATGCAGCTAACACTGCAGTTCTGTCCTTTGAAAACTGTGCTGTCCCCACCTTTGATCTTTGCTGCATCTTCTCCTACATGCTGGTTGCCCTAGCAAACATGACCAGAGTGGTCTTGCCTGTCCTCTGCCCTGTGCAGGTATTCAGCTTGCTAAGGAGGCTGGGCTCTTCTCAGGAGGAAAGTACAGCTCTGTATCCACTCTTACCAGGCACTTTACTGTGCTGATAAATTTGGCTTCAACCTCTGGTACTTCTCTTCCCCTAGGAATGGTTTATTTTTATTCACAACTGGCATAACCGCCAGTGTTTGAGGTACCCAATCTAAGTGTGAGAGACTTTTCACCCAAAGGAGTGCTTGAAAATGTGTAATTTCCCACCCACAGACTGTTGGTAATACAGACACTTTGTCAAGTTTCTTCCAGGTCCTCACACAGTTCTTAAACGTCAGAAAAATGGATCGATATTGGGAGTCTGTCTTCCCTTCCTAATCTTGTTGTGTTGCTGTTTCATCTAAAACTTAGAAAAAGAACTTGGCCTGAGCTACAGAGGCAAACAATTAAATTTTTCTGAATCTACAGGTGACTGGTAGGAAGGAATGGGGAGCATTGAAAACCCTTTTTTAAAAAGTTTTGGTTTTTTTTAAAGAGGTTACCATCAGAAATGCTTATAGCTAAAGGTGATGTCTAAATACACTGAGATCATTGAGCTCATCCATCTGAATCCTAATAAGAACACAGAAGTACAAAGGGTTGTCAGAGGACACAGCTGGTAACCAGCAGGAGAGAAGAGGATACTACGGTCCACCGACGTGAGCGACATTAGGACAAGATTATCTTTCCTGTCATGTACTTGCAAAGCTGCAGCTTTTGCTTAGGCTGGCACTGTGGTTTGGTGTTGTTTCCCCACTGGCTGGACAGCCGAGCCCAGAGACTTGTGGTGAATGGAGTTAAATCCAGTTGGTGGCCGGTCACGAGTGGTGTCCCCCAGGGCTCAGTTTTGGGGCCGGTCTTGTTTAATATCTTTATCAATGATCTGGATGAGGGGATTGAGTGCTCCCTCAGCAAGGTTGCAGATGACACCAAGTTGGGTGGGAGTGTTGATCTGCTCAAGGGTAGGAAGGCTCTGCAGAGGGGTCTGGACAGGCTGGATCGATGGGCCCAGGCCAATGGTATGAGGTTCAACAAGGCTGAGTGCTGAGTCCTACACTTTGGTCACAACAACCCCAGGCAATGCTACAGGCTTGGGGAAGAGTGGCTGGAAAGCAGCCCTGCAGAAAAGGACCTGGGGATGTTGGTCGACAGCCGGCTGAAGATGAGCCAGCAGTGTGCCCAGGTGGCCAAGAAGGCCAATGGCATCCTGGCCTGTATCAGAAATGGTGTGGCCAGCAGGAGTAGGGAGGTGATCGTGTCCCTGTACTCGGCTCTGGTGAGGCCGCACCTCGAATCCTGTGTTCAGTTTTGGGCCCCTCACTACAAGAAGGACATTGAGGTGCTGGAGCGTGTCCAGAGAAGGGCAATGAAGCTGGTGAGGGGTCTGGAGCACAAGTCTTATGAGGAGCGGCTGAGGGAACTGGGGTTGTTCAGTCTGGAGAAGAGGAGGCTGAGGGGAGACCTCATTGCTCTCTACAACTACCTGAAAGGGGGTTGCAGAGAGGTGGGTGTTGGTCTCTTCTCCCAAGTGACTAGCAACAGGACAAGAGGAAATGGCCTCAAGTTGCGCCAGGGGAGGTTTAGGCTGGGTATTAGGAAAAAATTCTTCACTGAGAGAGTGGTGAAGCATTGGAACAGGCTGCCCAGGGAACTGGTGCTGTCACCATCACTGGAGGTGTTCAAGGAATGTGTGGACGAGGCATTGTGGGACATGGTTTAATGAGCATGGTGGTGTTAGTTGATGGTTGGACTTGATGATCTTACAGGTGTTTTCCAACCTTAATGATTCTGTGATTCTGTGATAACGAAGTGAAACTTTTGGGTAGAGAAAATGGGTAAGGACATTATGTAAATAAACCAAGCAATCGGTTATGCCTTCGAAATATCTGGAGTCTGGGCTTGCCAAATTTCTCCTTGAGCAGGAGAAAAACAATTCTCCTGCCAGAACATCCTGCTCTGCTGACATGGGACCAGTGGGAAGTTGAGCTGGCCGCTCTGATGCTGCTCCAAACAGTGGGTAGGAAGGCAGCTGCTCCAGGGCTGTTTTTCTGGGCTTTCGGGTGGCATTACTGATGCCATGCCCTAGCAGGGATGTGGGAAGCTGTGTACAGAAAGGAAGGGCAACATCCACAGCTGAGAATGTAGCGGGATTCCAGCCCCAAATCAACACAAGTGCAACTGCAGCTTGCAATTGCAATGCATACATCAGTTCAACAAGAGACTCCGTCGTGCAGGCAGATCAAAATAGATATTTTGCTTGGCAATTGTATTGAGCTGCGAACTCTTGTCATTTCAGTAAGGATAATTACCCCAAGTCTCTTTAGTATCTTTCTCTGTTAAAAAAGTATTCCTAACAGGATTTCCCTTAAGTGGGACCATACCTAGATTTGCTCTGATTAAGGCTGTCATGGCTTTTGTGCTTAATTGTACTACGGAGAAGCATGAATACTGCAGGGTGCCTAAACTCTTGTTTTCCCAGACAGGGGCATTTAGTGCTCTGTGGCAGATACCAGCTCATGCATTCAGTGATTTTCTCGTGCCTGCAGTCCCTGTATGGACTCCACTCTGAGTGCTCTGATTTCTTGTTGAAATTTTCTTTATTATGTTCTTTCAGCTTCTCCTAGAAAAAAAATGGTTGGAAAATTTCAGCTGGAACATGTTATGTTGGGTTTTATAAAAGCAAAATTATTCAAAAAAATTATGGATTCAGTGACATGTAGAAAGACAACAGACATTTTATTGAAGAGGTTGACATAGGTGGCACGAAACATTTCAGGGCTTTAGCGATAAATGATATTTCATTTTGAATTGACAGTGTTCAGAAAAAAAACTGTCAAAACAAATATTTCAGTGAGCCTAAGTGTTTTTTTTTTCTCTGAGTTTTGTGTGGCTATTGTATCTCCCACCTAAAATTTCTCATTACAACTTCTTGCAGGGCATTTTCTTGGAAAGTGGCATAGCCAGTTTTCAGGCAGACTTATTATATCATTACGGTGTTAACTTGTGAGGCATTTTTCAATCATTTTCATAAGCAGTAGTGGGACAGAGGCATGACTCTAAGGACATATGTACGTGACTACTGAAGACCCTCAATGGCCACTCTAAAAATCTGGCACAGCTACAGAGTGACTCTTACATAATGGCTTCCATCACAGCAAATGCATACCCAATGGAGCTCACAAAATCCTGGGGGTCTTTGCACTCCCAGCATGTTAATGGACCGCTGGGGACTCCTGGAGATGCTGCCCTCAGTCACGGAGTTAGCTGCCCATGAAGCAGCCGTGTTCAGGAGAGAGAAAAGAAGGAGAGATGCTGGGCTCAGGGCTGCTCTGAAAGTTGCTCTTCCAGAGCCTCTTCTGCTGTGAGTGAGTTCATACCAATAGGTGAAAATTGGATCTAGCATATATTTTTGTAATAGCTATTTATGAGCAAATCTGTCAAAAATCAGAGATTTTCCTTCAGATGACTTAGATGATTCAAAACACTGGACTAATATTTTTTTTCCCCTTTCTTTCTTACTGGAGACTGATTTTACCACTTTTTCCATACATTCTGTATTTGGGATTGCATTTTGGAAGTGGACAGTCTGGGCAATCTGAGATTTGAAATCCACTCCTATGGCAAGAAAAGCAGCTTTGGAAGAATGCTAATGCTTTTGAAGACTAAGAATGTCCTCCCCAGAGTATTCCTCAAACTTTAGGATTCATTTCTCCTGTTTCCATGTAAGAAAATGCAGATCATTTTCTTCCTGAGTCATGCATTCCTGTGTCACGCCATGCTCATCTGTCGTGGACTGGACTATGCAATGCCATTCCTTCTAGGCTATTGTGTTTTCTGCATCCTGCTCCCTTGTTTGGAGGTGCTTAATAAAGTCAGCCACTACTGTGCCGTCATCAGCACACATCTCTTGGATAGAGAGCTGTATGCCCTCTTCATTGTTTTCTGTCAGATCTACTTGTTTGGTAGATCGTAGCTGGCAGACTAATAGGAAAGATAATCACAAAATGAGTAGAAAATTCTCCTATTACAACAGGTGTTTATGATAGCTCCTTGTAGGTTTCAGAAATGCCAGAAGAAACAATACCTGTTTAAACACTGATCCCACAAATTATCACTGATCAGAAGGTAAGTTATATATTTTGCAAACTAAATTTTACTTGACATGATGCAACATTTTACATCGGGATTTCTAAACAGATGTTTAGTTCTCAAGCTTTCTCTGAAAGCACGCACTCTGTTTAGAAAACACACATCCCTCTCTAGCTTCACTAAAGGCTTGTTTAATATTGAGGAAAAAATACATCCTGGAGCACTCATTAGCTGCTGGCCATGTGTCAAATACAGGTTTTTGGTTTGGGGAATCTGATGACTAGAATGAAGCTGATAGTTCAGAGAAGAATAGCAAAATGATGAGTGACGCTTGGCAGGATTGATTTTTGAGGAAAACTCAGAGCTGAGAGGTTTGTTGGCTAAGTGATGATTGCTAGAGGTGAAAGGAGAGTGTGCAACCAACCTACAAATTCCGAGGGAGTACAAGGATGTAGAGATGCCTCTTTACATGGTAAAATAAGAATTCTTTTAAACAGCAGGAAATTTCAGCAATGTAAAGCATTAGGAAATCTAAAAGTAGAAAATCTCAGGGGAATACATCCTTCCCCTGAAAAAAATCTTTGGCAATGAGCACTCAATTTGCAGTTTATCCCTGACTGTTCTGAAGAAAGTGCTGCTTATTCTCTTACTTATTGCAGTTACAGTGAGAGCAGGTAAAGCACTCAGTCACATGCCAGGGTGCAAGCCTGCGTCTCCGGGTGGCTGGAAGGCGCACAGTGCCCACCCATGGCACCACAAATGGCTCAAGGCTTGACAAGACATTGCCAGGAGTGTACTTATCCCTGTCTTTTCTATGAGTTTCAGCACTGGTTGTGTCTTTAATCATGTTCCCAGATACCATGTGTTACCTGTAACCTGCTGGCAGGGTAATCCTGGCAAGCATTGCATTTCAGTCTCACTGGTGGCTAAGCTAACGTGATTTACTGTGCATTAGCTGTTCCCCATTGCACTGTGGCAATATGGGTAGAGACCAAAAATAAAATCCTTACTTAACTATGTTGGCTATTGATTAGGAGGAGAAAAGCCAAGACTCCTTCCAGTCATTGTCCCTTTTAGCTTGGATCACTTTCAAGCAGATCTAGTAGTTTGTATGGGCACCTGAGAAGAAATTTCCTTTTAAAAAATACATTCTTTGAGTACCCAAAAGTATTTAGCATTCTTTCCCTGTACAAAAGGAAATAAAAACAAAGCATCAGGATGCCTTTTGACTTGCTCTGACATCGTTTGTCCTTTCCTCGGCATCATCGTCTTTCTGTTTCATCAACTTGGATTTATTTAGAGATGATCATGTCAATGATATGTATATTTACGGCTTATTTTTGCTTGTCATCTCATCCTTTTCTGGTCTCCACATGAACTTGCAGCAGCATTTCTTGGAAAGCATGGTGACAGGGCCAATTCTGTTTAAAATAAAAGGCAAAATAAGGCTGGGCAGTGGAGTTACACCAGGAGGAGCTTGGCCTGCTGTCCTGATATTGCTAAAAAACAGCTGCTGCTGTAATCACTCTGTAACTGCTGATCCTCACATCTGAGAGGAGAAGAGGATGCCGTAAATGCAGAAACCTCCCTGAACCTTAGGGGAGAAATGTCATAACAATGTGTCCTTCTGCTGGGGAAACACGGGGGTATGTATTTATCATCGGTGCAGGAGATCTGACCTACCTGGCGTGGTACGGCTCCAGCTGTGAGTTTCCACAGCATTTATAATGTTCACCCATGGCTTTGTAAAAAAGGTCATGTTATTTTTGTGGTGTGAAAATTCAGGCACCCAAACATGACAGCTACACAAGAAATTGCACAGCTTTGCTGTGCTGTGTCACTTCCATGATTATAGGCTATCATCCTGAAATTCCAGTTAAGACAAAAGGGCATCGCTGAAAAAAGACTTCTTCCTTTAGAATGAAAGTTTTAATTATGATCTTACGTTAAATTTACTTTCTTCTTCAATATGGCAATGAAATGGGAATTGGTTTTGTTTTGGTGAATCATTTACCTGGCATAAAACTTAAAATAAGATGTACGTAGATAAAGATTGAAAATATAACATGTGCATTTACTAACTTTAAATCTTTAGTCTAAGATCCTTGGTTCAGCACTCTTTTCATATATTTGGAATGTTAAAGAAATATAATCCAGTCTGTTTAATGGAAATCTTACGTAGGCAAGTTTAAGTGGAAGAATTTTGGTTACAGTTGAACTAAAACTGTATGTACAAATTTCATAATTTCAAGACTGATTTCATTTTATATAACTAAGATTTTAGAATTTATTTCTAAAGACTTTGGTTTAAAATTTGTATTCCAAATTAAAAATCATAATTGCCATTATAATGGTAAATGTTTAGGGATATTTTTCAACTGAAATTTAAAGTCTTTAGTTTTTGATAAAAGCCTAATGATAGTTATAACTATGTAGTGTATACCAAATGTGAAATATGAATGCTTTCAAAAACAAATTTTAGGAAAAGTTTACTTTAGATAAAGAAATTTTTTTTTTAACAAAGCTTCTTCATTTAAAATAAACTGACCTGGATATTTACAAACAATATTTTTTATTAAAACTAAACATTTTAGTTTAGTTTTAAATTTGTCTTTTATTTTATACAAAATGAGGCTTGTTTTGATAAAGGATTGGTTTTTGGCATATGTCCTAGGTATTTTTTTGCAAATTATCAAAGTATATAATGTCATATTTTAAATGCAAGTTACTTTTTCAGTTTTTTTTCAACTTGAAATGACTTTTTACTTATGTTTAAATGTAATGCAGAGTGAAAAAACCAAGCCAAAACATTTTAGCCTTTTACAATGAAGATAAAATAATTACAAATGATGGTAATGAAAAGTTTTGTTCAATTGGACCAAAGTTTATTTTGTCCAGTTCTTCAGTTTCTGCTTTCTGATTTAGCAGGGACACCAATTCTCAAAAGAACAGCTGTCCTTGATTGGATCAAGCTGTGCTTCTGATCTTTTAAAATCTCCTAATACTGAAGTTTACAGTTCCAAAAAACACTTCCTCCTTTTCTCCTATATGACCCCTAAGTAGAGCAGTAGTATCTCTAAATATCTCGGTGTCACCTGATGTAATTATTCTTAAGAATCATGGTTTTTTAACTCTTGGGAGATTCTTTTTTGTCACATGGTTTCAAACTTACAAGTGGTAGGAGTTTCCACTTGCAGAAGAATGAATTAGCAGGTAAAGGCCATTTTTTCATACGCGTTTCATTCTCCACAGACATGCCAATGCCTGTGCCTGTAAAGAACAGATTTACCTTTTTTTGAGCTCTGTTATCAGTACAACTCTTCACTGCCATAGGTTCAACTGGAGCATCCAGCCTTGGATATGTAGTGTAATGTCACAGCTTCAATTAAGATCCTGGAAGCTTGACTCTGATAATGTTTGAGTTCTTTACAAAACATGTATGTATATATCTACAAATATAAACTATATTTAAATTTCTAGCATTTTGTAATCTCACCTCTTTCTGGGCCAAGTGAATTCTCTCCACTGATTTAGTGGACATCATTTAGCCCAGCTTGCATTTTGCTGCCCTGAAGTCACAGATCTCCTGCAGAATTTAATTGGCTTGTGGCCACTGTTTGTGGTCGCAAAGGGACTAATGCTAAGCAGATAGAATCATTACAGCAACATTTACCTGTGATAAAATAATAGCGAGTCATTACTTTACCCTTTTTTCTCTTTTTTAAACAATCAGTAGTTTTGAGCTGTGTTTCAAGCCCTTCATTAGCTTGCAACCTCCAGCCCCTGGAACAACAGTCACTGGCAATATTTGCATTCATACCAATCACCCTATTATGGAAGGAAAACCTTCATTTCTTCTCTTTACAAATTTCCTTTGTATTAATTTCCTGCTCTGGCCAGCAGAAAGTCTCCAGGGACTTGGGAAAGTGGTTTCCTAAGTCAGCCCTTGAAAATGCAATTCTTGGGGGTAAGGCAGGTGACAAGTAAAGCTTTAGGTTTGGGTTTTGGGTTTTTTTCCCCATGGCATGTAATAACTGCAAAATAGCATAGCTTTATTTGATCAGTGTCAGAAGATGTTTTAACTCCGCTTCCCAAATGTACCTGTGGTACAGACAGAATGAAAACACAAAAATCAGCCAGTATATTTTTATTAGGTACAGTGTCAAAGAATAAGCCAGAGTTATTAATGGTATTTTTTCTGGTCATGGAATTAAATCCTATTTTAATCTAAGGGTGGAGAAGGAAAATTAATACTGTTTGTTCTGAGATATGGTACTGTTCTCTACATGGCTGGGAACAGATTGGAAGTTTTTTTTTTCTTTCTGAAAAATAGTTTTCTTACTACATATTATCAATATGAATTCAATTTGCAGAGTAGCTGCAGTCCCAGAACAGTACAATCTCAAAAATAATAGCTTTCTGCTTTCCCCTCACCAATCTCTGCTCCAGTTCATGCCGGTGCATCACAATGCATGGTGCAAAGCTGCCTCCTCGCTGTACTGGCGCAGAGCACATCACCTATAAATCACGAAGGAACAGGCTGTACTATCTAATCTCCTCTTTGACCTGGGTATCGCTCTGACTGTGAGAGACTATGATTTACTGTCTGTCACAAAAGTGCGAAAGAGGTCCATGTGATACCTCCAGGCTTCACAAACCCAGGCATGCTCTGGTGGGTCCATCTCAAGGACTGAGATCTTCCATGTCACTTGCCGGTTCCTCCGGATGAGGGTGATTATGTGAGAGGGTCAGACACCAAGTCAGCTCCTGCAACATCAGATCCCGTACCTGAAGTCAGAGAATGACAGGGTTTCTGCCTCTTTGCTTTAATCACTGGCATGAGCGTGGGGTGAGATATGTGACCAGCATCCTGGAAACCTCACTTGCTTGTGAGGTATGGTCCAGCACTTTGAATTCCTGGGACGGGTTAGAGAAGGGGTATCTCCTGACATGCGGTTCTTCACCCACAGAGAGATCAGAATGCCACACAGCTGGGGCAGGGTGTCATCTCCCTCTGCTCACGGACTGTTCACCCTTTCCTCTTCTTCTGCAATTTCCTTCCAAGTCCTGTTCTGCTGAGCTCATGCCAGCAAAACCTTTCCTAAGCTGGCTGCTTTTTCTTCTAGGTCCTAGTCTCCCTCCGTGATTTCTGGGCCTTATTTACTGTGCCGTCTCTCTTCCTTTGCATTGCACCCTGCACTTATCTGTCATTTGTACTAGTCTTTTTTTCTTTTTTTTTTTTTAATCCTTTCCCCCCAGAACTGCAGCTTTATACTCTCTTCCTGAATTTTTTTTTTCTGCTCCTTTTCCATCCAAATCTTTTCTCTTCCAGATACATTTCATTCAGAAAGTCATCTTCTGTGGAGTGCCTCAAATACATCTTCGCCCTCATGCCTTTATTATTTCTGACATGCTGAATGCACTTACTTTAGTGTCCATGTTCTGCTCTCAGTTACACTGATGTAAACCTGGAAGGACTCCATTGTTTCTCATCCATAGGTATGCAGCTGAAAGATGGGTAGCTTAAAGCAGAAAAGCTCCTTGTCATTGTGTAGTAAAATTAAAAATGTTCATGTTGCTCTGCATCTACCATAATTTTTGTTTGGAGATCTGAGAGGTTGGTTAGGAGGTGAACAATTTTCTTCTGTAATGTACCATTGCTATCAGATGACACATGATGACTAAGCATCTGTTTCCCTGTCTCGATGATCTGGTCAGGCTGGACCTGAACCCATAGGTTTAAAACATAATTCAGTTGTGTTATTGTTGCCATGTTCAGTGCCATAGGTTAAACCAATTACACTAAACAGTTGACATAATTGGCCAAGTCCAGCCCTGGTTGTACTCCTGGTTTATGCCAAGACTGAATTGAGTCCAATGTCAGTAACAATGCATCTTTATAGGTTACATACCTTCTTTTAATGAAATACTGTTCCAGATTTATTCCTTGTTTTAGTTCCTCAACAGTATAAGAAAAGTCATTATGTTTTGAAGCTAAATCACTCAGCTGGCACACGCATTGTCAGGCTGAATGCTAATTATGCGTCTTAAGTAAGTCCAAAATAGAAAAGGGTTATAAACTAGAAATTGAACCCTGATATAGACACTCTTAGTAAAGCTTTCACCTTGACTCCTTTGTGCTCCTGCTACTGACTTTATCAACAACTGAGATCACTTCAGTCCTTGACCATCAATATTTTGGTCAGCAGGTTTGGCACGGGAAAGCAGATAGCTGTTCCCGGTTGTGAGCAGTTAGACCCCTGCATGGAGCAGTCTGTAGTGAGTACTTCCACATTCCCCATGTGCCACAGGTGGTGAAGCATTTCTCAGTCCCAGTGTTGTGTGTTGCTTGCACTTTTCCTTTTAAAAGCCCTTCCAGAACTACACTGCTGAGAGAGTTTGAAACCTTCTCCTAATTTGCAGCCTGGGTTAGTCAGGCTTGTTTTATATCCTTTTGTTCTTGGGCCAATATAGCCTTGTAGGTTCATTAGATGCATAATCGCTGATGTTTATTCATCTCTTGTATCCCTGCCCAGCCTGCCTCTTGCTGGTATGTATGCCAAGTTCTTCTAGCATCTTCTAATGGTCCTAATAGCTTTTTGCTGCACCTCTTCCAGATCAAGTTTTATGTTTTCTGTGGAGTCTTTTATTGCTATGAGAGAGACAAAGTGAAAGGTAATACTGCTGCCAACAGCTATTCATGTGTGTAGCTTTATTAAAGCGAGTAGTGTCCAGTTCTATAATCATTGTGCTTGTCTACCTTGCAAAGTTAAGAATGGCTTGAGAACAGGCTTTAGCAAGCTGAGCTCTTTTTCTGCTGGTTATTTCTGGATGTTAGCGCTACAGTTGCTTAGATTCAAAACAACTATGCTGTGCATAAGCTCAGGATATCTGCATTTGGGCAGAGTGCTCATTCTTGCTCAGCTCATCCAGAACATATGGTCATGCTAAGTTTCTAGGTGTTGCTGGGATTCTCCCTCAAATGTGGTCTAGAGCTTAGCCTATACGCATGCTTAAACGGAAAATTATGTGCTAGGTGAATCTGCATTTGAGCATCCCAAGTGCCAGTGTTGGAGGCCCATTGGGCAACTGGTTTCCAAACTGCCTGCTGTGATTTCAGTCCCTGTGTGCAAGGCAGCCCTTGTCTGCCCTGGGGGGCTCTTCCCTGCTCCCCTGCAGGCCCAAGCAAGGGTGATGCTGGAGCCTTCTGCCTGGGGCAGGGGAATGTCAGTCCTTCCACTGCTGGTGTTGGGATTTAAGGATGGGCTGACAATGACAGGGTAGATTTTTAAAAGAGTGCATTTGGAGAGTTTCAACAAGCACCAAGGTCATTGATGGGAATCGTGAGACTTGCAGACTCCTGAGTCACAGAAGTCTTTTAGTCCATCTCTAATGGCTTTTAAAATGTTAGGGTTGAAAAACAACATGGGTAGGATGTAATGATGGGTTCTTACAGATGCATCATATCCCTGAGGACTGCAGTCAGAGTAAGGTAGAAGGAAACAAGCAAAAATATAATGGTGAGTATTAAGAAGAATTTGTTGGATTCTTTTTTCAGAAGTGCTGTAAAATCTAATTCAGATAGCATAAACATTAATTCAAAACAATTGTTCACACTGTACTATTGCTACCTGATCTGCCTGCCTTTGCTGATATATGTACTGCAGTTACAGATTTATTTCCACAGATACATATTTTTGTATTTTGGTAATGAATTATTTTTAATAGGGTGACTCCCCAGGACCAAGATCTTACGATCTGATTGATTTAAATGCCTGCATGAGACTGTGCATTTGCTGTCTGGAAAAACAGATGACATAAATTTGACTCTGGAGGCAAATGAACTGGGGATTTGTACTAAATTGTACTAAAGAGGGAAGATGGATCATGAAACAAGCCACTGCAACAAATAATGCATACTCAGAGTGTAAAATGTAAAATAAATGAAATCCTTATGAACAGAGGAAGCTTGTTACCAACTGTAGAGCCTAAGCCAAGTCTGAAAATTACTACACATACTGCCTCATATAGATACATACCTCTGCTCCCTTGGCAGAAATATTAGATGTACTTAACCGTATGTGTTGATATTAATTAGAAAAATGGCGATACAGGTAGAGTAAGAACATTTCTTCCTTTTCGTGCAATCAATGGCAAAGTTCCCTGAACTTCAGTGAGACAAGAACTGTCCCAAATGTTGTAACAGTAGCTATACCAACATAACTAATCCATAAAAGAATAAAAATCCCAGGTGATGATTTGATTCAGTTTTGTGTCACTCCAGGCATATTGCAGCGAAATAACTTTATTTTTCCTGCTTTAGAATGAAGTAGTGCATTGTTGGAGAAAAGCCAAACCAGAATGGGTCTGCGCAGCTCATTGTTACAGAGGAAATCCAACCAACAACACAGGCAGATGTTTTTCAACACAATTTTTCTTAAAAAATAGCAGAAGAGTAATGCAAAAATGCTTTTCTTTTTCTAATAATTTTCCTCAGCATTCTTGGGCTACTTCCCAATAGATGGGGTTGCATCAAAAGTAGAAACATTTTCATTTGAGAAATGGGAAATACTTCAGTCCTACAATGCCTGTGTGTGGCAGGGATTTGAAGAGAGACCTGAGGTCCTTTCTTTAGCAAGAGCTGCGCAGCACTCAGGCCCTTTCTTGGCACCCATTGCCATCCAAGTGAAGAGCCTTGTAGCATATCCTATGAGAGCAGCCAGAAACTGAGTGCATTGCACTGAGCTAGTAATTCTTTCATCCGGAGGCATGGCCTCTTAGCAGGTTGGATGTGCAGAGGGTTAGATCCCTTTCAGGGGCTGTTATTCAGACACATTTCACTGACACTAAATGTGACCTAACAGCTGATCTTCTTTGAATTAAGTGGCTTAATCAGATGTGAGATGAAAGATGGTACAAGCTGGAACTAAAAAGAGACTGTGAGCTTGCCCAAATGCAACTTTTTCTTCTCTTGAATTGTCAACCGAAAAGAAAGTTAAGATACTGTATCTAGTAAATCTGGTTTAAAAAGCCAGAAATCCAATTAAATAAATTTATAGTACTTGTCTTTCAGTCTGCTTTTTACTGTCTTGTTTTTCTCAGTGTTAGTACAGCACCAGAAATATTTTACAGCTTCCCTCTTTGACACATTCTTATTGCATGTGTTGGGTAACACCTTGTGTCTGCTATAAGGAAATAAATGACCATAATCTTTAGTGCTTAGGCTAAAAGTCACTAAGGAAAACATAAAAGCAGGTTTTTATGTCATGAGCGTGAGAAACAGAAAGTAGGATCTCCATTGTTCCAGAGAGGGTGTTCCCATCCCAGGAGGTGAGCTAGTCCCTTTAGTTTGTGGATGTGCTGGGCCACGCTCGTATCTTATAACCACAAATGACTCTTGCTTCTCTGCAGGTGCAGCAATCCTCCCTGGTAGCTACGTGCAGCACTTGCTCTGCAGGAGCAGAAATCTAGAAGTGACCCAACAAGAATGGTGCCTTCCTTGGAAAAGAATGAGGAAGCTTAGGAAGGTGCTCTCTTGTCCCTCACTACTGTTATAGAGCAGGATTGCAGTAACATCACGGTATAGCCCTTTTACCAGTTTGGTGTCTCCTACCAAATGTGGCTATTATTTGAGACACCTGAACTCTTCAAGAATGGAGATCTGTGCACTGGTTGGCCTGCCTGGTTAATGCTCAAAAACTACGCAAGGGAAGCAAGGGGTAGTGTGGGAGGACGGACTTTTTAAAGAGAGGCAATACTTACAGAAGATCAGGAGTGTGAAGCCGTGGAGCTGGATAAATACAGTGAGAAAGCGGTTTGCCATGGAGTTCAAGGCTTTACTCTTCTGCTTTGTCATTCAGGCCTGTCCCTGTGCTCTGGGGCATCTCACCTTCTGCCATCAGCTAAGATTTGATACCAGCTCTGTTTTGAGGATAGTATTTGGATTTTTACATTTAGTGCTGAGAGAGGTTGGCTGGGAAAGAAGCTGCTGAGCTTGTTAGAGACCCACAGGGGAGAAAGTGCTCTGTGAGATAGTTTGAGAGTTGTTAGTTGTTTTGGCAACCGTTATTAGACATGGCCCATAATTACTTCTGTAGCTATAGAGGAGTGTAATTTGCTTTTAATTATTGTATTAGCAAATATATCAGTAGGGAAACCAACAGAAAAAAAGTTTCTGAATTTCTTTCAGGCCTGTTCTTTGCGACTCTAGGAGGCAAAAATATTTGGACAAAAAGAAATTATGCTCTAATGAGCCCCAAACAGACACATTCTGAAACTGAGGGGAAAATAGCTGTTCTAGATAGCAGAGAACTGGCTTCTAGCATAGTCCTACAAAGTGGAAATAATAGCCTCTTTCCATTGTAATTTTAAAATTGTAACTCAGTGCTGTTCTTCTGATGCTTTGTGATAGATGCCAGGAGTGGAAACTGCTCTGCTCCAAGTGCGAGTCAGATAATAAAGCAATTTCTGAGCTGTAGCAGCATTGCACCTTTCCTTTTGTTTGCTCTGAGGGATACTGTAAGGCTGTGTTATCAAGATTCACCCTCGCAGCCCAATATCTTATTTTTAAATTGTCCTTTAAAAGAATTTGTGAGTCCTGAAGGGGACGTCTTATCTCCCACCATGGGCAAACCTCCTCAAGAATGTGAACAGGAAAATGCTGTGTGCATTTTCTTACCTTGAATCTCAAACAAAGAAAAGAAATTCAGTGGATTTCCTGACCTCTTAATCATCTCCCTGAGAAACTGCTCTAAACACTAATGAACATTAAATCGCTATTGCTCTGTTGGTGTGTAGCGCTTCAGTCAGCAGTCCTTCCAGAATCAATAACAGCAGGCAATCTACTGCAGTTCCTCCAGTGTTTATTTTTAAAGATAATACTTACAATGCTTGAAAAATGAAACATTTCATTTCGAACTTGGCAGAGCTGGAAAAGCTCTTCAAGATGCTTTTACAGCATGTGAAAGGGACAAACCATTTAGATTTCATTTTCACCTCCCTGCTGCCTAGTCGGCTGCTGAGCTGTGGAGAGACCTTGAATCCTGGCAGGCCAGGGGTGGCTTTCCCCGCTGGCTTCCCCCATTAGCGAAGCACAGGAGACTGTGCAAGTGCAGCTTCCTGTAGGAATCACCGAAGGGGCAGCTAAAACCGGGCGCAGGCAGTAAATGATGATAAAATCCCAGTACTTTGTTTTAAAGTGAGAACCTTCATGTAATCTGCTGTACTGCAGTAGGCAAAATGGCTTAGTTGCTCATGCACGTGTAGCTATAACATCCCGGTAGAGGAAAGTATTATGGCAGCTAAAAAGGCTTTTCCAAGCAGATTTGCCTTGGGGCTGATTTAAGGTTGTACACAACTCCTGCACTCCGGCATTTCCTAACTTCTGAATATTTGGTTTTACAGCCACAGCAGTGGCCCCTTAACATTATTTTATATGATGTAGTTATGGACTACCTTGTCTATCAGTAGTAACTTTGCCAGACTAACAGTTCCAGCTGAAGTCTCTTCTCTGTCCCTCAGAGAATTGGTATGTTTCCCCTGTCTGACAAGTTTCAGCCAAAATGGTTTGCCTGATTCCGAGACGGAGTTCGGGGGAAGATGTGCCGTTCTGTAATGTTAAAACAAAAATTGTATGAGAAACTCTAATGCTTCACTGAGTTTGAAATTGGAAACTACTAAGAGCAGTGTGGGAAGAGGAAACTGGGAGGCAGTGGCAGGGGTGCAATGCCATAGCTAGGGTGGGAGACCTGGAAAGCTTGGTGGAGGGGAAAACCAAGCAGGGCAGGCACTAGCCTGTGTCAGTAGCTGTGCCTCTACTTTTTTTCACAACAGATATCTCCATCTTTCTACGTTTCTACATCTACCTTCTTGCTCAAATTATGCAGGTAAAGAGAAGTGGTGTCTGTAGAAAAATAAAATTACAGTGGTCAAGAAACTGCATGGCAATGGCGAGGCTTAGAAAGCAGTGGCCTTAATCTTGATGCTCTAATTCTCCTCCTGTAAGGGGGATGCTATCAGGTTTCCTTGGATGGTTGCCATGAAGATACACGTATTCAAATTTTGTGGAGCACTAGAAACAAATGACATAATTTTGTATTCAGTACAGGGTTTGGATGTGCAATTTAAATAAGACCTGCAGTCCACACACTGAGTGTTGTGGATAAAAGGAAGTCTTCACTGAACAGGGCAGACACCCTGTGGAAGAAATAGTACATGAGCTTGCAATTAAAAATCACATCCCAATGTATACACAAAATGCCCTGAATTAAGACTGCTTGTGCATCAATAATCCTGGCATATCCTAACTTTGCAGTGCTTGATTTTACACCTAAGTCTTCTTTTAAAGTTACTTTTCTGTATATGAACTATAAGGAAGACACATGCAAGAACATGAAGAGGGCAGAAAAGGACAAATAGGGCAGAAAAAGACAAACGCATTCACTCCCGTGCATCAGGTATGAGGGTAGCACAAGTCTTCAGTTCTCCTTAACACCTTGAGCAACATATGAAGCAGACAGAAAAGCCTTTTGGGGGAAAAACCAGTTCTTTACTGCTTCTTGAAAATGTTCAGAGCCTTTCCCTCAATTTCTTTTCCATCACTTCGATATTTCATTTACTTTTGCTTCTTCTTTCAGGGACCTTGTTTTAATTCTTTCAATAGACAGAGCCTGCTGAGCACCTTCTCCCTCACCTTGCGGAGATAAGGACGTTGCAATCTCTGTGCTCCTGCTAAGAGATAGCTGGAAAGGCAGCATCAGGGGATGAATCCATTAAAAAACCCCCAAAGACCAAAACTGGGAAAATAAGCAGAAAAATGTGGGCAGAAACCCCTTTAATTAGATTTTGTATTTCAGTTCTGTTCTGTGTCCAAGCTGTCAGAGAGATGTCTTTTTCTTGACGTCTGTTCCTTCTGTATATCCTTGCAGGATATTAGACACTGCAGCAGGGGCAAGCCAATATCCCACAGACTGTGAACACACGGCTGGCCTAAGCATGGAAAAGGTTTTGCCCTCCAGGCCAAAATGGGTAACAGGTCTGCCCTGCTAGTGCCTCTGCGGGTAAAGTTGCAAGCTGTGTTTGTCTGTATTTAGGTGTCTTAGATGGTTTGTGTAAGTTTGCATCTCTGGTCCTTTCAAGAAAAATCTGAAGGAGGCTGCAAGAATGGCAATGAGCCTTTGGAAGGCTGTGCTTAGGGCTTTTTAGCAATGTAGGCAAAACCGGGCCAGGGCAGTGAAACCAAATTTTGTTGCAGAGGCAGTTTAATTTGAAGAGAGGGGGAACAGTGCAGTGTGTGTGTGCGTGTGCGCACGGGTGTGCGCACGTGCCTTTATTTGGCACATTGAAGCTTTGCTGAAAGCTATTAGGAAATTATCTATCAAGCTTGAAGTCTGGCTTTTAAACCCATATTTAGGCACCTCTTTAAATACCTTGATATTAAAAAAAAAGAGATGCTCCCATTAAAGCCTAATACTTGTGAAAATTATGTTTCTCCTGACCACATCTATACAGCATTTATCACAGTGGGGCCTGGATTCTTGATAAAAAAAAGTGCTCTTGCTGTATATACAGATGGTAATGAAGTATTAAATAACTGCAGACAAGGGCTGGAGATAAAACTATTGTCTCACTTATTGCTGGCAAAACAGAAATCATATTGTGCCTCAGTAACAGAAAATTTCAAAGATCTTTTTGGGCTTCATCTTTGCAGCTGGGTACACTGGTAGAAAACTAAACAATGTGCTGACTCGAACGGGCTCAGGATCATATTCACAAAAACTCTGTCATCAGAGACACTGCTGTCCATAGATATGTATCTAGCTGAGAAATGAAAAATAATTTCCCCAAGGTGGGGGCACTGGAAGGAATGCTGCGTCCTGGGAACATAGGGGCCATTTCAATGGCCTAGGCATACCCATTACCAATAAGTTGCTGTTTTGATGATGGTATTTCTTATAAATGACAGGGTCTTTTCCTCTGCAGCTATCTGTAGTCCCAAGGTCAAGCAAAAAAATTCCTGTCTTGTGGATAGTTGCACCACTTTGCAAGATGTTACAGAAAGAATAAGAGCAAAAATGAAAAACCAGTGAATACTGAGAAACATACCTGTGTTCTAGTGACTGAAAACAGATTTGGTATTCAAAAGCTGCAAGAGAAAATGTTTGACAAGCCTGCTTCTGCAGCCACTTGCAAGGAAAGGGAGGGTCATTAAGCATGAACAATGTCAGTTAAAAGCCTCCCACCTCTCTCTAAAGCTTGCTGGTATATGTGACCCTGTGGTAATGGCCGTTTCCCATCTTCTCAGGTACACAACAGTATAAGGACTTCAGGGTATCTCATTTAAAAGATTTTGCTGCTCTGCATCACTTTTTTACTTGGAAATTTGTATCCAAATAACGCTGGTTTCCTGTTATGTTTTCCTTGTAGCACTTTACCAAACAGCAGGAATTTGTGCTGTTCCTGAGGGCAGTCTATTGAACTGAATCATTCCTTATGGGTTTTCACTGGGAGCAACGCACCATTTTCCAAGCTTATTGTCAATTGTGAATGAACATAAACTAAATCCAGTTTTGTGAATGCCAGCTCACCTAGTATAGGTGTATTATCTATGCATAATAAAGGGCCTTTTGTCATTTAAAAAATGAGATTAATCTTTAGTTTAAAACCACCACAAGTAACTGATACATCCAGATGGACCTACTTGTTCTGTTGGATGATTTAATAATTGATTTTATAAATCCATTTTATTCATCCTTTTTATTGGCATGGTGAACAGAACTCCTTCTTGATGAGTTAGTCATTCCTCTTGTGGTTTTGACTGAATTATTTAAAATTAAGTTGCTCAGTACAGTAGTGTTCTAACATTGCTTTATATTCAGGTCTTCCACTCTTATTTTGGATGGTACTATCCATGCCTGTTGTTGCGTTCTCAATCGTCACGGTGACTTTCCCATCTTAAGAATATGAAACGATGAAGGTTTGTTATCATGTATTTCTAAGTGGCTTGAATATCTCAGGCGCCGACCTAAGGCATCGCTCAGAAGGCATAAAGCTATTTCCTTATCATTAGTTGCAATATTAACACAAAAAAGTCATAGACTTTCTGTCTGATTTACATGATTTAATTTGATCAAGAAAACTCTATGCTGTCCAGACCTATAATGACCATGTAATTATGCACAATAGAATAAAAGACAACTTCAAGAAATTGCTGGTTACTGTTGTTTCTTCACTAATCACTTGCAAAAGTGATAACACATGTTTAAGTATTGTCCTCATTGCCAATTTATAGCATCATTAGCTTTTACTGGGAAAATCTTATGCTAATTTTGGTTCTTATGCTCTGTGAGCTTAGATATGGCTGCTTTTTTGAAACTGATCTCTACTTTTGTGCATCTTAATTTTATTGTTCAACTTCAGATGATGGGCTTTTGAGTATGAAAGGATCACAGCATCTAAAATGCAGGAGATGATGGTCAGTGTCTCTGTAAATTAGCTTCTTAAAACAGGGCAAGACAAATTTTCTTTGTGTGTATAATTTTGCCACCAAAAAATGCAATTTTACTTGACTTGAAACTGTCTATATCCTTGGCTCCAATTAACCAGCTAGTTTTTAGTAAAGTAAACAGTGGTTTGCACATTTGCTTGGGTCATGAGGGACCCCTCTTCTGTCTAAGGAAATGTGAACCTCAAACTCCAGGGCTAGTGGCTTGGCCAGCTGGATAATGACGACCAAGGGAGGAGCAGAGGGGGTGAGAGCAGAGGTGCTCAGGGGGCACTGCTGAGCACCAACACTGACTGGTGCAGTGCCGTCCCGTCTGTGGCACTCCTCGGTCTGGAAAACCCTGAAAATGCAGACAGCACAAGATAGAAAAATGTTGTATTTTGTCTTGGTTTTCTTATATTGGCTTCTAATGCTGCTTTCATTATATGTCTGATGGATTGGGGCAATTGCTTCTATAAAACCCATTAAGTGGCTGCTATGTGTTTTCAGAATAAGTTAAAATGTTTCCTTCATAAAGGGCAAAATCTTGTTTCTTTTTTTAGGTTATTTTGCACTCTAAATGTGAAATGGAAGATAAATAGGAAATGTGAATCATTGTGTAAACATGTAAATTGCAGACAGTTCCATTTGCCGTTTTCTGCACAGTACTCACATCCAATTTGCATTATGTGCTGTATCAACTCACTAATAGTTTATACTGATAGACCCCCATTTTAGCAATAAGTATATGAGCACAAGAAAAAGGGCTGTGCTTTTAAACTAACTTTTATTTTCTGATTTTCTGATTTATTTCTCAGCCTTAATCTCACATAAATGATTGTTGTGGATTTTTTTTCTTCCATGAAATGCCTTTTAAAATTCATAAGCTCATAAAAAAATTAATAGGTAGTGATAGCTGCCTTTCATACTGTCTTTTATAAACCATTTTAAAGTGAATATAGTATTTGAATTGCAAACTCAGCTCTTGCCTGCATCCATGGAACAATCATGGTGGTAGACGCGGAACGATCATAATTTTTCATCAAAGTGCTTTAACCCCAGCCCTGTCAGCTCATCTCCCAGATAACAAGGTAGGGCAATCTCTATGATTAATTAGGCAATGTTTATCAAACTGCATGAAGATGAAAGGCTTTAGAAAACTGTATACTGTTATTAAACCCCAAACAAAATAGTCTCTTCCAAACTTTTCTGTATGTGTTTAGTAGTGTTCGGTTCCTCCACAACACAGATAGAAATATCTGGACCAAACCTGCTAGCTCCCCTTGCTCACACAAAGAATCAAAATAATAGATATTGGATACTGCCTGCAAACAGATTTTGACTCGATCTTGGTCCTAAATATGTGCATGAGAAGAGGTGTTCATGACAAGAATGCTGGAAAACCCAGGGATCCCTCCTGGTCATTGCTTTACATCTGTAGGAATTACATCAGAATATTGCACATTTGAGGTGGTAAACGTCTTGCTCCTTTTTTCCTAAGAACTGAGACCAATAAATAATAGAAAATATTTTTTAAAAATCATGGATCTAAACCGACAAGAAGTTGGCAAGAACCTCAAGATGTTTCTTTCAGAATCTTATGGTCTGGAGATATTATTAAATATCAACCAGTTTCTTTTACACAGCCTCTGTGGTGGGAAATGTGCCTGTGCAGTCACTATGCTCTCGACTGGGGAGTGGGGAGAAGTAGGCAGGGAAGCCAAGAAGGAAGGGGATCACCAGGAACAAATTCTCTTTTTCTACTTTACATATATAGTTGATACTGTTTCTCATTCTTCTTTTACTCATGATGAATGCCCTTTAACAATGAGTAAATGGTTTTTATCAAAAAACATGAATGTTTTGATTTAAAAACTGCTAACCAAAAGTGTTTGGCTTAAAACTGTTAATGCTTCTGCTTTGATAAATATATTCAGAATGATCGCTTCATGATTTATGTTTATTTTTAAATTCTCAAAACCGAGCATTTTCTTGTGGAAATTTCTACTTGACAAAACCCCATCTTTTTCACATTCAGTCATTTTTTCTTCTTTTGACTGCAGTTTTTATGAAAATACATAACTCAAGACAGAACTTAGGTCTTAGGTCTTTTAGGCTTTCCAAAGAGCTGACTGCTATCACAAAGCATCCCTGTCTATCCTATGGGAGTTGAATAATGTGTTTCAGGAAGGCAGTTCTGTTGTGACAATTCTGTGATGTTCAAACCAGCTGACTGCTGGCTTCAGGCTTTGCAAAAGTGTTTCACAAAACTAAGATGTGGTCATTGGGCTACTGCAGTGGAATAACTAGTGGTGCTCTCCCTGCATCTACCTGTGTAATGTACATTTGCCTCTGAGAGACATTTATCTTCTTTATGTCTGCACAGACTCATCATTGAAGGCAGATGCCTTCATAGAGCAGCATCGCACGTAGTGAATCTGACAGCAGGAAAAATCTCTGTAACTCGCTGATGTCAAAGCAAGATGTTGTTTAGCCTATATGATGCTGATGGGGAAATTAAAGGGTAGCAGATTAATGTGTCTCATTCATAATTGCTCTAAAGTATACTTGAAAATACAAATTAAAGGACAAGTTCTGAAGGTTACTGAGCATGCATAGTGCCCATTTGAAGTCACTGGGAACTGCAGCTGCTGTAGACCCTCCAAGAGCTGACCTAAATAAAGCCCAAATGTTAAGCAAATCAATTGAAAGTCTTAGGGCTCTAACAGCATTACACACAAGTCTAATTGTGTTTATCAGCAGAGTGGTGCTACATCTCTTTTGCTGTTGATTTAGGAAATCCAACTTTTCATTGACTCAACAGCAGCTTTGAATGCCCCAAGCACCTAAATAAATCTAATCACAGAAAATCCTTCCCCTCAATCATTTCACTTGCATTAATCCTTCTTAAAGTACCATCTCATCAGCAGAAACTGAGGCAAGTGTATCTTGCTTCTTGCCGGTAGCAGGGAGGAAATCACACACCGGGGAATGAGACGTCCTTTCCCTAGTGCATCCTTCATGTGTACTTTATCTTCTTCGCTGCAAGACGCTAACACTGATGAGCCCTGTGGGTCCTAAAGATTTGAACACAAAGGCACAATATGAAGATTAAGCCTAGAAAAAAATTGGTCTTGACTTCCTCCAACACTGAAAAGAGCTGATTTTTCCCATTAAAGAAAATTTTCTAGTAGAGTGGTTTCCATTAAAAATTGCTTCCTGTGGAAAACTGGGTTTCTGATTAAAAGAGCATTTTCACAGTAGGGATTTATTCTTTCAGGAAAGGAATGTGCTTTTCATTAAAACTCCCAAGCCTCAGGTTTAAAATGCTGGGTAAAAAACTCAAGGTTTCAATTCCTCTATCTTTTAGTGTAAAATCAACAGTTTTGGCAGGAATTCCCTCTTCCGTTATTTTTTATGCAAACCGCATGTCAGGGCTCAGAAGGCACCTGTAGGCTGTGATTAACCTGAGTAGTCTCAGCTGGGACCCCCACGCACACAACCCCTTCCCACGCCCCAGGGCTCCATTTAAGCTCACACCCAGCACTCAGACCTGGCTTGAGCTTTATTGGAAATGTATTTGTGCTCTTTCATGTCTGCTGTTGTCCAGGTTTATGGATTGTTTTCTACTGGGTGAGTTCCAAAGCTATGCTGCCTCTAAGCTTTGTCTCCTATCCTGCTTCCAGCCATGCCTCTAAGATGGACCTTGAATCTGTGCTGGATCCCTGTCTCCTCCTGCTCCTGACTGGACCCAGGGTGTTGTTCATTGCCATGCCTTGTCTGGGGGCGTCGATGGGACCTGTTGCCATCCTGACGCTGTTCAAATCCTGTGAGAGGGCATCCTGTTGGTGAGGTTCCTGCTGTGTTGGGCTCCCCCTTGGCTCCCAGCTCATCCCTGCTCTTGGAGGAGCCCTGATCCTGCTGCTGCAGTGGTGGAGAGGTGTAGCTTGTCACTTCTTCCATTCATTTAAATTACATGGTTTTGGTATAACAGATCTCCCAGAGGACACAGTGAGAGTTTCATGAGCAAGACTCAGATTCTGCTACTGAGAGTGAGCTAGCCTTGAATTACAGAACAACAGCTGCAAAGGGGAAACAGAACACCCTACCCCAATTTCTAATATCTTCCCTTGCTGGGGCTGCAATGTATACAAGCCTGTTCACATCTATGTTTGAGCACAAAAAATTTCTCTAGGTAATTGAACATTTAGGGTCACCGTTCTTGACAATGCCAGCTTTAGCTGAGCCTGTGAATAGTGCAGAATGAAGGAGGCAAGTTTAAAAGTTGTTCTTCAAGGATAAAAGAGCTCCTGGTCAGCATTCTTAGATGCCATATTTGCTGTATTATTATGCTTTCTGCAGTCTTTCCAGTGCTTTGACATACTTGTTGATCAATATATCCTTGGATATTCTTTTTTTCCCCCATGTGGGTTAATACACTGAAGTTCTTGATGGTGATTAAATTCAACATCTGTTTTGGTGATGTTAACAAGAGGCAGCTCCAGGAACAGACAAAACTATTGGAATTCTACCTATAGCATTCCCTGCAAGATTCACTACCATGGGTAAAAGTGTTATGTGATGAAAATAAACATGGTAAGGCTATTAGACTTTTGCAATAGACAATGAGAAGTCAAGATAAAAAGGAGATGAACAAATTAATTAAACCCAACAGTCAAGCTTCTGACTCCTGGTTGCTGATGAAGTAATTTATAATTAATAATTAAAACAGGCTAAAGGATTGATACTATGGGATCACCCTAGTAAATAGTCAGTAATTTATTTTCTATTACTTACTGTTATTGGACCAGCAGGTCAATGACCTTTTCTGACAGCATCTAGGCAAACAGCAACACTCCATGGTCTGTTCTTTAAATTAAAAGAAATGCCTGTTTTAGCAATTTCCTCTGGCAGGAAAGCAAGCACATCTTCTTGCTCCATTCTTTTTATTGAAAGGGCATTATCAAGCTTCAAATCCCTATATAAATTTTTAGCCCAGTTTCCTAAGGAAATGAAGCTTATATGATAACACTGAATTTCTATCTCTCAGGTCCTCCTCGATAACTCTTAAACTGTTTGGCCAAGTGCAGCTAAACTTGAAAGTGGATGGAAAAGTGTCAGTTAGACCTATGTTCTTAAAAACTTTGTCAGGAGCAGAATCTAGGTAGAAGAGAGAGATGCAATCAGTGCTCACACTGAGCCAAGTTTACCACACTGAGCAGTAAACTTGGCTGCTGTGCAGTTGTTTGGCATTTGTGGGCTGGCCAACCAGGCTGTGAGCACCAGTGGGCCCATCAGCACAAGTGTAAGCTTTCTCTTGCCTTGTGTGGTGCACCCCTCCAGCACTGTGGACAAAACTGGAGTAATTCAGAGAGGGAGCTGGAAAGAATGACCAAGGTGAGAAATCTGCAGGAAACCTCTCTTTATTAGTTCTGCTGCTCATGAAAATATTTGTTGTTTTAGGGTATAAAATCAAGTTAAAATGGGCATAAACATGTCCACATGTGCTTTCTCTATCCAATCTTGCAGATATGTTCTATTCACTGATCATCTGAAAATCGAAGTGCAAATAAATAGTAGCATGAAATGTCCTAGTGCATAAATTTCAGGTACCAAAAATGTCCAAAAACTACAGTTCTATCGGAAGCACTCAAGGACATGTTGCATGTTCTATGAATCAGTACACTTGGGGACTGTTTTTTCGAATCTGATGAAGATTATTGCTGTGTTGATTTCAACTATGAATGTTGATAAATTCATACTTTGACTATAGGACCAGGATGAATAATTTTGGTCTTCTACCCTGACCTTCCATATAACTCAGAAAACTTTCTTGAAGTAATTCTTGCTTGGAACTTTTTTTAAGAGGAGAAGACCATCCACTATTAATTTAAACATCACAATGATACAGCACCACCTTTTCTAAGACATGATTAAAAGAGGTGATGGCAAATCATCTTCACTTTTTTTTTTAAAAAGCTGCTGTTTTGATTTTGAATTCATGAATTCAATGGCCTTGCTGTGCTCTCCATTGGATCTTGTACTTTGATTTATTACAATTAGCAGCCCCTTGAATTTTTTGTGTAGGAAGCTGTGGTCTGATGGTACCGTGTTTTACCCTTGCCCTTGATATACTCATTAAGAAAAGCTCTGGTAGTCATTTCCTTGCTCTTACAACTCACCACCCCCTTCTCGGTTTCTTAACATAATTTCTGAAGTGGGAATACAGAAGCGAATAAGCTATTCTAATTGTGATCATGGAAGAGTCAAACAGGGTTCACTAGTTTCTATGTCAAGCTAACTCTTGTCCACCCAATTGTACTTGAAAGTCTTGTGTTGTTAATTGTCTGTTATGATTTCCCCCCTCTGCTATGTCCAGTGTTGCTACTTTCTGTGGGAATCTCAGAAATCCTAGTCTTTACTCTTTCTTAGATATCTGACTCTGCATTAGCTATTTGCTTGCACTTACACTACCTGTTGGTGGATACTGTTCAGTATCAGTGGCCTTTTCTCTGACAGATACCATGCTTTTACCTTCAGTGTCATCTGCAGAGTCAATTTTTCTTTGTTTTTCCCTAGGCTATTGATAAACATATTAAAAGGGTCCAGGGTATGGAATGAATTAATCCCTTTGGGGCCTCATGAAAGAATGTGTGGTGATCTCTTTTAGTTACACTTAAAAGACTGGTTATCCAGTGTTTAATCCATTTAATGTTGCCATGCTTACTTTGTAGTATTCTAGCTCATAACTGCATGGTCTTGATGTACCAAATCAACTGCTTTGTGGAAGTGTTAGTATATTGCATTGATGCTACTGCCTTCATCAGCCAACCTTGTAATCTTGCCAGTGATGTGAAGTTAGACTGATGGCATCTATTATCTAGAATGATATTCCTTAGCTATATTTTCCCCCAGTATTACCTTAATAATCAAGTCCTGCAAAAAATTCTGTGGTACTTCTCACGTAGTGCTTAAAACATTGAAAAGTTGGTCTGTGGGATAAGAGTTTAAATTTTTACTTGGATTTCTGTTCTAAGAATGTGTATCAACACATACTTTTTTTAAGAGCTGCAACTGTGGAAAAGTTAAAACTTCTACTACAAAACTGTCAAAGGCAAAAATTAGGTGGTGGTGATGTTTTATTTCATTACAACATGATCCCTGATGTCTCCTCCTCTTGCTTACCCAAATGTCTGTCTTCAGGTCCCAGTGTTCTAGACTTGTAGCTTAAACTTATTTTCAGTACTCTTCAGGCCTGTGGCTTAAGCCTTTTGTATAGGACACCTCCTTTATACCATCTCTCTTTGTCTTATTCCTTTGTGGACCTGTGACCTAACTTTGTTTGCCTACCAAAACCACTACCAATACCCATAGTTTCATGCTTGCTGAAGTGGAGCTGTTCCCAGCTCTCCAAACTCTTTCGTCTGTATTTCTTAATTCAGTTTTTCTAGCATATGTGTTGAAAGCTTCTGGGCTTTGCATGGAGTTTCAAACCAACACTATTCAGCTGGTGCACACAGGCACAACCACAAGTCCATGATGCTACCTGTAACAGGTATCACAGCCATGCTCTTGAAATCAAATAACAATCAGCAGATTAGGCAAGGAACCAAAACACAAAGAATTAGATGTCTTACATTCTCCATACTTACCTTCATTTTCAGTTTACATTGAGCTAAAACTGGTCAAATGGCTGCTGGTATTATTCCCTTTAGACCTTCCCTGGTGTATACATGCTACCTGTGGTAAGCAAGCAATAGAGTAAGATGTTTTGATGCATCCCCAATCCATTCAACCCAGTGGAGTCTTTAGCATTGAAGAGCTAGTGGACAGTAGTGTGTGACAAGTGTACAACATGCTTGTATTAAGCCAGCTGGTTAAATCTTTACTCCTGAAACTGTTTGTGGGTTTCAGAACAGAATAGCTTTCCACTCTGTTTCCACATTCATTGTTATGCTTTCTTGTGAAAGCATAGTGGAAAAGCAATTTAATCTAATGCTGCCACCCAGCCACTATTTCTTATTAAATAAAGTCCTTTAAAGGAGGGGTTTAGACATGGCTCAGGGACCACAGAGTTGGAAGAGGCTTCTTTTGTATTTGGCTGGTGTTGTGGTTTAGTCCCAGCCAGCAACTAAGCACCACACAGCTGCTTGCTCACTCCCCCCAGGTGGGATGGGGGAGAGAATCGGAAGAGTAAAAGTGAGAAAACTCATGGATTGAGATGAAGACAGTTTAATAGGTAAAGCAAAAGCCACGCAAGGAAGCAAAGCAAAACAAGGAATTCATTCACCACCTCCCATGGGCAGGCAGGTGTTCAGCCATCCCCAGGAAAGCAGGGCTCCATCACGCGTAACGGTTGCTTGGGAAGACAAACGCCATTACTCCGAATGTCCCCCCTTTCCTTCTTCTTCCCCCAGCTTTATATGCTGAGCATGACGTCATATGGTGTGGAATATCCCTTTGGTCAGTTGGGCTCAGCTGTCCCGGCTGTGTCCCCTCCCAACTTCTTGTGCACCCCCAGCCTACTTGCTGGTGGGGTGGTGTGAGAAGCAGAAAAGGCCTTGACTCTGTGTAAGCACTGCTCAGCAGTAACTAAAACATCCCTGTGCTATCAACACTGTTTCCAGCACAAATCCAAAACACAGCCCCATACTAGCTGCTATGAAGAAAGTTAACTCTATCCCAGCTAAAACCAGCACAGCTGGCTAAGGAATGAACAAATAAAAGTGACGGTGAATTTCCTGGTGTAAATCACTGAATTTATTTCAGCAATATAATTGGGCTGGGAAAAGAAAAATAATGAATTCCAGTCTGACAGTTATTCTGGCCATTTAGGAACTAAGGCAAGAATTATGCTTTTGCTCCAAGGCAGAGTTTCACAAACAAAGTGATACTTAACTGCTTCTCTTGCCCTTTGTAACCTCTCAGTACTCCTTCCCCCATGCATGATTTAAATTGTTCCAATTAAATTCAAGCATCATAAATTTTAAGCCAATTTTAGACAAAAAAAAAAATTGCCTGAAATATCTGGGACTCACTGCAGCAGAGGATGTAGACACACACAATGATATTTAGCTAAAGGGCATCAAAGGACACAGTCTTTTTTTAAAAGTGTTTCCCTAAAAGATGAGATACCAAGTCTTTGAGAAGCACTGAATGAGCAAAGCCAAGATTAAAAAGTAAATGCAAGAGCATAGCTCTAAAAGGCAGCAAAAGATTGCAGATGTTAATAGGCAGTATTTAAAAGAATGTGACTTATTAATGCTATTATTATGCATATTTTCTTACTGTGACAGTTTCATTGTTGTCTTTTCAGTGCATTTATCTATGATTTCAAATATCATTAAGATTTTCATGGTAAATTAACTTCTGATTATATTTAGTCTGTTCAGGGCAATAGAGGCTAGCAGACACAACATACATGCTGAGACTATTGGTTGTATACTCCCATTTTGTGTTTGTAATATGAATAGCCAAAGTCATGTTAGCAACAGAAGATCTTTAGAGTGTTTTAGTTCTCAATAATAAGGAGCAAGAATTATTCTCCTCTTAATTTTAGTGTCCTGATAGTGTTTTGTCAAGTGTGGTTAGAGCAATTTTTTCATAATCCACCAACATGCTGAGCACACTGAAGTTCCTCTAACGTAAATAGTGACTCATCTCCCAGCAAAGCGGAATTTGAGAATCCTCTGTAATTCTGTCATAGGAATAGCTGGAATTTTTTGATACACAATGGAAAAAGCAGGGTACTGCTGGTACTTCACTGTCCTGTCTTCCTTGAAAAATCTAACTCATCCCAACACCTTTCTGCACCAAACTTAAGCAGCAGCATCTTTCCCAGCTGCATGAGATCTGAAAATGCTTTCCCTGAGAGCAACCCTGGGAATTAGCCACACTTAAAACAGCACAACAAGGCTGGAATCTGCTCCAGTGTGCACTGGTGGAGATTGCCCCTTACAGGGGGGTTGCTGCAATTATTTTCTACATTCCCATTGAACATCAATATCTCTTGAGCAGTAAGTAGTGTGTCAATAGGAAGAAAAATGTTTCCCTGCAGTTTGCTGCATTAAAGCTCATTTTTGTCTTCTGAAACCCTTAAAGATTTAAGTTGCCTTTTGTTTCTGAAAGGGACCAAAGTGCTCTTTATTCCAAAGATTTCAGCAGGGTTGGTTTAAAACCAAGAGCAATTGGTTGTGACAACTGAGCCCTTCCCAGGGTTACGTCCCTGCTGAGATACGCACATCCTGTCCTGTCTCTTATTCCACGGCAGCTAAAAATCTTCCCAGAGGAATTTGTTTTATTGAACAAAGTATAGATGCAGAAAAGGGACCAAACCAATATTTACGTAATTGATTGAATTATTTGGGTTGCATTTTCAAAGGCTGTTCAGTTTTCTTGTGAATTTAATCCTGTTCTGCCTGTTCAGTGTTTGAAATGCAAATCTCCTTCCCCTGCCTGCACTACACACACAAAGATGTGCATAAACATGCATGCGTGCTTTTAGTGCGCAGATGCCCGACAAGCAAACTCATATGGGTACGTAGCTAATTGTATATTAACTTGACATACAGCTGGAGATTGTATTTATGAGGCTGTAGATTGGTTTTGATGAAGTGTCCTTAAATATTTGCAAAAGTGAATTCTTCATGTGAGTTCTGGCATGCTTAGTTCAAAAGACGTACGAAACTGACTTTTATTGGGAAAAAAAAGACAATTTAGGAATTCCGTTTTGGATGGCTTTCATAGGTTAGAGTGAATTGAACAGAACGCAGTCATTCTTGCATTTATTTTACACTGAGTATGATAAATATAGTCACAATTGGTGGCCCTTTACTTTGCAAATCAGACTCATTGACTTTACTGGGACTTGTCAGTTTTCCCAGAGTAGAAGTTTTAAATGGAAAGTCAGCCTGTCAATATGGGGAAAATTAGGGTGGTCTGTTTAAAATTCAGTACCGCATTCAGAAGGAAGGAATAAGTTACTTTCAGCAAGGTCAGGAGACTCGTACATGTCCTGCTCTTTCATCTCCACAAACAAGATTTATTGCTGTTAAAAGTGGTGACATCTACACTTTCTGCCAGTTAGTTGCCTCCTTAAGATAATAGTTGTGATTGGAATTTTCTTGTTATTTCATGTTGTGTGGGTTCATTATCATTCATTTTCTCATGAGGACTGGACTGGCAGTCATAACATTTCGGGAGCATTGAACTTCTGCGTGTGAGTTCAGCTGTTTACTGTGTCAGGGTACTCTCGTATAAGCAAAGCCAGTATCAGAAGACAGCAAATAGAAGACTGGTTATTTTCACTGTTTTGGGTCCTTTATTTTCCTGTTTGTGTAAAGTTAAGGTTTTTTTGAAATCTGTTCTTTGTATTTTAGCATAAGTTGGCTCAAGATCTCTCCCAGAGCAATTGCATAAATATTATTTTGTAAAGGACAGTAGTAGATTGGCCTGAAGAAATCTTCAGATAAGAAAGTCAGAGATGGAAGAATTGCTGCCTATAGTAACTTTCTGTTGCACGTTACTTGAGGGCAACACTATCCATGGATAAAATAAGGTGAAACAAAGAACTCTGTCTAGAGTAGTAGTCATAAGCAGATTTCAGTGTTTCTCCAACACGTCTACATTTGGACCACTGGATTATTTATTTATTTAATATAAGAATGTTTTAGAGCTTGGCAGCATCCAGGAACTTTTTGAAAGCAAATCATGTTGATGGTTTCATTTGTCTTGTAATGTGGGGCATTTTGTACCATCAAACAGGGAATCATTTGACCAGAATGAAGATGTGACATTTGTATTTATGTCCACTTCTAGCCTTCAGATTCATCCTGAGGAATGACTGTGTGCAATAATTCTCAGAATTATCTTAAAAATATCAAAGGGTTATCATGTTGGAGATTCAGTGCTGTTGACCAGTAAACTTTTATCACCCTGTCAGACAGCATCTCTTTCACTTCTTTTGAAAATCCCTTGATGTCTGAAAGGTTATGCATTAGCTGAATACTCAAGGTTTGTCTCTGTGCCCATAGATGTTACTGATGCACTTAAAAGATTATTCTGTGATAATGAGTCAGTTTTCCTTGTATTTGTGTTTATTGGGAAGTAGACCAGCTCTGTCAGATGCAGAAATTACATTTTACAAGTGTACATTTAAGGCTAGTCCTGCTACTATTTTCCCACTGTGAAGTAAGAGTTTCACTGGGAATAAGTAGAATCATAGAATCATTTAGGTTGGAAAAGACCTTTAAGATCATCAAGTCCAATCGTTAACTAACACTGCCAAGTCCACCACTAAACCATGTCCCTAAACATCACGTTAACACATCTTTTAAATACCTCCAGAGATGGTGACTCATCCACCTCCCTGGGCAGCCTGTTCCAATGTCTGACAACCCTTTCAGTGAAGACATTTTTCCTAATATCCAATCTAAACCTCCCCTGGTACAACTTGCAGCTATTTCCTCTTGTCCTATCACTTGTCACTTGGGAGAAGAGACTGACACCCACCTCTCTACAACCTCCTTTCAGGAAAATACCAACTAACCAAAAGTGTGCTCTCTTTTTAGGAAGGAGAAACTTTCTGTTCCCACCCTAGCGCTGTATGAAGAGGGACCTCAGGCTGTAAGAGAAACCTTGATTGTTCTCAGACCAGCTAGTCCAGAATAGCCTGTGTCTCTACTATTAAATGCCTCTTAGTCTCCCAGAGAGGATGTCTGCAGTCTCCCCGCTGGGGATGTTTTTTGGGCTGTGTTGATTCCTGCTCCATACCCAGTAATTGCTTAAGAGTGCTTTGGCTGGGGCCAAAATCAAGCCCCAGATCTTAGTCTCTAAGTATGGACCATTGAGTTATGGAGCACGGAATAATTCCTTGGCAGTGCTCAATTTACTAAGAAGGCTGTAAACTTGGATGTACCAACATGCCACTTCCAATTCCAGGCCAGCTCTACACTGTGAAGTAAAGAAGCAGTGGAATGTGTGCTTTTGGTGCAAGAACTGCCCGACAAGCACTTTGTCAGTTTTTGCCATTCTTCTTTCCTGTCGTCTTAGGTTGCCTAAGTGCCTGTACAAAGGGGAGCCTGGCTGGCTCATCATTCAAATATGACTCATAACTCAAGTCAGGCAGATTCAACCAAAGTGGACATAAATCACAAAGACTTAAAAAATCTGTCAGCTGGTGGGAAAGTGGAGAGGGCAGAATATGCTAATTTAACAACAAATTCAGAAACTTCAGATCTGTAACAGTCAGTAATGCTTTCATATCATTATTGTAAACAGTTTATCTGGGATGCAGTCTTGTCCTTGTTCAAAACTTCACAACAAATTACAGTGTAGACGGAGTGTTTTGATGAGAAACACTCACAGCAATGGAAACTGACATTGACCATATTGTTCTTTCTTTTCAATCACTGTCAAAGATGAAAAATTTCCAGATTTTGGTGATCTACAATACCTATTATTAAAATAATTTCAAACAGTGGAATCTTGTGGGTATGTAAATTGCCATAATTTTTAAAATTGAGTGCATCTTTGGACAGCGATCTATCCTGTGGTTTGTGGCTTGCCCCTCACCTGCTCCACATTAGTAGGCACAGAATATCCTTTTGTGCTGCTGTAAAGACAGTGAGTTCTCTCTCTAGGGGAGAAGAGCCAGACAAGGCAGTTATACAAAAGTAACTTCAGTTTTATTGTCATCACCCCCATCATCCCAAACAGCATAAATGCTAGTATAACTTACAAAGATATACGCATGTTCAGTAAATGTCCTGGGAATGAAACAAGTCAAAGGTAAGCTCTGGAAATGGAAGAATTGGAAAACTAGCCCAACCTTACATGGGAAAAAGAAGGGAGAGTATGTTAACAAGTCTACAAGGTCATATACGTCTACTCTGCAGTAGTTACTAACACTTTAGTGCCATTATTGTATACAGTTTCCCCAGGACAACTTGATGTTCTTGATCAGACATTTGGAAAAAGTTAGTTACATAGGTAGCATTTTGATAAAAAAGAGAGAGACACAAAGAAAAATTGACACATGCATATTGGTTTTATGATCTCTTCCTGTACTGTACTACAAACACAGATTAATTTCTCATATAAGCAATGATCATGAAAAAATTAGAAGGAACCAACCCTGCTAACAATTGCTGGTGTGCTCACTTGTCTCCACTGTGAAACTAGCTTGAAAGGGTTTGAAATCCCCAAGATTCATGCACACTTATGAACTCCTAGCTTAAGAGGCGTGAGGCTCTAAGCTTGAGCTGGCCAAGCTAAGTAGAGCCAGAAACAAACTTAAGTGAGCCTACCTGGTCAGCTACTGGCATTGCTGCTCCATAGGACAGTGTGGTAAGTACCACTTGCCACCCACAGTAGATACATCTCATCTAATCTTAGACACCTGGCTGGCAAGTGCCTAACCTAAGATAATTTTTAAGGTTCTGTGTATAGTCAAATAGATATATATTTATATATGGGGAATATGTGCTTTCAGAGGATAACTGTTTCTACATGTCTTAGACTCCTACTTAGTATGAGATGAATTACCCTTAAGAAGTGTCTAACACATGCTGTTGAGACAGATGCTAGACAATTTTCTTAAATTAGATGTCTAATTTTTAGTTGGCTAGAGTTAAATGAGATTGCTCTATTCCTGGTGTTTTCCTGCAAGTTTTTCCTTTCCTAGCCTTCCAGAAAGGACAGAAAAAGTCTCCTGAGAAAGTATCTGTATTGTGGATATCCCACATCAATTATGTTTTTTACAGGTGGGTGGGTGAAATAATATATTAGGGTGAAATCTCTGTTCCTGAGGTTGTATATCATTGTCAGATTTCATTCATAAGACTTGACACTTTTGAATTAATCTACTCCTCCATATGGGAATTCTCACAAGTGTGATTAAAGTTCCATTTTTTATGCCTATTACTATCCTATCTTATGTCATTCACATCACTGTATTTCCAATATTTGGACTATAATGCTATGCAGTATATGTTCCCTGGGGTTCAAGTACAGTAGAAGATCTGCTTAGAAGTAAAGTATGAGGGGGGATATAAATAAACTAGATCAGAGAAAAGTGTGAAATTTTGGCTTCAAAGAAAGTTCAAAGAATGTAAAAGTGCTCAGGGAATAGTAGGAATGATTAAACCATTAGTGCCACTGAGAAAATGAGCCATCTCCTGTGTTGGAGCTATGAATCAATCTTAGCCTCCAGCGAGCCTTAAATGCATAATGATAATCCAAACCTTCAACATCATTAAAATATCATGGAAGTAGGAGAGCTAACTTAGCTGTTGTTATGTATGCAATTCCTAAGCAACACATTACTAAGGCTCAAAAAAACAAGTGGAAAAAAGTTGAGAAATGCAAAATTGAAATTCCCAAACTAACAATCCAGACATTACCTGTGTTGACTATACTTACTGTCTCTTGTATTTGAATTTATTTTCTGCTTCTTCTTAAGAATTATTTAATGTATTTCTATGAGACCAGTTGTCTGCTATAAATCATACAAGCTGATCAAAAGAAGAAATGTAATAACACATGTTCCCTCTTTCTTTTCCAGGCTTTTACCTCTAAGAAGTGGAATCTTACCTCATGGAATTTTACATTTTTATGAATTCAAGCAGAGGAGGTTGGCAATTGATAAAGACAGAAAGACAGACAAATGTAATATTGCAAAGTAATTTTGTGGTTTAGGAAATACAGCCAAGATTGTGGAAATTCTGTAAGACCCCTCACTCTTCAGGGTATGGGTTAGTCTCTGCATCAAAAGAAACTTTCCCTGATGTCCAGGTATTTGTGATTGCTATCTGTCACGAGTATCCTTTTCCTTTTACTGAAGTAGAAATTGCTGACCAGTGTCAGAAGTTAAATACTGGGTGGGTTACTCTCTGCTCATGGCAATTTCTATGCCTCAAGTAGGCTTACAACCTCCAGTATACCACACAAGCCAGGGGCATTGACAGAAGTTGGATCCCACACAGAAGTCATCCGTAACCCCTGTGATAGGAGATGCTTTCTTGTTTAGTAGAAGAGGATCAGAGATAAAAAGCTATTTAGATACTTAAGTATTGCTTTGTCTTTTTTTTTTCCCAACATTTGTGACAAGGTATTATATGTGGTGTACAGGATAGAACCTGCAAGGTAGAAATGGGAAGCTCTGCTAATAAATAATTAACATGTGAAGTCATATAATTTCATATGCATCAGGCATGGAAATGCAGGTAAGACTGCAGCAACAGATTTGTGGCATAGACACCTTACAGCTGTCTTTGTAGGGGATAACTCATGTATGGAGTATTGTGATATCTATTATATTTAACATACATAAGTATGGTTATTAGGACACAAAATCAGTCAGTATAAAAGAGAACAAGAAGAAAATGTAAGGCATGTGCAGAAAGAGCATCTTTTTTTCTCATATTGTTGATTCTTTTCCTACTTACAAGCAGTTGTTTCCACTTGTGAACGTCTGACAGAAACAAGCCCTTGCAGCTGTGTTTTTTTGGGTTCCACTTAATAGAGAAAGGCATCGTTTGAACTCTGAAGAATATGCCGGGTCTGACCCCTTTATTTCCCACTAGAATGGTGGCTACGGACAAGTTGCCCCTTCGTAACCCAGTCAATGTTGCAACAGAAAAGGCCAAGAAGAAGGCATGGATAAGCTCCCTGTGCAGCAATCCTGAGCCTTGAAAGCGAGTGAAAGAGCACAGACAGTGAGAGAGAGACGTATAATATTTGCTTCAGCAATCCCCAGTGCACTGTACATTTATAAGTACTACCTGGTAGCCTGAAGCTTTGATCTGCCAGACAGCAAAATAGCCATGCTCAGCTTGCAAACCTCCAGACAGATAGAAAAATGATTCCTCTTCAGCACCAAACAGGGGTGACAGAATATCTGTCACTGAAAACTAAAGTTGAGATGATTTCATATGGCAAATTTCTTTTTACCTGACTAAATTCTTACTGCTGTCTTGTGTCATTCAATGAGCATTGGACAGAAATAGTTGCACTACTGGCCCACCAACAAGATGAAAATAATCCCCTTTATTTGTTATTATGTAAAGCAAATATTAGCAGAGTTAATGGAACCAAACTCATTTAAAGACTCTGGCTCATGTGTGGTAGGTATTACTGCTCTCCTGACACAGTAATATTTTTGACTAAAATTGCCTAAGAAGTGGGATGATAATTATCCTACTGGTAGGAACGCTGTCTGGGCTTTCTGAATTTTGCTTTTGCATGCTGAGGTCTAAAGATTTATAAACACTAACCTCAACCCTTTTGTGTTTCTGTCACGCAGCAGGGAGGACTTGACCACCAACGCCACCTCTTGCTGCAGCGCTTTTCTCCTGGGGCTCGGCTTTCATTTCCGTGTGGACCCTAGTCCTAAGAGTTGTTAATGAAAGTGAAAGATGCTCAAACCAGCACTGTCATCTGTGCAAGCCCCCTAATGCTTCCACGCATGTTTAATTAAACAGGTGAGTTACCCACTTAAATCAAGGACTGAGGTAAGCAAGGGTGTAATTGTTTCAAGAAATGCAGCCTAAGCCGACAGCACTGGGGAAGGGATGAATTGCTCCATTCATCAGCAGGGGAGAGGTTGGTTCTGAAATTTAATAATGTTAATTTCTGTGCCAAATAATTCCAGTACTGATGGTTTAAGAGTTGATGTAATACGCATAATTTCACAGATCTAAATGGCTTCCTATACCCATAAAACTCGCAGTTCTCCTCAATCTCATTCCCAAAATTACCTCTCTCTCCCTCTCTGATAAATTCCGTAATATGATGTAAAATTTCTCAGTACTCCAGGAACATTAAAAATGTAGTAGCAGAATAAAATAATTGAAATAAATATCAAATTAAATAACACAGAGGATGCTGTAGTGGTAGTATTATTAAGTTTTATTTTATTCAATAACACTCTTCACTTCAAAATTTACTAAAGGTGCCTTTGAATTTTCACCATTGAAAAGCCCAAAGTGAGAATTTAGGTCAAACTTGCCAAGAAACCCAGAGCCTCAGCCATTACGGACTTACGAAGTAGCCTTTTTTCTAGAACGGCAGTTTTTATTTTCCTTGCTGACATTTTCTGTACTGATATTACTGAATGAAACAAGTATCAAAACATTTTGTCTTTTAGCCTAGTAGGAGTAGTGTAGGGGTAAGCACCAGGAACTACCTTATTCTGAACCCTCTGAGGGATAGGTGTGATGAACCAAATCCTGAAATGTTCACATGAATAGCCAACTTGATGTAGGAAATTTAGGACTCGTGTCCTGTGACTCTACAGCAAGTAGGTAATTTTTTTTTCCTAAATACTGGCTCAAAGTATGTTTTCCACTTCTATTTTAACCAGGACTTAAGCTCTGGAGAGAGTCTTAAGAAGACAGTGTTGTGTCCAACATAGTGTCAAAACATTTGGTGCTGTGATTTGTCAGCAGCTGCCCGTATGTATGGTGTGCTGCCCTGGGTGACAAGCTCCTGCTCTCCAGGTCCTCTGTAGTCTGGCCAAGCCCAGGAGGAAGCTCTGCTTCACACGTGCAGAGGGGGGTGCTTGCCCCATCTTGTTTAAGGCTGCTTGTATGGACATTGGCAAGAGGAAGGCTCCTGACTGGGCTGCTCTCTGCTGCCTTCTGGATGAACCACCCTTCTGCCCACTGATTTTGAGGCAGTTGAAATAGGTGCTTTATATTAAACCTTGTGGGCGGACCTTTTCCCATCTTTTTCCTCCCTGAGGAAAATCTTGTGGCATTTAATCTGGCATTTCCAAATAGTAAAGGGGAACGAACAGTCATTGTGAGATTGCAGTGGATCTTGTAAACATACCTTTTCTGTCCTCAGAAACTTTATTTCAAGAGGAAAATGTGCTCATTCTGCCCCCTGTGTTTGGCAACGTCATGTAGCCCATTCCCCTGCACCAAAATGAGATGAGCCACACTAATTTTTCTGACAGTTCCCAGTGAGAGAGATCCCACAACCTCCTAAGCAAGCTATTCCAGTATTTTCTTGCCCCTATTGTTAGTCTCGTTTGCCTCATGTCTAAATCTCTTTTTGCAGAAATTTAAATGCTTTACTTTGTGTTCTTTCCACTGTCAACATAAAGAATAGATTATGTCCACCCTTTGAAATCTGTTACTGCATCTCCCTTTAGTTATCTCTTTGTTAAGCTATGCAATTCCAATTTGTTATGTTGCCACAGGTATTATTTTCTGATGAATCTTTTTTTCTCTGGACTTAGCCCATGTGCTTCCTGGTGTATATTGCCCATAACTGGACACGGATCTATTGTGGTCTTTTATCAGTGTATATTAGAGGTGTTCCTCAATGTGTATCTGAGAATATATTCCGTTTTATACATTGCAGTGTGGTATTTGCTTTTCCACAATAGCCTGGTATCTTTTGCTTGTGATCCTACTCGACCTCCTAACGCTGCTCCTGGGCCCCTCACCGCCCTGGCTGTGCTCATGCACCATCTTTCATGACAGTTCTAAAAGAGAAGCAAACACTTGTTGGAACCACAACTTGCCTGATGGTTTGTGCGGGTGCCCAGTTGCAGAGGACGGCGGGGGGGCAGTTTGCAGTCTGGATGAAAGACAGCATGGGACGCAGCTGCTTGTTAGCGCGTGGTCTGCCATGACAAGACCAGACTGAAGACAGAGAGATGCTTCCCCCTTAGCTTCCCCTCTCACTCTGCTGCCTGCTTCAACCCATGGCCCTCACTGAGACCCCGTCCCAGCTACTGCCACCAGAGAAGCTCCTTGGAGCAGGGAATCCCAGCTGTCCTGAGGCCCCTGCTGCCCCAAAAAAGAGACCCGTCCCAGTAGCTTGAAACTGCAGTGAGAGATGCTGAAGTAGCAGTCCATCGGTAACTGGGACACTTCTGCATATATCAGTACTCCTCCTTTCTTCCCCAGGATTCCTATCCCACTCTCAGTGCTGGTTTTGTTCCCATCCTGGAGTCCAGACAAACTTCAGGGCAGGCTGGACCTGTGCTGCAGGGCAGTTTGCAAAAAATTCCCTTGAGGGAAGGAGGTTGGTGTTTCCATCTTCCAGGGAATGGAGGAAGGAGATCATGAGGATGGTCATCCAGAGCTCCTGGTGGACAAAGGCTCCATAAGAAAGGAAAATTTATTCCTCTCTACAGATGAAAAGAGAGAAGTATTGCTAGAGTGAGCATTTTCCGCTGTGTACTGAGAAGTCCTCCATTTACCCCTCAGGAGTCGTTATGTCCATGTGTACTCCCAGAGCAGAACTGAGAGAGAGAAGGGGGAAAATGGCCTTTTCTTTGTCGTTAGGTTTTGGCCATTTGGTGCAATTTCTTTCCTGTTATGGGTTTTAGTTCTTTGGGAAGATTCTTATGTTAGCTGACAGAGCTTTGCTAAAGCTGCTGAGGATAGGAGGAGAGCTGGGCAAGCTTACTGGAGAAGCACACTTCAACAGAGTTAAGGAATGCCCATGCAGCGCTTGACGTGTTTTTTCAGGCCTGTCTGGTTCACTGCCATGAAACCGTTTCACAAATGAATAAGTGGGAATTGATATGGTAGAGAGACTTCTGTGCATTATATATTGGCATCCCCCTATTGGCATATGGGGAGCTAAATCCAGGGAGTGCTGCCAAAATTATTCTGAAGAAGTGTTTTATTCACTGTGTAGAGCGGGAGTGCTATAGTGTTTGTTTTTCCCTCTTGTTTCATGTGAATTTTAAGATGGATAATTTAAAGATATCCATCTTAAAACTTAAGATATCCATCTTAAAATTCCCCTTTCTGGAAAAAGAAGACATAGAAATGAGAGCGGAAAAAAAAAGCTTCCATGATGAAAAGACGTATGGGGATGAGAGACTGATCTGGTTTTTTTCCACATTCTCTTCCTTTATCCTGTTGTGTACTTGTACCAAGTTCAGCCTCAAATAAATGAAAGCAAATCTCATACTTATGAGCTTATATGCAAAGAGGTGGTAGAAAGATAATCCTAACCTTTTTCAGTGACTTGGCAGGGGCTGAAGGTCATGTATTCTCTTCTTCATACTTGAAATTAAAAGATCATTAGGTAACTGAAGAAAGGGTTGGTTTATGGTTGGTTTTTTTCTCTCTCCTCCATTCAGAAAGAGGTCACAGCAGGCGGGAATGGAATTTTGTGAGAGTGCAGCAGGATTATTTTATACATTTATTAGTAACAGAGAGAGAAATGACTACATTAATAATCTGTCCAATCCAAATAATTGGCCATCTGCCAAGCAGGCACCTTTCCAGTTGTAGGAATCAGAATCCACTGGAGAAATTTTCACCTACTATTGCAACTTGGACAATGAAAGCCAAGGGTTAGGATTGAGCAACATGATGGCAGGGGTTATTTGTCTCCTATTAAACTTAAAATTTTTTTTGTTGCGTGTTACCAAAAATTGTCAGTGTTGTGCATATACCTTTAACCTCGGAGCCCTGTCTGACAGGAAAAAGGATTTTGTAGCAAAAGAGCTGCCAGAAGACTGGTGAAAGAGTAAGATACAGGGGAACTTCATTAACAGTATAAATTAGTTGCATATAGAAACAACATCCCTGTCACTTTAATGCAATAGGCCTTCATTTTGAGACAAATTCAGGACAACAGTGAATGCCTGATTAGGACTCTCAGTTGATGTAATTCAGCATATAAACATGTCATGTAAAAATCGGTGGAGGTGGAGATACCTTCTCAGGAGACAGCAGCAAGATCACCTCTGTCAGTGTTTCTCCCCCTGAATTCTTGGGGTATCTGGTCAAGAGTGAAAGTGTTTGAAGTGGGAGAAGACGAATGGGTATGGTGCTGAACTCCATGGGCGCTCTGCCCTTCCAGGGCCATGTGCCGACCCTGCCCGGTTCCCGCTGGCTCCCAGCTGGGGCTACAAGGTGTCCGGCTGACCCTGCTGCCAGAAACGCGTGGCATCCTGCTCTGCAGCACCCGCTGCGAACCTGGGGGAACCTGGGGGCTGCTGCCTCATCCAGAGCACCTGCTGGCCGTGTCTCTGATCAGAAATGCTGGCGAGGCAGTGAGCAAAGACTGTGTGCTCCTTATTGCCCTTGGTTCAGAGCTGTGTCCCTCCATTACCCCTGTACTGTACTGTTTAAAGGGCATGAGGTTTACAGCCCTGAAGAGGGTGTAGCAAAATCACTGCCCCATAGCAGTTGCTTCCTGACTGACAACAATATTCTTCTGGGTTTGGGAAGAAGGTAACACTTATCCAACTAATCTTTTGACCTAACTTTTCGATATAATGATTATCACATCCATTACTCCCATGTAGTGTATTTACTGCAAGAATAATATTATTCAGGACATGTTTTCCACCGAATCGCGTATATCCAAGCACAAGAGGAGTGAGTAAGTCAGGAGTCTGGTTTTAAAAATAATCTGGCAGTTTTCTAAAGCTACTTAGATATTGCTTTTCATAGAGAAAGCTGAAAAATATCTGAGGCATTTGGGTTTGGCATGCTGGTCTCAAACATCAGTTGCTCAGAATATTTTATTTGCAGAAAAGCAGTGGGGAGGAAAGAGACCTCCCCAGACATGTGTCAACTGACAGGAAGTAAGTCAATCTGTATGTGTACTATCATGGTTTTCACTTAAAAATAAAATGTTTTCCTTGTGCTGGAGACAATAGTTTAGTATGTTAAATTATGTGCTTCAATCTGGAAGGTAAATCGTTCCATAAAACTGTCAGTGTAGCTCATAAGCCAGCTCACCATAACAGCACTCTTTTCAGCTTCTACAATATTCTTCTGGTACAACGCGCATTGCACACTGCCCATAAGTGTTTTATGTGAATGATGCTCCGGTAGTGCATCCCCACATTACACCATCTTTGAGAGACTTCTAGTCATGGCACCTTTGGCGCTGTGGATGTGGGGGCCACCAAAAGCAGCGTAATAAATTGTAGGCAGATGAGCCTTGATGTGAAGCTCTTGTATTCCCTTTCCTATTTGAGAGCACATCAGTAGCATGCATCACGGATAAGATGCTCATTTTCAAGATATCGCTAGAGAGAGATTTATGAGGATAAACAGAGGATTAATTTTTCATGGGAAAAATGCAGGACCAAATAAAAACAGTTAAAGAATGAAATATGCCCACTATTTCCCTAGCAAAACCAGTTATTCTGCAAACCACATGGGTACACTTGAAATAGAAGAATAAAACACTTGTAAGCAAGACTGTCATAATTTTTTTTTCTGTAAAACTTCACCCCTAACATAATTATTGCAGATGTGAAAGATAGTGAGTTATTTTTCTCTTGAACTTTAAATTGGGAATGAGAGCTAAACTCAGATTTTCACTTCGCAATTCTCACTTAGATATCATAACTGAAGATTCAAGGAAAGTAAAATACTACATCTAAGTTGAAATAAGCTCCAAAAAAGCCTTTTGGCTTTGAAGTTTTTCTAGATCTGTAGTAATAAAGGGTACAGTTTCAGCCTTTTAAGCCTATTGACTCTGAATGAGAGAGAAGTCTATCTAGCAGTTTCAAAATTACAGGCTGTTGGTTTGACACTGCAGACCTCTTCAACCTATTGAATCACAAAGTGATGGAGGAGTTGAGATGTAGACTTTATGGATGTTCTTATATCCAAAAATATTCCAATTAATAAAAACTATTCAGAAGTTGGGAGAAGAAAAATCACTGAATTATATGGGCTATTTCTAGAGAAAAATCTATCATTTACAATAAAATTGGTGTCTGAAGTGAGTATTCCAAAAGCAGAAGGCTATTATTTCATATAAATGTGAAGCCTAAAATAATGTTTAGAAAGCTGTGGTTTTTTCTGCCTACCCATAAATCAGAGTTCAGCTCAATTCCACGGAAGGACTAGCTGTGCTTTCAGAAGGAGCCAGATTGGAACCCAAGACAATAATGAAGAAAGAGCTGAAATATTGGGCTTTAAAGGCCAATAACTACCTAGAAGTCTTTCTAGAGGTGCAAAGTAGTGCACATATGTTCTGGTTCTTTTGCAGTGCATTTAATTTAATTAAACAGAGTATGATTCAGTTAAATAAAATACAATTTAGCTACTCAAGTAAATACTACTAATTACCTCTTGTGGAAGGAACTTTTTGACATGATATGGTCACTAAAACCCACTGGAAATAGCTGAAAATGTGAAAAATAAAAACTACTAAAAATTATTAACAACTCCAAATTTAGATTTTAAGTATTCTTCCTCCTGCAACTGTAGCTAGAAGCCATGAATTAAAAGTGTTTGAAGGTTAAATGATCTCCTGATCCTTAGAACTGATCCTGTCACATCAGTGTGTATGACTGTAAGAAATTTACAGTGGTAAAACTTGTTCTGTGGTTGCCTGTACATTAAGCCTTCAGTGAAAAAACCTGGAGATTTCAGTCCTTGTGTCTGGATCTTTCATGAGCTTCCTAAATTTAAATCTAAACTTTTAAAAGATGCCGTTTTTGAGATGGCCATTTTGGATGCCTTGGGGGAACCTGTTCTATAGAGGTTTAAGTATCTACATTTCTGAAAATTATGTTATTTTGAGGCATCAGAAGCTGAGGACTAAAAAATGACTAGTCATTTTTGAAAATATAGGCCTAATATTTTAAGTCAGAGATTTATTTGTCCTAGGATATATATTTAGAGTATATCCACAGAGAAGAATTATGTTACTGATACACTGTGGATGGTACAAACAACACTCTTTAGTTTTTCAAAGTGTTTTAAAGAACTGTAGTTCATTTAAAGTGGAATTTTATTTGCTAAGGACAGCTTTGAGTTGCACATCTGTTGACTAAAACTTAGATCTAGTTCTACTATAAAAATTTTGCTGGTTTATGTCACTCATGATTTGTATTGTCAGTAACAAGAAATCGCTTGTTTTCCCAGTGAAGTGTCTTGTTTCTTGGCTTAGTTCTATGTAGGGCCCTGACTTGATGTCTGCCACACATATTCCTTCTATGCTGCAATTCCTGCCAAATTTTATATCAACTGTTGAACAGCTGATACATTTAATATGATCTTCCTTTAAAAGATAATGAGTTTTACAGTTGTGTGCCTTTGAAGTATCATTTATCCGATTGCTTTTGTGCCTGGTTTATTTTAACACATAATTTTTGAAACACCAGGGAAATGATAACTGAAAAGCTAAAATGATGTTGCTTCAGAGCTCCCCTTCTTGGTAGATTGTTTAGCAATATCCTAAATGTGTATTTTTCAGTGACTCCTTGTGAAAGAGGCTGCGCCTTGGCTTGTGCTCTAATGGCACAGTGATGCTTGACTTATTTCAGTGATCCTCTATAGAAGTATTTACATTGTGCTGGTGATTTGATGTGGTCTGCCAATGCATAACTATGAGGCAGAGAACTCTAACTGAGCCATTAAATGTTCCTACAACCTTCTTTAAGTATCAGAATGTCTTAGCCTAATTCTTCTGGGGAAGGACAGACAAGGGCAATGCACTGAGGGGCTTGCCAATTTCCCTTTATGTTTGCACTCCTTTGTTCCAAGGATATAGACAGCTGTAAGTGCCATTTTGGACAATTGAGTATAGCAATTGCAGATATCCCCTTAAAAAGGTCCACTCATGAATTTTGCAAGAGCAAACTGAAATTTGCATTTTTATAGTTCTTTTAAACCAGGATATTTTTGCTAAACCTGGTCAAAACTTTATGTAGAAAAAGTCTCACACACTGATTGTGTCATGACTTTGCAAACAGAATCACATGTTTTCTGTCCCAGATAACAAATCGGTTTGTGCTTATTCATTTAGAAATGCACAGGTTACAATGAAAGTAAACATGTCATGTTTCAACCATGGTGGCCTTGAGGATAGTGGAGGTACGTAGCATGTAGATACGGAGAACCCTCCCTGCTTTTTAATTTTACTGAAGGCATCTGTGCTTTTTAACAGGTTACATCACTGGTGGAAGAGGAAATTATGATCTTACTGATGTTAGTGAGAGGTTATCCAATTACATCAGTGGGTCATTATTCTCAAGCTATGTGAAAGACATTAATCACATTCTTTGCTGGAATTCTGCATAGTGGAAAATGCATTTTGTTGAAATCAAACTAGAAGCCAAATACTGGATACAGGAATAATGTTGAAATCAAACTAGAAGCCAAATACTGGATACAGGAATAATGGTAAATGTGGTTTCATGTAGATTTTGCTTCTGCACTGCATTAATAATCAGTGTATAACCAATTGGTAGCCAGCTGGCGTCATCAGAGAAATAGGTATTTAGCTGCCATGCCCCACATGCAGCATGACAGCAGAAGCAGCAGAGTGGAGAACTTTTGAAGTTGTGGCATGCAAGGAAAGCATGGCAGGCTGGCCGCAGGGAGTCCCGGAGGACATCTGTCTGACTCATTTGGGATTTGTTTTCAGGTTTCCTCAGACATCCTACTGTCTTTTCCAAGTTCCTTGGCCCAACCCAGGTAATTAACTCCTTTTCACTTGTGTGGTAGTAGAAAAGACCTATAATCCCTTCCTTGGTTCTGGAGGTAAGAGGAACTATTTGTGATAATTTCTATCCTACTAAAAGGATTTATTTGTCATAATTTCTGGCCTCTGGTGTAACGCAGGCCTCTTTGTCTCTTACTGCTTTGAGTGCATGGTATGTTTTGGTATGTCTTGTAGGAAATACATCTGGACTAAGACATTTATTATTATGGAGAAGCCACCACAATCCTTGATAATGACCCACAGCATCTTTAAACGATGACTTATTACTAGTGTGACCTTGCATACTTCCATCCATTCAATCACTGTGTAATTTTCTTGGCTAACCTTGAGTACCTCGCGTTCATCTGGCCCACATACCGATGGGATAACGACTTGCAGTTTTCTGAAAGTACCTGGTTTTGAAATGACTGCATTTCTTCAGGCAAAGGTGGACACTGGATCAAACTTTGGCTTGTTTGTGTAAGATCACAAGCTGGGGCAGGGTACCTGGCCTCTTCACACAGAATGGCTTCTAATGACAATGGAACTGTAATTTCATTTTCAAGTCCATAATTACGATAAAAATGAACATGCCAAAAAAGATGCTTAAAAATTTAAATATATTCTCACAAGGCTGATCTTCTTAAATAAAATAAGTAATTAAGGGGCTTCTAAAAGTAAGTATTGTTAAGGATTTATTATACATAGCTTTCATTCAGGTTGTTGAACTTGAATGCTCAGATGGGCATATGTGCATGTGTGGTCTGTATGTGCAGTGATATATAATCACTATATATGGAGAGAGGGACTACTGAGGTAAGGGCAAGTGGCAGGCAGGACTGATGTCCATTAGCAAGATAGATACCTGCTGTCTTCATAGGTCCCATGTTACAGTTCTGTGCGTGTTACAGTGCACAGGCAGCGGCACTGGGGAAATTGCTCACGAGAGCTCAGACCAGTTCTGAGATTTTCTGTGGAAACATTGTCCATCTTTGTAAATAAGCATGGGAAGATAATGTAACAAGCAGTTTTCCTGTTTCTCCTGTGAAATGGGTCATCAGAGCATGAAAATATGCTTGTGATATGATTCTCCAGAATTTAGTAAGATGCAAGGTAGGATCTGCGCCCCATCTTCACAACAGCTTTTTAATGTTTTCATGTCAAGGCAGGCTGTAAGTGAACAACATAATAGAGTAAACATGATCACTCCAGACATACCACTCCTACTTCCCAAGAGATGCAATTCATACAGCCGCACTGCTGTGTTTTCAGGTCGTCAGAAGCCAGAGAAGGCAGCTTGAAGTCTACAGGAATAAAGGCATGGAAAAGAAAAATAACATGGAATGGGGAGACAGAAGCATTCTGCAAACCTCTGAAGGTCCAGGTTTCTCAGTGCCAACTCGCAGGGAAGGACAGGCAGGTAAACCGAAACGGAAAAAAGAGAAGGGGAAGGGATCTTAAGTTAAAAAGGAGAAGCTGTCCAGCCCACTTTCTCCAGTGGCTATTGAACTGACCTCAGAAGCCAGCTGAGATGCTGGAGCACATAAGGAAATTCCACTTTCTTAAAAACCTTTATAATGCATTTGTTATTCTGGCTATTGAGTATGTATTTCATCATAGCAAATCTAGGTATTAGTTTATCCTCACATTTTTTTCCTACTTGTAAAGCTGAGTCTTGGCAACCTGATGCAAGAAAGTCTTCCCTCTCTATGGCAATCCTTAAATCAAAATATTAAAATACTTTGACAGTGACCAATACTATAATCCGTTTTCTCCCAGAGTCTGAAGAGTGAGAAAAGGGATTTCTGCTTAATTGTGCAAGCTGGCCTGAGAGCTGCTTATACAAAGGTTGGGGAGGGAAATGTACCTTTTGGAGGCCAAAGTTAGCAGGCATGCAGGTGGTATTAGGGAACACACGCGATGTCCAAGGAAGTTCGTAAGAGCATTGCCAGGAATATCTGGTGTTTCCAAGAGCTGGTACAGCTATAACAAATTACTCTTGGGGTACTCTGTCCAAAAATTCTTTTGATCTGTTAACAAGTCTATCAGCCTCACTTAGTTTTCCTATAAACACATTGTTCCATTGCTAGGTTACAAAGGGGATTTCTCTACTCTCAGCCCTTGTAGTACAGTATGGTTATTAGACTGAAAATAAGCTGAGCCCTTGGGAAGGTAATCAGTAGATTTGAAATTAGTCAACATGCAAAGATGAATTAATTCTTTTTCTTGCTGGGGTGTAAATTAAGAGTAAGCTATGATATTTTTCCATAGCTTTTGTATATTGTGAGCCTGTTACAGCCTGTGGTTAGACTGAGATCCCAGTTAGTATCCCAAAGGGCTGTTAATTGGAGCATTCATTTATAGGAAGGAATCGTGTTCTTCGTGATGTGTGTGTCTCTGTGCATGCATAGGAAAATGTTGCTTACACATTGTCCTTGTTGGTGGGATTTTAAATGATACTAATATTTCACCTCTGGGCTTCTGTTCCAGAAAATAACTAGGGAAATTAACAAGTAAAATATCAGAGTTTTTGTGTATTGATAAGCTTTTGCCAGCTGTTGGTAAGTAAATTTCAAAAGAGCAAAATAAATGTGAATCTCCCCATCCCACCTCCCCAAAGAACTGACTTAAGAATGGCTTATCTTACTTTATTATTTCTGCTATAGAGCACAGTTTTCTCATTGGATGACTTACAGTACTCTGCCCTTTTCTTAGTTACAGAAATGAATAACCCTGTATGTTGCCAAACAGCAGCAATTTTTTCTCCATCTGAAGTTTTTGTGATTTTTTTTTTTTTAGATTAACTTTAGTGAAATGGAAAAGTTCTGAACAGAGCAACAGCAATAAAAAGGTTAAAGTACTTCTGGCTCCAGTGAATTTGCCTTAAGCAGTAAAAAGGCTTGAGTTTTACTCCTGAAAGGGAATGCTTGGGTTGTGACCATAGCAAGTGACCTCTAGGTACTAATCTACAATTTCTGTTGGGAGGCACAGATTAGAGTTAAAACAGTTAAACAAAATCGGACTTCTTGAAATCATGCAATTTCAGAGCAGACGTTGAGGAAGGCTTCTTGTCTGCAACTGCCCCCTGCACAGATTTCATAAAACGAAGCCTAAATTTAAGCACAGTTCTGAATTTCAGAGCAGGGAGCACCTCACTGGCAAGGTTGCCCCAGCTCTGTGGAGGCATTTCTGCTGAAAGCAGCCTTCAGAGGGTTGTAGCTCAGCTGCTGGGTAAGCAGGCCAGTAATTAAGCTCCAGGTCTCTATTGTTGTTTATGTTCACACTCATCAAAATTAAAGACAGGTCAATTCTTTTGAACTTTGGTAAAAAAGGCTTAACCTGTCAGGCCAGAATGGGAGCACTGATGCCTGCTCCGGCTCTAGGAAGATGCATTTTGATTGTTTGGCAGAACTAAATCTTGGCAATTGACTTTAGAGTGATGAAACAATGATTTGTCTGATTCTGAATCGGTCTAATGCCCAAAATCAGAGGCAGTCTTGAACAGTAATTATATGGAAAATTCTGCATTACAAGCTGTAATACAGACTTTTTTAGTGGTAAACTTTTATGCAATTCAGGTAAGCTGATTTTTCAGCAACTTGTGAGTGCAGATGTCACCAGATATGATGTATGACACAAGGTAACACATTAATATGTGTTCCCTCTGCAAGGCATTAACATGCCTTGTTAAGCATAGCTCATGGATGAGTTCCAGCTTCTGAAGCTCTGGTTACATTTTTAAAATTGAATATTTTTGCATTTGTTTGCACTCCTTTGTTTTTTCCTGTCCATGAATATTCAAATAAATGAGTCTACTGGCAGGAATGTTCATAAAACAGCAAATTATAAACTAACATTAGAGGATATTGCAATGCTCCAAGAACGTGACCATGGGAGTTACCTCCATCTGGGCATGGAGGAGGAATGATTCCTTCCAAGAATATTAAGAAACAGACAAAAATTCTGTTTTGAATTTTTTCACAAACCTCCTTTATGAAAAAAAAAAATCACTGAATTGTAAAAAAAAAATAAAATTAGCGTGCCTGTCCTTCAGAAAATTCTTATTTTCAACAAATCCCTGCTGTTATAAATCTGACAACATCTGAGACTTATCATCAGTGTGACAAATTTTATGCAGGTATAGCAATAATGTGAAAGAAAATGCAATGCAGCAATAATATTATATCTCCAAGGCTGCTTCTTTGGTGTGTGGTTGAGAAGAACAATAAAAGTCTTAGTGTGTTTTAGGCAGGGAACAGCTGAGAAGCAAATTCCTTTGCTCTGCCATGATCTGGGTGCATCTTCAGGAGCAGTTTTGGTCCCACTGGGGCATATTCTACAATCTCCTGATGATGTATGATGCAAATGTTGGGTTTCTTTGGTTAGGATCTTCTCCTTTCCTGTCTTTTCCCTTACAGATTCCATTTCCATCAGGTGTTTCTACCAGACAGGATTAGTTTTCCTTGATTCTTTTGTCTTTACTATTTTGACTCTTTTGTCCCTTTTCACTTTTCCTTCTTCATGAAGCTGAATGTTGTTGCTTAGCATCCGTTTCTTTTTATCATCCTCATTTCATATCTGTCCATCAGCATTAAATACTGCCAGGTTTAAGCCTTTGAATGATCAAAGCTGTTCAACATCTCTCTGCTGCATCTGTTTTCCTTTGTTACCCATTCTTTCAGTATTCCTATCATTCATGCAAGATGCAGCTGCTTTTTCAGTCCTTTCCCTGTGCTTCGTGTAGCTCTGTTTTAAATTTTCTAGGCCATCTTTCCACTCATTTCATGATTCCCACACCTCAGATTTTGTTATTAACCTTGAGTATGTGACTTTGTAAAAAATGCTTTCTGAAGTGAAAACAACTTCATCACGTCAAAGGGAAATCTTCTGATACCTGTTAAAGCATGTCATCTTTTTAATCTTGAAGGTGGTTATGTTCATTGTCTGTAACTATTGGCTTTCTGGAGACAACCACAGCAATCAGAGGAAAGGATGTTTGAAAATACAAGTCTCAAAACTGTGAGTGTCAGATCCCTCTCCTGCCCCAAGGAATCAGGCATGTTTCTCCTTGCCATTCTGGAAATGAGAGCCGTCATATTAATGGTCTCACCTCTTAAAGCTCTCTTGTCCCCTGTCATCAGGAGCTAGAACTTTGTTTCTTGACCACCCTCTCTGTGGGAATCTGCAGAAGGTTTACCTGGGGCTGGACAACCTCAGTTGTGGAGGGAATCAGCAGGTCTGGTCCATCGGATGTGTTTTGAGTCAGGAGCCAAAACAGTGCTGAAGAGGAGAGAATTGGGACCCTTAGTACAGTCACTTGCTCTGCAGTATTACAGCCCCCTTGCTAATGCTGCTGAAGAGAGGCAGATCTATTTTGCCCTTGAGTACCTACTCCAGAGACTGGCTAATTTACATGATTTAGCCTTTAAAAGGTACAAGATGTGATTTAGTTTTGCTATTTGCTTTTAATACATAACTTTCCTGGTTTGCTTTATTTCATGGTGCTGTCTACCCAGGTATGTATGAACAGGATTTAACTTCTAAACTGCCCTGCTCTAAGCTTCTTGCCCTGCTTCTTGGCTGAAAGTGGTGCAGTAAAACCCAGAGTTCATAACCACCTTTCTACGGTGAAACACTGAAGTTTTACATTTGTCTAATATATTTTCCCTTGGACCTTAGAACTCTCATAAAGTATTTGCTCATGTTGCCAATTTTACCTGTTCTTTTAACACAAAGAATCCTAGTTATTACTTTGTCTGACACTTTGGGCAATGAATTTCATGGTAATTATTGTTCTTACCCTTTGCTTTCTTCCCTCATATAACATTGCCTGACATTTTCTATAATTAACCAGAAAAGCTTTAATATTATCCATGATTCACTGGTTTCTGCCAGAGCTAAACCTTACTCTTCTTTCCGTGTCTGACTGGTTAAGATGCTCCAAGCGCTCCACACCAGCATGGCCAGTATGAGCTGAAAGGGACCTGCCTCTTGGCTGGTCAGTAATTTTTGTTACCCAGTACTAAAGGCATGTTGAATTAACTATCTTGGACTTAGGTGGATATTGTGAACCACATTCCTGTTTTTCAGATTAATTAAACAAATAGTTGCATTCTTAATGGAAGATGGTGAGGGACAAGAACCACTGCTACATTATGTATTTACCGAGTACTATAAAATCCTGTTTGAAAGTCAGTCCTTGGATCATCAGAGGATGAAGTTAACCCAAACCATTGCAGGCTGTCTTACTGGCACTGCGTAATACAGAGGCTTTGACATCTTGAATAGGGTCCATGGGGAAGGTTGAGGTGATTATTTTGCCCTGAAGAGCTTTGTATTGTTTCAGACCAGGCATACAGTCTTCTCTGTCATTCCACACAGAAAAGATAAAATTTGCATGGTCTTAGGGTAGAGCAGCAGGAAGTCCCAGAAAATCAATCTTTGAAGGGTTTTCTAACTTTTCAATACCTTTTGGTTGTGTTGACGACAGTTCATATGAGGAACGCACTCTGCTTTGTGGGGCTGAGAGGACTTTCTGGATGACTGTGTTTGCATACCTGTGGAGAAAGAGACTTGATAAAGAGTTAAAAAATGTGTAAATAAAGGTATTATGAACTTCTTACCCAGTAAAAATGAGATGAGGTCAGGAAACTATTCCTGCGGCAACTGTTTGCATGTTAAATCTGAGTGCCGGGGCACTCCAACATCCTTGATGGAAAAATCCATAATTACATAAATAGTAATAAGAAATGTTTCTTCTTACCTTCCCTCTCCAAACCTATGTACTCCAGAAACTACAGTGGTCTGAAATATAGGATGAATTATATTTTGTGTTTGATTTGTGGCAAGTTTAAGATGTACTGCCTTCTGAAAGCTAGAAATACGACCTTTGTTCATGTAGAAAAAAAATCTTCATCTGTTTGAGGTAGACACTTTAGGAAGGATAACAGGAAAGTCCATAGTTGTCACTAAATTAACTATAAAAGCTCATACAAAGACCCTAGTGCAATACTGAACGGTTCAGAAAAAGCATTCTTGCTCAATATTTTTCAGCAGTAGCAAAAGCAAACAAATGAATAAATAGATACAAGGAAGTTAAAACAGTTGGATGATTAAGAGGAATAAGATGAGAAATAATACTGAAAATATGAGAAAGACATCCTGTAAATTGGGCATGTCCTTGATAGCCTCACCTAGAACAACATGTACTGTTCTACCGCTGTGTCTCAGAAAGGATTTTTCTAAAATAAAAGACATTCAGAGGCGCAAGCATGCTTAGCAGCATGGAAAACGTCCATAGATGAAGTGAAAGAAAAGACGAAAAGATTAAAAGCAACAAGAAACAATATCTCTGAGACACAATCAATAAACCATAGAGGACATATTTCCATTTTTGTTCACCCTCCAGAGGATGCAGGAACAAGTAACTGTTATCCAATGAAATTAAAAAGCTGCAAATCCAAAGAGGGATTCCTTTTTGACCAATAATTTGGAGACCCATTGCTATAAACAACTGAAGAGTTTTTTATTACATTTACCTGAATGTGAAGAAAAAAAGGAAAAAAGGAAGAAAGAAAAAAGAAATTCATATTTTAGTCAGAGAGGAAAAAAATTTGGGGGTTTGTTTTGAATGACATCCCTTTTCAGGACAGCATTTTGGCACGTGCTTCACTCAACATTCTGATAAACATGCAGCTTCCAGAAGAGATGGACTTGTACATATATTCAAATGTTTTCCTGAATCTTAGGTAGATGAGCCAGACGTTACCAGCTACCAGTTGTGCCTCACCAAAAGCCATCTATTTCTGACTGCAGACTGTAGTTAATATGGATGGGTGGACAGGGCTGGTGTGACTGTTTGTATTTTTTTTTTTTTTTTTTTTTTTTTAAGTCATCTGTGGCTTATAAGGCTTGATAAAGTTCCCAGCTTACCAGGCTCCTGAGCTACTGATTGCCAAAAGCTGGATAGTACACCTGGGACTGTATACTCTCTGCAGTGCTGTAGAGACGATGACTTTGATTCTACCCATCATGGCTGTTCTTATGTTCATCAGGAAACAAGATTTTGCTTTCTGTTTATTACATGCCAAGGAAGTAATGTGAGTGTAACTTTTCTAGTTAATGCATAATGTCTGGATTTTAAAATAATTGAGAAGGAGGCTTTGTTATTCAAAAATAAATCTTTTAATACAGATTTTATCGAACTAATAGTATCTTCATTTGTGGATATATTCACTGTAAATAGCTTAATCATTTTTCTGATGCCAGAGTGTCTCTTATCTGATGACTTCTTATGAGCACATTAAAAAAAGAAGGTGGCATATTTAATACCTCTCTATGGCTTCCCTAAGGAGGGGAGAGAAGGGAGCTCTGAGGGATTAGAAGTCTGATTAGTGCATAATGAGGAACTTTACTTTCTAAAATAAAATTAGAGTAATTATAAAATGACATGTTCACATATCAATGCAATAAGGTTGCTACAGAGCTGGAGATCACAAATATGTAGAACTACCATAATTTCTGACACTACAGTGAGTTTCAGGGGCTGAATTAATCTTGTGGAGAATTCGTATCCTGAGCTCTGAGCAGTGACTGAACCTGCTGTCTGACGAATGGATACATTCAGCAGCAGTGTAAGCATCACTGTTTTGAATGGGACTGTGTCCCAGTGCACTCACGTTAGGCCAAAGACATTTGTAAGGGGTGTGTTTCTTCGTTTTGCCATTGCTTTGCTTGACACTTTCTAAATCTTTCTTCCTTTTGCTTCCTCTAGCCTCTTTCTGACTCTTCCCTACGTTCTGATATGGCTTTAAAGATGTACACACCAACGACATCGCTCCTTCTTACTGCCAATGACCTGTCAACAGAGCCACCCATACACACACCTGATTTAGAGATTGCGTCCTGAAAAAAGTCTGGGCAAGGCTATTGGTTGGCACCATAGCAAGAGTATTGAGGCAATGCATTCTACCTGACTGCTGACCTTGGCTGCTGATCTGGACGGGGACCTCACCTATTTCTCTTTTTCCGGGAGGCACTGGCTGTTAGGGAGACTCAACGCACAAATAAACATACTGACAGATACTTGCTGACTTCAGGGGGAGTTGCATGTCCTCATGGGCGAAGACAGCATGAATGGTCAGCAGTACTGTCCACAGGAGTCCTGCCCAGAGAAAGTGAGTTTTTAATCCTTCTGTCCAAATAAATATCCTATCTCTCTCAACAAAATAGAAAGGATAAGATGTCTGCAGGGTCTCCTTTTTTTTCTTTCCTTCTAGCAATATTTCATTTGTTATTCTAAAGCATTAAAGCATGTTCAGAGTAAAACCACTAAAGCCTATTTCTGCTTTTGTTATTTGGGTATTTATTTAAATCTCTTTAAATGGGGCTGTATTTAATACAGCAGATTATTCAGTTCTGTTTGGCATATAATAAATTTTTTGCACCACTGTATTATTACAACCTTATTATGGCTCTGTAACCTTAAAGTAGGGCTTGGGTCTACCAAGGTCTTTATCAGGCAAAAAAAAAAAGAGGGAATGTAAAATCTGTTCATGCTTGAGGTTTCAGTTCATGCAACCTATCTGCCAGAAATACTTAAAAGAATATTTTTGGAGAAGAGCAAGAATCCTCATGTATGTACATGATGCATCATTAGAAAGGCAAAACAGTAAGAAAAGGTCAATGTATTTTGGGGAATTCTGTCTTTGAAATGACTGATAGCCCAAACTGGTTTTAAATAACGTAGGTGAACAACAAGCTGCAGAAGATCACCACAAAGATGATCCTTGAGCTCTTGAGTGGGAAATACTAATATGAATACAATTCCCTATTGTTATTCAGACCTTAAATCCTCAGATAATTTTAATCTTCATGGCTATTATCACCTGCCTCCAGCTCATCCTCTGAAACAAAAGACTGAAGCAGGAGGTAGTGAATTATCTGGCAAGCTTCAGAAGCATATCTTTAAGGTGAAAAAAATGATAAAGTCTTGACATGTACAATGAAGGCTGCCTCTCCTTTCTGGGTGGTGGTGCTGTTCAAGGTGCAACTCAAGATGACATGCTAAGATGTGCTGAGTCCCCTCAGAGCTGGGAGCAACGTGGAGCTGGGAAACTGCTTCTCCTGGGTTGGTCTGCCCAAGCCCCATCGTGCCCCTAAGAAAACAGGCTGTAAAGGTCTTGGACTTGCTTCCTTTTCTCCTGACATACTCAGGATCAGATAGATGGCTGGTTTGCGCTGTGTTTCCTTTGCCCATCCCAGATATGTGCATATACTGTCCTCGAGCACAGACATCCCTTTATACGTTCAGCGATGCTGCAGCTCATACCCTGTGTCCTGGAGAGCTTTTGGGACAGCCTACCTGTTCTCTACTTGGGCCTTATGGCACGGCTCCCCCTTCCTCTTGGGGTGGGACTTTCCATGTTTTAATGGACAATTGACTAATCCTGACAAACTTCTGACCTAAGTTATAAGGAAATTAGGAGAATTCTTTCTGTTTTAGCATATAATCTTACAATAATTTAGTTATTTCATAACTTGCAACACCAACTGTAAACGAGCTGCACAATGCAAGAGTTTTCCCTGCTAAATATGTAGCAGATTTACCACAACTGCAGCAGAGAGTAACACACAGATAAATATGTGATGAAATTTAGGTCTTACAAAATAGTTCTAACCAAAGGGAAACTTTTCTTAAAAACTCCACAGCTCTGTGTTATTTTGTATGGTAAAATACATATTCATTTGGGGTAAAAATATATGATTTATATTTATAGTTCTATATTACTGTAAGGAAGATCCCTCCACACTTTTCTTCTTGTTTATACTTAATTTCCCTGGATGATTCCAGCTAGAAAAGGAGTGTGTCAACACCGAGTAGAGTGGTCCAACCCCACAAATACCTTGTAAGCTTGACGACGTCTTGCTTTGTCATTTTGCCTTAAAGTGACATGCAGAGGTGGCATAACACAGCACAGGTAACCATAAACTTCGCACAAACATGAAGTGTAACACCTTTCCATGACAAAAAAACTCAACACACACACACACATATATAAAACTAGTGCTTAAATGCATTACAACATTCCCATGCATTTTTGTACCTGTGCAAAAGAAGAAGGTGGAAGGAGGACTTGAGCAGCAAATACTTACATGGTATCTTTTTTGCATGTCTCTTCAGTGTTAGAAAGCTGGTATTTTGCTGGAAGCCCCCAGACCTTTGGGTTTGCCCCAGCTATTCTCTTTAGTGTGGCACCACTTTTTCTCCCTAGGTGCACCTTCTCTGTAAAGAACCTCTGCTCTTCCAGCTTCACGGATGCCAGAGGCTGTCTTCTCCACAGCTTGTTTTGCAGACTCCTTACATGAGGACATGTGAGCCAGTGTGCCAGCCTCCCAGAAACTACTTTCCCCCCCCACTTACTTGGGTCCGTATGGGTCTTGCCTTGAGCCTACACAGATTTGCCAGGGCATGAGGAGTTTGCACACAGTTAGCAGAGAAGAGAAACGTGTAAGTAACTGAGCTTCAGTAGCTAGAGGACACTCCCTTTTCAGTTATTACCCTTTAACTCAATTCTTGACTCTGTTCTACTCTTTTGTACATGACAGACATCCATTTTCTGTGAGGGCTGCTTTTTACCCATACTGAAGTTGATAGGCTAATACACTTGCTAGCCCATGCTAACTAAAGCAGGAGTTAGCCCAATCTCCTTAATTAGGCTTTGCATGCTTTCATTTAGCTCAGCTGCTTGGAGGAAATTAGTCTTACAGAGTGAGCCATCTCCTGTATGGGGTGCTGCCCTGCTCTTCGGATGCTGCTGCTGAGCCAGGTAGGGAAGCTGTTTTCTTTTTTGTTGCCCTTTGCAAGTGAGGAGAGCTGGCGTCCAGACAGAAACTAATAGGGGCTTATCAAAGGCTGTTTTAGTTTCTTTCCTCTCCAATTTCCTCAGTTAAAGCGGGAGAAGGAAGCAGCTTTTTTTCTTTAAAGATTTTCCTGAGGACTGGTTGGCATTGTCTGCTCAAGGCTGGACTGAATAGCTCTGTTATCTTTATTTGTCTCTGTTCTGGACAGAGGCTAAGATTTATGAGCAATCTTCTTATTCCCTGATATATGTTTTGGAATAAAACCTTGGAATACTTGTAGTTATTGAGTATTGCAGAAATATGGCTTGAAAGTGCTTGTTGTATTAATTGGTACAGATCTCGTAGAAGTGGAGTATTGAGCTGCGAATGCAGCAGTGGTTGCACTACAGATGCAATTAAAGCACACATTAAACTGTGTAGCTTGGTTCCTACTTGCAGAGAGCATCTGTAAAGCTGTAAGCCCTGCTGAGCTAGCTTAGGTACCTGGTTAAAGCAGGCTGTTTTGGAGGCAGCTCAGTTAACCTACTTACTACTATCACAGTAGGGTCTTCCTGGTAGCTTCCCACTTGCTAGCTCAGGGCCATGTTTTGCCTATGCTTGACTTGCTGGAGAGCTCCTGTGTCTCTTCCCTTCCCTCCTGTCTTAGACATAGATGTAGAAACGGGGACTCCTTCCTTCACCCCAGCCTGGAGAAGGAAGGAAGAGCAACCACTGCCCTTGATTGCTGGCTCCATTTCTGGACAGGGGCACAGAAAGCAGGGAGGCGTCCGCAAGAGCGGACGGCACTGGTGTGGCCATGGTTGCTATCTGTGGAATCATGCTGGTGGATGAGTGAGAAGTAAATCTTGCAGCTTAATAAGATATTGATGAATTTGTTCCCACAAGTATGTCTAGATTTACTTCTCGACATGTTGTACATTTTTATATGCTCAAGGAGTTAAAAAAAAAACAACAGCAAAGGAAGCCGTTATTCTGAAGGAATTGGAACAATAGTACTGCACAGCGCTGCCTAATTAGCAAGGCTGTGAAGTAACTGGAGTAAACTAGCAGAGACAATTAATTTACCCTGCATCAACATAGACATTGGAATGCTGCAGAGCAAATGCATAATTTTCATCTCCAATTGCTCAAAAGAACTTATGGGACATGATATTCAGATTACTTTCCCCTGCTCCCTGAAAAGCATATGGAGGCTTCTGCTGTTTTCAAATTTTAGTACAGGATGACTGGAATTTAAAGTCTTTTTCCGGGGCTTTTGCTTTAAGAGTGTGGAGCGTAATCCCTGAGTAGCAGTGTATCTGCAACATTAGTTCCTCCTCTCTGAGGCTAAGACTTTATAATCAAAAGATGCAAGGGAAGGGGTAGTGGTGGGAATTCTCTATGATCTTCTCTAGGAATATGATTCTTCTGGTGGAGAATGTAGAGAAGGCTTGAAAGTCAAACAAAGGGGTATTTAAACTAGGTCAGATTTGTTGCTGCAGGAGAAAATGCTCAGATCCAATAGTTAGTTTGAACCCTGGCTCACCTGCACCCTCAAAACAGCAGCTGAGGCAATTTAGTGAAAAACTTGCACTACATTGGTATACCACAGACTGGGCCTATGATTACTGCATGTTAATTACACTGTAAATGTTGAGTGTTGCACACATTTAAAATGCCAATTTTCTGGCCTCATAAACTAGCTCTCTGCTACTAGAGGAGGCTCATTGTGCTTCTGAGGGTAAGTTATGACACTTTTGTAGAGTTCCTTGGTCGTATTTACTCATTTCTGAGTAGAGGATTTAGGAATACAAAAGGTTCTCCTGAAAGATTAACAAAGTGCACCTTAGAAAGGCACTTGATTGATTGCAGACCAACCTGTTCCCTCTTCTGCATCACCTTATTCTTCATTCACAATTTAACAATGGCAAAATCTGCAGCAGCTTCTCTTCATGTAGCTCCCTGTGTTGAGAAGACATGTCTTGAAGGCCAAGTCCAACCATCATAATGAGGAAACTTAAATCTGAAGTGGGTGTATAAGCTATATAAATATCCACCGGAGTAAGTGATGGTTGGCTCTGAGGAAACTTGTCTTCAGATTAATGGCTTTGGCACTTTTGTGTATTCGCATACGATCAAGTAATTCAAGGTGCCTGCTGTTGTAATGATAGCTGGTAAGAGTAAAGCAAAACACATCCTTCACCGGATTAAATGTTTGGTGCTGCAGTGGGTGATGAACGAAGTGCATTTAGCTGGAAGACCTGTGCTACTGCGTCCTCTAACGCAAGCGTGCCTTTGAAACTGCTCCTATAAATTACATTAGGCAGAATTTGTGTATTGGTAGACTTGGATAATTTTCTGAGTGTAAATTTGTTGATATAAGTAAAATGCTCTGTAACTGGGGGCATCCTCTTTGGGCATGCCCTACTGACTGTTTAAATGAGGTGCTTCTGAGAAAGGAAATAAAGAAATGCCTGCTTTTCCTCATTTGAATAGAACCTCTGCAGAGGATCTGAATGCTGGAGTTACCACTTGCACATTAATGAGATGCTAGTACTTAAACTATACCAGTCTAATGTGAAGTCTCATGCAATTGCATGTAGGTACTAGAGGCAAGAGAAAAAGTTTTCTTTGAATAAGCACTCATTCATTTTTATTTCTTCACTGTTTAAAAAAAAAAAAACAAAAAAAAACACACAGCAAAAAAACTCAGACAGAAAAGTATATCAATTTAATGTATTTTTTGAAAATATCAAAATATGTTAATTTTAGTTGCTTTTGAATGATTCTGTAGTTCTATCTTATCATATGAGTGGTTTATTTGCTTTAAGTAAAAAAAAAAAGAGGAAAGACATGCCAAGATGTTGTCCTCCTCCTTATTTGACTTTCACATTGTAATGTCTAATAGTGGCTTAAGAAATCCTTGCTATTCTTTACCAACACTTCTTTAGGAACTGTAAGTCTGGAATTCCATGATCTGTTACTAAGGCTTTGGCTCTGTCAGTGAAAATTACACTTTTGACTTTTTTCCCTATGATTTATCTATTTTGCAGTAGGGACCAAACAAATAAAAGTCACAGGAACATAACTGGGAGAAGGCTTTTGGTTTTCAGTAAAAATATACTGGCTGAGTATACTTGTAAAGTTGACATCATTAAGCAGACTTTTTTTCTGGTAAGAAGAACATGGAGAAAAATCAGTATATTGCAATCATTGTTTAATGGAATTAATGTTCTAATTCTTAAATATAGAAGATTTCATAGGGATTGTTTGAAGTATAATTATTTAGTAAGCTTTAGTGCTGGAGGAGCAAATTTAAGTGGGAATGAGAAATTACTTCACTCAACTGCAAAACTGAACTCTTGAACTTGATGGAAGGTTTGACCTTCTTTCTTTTTATTAATCTCACTTTGCCCTCTGTACTTCAAGTGGTTTGGCTAAAAACAGAAGCAGAGGAACCACGAAGCTGCATGGGTGAACATGTTTGCTGCAGAAAGCAGTGCTGGGAAATCCTACTGGATAGATACTTGATGTTTTTGGGGGGTGGAAATGGGGAAGTCCACATGGCATTCTGGGTAGATTCTCCTAAATCAAAAACCTCGTTGTGACAAAATGAGCTGAAATGTTCCCGAGCGAGTGGGCTGGTTATGACCAACCTCTGCAGGCTTTGACTCACATTCATGGGGTGAAGAGTGTTGTGGTTTGAAGTGTTGCCACCTCCTGGACATTTATCACCGTCCCTGCGCTCATCGTTGAACTGGCTAAGGGAGCGTGGGATTTTGTTTGCGATTTCGGTGAATGTGAAAGAGGGAACTGCAGGGCCTGAGGAACTGTGCATCCCCCTGTCCTCCTGGAGAGGAGACAGGCCAGTGATCTGCAGCAGAGGTAAGGAAGGGAGCCAGCACAGTGGCTGCAGGCTGCGGTGGCTTGGTGCTGAGAGTTCATCAGAGCCCTTGGCTCAATGGGCTGGAGACCAGCTCCCCAAAGTGCAGGATGCCAACTGCTGCGACCCAGCAGTGCCCGGCACCCCGACAGCTCAGCTGGGGAGCCAAAGCAATACAAGGAAATGAGGCATAAGACACCTGAATAAATTTTTATACCACGCGTTCAGGGGCATTGTCACCAGCCAGGAGCTGAGCTCAACAAACCCTTTTGATTCAGTTTAGACACTAGAAATTAAATGAATTTACGCTTTTTGGAGTTGTTATTTAAACTTGTTTAAAAAAAAAAATAAAAAATCAGTGTTTTGACCCACGACCACAACCACCTTGTTTCCCCTGGGTCAAGATGAGAACAAGTATCGTACTGGGGTATCACGAATTCAACTCCTTCTGTGATGTTTTCTTCTAATTTTTATTGTCTTTGCAAAATATCCCATCCCAGATGGGACTTTGAGATCCACCAGGCCACACTTACCACTATTTTTCCTGCCCATATTTGTCTGGGAAAACAGGTAGACTGGGATAAGAGGGTGGAAAGAGAGGCTGTGTCTGGGAAGCAAGGGGCATGCGGTAGCCTTGCCAGGGAAAGCCTGCTTGTGAATGTGGAACGATTCCTGGGAAGCTCGTTTAGCTTTAGCTAATTCATTGTTGTAGGTGAAGAAAGAGATTGAGAGAAATAAAAATAGCAGTATCTTACTGAATATTTCAGATGGAGCAGCTCACACAGAAAGCTTCCTGAAAGTCTCTTTTCACATAAGCGGCTGAAGCCAAAAATAGATCTCAGCTTTAATAATCTAAAAGAGATAAAATTGGACAGTTACTTTTGGGTTTTAATCTTTTTGATGGCATGCCCAGGAGGAAGAAGCTTAGTATCACATCAGAGTTTGTCAAGTATTTTTCAAGATGTTTAATGTTTGAGAGGAAGGGAAAGGTAAGACAAAATCCCTCAGTGAGAGCTTCCATCATTTCCTTTGTTTGCATTCTGATGACGTCTGATTACTTAACTTAAAAAGATATTCAAGTGGCTACAAGTACTTCACCAAGCCCTTGTGTGCCATAACTGCATAAACAGTTCAGCAATAAATACTGAGCAGAGCTTTTAGGAGCTGTGAGATTCTGCTCCTGCATCTGTTGGTGGATCTGTCTCCACCAAGCTGACATTTGTGTTGCTGAAGTGCAGATTTTCTTTGCTTGTGCTAATGAACCTGGAAACTGAATGACAGGTGGTTTGGGGGAAGACTGGGGTATTTTACTTTGAGGCATAACTGAGCTGCTTCAGCAGGTCAGAGAATTTCAGAAAGTAATCTGGGCAGTTAATGCTAATGGCAGCTTAGCTGTCTCTTCCAGAAGTTCATTCTGAGTCTTCTCATTCAAGCATTCATTCAGAGGCTCTGTATAAATTGGGACACCTGATTAGTTGCTGGTTTCCTTCCAAATGCACCTTCGTTTTCTGACACTGGTGTCTGTAGACAATGAGATGTCTGCTACCTCTATTAGTGCTGACTCCATTTCTAATGCTCCTAGGGATCCAAATCAGACAACTCAATGACTTTTCTTTTTTTAGAAGACACTGAAGATTTAGTGTTCAATATTATTGGAAGCATTTCCCCTGTGACCTCATAGTCTAGATTTGTTCCTTGCTTTTCACTAGCTCCATCGTTGTAGTGAATGACACTGGGTCACAAATTACTCTAAATGCATCTTTAAATTGCAATGTGTCAGTGTATAAACAGGTACTTCCACGACAGGTCTTGAGTGTATCATCATCTGCTTTTTCTTGATTGGGCCTGAGCAAATGTTCTTGCCCTAGAGGGGTCAGCACTAAAAATAAACATTTCACATGGTGAATTACTGCAATTCAACTGGCAATTTCTAAGAAGAAAATGAAAAAGAACAAAAGAAACTATAATGCCATCCTTGGCCGTTATAGTGGGGAATGAAAATCACAGACCTAGGAGAGGAACAATGAGGGAAGGCAATACTGACACAGTCCATCAACAACAAAAAATGCCTCAAAGAGAAATACAAATATGCTTCTGAAACACTTCTAAATGTGTCTGTCAGTAGCTCTATACTGGGATGCAGGAGTTCTGGGGTAAAATTTAATGGAAAATGTCTATCAGGAAGGTGATGAAAACCCCTGTTGACTTCAAATCTCGTTGTTTGGTTGGGTTTTTTTTTTTTGTTGGAGTAGTGGGTTTTGTGGTTGTTTGGTTTTTTGGTGTGTTTTCTGTTTTTTTTTTTTTTTAAATCCACAAAAAACAAAGAAAGAAATCCCACGTAGTGGAAATGAATGTCTATTTAAGACAACATGGAATTCTGAGTCTAAACCTGCCACAGTAGTACACTCCCAGCCCCTCACCTGGGAAGTCAGCAGCTCTGTACTGCATCACTTGCAGATTCTGTGTGTTTCTTAGAACCATCTAAGAGCATGTCATGTATGACAAAACTTTTGAATGTACTTCACAGAATACCTTATTTTGTTGTCATCTTCGGTTGCTAAAACAGGTGCAATCAACAATAGGTACTTACCAGTTACTGTTCAATAGCTATTAGGGCTCATTTCTTTCCCATGGGCTTCAACCATACAGTTGGGAAGGAAAAAAAATTAAAAAATCCTTTGAGTTAATTGGATACCAACCATACTGTATGTCAAGCCACAGTTAGAGCCACGGAGTTTTGAAAAACCAGTAGCCTGAATGATTGTTTGCACAACTCTTTCTGGTAGATGCAGTTAAAGACTAGATCAGAAGAACCTGATTATTTATTTCCTTTTTTTCCCCCCCTCTGTGTAGGGCTAAAAAAAAAATAACCAGTGTCTTTTAGAAGAGAACAATAGCAGAAGCTATATATGAATTAGTCATATAAAGCAAAAGTTAAGTTGGTCAAAGAAACACTAGTTGCACAGCTCTAATCAAAGGTGATAAATCCTGATGAAATTGAGGGGAAAGATGGAGAGAAAAAGATCACTCACTTAATGTGCTTGTTAGGCAGCAGTTTCTGAAAAGAATTTGCTACAGCTGCAGATCAGCAAAGCATTTGTTTGTATGTCCTTTTCGTCTTCAGTAACAAACCCACCCCTTATGTATACACCTATGGGCTCCTGCATGCTTAACAGCTCTGCTAAATCAAAGCCTGTACTATGAGGTTTTTCAAAGTGATGTTTAGAGACTGACATGTTATGTTTATCTGGATGGGAGAACATGAAGCAGTATTTATAAGCCTTTTGTAAAACATAGAGAGCTTCTAGAAGCAATCTTTGTTTTAAGATATTTTTGTATACCCTAATTTGAAGGTTTGTTCCTTTTAAAATGGGAAAATGCTGTCTTTTTTTTTTCTTCTTTTTTTCTGTGTGTCATTCCCTACCTTCCCCCCCCCCCCCCTCCATTGCATCAGTCATAGTGTTTGGAGTAAATTATTATCCCAGCATTTGACACTGTAGTCTGCTAGCTACGGGAAGAATTGCAGAATAGGATTTGTGCTGCTTCATAAAAAAAAAAAAAAAAAACAAACAAACAAAAAACCAACAGGAAGAAACGGCATTCTCTCCTTGCTCATCAGCAGCTAAGTGAATGTGTTTCAGAGGGAACAGTATTTGCATAGTATAGGTTTTTTTCTCTGTTTCAGGAGCTCAGAGGTTAACAAATCCGATCTTAAATTCTCAGCCATCACCTAGAGTCCTTGACACTCTACTCAAAACAACCTGTGCAAACAGGTTATTGAGTGGTGAGGCTGAATCTGAAGTGCACGAGGGAAATGCCTTCTGCTACCTACTTCCTACCTACATCAGTCCGCCTGTGTACAGATATGTGGATCCATTCTGGTAAAATGCTACTACGCAGTGATACCAAGCCGGGCTTTTTTCTGAAGTGCTGCAGTAGCTTTTACCCCCTCTATATTTACAGATAAAATATGCAAGTTTACATTAGCTTCAAAACTAAATTTAGAAATTCTTTAGGATCACCTTCTGCTTACATATTTTGTGCAGATTGCCGGATACTGTAATATTAGTATTCCTTTAGATCTAACAGCTGCCTTGGATAACATTGGCCATACGGTGTTATTTATGTTTCTGCTCCCTACCAGGAGCAGATGGAGTCTCCTTCTAGCAGCTTTGCTGCTTCTTTATGTGGGAGGCCCAGAGAGTAACTGTTGGTAACTACTCATCTGCCCTGCGTCCTGTTCAGTCCTCCCACCTCTCGTCCGTGAGCACGGGTGAAATGCAGGCTCTGTTGAAGTCCTGCCACAGACGTCAGCTTAGTGAGGTCTCCTCCTGTGATACAGTCCCTTCAGCACACTGTTGCCAGAGGCACAGAGATGGCTTGGAGCTTGCAGGGAGCCGGGCAGTGGGTGGGTGAGGGCTAGGTGGCCAAGGCTCGCTCCAGATATGGCTTGGAGTAAGGTGGTGCACAACATCTGCTCTGAAGCAAGCTTGGTTGGTTTGTACGCCACGCTGGGTACCTCTGCGCAAAGCCTGAGGAAAGCTGCTGCGGCATCCCGTTCTGTGCTCCGTGTTACCTGTATAAGCACTTCCCCATCCTCCTGGGTAGGCTTCGGGATGGCAGGGAGCATGGGGCTGCCATGGCAACACCGCCAGGAGAAGCAGAGCTATCTATTTTAGGTGATTTGGATTGAATGAAACAAGCAGAGCAACTTTCTGTGAGGTTGCTGTAGTTGTCCCCTGGGGAAGCTTTTGCTCTGGGAAGGTGTTTTCTCATTTAAAGGATGTTATAGTCAAGGCTGTGCCTGGAGGCACAGGTGGTTTCCCACTTTCCCAGAGTGCTTGATTTCTATGTACCATCAGTGACGCAAGGCTAACTTGTTCTTGGTATGTAAGCGTCTGAAGACACAGATGGGTATAGCACAGAACACATGCAGTGGTCAAATACCATTATTTTACAAAAAAATAAGTAATTTATTGAGCTGATAACCAGTTTGGAAGTAGCTTGTATATGGGACACTGCTTAAACTGACAGTGTAGTAAAAGAAAACAAATATGACTTTATTTTTCTTTCCCAACAGCTTACAATAAATCTGTTTAAGACAGGAGTTAAAATTTATCAGGAAACATTATACATTCAGGTTTTTTTTCTCTGCAAATCAAAGCCTCACCTCAAAACAGCAGGATAATGCATTCCCACTGCAAAGCTCTTGGTGTTTTATTTTTTGTGATATTCTGCATCCATGAAGGGAAGCTGCTCCCTGGAACCCAGCAGTGGCTAGTTACATGAGAAATCATGTCCTCCTCTGTTCATGATTATTTATTGATTAAAATACATTGTACTGAATTGCAAATTACCTCTTGGATGGCTTGAATGGCATATCATTCTTTTATAGCCTTAAAATATAGCAATAAACCTGAAACACAATGTTCTGAGTACATCTGCCTATTCTCACCTTCCATTTATAAATTTTTAAAGCAGTTGTTTTTGGTAATGGTAGACTATATTTATCTTTATAGTGCAAAACTTTTGTAGCTAAAAGTAAATAGAGAATTTAGACTGAATTTTAATTGATTTTGGCTTTTTATCCTAATTGGGAAACACTTTCAGCAACAGCTTGAAAACATACAAGGGAAGCTTTTGCAATGTTCTCATTATCTATTCATGTCTCAAATAAAGGAGTTTTTCCATATTGTTATCCAGGGTTTATGTGAATCACAGTGACTTTCAGTCTCATGCTACACTTGTGATGTTTTAATTCAGATGTCTCTAATTAAATCTTTTTTAAGATTCACTTTGAGCCCATTAGAAATAAAAGATATGTGCCACCATAATGGGTTAGAGTATTTTAAAGCTTAAATGACATGTATTCATTGGGCACACTTTAGGGCTAACAAGTATTTTTTTCTAGGGTTCAGGAAATATGACCTGAATGATTTAGAGGACCAGGAACAGTAGAATAGGCTGTGCGTGTGTGTAAATGGTTTTATGACCACTTGTGGCTTAGGAATTCATTGCAACTGTTTTCAACAACCTGATTTAAAGTGCATGTAAGAGAATGCTGATGAAACATTAACTAATGGTTTACCAGAGCACAATTGCATCATTTTATAGTAATGATCTGTATTAATGAATGGATGAAAAACATATTTATATGGTGTTTGTCCTGAAGCATTAATAGTAAATATAATGATAAATCTGTACAACAAATACATTTCTTTTCATAGTTCAAGTGATCCTGCTTACCAAAAAAACCCTATTCCAAATGCTTTGTTTAATTTTTTGAGGTTTTTTTCCCCAATAAGCAAAATGTAAATTTACTTGGATATTAAAATCCACCTCCCCTGGATTTTCACTCTGTTCTAGCAACCTTAAAAAGTATGTAAGTGAGGTGCCTCACAGAGGGCCATACCTCAGCAGGTCTAGCAGTGCCATTCCCACAGACTGGGGATGTTTTTGGAAATGCCGATGTAATTTCTCAACCAGACCTGGGCTTCTTGGTGAGGATCTGTCCCCAGAGTGGCCTACAGCAGAATAACAGGCGCAGACTTTGTTCAGCTTTGGGCAAACTGGATCTTCCTGAGCATTTTATTTCAGGATACAGCGATAACTACTTATGTTGACTAAAATAAACCACCCCACAGTAGCTAAAAAGAAAGCCATAGCTGTATTAGTTTATAATAGTTTATTTTAATCCTATTTTATAAATCTGGAGTCATAATACTATTAGCTAAATCTACTTGCCAATGTGGAAATTCTGTTATTGTTATCTGTATTCCTTAAAATGTGCTAAGAGGTATATATTTCAATTGTCTTGCAGACATTTCTAGTTCCAGGGTATCTTTCTTCCTTTTTGCAGTTCTGTGAAGAGAAGAAAGCTACAATATATATATTTTTTAAAAAACTATATAAATAATAACACAATGCACTGTAAATTATTGATAATGAAAAATGAAATATCAAATAATTGCATATAAATATTTCAAAAATTTATTCATACTATTTATTTTTTCTTTTCCTAAAGAAAGAAAAAATGTTTGTTTTAAATTTTGCCAGGAGTAATAGAACAAAGGCAAATAAGAAAACAATCATGATGTTCACTGCAGAATAAAAGCAGTTGTAGAAACCCCATGAGAGAATAACTTCACCAAAAGGCACTGTGTTGAAACAGAGATGTAGTACAAGAGAAATATAGTCTTGATATTTCGGGAGAGCCAGGTGTAGGAATAAAAGTGACTTTATTTACATCTTTGGCTTTGATTATCTTGTTCATTGTTAGAAACCCACAAATGCTAAATCATGTGAAAATTGCTCAGTTCTAGACTTTCCTAGGGATCTTTTTCCACAATGTATATTCTAGACCCCTCTTGACCAAAAAATAATTGCTGTTTATAAAAGTTCTTACGAAATTTTCATCTGTACCACTTTGTTGCCTTGAGTTTAAATAATAAATTTACCACTTCTTTTTTCATTCCTCAAACTGTGCAAAAGAATTCAGGATTAATTACTCCCCACTTTTAATTCTCTAAATCAGATTGAATCTATAACCAGGTAAGAAAATGGCTTTCTCTTTTTTAAGCCCTTCATCTTGAGGTTGATCTAGGCTGTAAAGAAAACTCATTATATTCTTAATAAAGCTGTCAGTAGACGAATTTCTGTAGTAGAAGAATTGCAAGCGAAACCTGTGTTACAGCATTTTTATTAGTACTTCATCAAAAGTGTCCAAAGATTGAAAACTAAACCACTCCTTCATTTAGTACTCATCCTTCCAGGCTTCAGGCATCTATCATAGTTATATCCCACTCTGAGATAACTGAAGCTATTGTGAGATGCTAGAAATTGGCCAGTGATGGTATTTTCCAACAAGGTCAGTCAATGCCTACTGTTAAATGAGTTTAGGATTGAATTGCTTAGGGTTGCTGTTTATATAGCGTATGATCTAACACAGTGCATGTTGCCATCATACACAACTATACTGTTACTCTTGAGTAAGTTCTGTAAGTGCATGTAATCTAGGTGACACTAGCAATCAAGGAAACATATCCAGTTTAAGAATTCCTTCTATATGTATATTTTTTTTTAAAAATCCAGTTGAGGCAGTAAAAAGGTTGTGTTTTAACCTGTGTCTGCTACAAAAACATTGAGGCAGATCTGTATGTGCTGCCTTTGGAGGAAAGGCCATCAATAAGGAGGTAAACCAATGGGGTTTGGGGACGTCTATGACCATGCTTAAAGAAAAGGAAACCTAAAAAGCCAGAGATCTCTAGCATTTTCTTCACAGAAAACAGGTATTATCTCAGGCTGTTGTGAAAGGTAATTTATTTGCATGTGTACAAATTAAGAACATTAGATTATTGCAATAAAAAATGAGGGATTTGAAAAAGAAAGTCTTGGTGCCTAGTATCTCCCTCTCTCTTCCATTTGGCTTGAGCAAATCTTTCCCACACCTCTCTTTTTACTACCTACGTAATACAAAGAAGCAACATAGATTTCTAGATGGTTAGATAACTTATGAACATCTAGCTTTGCCAGATGTGAACATGAGCATCTCATAGATCTCTATTCACTGGTGATCCTGATGGCTTTTGCACTGTGTACACCCAGGGTAAGTAAGCTTCAACTATGTAATGAACAATCATGAGTGTCAACAGGACAAGGACCCACAGTGACAAGGACCCATTCTCTTGACCATCTTGATGGTCAAGATGGAAGGGGAACCGAAAAAGAGGTGACTTGGTCAAGATCAAACAGCTACTGGTGGCAGAGCTGGGAACTCAGCCCATCTCCGTTGTTTCCTGTTTCTTTTCATTTATACTCCAGATAGTCAATCCTTTATAGGTGTTGTGGGAATCCCTGTGTACCCAGCTGAAGGCTGTCAGCAACAAGAGTGTACAAAAGCTAAGAAAAACAGCCCACAGCAATCATCCTCAAATCCTGTGGGACATATGGGCTGTAAGAGCAAGCTGTCTCCATACACTATGCTATTAGATCGCTTTGAAACTCTTGTCTGAGCACACATCTGTATTTTATTGTTATTTTATACAATTACACTTCAGTTAAATTATTAATTTCACCCACGCTAGTACAGTATATAAAATGTACTGTTTTCCTTACAGCATCTCTCTTTATGGAAGAAATAAAAATACAATTTATTATGCATGACATTTGCCTAAACTTTTCCTCTATACTAATTTTGTCATGTAGAAATGATATTAAGAAAATGAGCCCTACTCTGCCTTTGCTAATCCTGTGTAAATCTGGAGAAGCTCCATTTGGGTTGATTGCAAGTTTAAACCACTGTAGCTGATAGCAGAATGTGTCCCGTGGCTCCCTTTTGTAATGATAGTCTAGACTTATGTAAATTTGCAGCTTTATGTGCTATAAGTAGGCATTTGTATGCAATGATGCTGCATTGCCTTGACTTTTTCGGACTGAAAAAATAAAGACTTATTTATCCAGAAATACCTGGCGCAGGATGGTAAAAATTTATATTGTGTGATGATGAATTCTTCAAATTTATTTTGGTTGGTTAGTGCTACTGAGAAAACATTTTTATTTTTTTAGAGGACCTGGGTGCTCACATTTTAGAGACCGTATAGGTAAGCAAAGAGTATTTTAGCTCACTAGTGTCAAAGGCGTGTCTATTAATTATTTATTTATTGTCTATAACTGTTGTGCCAGTTGTGGGGAAACTGGTGGAAAACAAGTTTCAGTGAATATTCTGTGGTCAGTGACAGTGTGAATTGTAGTATGTCATTGTTATCATATTCTGAGGAAGATGTACGCATTGGTTATCATAAAATATCCCATTATAGACAGGAGGCAGTGAGATGAAACCATCTGGGGTGTGTGTGTCTATGACACACACATATATAGAAATTTAAAAAAACAATAATGTCCTTTGACCTTTCTGAAGTTTAGCTTAATTCAGTAGAAATGGATTAATTCAGTAAAATAGATTTTTGGTCTGGGATTGTAGACTGATTCAGTGAGTTTTCTGGATGATTAATTGCATCTCCAGATGCAGGTACATCTGTGGTGAGCTTTCATTGGGACAGTTCCATCTTAGGTTCTTGAATCCCACCTCTGAAGAGGATAAGTGTCCAAGAGAAGAAGTGGCCCCAAGGGGAAACAGTAATGCCTTCTTCCTTTTATTAAAAAAAAAAAAAAATCAATATATTGATTAAAGTATTTTTTATACATTATTTTAAAAGTGTGAATTTTTAAAACATTTTTTATCTTTACTTTCCCTACATCGTCTTCCTCTGTTTACCTCATCTGCTTTGGTGTGTGTCAACATGTGCACTGTCTGTCAGCACCAGATTTCTAAAATGAATTAGCAAGTGCTTTCTCATGATACTGGTTTCATCTGGATTAAGATCTATCTTGCCCTTGTTAGCTGTCTGGGGGAGTCGCTGCTTAGCTTTTCCTTCCCCACCCCCACTTCTAGGATAAGTTCAGAAACCCGTTCTTTGTCCTGCAGATTTGTGCTGTAACCAGACCAACAGCCCAACCAGACCAACCAGCTAGCTTTCAACTTTCTGTTCTTCCTAAACCTGAGTTAAACAGCACACAGAGGATTGAAAAAGACATCTAATTTGCTTTGGAAGGAATCACTCTGTTGTTGAACTTGTTTATTCAGGTCTGGCTTCATGTGACTGTAAAGGCTGCTTTTCTTTTTTTAAAGTAACTTTTGTTTCACTACTACAGAAATGACATGGTGCATTTGCCAGAAAGCCCTTCAAAAGCTTTGATTTAAATAAGCTGTAATACTGCATCAAAACACTTACTGAAGTCTGAAGCTATTTTTCCCACCCTCTCCTGTGTTCCAGTCTCCATTTGCTTGCTTTGCCCTTCCCTAGTCACTGTTGGTTTTGATTTTTTTTTTCTTTAAGTTTTTTTTATTCCTTATTTTGAAAATGCTGAGCAGAGGTAAATGAAAACCCAGACACTTCTCATTCATGGTCCTTAGGACTGTTTCCAGTGCAGGTGGGGTGATGCTACAGGGAAAATTTACCTCCCCCTATTACCTTTCTACCTCTCTAAGATCAAGAACTAAAAAAAAAAAAATTTTTTTTTTTAGCAGTGTGATACCATGCCTAGGAGAAAATACCTTAGCTCAAATGCATTTTCAAAAGCTGAATACATGAATATATGTGAAAGTCCATTCCAGATATCTGATTCCCTCTTGGTGCTAACAAACTAAGAGAAGCTTTATCCTGACAGACAGTGCTTGACTGCCTGCTGCTCTTTCCAAATTGTTGCTCAGTCCTACGTTCTACAGCTGCCTTCAGGCTGTCTGTGAAAGTTCACAGACTGTAATTATTTGGGTCATATATTAGCCTTTGGTTTACAAAAGAGGTTAAGTAATCTGAAAATTTCCATGGCATGCCTGCTGACTTTAATAATCTATTAAGGATTTCAGGTAGTCCGTGCTTTACCTTAATTTTTCCGCACTAATAAGATGAAAAAGTCAATACCATCATCAATTTTCTATGGAAATTGGAGTGAATAATGTGTTGGTGAGACAGAACTCAGGACTGATGGCAGAGCAAAAAATAACACCTAATTTTTTTGAGACAATGTGACTGAGTAACTAGAATGATGCTCTGGGGTTACGAAGGCTGGCTGTGCTTCCCTCTATGCCCTACAGTACCAGCTGTCCAAAGCTCTGAAGGCTGAATCATAAAATCGTTTAGGTTGGAAAAGACCTTCAAGATCATCAAGTCCAACTGTAAACCTAACACTGCCAAGTCCACCACTAAACCATGTCCCTAATTGCCTCACATCTTTTAAATACCTCCAGGGATGGTGACTCCACCACCTCCCTGGGCAGCCTGTCCCAATATCTGACAACCCTTTCAGTGAAGAATTCTTTCCTAATATCCAATCTAAACCTCCCTGGCTCAACTTGTGGCCATTTCCTCTTGTCCTATCACTCATCATTTGGGAGAAGAGACTGACACCCAACTCTCTACAACCCCCTTTCAGGTAATTGTAGAGAGCGATAAGGTCTCCCCTCAGCCTCCTCTTCTCCAGGCTGAACAACCCCAGTTCCCTCAGCCGCTCCTCATAAGGCTTGTGCTCCAGACCCCTCACCAGCTTCGTTGCCCTTCTCTGGACACGCTCCAGCACCTCAATGTTCTTCTTGCAGTGAGGGGCCCAAAACTGAACACAGTATTTGAGGTGTGGCCTCACCAGCGCCGAGTACAGGGGCACGATCACCTCCCTACTCCTGCTGGCCACACTGTTCCTGATACAGGCCAGGATGCCGTTGGCCTTCTTGGCCACCTGGGCACACTGCTGGCTCATACTCAGCCGGCTGTCAACGAGCACCCCCAGGTCCTTTTCTGCAGGGCTGCTTTCCAGCCACTCGTCCCCAAGCCTGTAGTGTTGCCTGGGGTTGTTGTGGCCAAAGTGCAGGACCCAGCACTTGGCCTTGTTGAACTGCATACAGTTGGCCTCGGCCCATTGATCCAGCCTGTCCAGATCCCTCTGCAGAGCCTTCCTACCCTCAAGCAGATCAACACTCCCTCCCAACTTGGTGTCGTCTGCAACCGTGCTGAGGGAGCACTCAATCCCCTCATCCAGATCATTGATAAAGATATTAAACACAACCGGCCCCCGTACCGAGCCCTGGGGAACACCACTTGTGACCGGCTGCCAACTGGATTTAACTCCATTCACCACAACCCTTTGGGCCTGGCCATCCAGCCAGTTTTTTACCCAGCAAAGAGTGCGCCCATCCAAGCCATGAGCAGCCAGTTTCTCCAGGAGAATGCTGTGGGAAACAGTGTCAAAGGCTTTACTGAAGTCTAGGTAGACTATATCCACAGCCTTTCCCTCCTCCACTAAGCAGGTCACTTTGTCATGGAAGGAGATCAGGTTAGTCAGGCAGGACCTGCCTTTCATAAACACATGCTGGCTGGGCCTGATCACCTGGTTGTCCTGTACACGCCATGTGATGGCACTCAAGATCACAGAATCACTACAATTGGAAAAGACCTGTAAGATCATCAAGTCTAACCATCAACCAACACCACCATACCCATTAAACTATGTCCCACAATGCCACATCCACATGTTCCTTGAACTTGATCTGCTCCATAATCTTCCGAGGTCAGGCTGACAGACCTGTAGTTCCCAGATCCTCCTTCTGGTCCTTCTTGAAGATGGCCATCATATTTGCTAACCTCCAGTCAACTGGGACCTCCCTGGGTAGCCAGGACTGCTGGTAGATGATGGAAAGTGGCTTGCTGAGCACTACTGCCAGCTCCCTCAGTACCCTTGGGTGGGTCCCATCCAGTCCCATAGACTTGTGGGTGTCTAAGTAGTGTAGCTGTAGTAGTGAGCTGCTGGCTCATCCTCTGCCACATGGAGACAGCCTGCTCCTGTGCCTGTAAGACTTCCTTCCTGAAGAGTGTCCATCCTTCCTGGACTCCTTTGTCTGTCAGTACTGCCTCTCAAGGGACTCTGTCCACCAGAAATATTTGCCCTTCTAATTTTCTGTTTTGTCTGTCTCCTCATCCTGATTGGGCAGTCTTTAATAGACTCCCACCATCATATCTGCCTTGTTGGCCTTCGCCCTGATTCTTACCCACAGACATTCAACCCTATTGTCACTATCATTAACCTCTAGACAATCAAAACACTCCTTTACATACAGGGCTACCCCACTGCCTCTCCTTTCTTGCCTGTGCCTTCTGAAGAGTTTGTAGCCATCCAGTGCAGCACTCCAGTTGTGTGAGTTGTCCCACCATTTTTCCGTGATGATCACTATATCATAGTTTTCCAGCTGGTCAATGGCTTCCAGGTTCCTCCTGTTTGTTGCCCATGCTGCATGCATTTGTACAGATGCACTTCAGTTGGCCTATTGATCCTGCCACCTTTTTGGGAAGAGAAGCCCCAATTCCTATGTGACTGATCTCAGGTGCTTCCATGGTTTCTAGCACATCAACAACCCCTACATCTTTGCTGCTGCATGGCTCCCCATCCCCTACCTCCGCTGAGATGGCAGTCCAAAGGTCCTTGCCAGCACACCGCCCCTCAAATACTGACATGCCACCCACAGGCTTATCTTCAGCGAGCCTGAGCAAGCCTGAGCTGTAAGCGTCTTTCACTAGGCACCAAAAGCTCTGGAGCCATTGGACATTTGTCTTGACCTCTCTGTGTTGTGGTTTGTTCTCTGTTTATAGAGAATAGTTTCACACTTCTGTTAAGACATACTAAGAACAATGAATTAAAAACTTCCTAACATATGATTACTAGCTTCTTTCATTTTAAGGTAAGTGAAGTGTGATCCTAGACTGAAGAAGAGCTTCAAGTTAAATTGATTTAACTTCCTCGCATGTGGCCTTGTGGAAACACAGGATATAAATAGCTGTAGCAGACATGTGCCACTGGAGAGCCATGGCTTGATGGCAGTTATTTCTTGAGAGGGTTTGTTCATTCAACAGCTCCTCTGTTCAGCAGCCTGTTGGCAAGTTGCTTTCCTCCAGGTCTGTGTTTGATTTCCGCAGTAAATGTCTTGTTTGTGATGCCCTCATTGGTTAGGAGGAGGACGTAGGGACAACAGAGCTCAACATGGGAAACAGACATCTCATGCTGATGATATAATCACTTTGATATTTTTAAGTAGTACTGGTCACGCGTGCACAACTGGAAATTTTCCATCCTGAGGAAAACAGTCAATGTGCTGGAAGCTTCCAAACAGACCTCTCCTGCTATCATTTAGGTTAATGAGATTTTTATTGGGAACATATCCCAGTTAAACACCTGTGGCGAACACATGTGTTGAGAGATCAAAAAGCATCTTGTTTGGGTTTTTCAGAGCTTGAGCTTTTGCCAGCATCAGCTATAGTGAGCAACCAAAGAGTTGTTACGTAGTTGTATTGGGATTTTTCAGGCCAAATGAGATAGCAGTGCATCATCTAAATTCCTGCTTAACAGGTTAATTTACAGTTAAGAGAATGTCCAAGGAAATTCACCTCTGCTCTATAAATTATTACTAATGTTTTTGCAGTGACTAGATTCTACTCTCTCCCAATTCAGACACATTCTTCCACCGTCTCACAATCTCCTCTTGTCTCTTCAGTCTCCACCTTTTGAGTCTTGTGCAATATTCTTAAAATGGATTTCTGCAGTTGCGAACTGTTTTAATGTTACCTTACTGAAAGAAGAAAAAAAAAGTAGGTAGTGTGATTGTTTGTCTAGGAGCAAAATCTTCTGCATAAAAAACTGGATTTTAGTATCCAACAGTACTAGTATATACTGTGTGTTCTTGTAACAGAAGTTTTATCAGTTAAAAAGCTTTCTACTCTTTACCTGGAAAGACAAACATTGAATCTTCCCTCCTTCTTCCCTTCTGTTTTTTCTAAGATGTTCCTCACAGAAAGGCTTGGACCAACCTGCGCTTCACAACAATGACTTGCTGCAGGGAGACTATCCAACCAGCAGATCTGGTTTGCCCACTAATGTTTCAAAATATTTTCAAAATAACTCAATCGGATGAGTTCCTTTGGGGAAACTAGCCTCAGTTCTTGGGGCTGCAGCTGCCCAAAGATTAGCTGTAGCTAGGTAGGTAAGTATATAGCTCCAGAGTTGACACAAGAGATTATAAAACTCTTTTCAAATGCAAAATTAGTTATGAAATCAACAGAAGCATCATCAGTCATTACAACAAATTCTAGACAACGTGTTTTGAAAAGTTAATCTTGCTTATTAAAATGATAAATGTAGAGAAACATGGAACTTGACACATTGGAGTAGACTCATTTTTCCATTTGTTTTAGTATCTTGCATCAAAGCACATCATCAGATACCATAAACCTGTTGTGCCTGGCCTCATCTTGGCAAACAAGTTTACTGAGTACCCTCAAGTGTGAAGGTGTCTCAGACAACATTGGAGCCCTCTCTGTCTTTGAGAGGACCAAAGAGTTGTCTCTGCCTATGCTGCTTTATAGCCATCACTATACTAACTGCCTCTAGACATTGTTCCTGCTGAAATCCACCAGCAACATTTCTCTGAAAAGGACCTACTTGCCTCAGTGTAACCTCCACCCCTTGACCGAGTCCTGCCCACCAAACATCCTGTCAGACAGGACAGGATGTGCACATCTTAGTTGACTGGGTTATACGGAGTCGCCTGTGCTACGGAAAGGACACTGCAAGCATGGTCCCTGTCAGGCATGCAATCTGTGCAGCATACAAGGGTAGGCTGGGGCACAGCCCCAAACTTCCTTGCAGGGTCCAGCGCAAGACCAATTCCTATCATGGACCTTTTGTACAATTGTAGCAAATTAAAAGCTCCTGAAGGTAAATATTTATGTCACTTACAGCCTTGTACTCTCCTAGAGGGAATTCAAGGTGCTGCCAGCATATGACAGTTACACCCAACTGTGAAGACTATCTAAAATGAAGTGTCACTCCCACAGGTTTATCATAAAATTCTCCTTTCTTCCTTTATGCAGCCATAGAGTGTTGCCTCCAAGATTTTCCTTTTTCCTTTCATTTTTTGCTTCTCAGCACTTCTATTTCATCGTAGCCCGAGTGCTTTGCTGTGTGGAGATGTGCTTGTGGCTGCTGCTGGTTCATGCCATAGCCCCTCTAGGCTTAGTCCTGTTTACTGCTAGAATCCGATACTGCTGCGTGCTACTCCAAGGTGGTGGCCCAAAGTTTTGGGTCTTAAATGGTGCCTGGACCCGCATACTGTGAAGAGCACCAATGGCCAAGCAGAATCTGTTAGGAGAGGAATAGAAAACATAAGGGTGGTAGGGAGAAAGGAGTTATCTATCTGAATGGCTGTGCAAGTAAAAACACTGTGAACTTTGGGTTGAGGTTGAACTTGGTTCTTCTTCATGGTGGCCTGATATTTTTTTTTTCTTTGTTCTGTAGTATTTATAAAGCATTAGGTGTCACTGAGAGGCAATGTGCCTAGTTCTGAGAAGTGCTGAATGCAATCCATAAACCCCTGACGGGCTCAGACTAGCCAAGACTTCACCTGAGAGGAAGTGAGCTTCTGCTTCTTACATTTACTTTTCCTTGCCATTTGCATCAAAACCAGGGCTTATTACTATCAAAAGAAAATATGTTTGTGGGAGAGGATGTGGATGTTAGGGTTGGTTTTTCGGCGCAAACTTTTGATATGCGTGTGTTCTGGAGGAGGTAGGGAAATGAAGGGAGCCGTGGATTTTTCTGTTGGGATGTATTTGCCTTCCAACAGTTTTATTTCTGGTAGTTAATTGTCCAGTACTGTTTAGGATAATGTGAAGCAGATAAGCTCATACATAGTGTAAGAAAATGAAAGTAATCCCAAAATATCTGCTAGAGAATTTAAATCCTAATTAAAACTGAAGGAGGAAAGAGAAGGAATTAAATACACATTATAGTCTTGACTTATTCCCCATCAAGTGAGATTTTTTCCATTCCAGAATACCCCTGCTTAATTTCGAACCATCCTTCCAGCCTTCGCCATGAGTGACAGAGCAAGGAGGAGAGTGTCTGCCAGTGTCTTGGGAGAATTTATTTAAGGTTCTGAGCTGTGAAAGGGATTTGTCATTGTCAATATTGGCGACATGGCTGATCAGCACCCTGGTCAGTCTTGTCATCAGGAAGGAAATAGTGTACGTGTATGTGACAGAAAGAGAGAGACACAGAAATTACTTCACAGATAAATTACTCATTCTAGCTATCTGTGTCTGTATGTATTCCAGCTGTTGTTTCACTAATTCTCGGGGAAATAAAAATAAGAACAAACATTCAATTTACTCTTTAATTTACTTTACCAAGCACTTGGGAGACAAGCCTGTGAGATGGAGCATGCTGGCCTGGGGAAAAGGAATGCAGTGCTCATTCCCAAGCTATCCTCTTTTACACGCTGTGAAATTTCATCAGTTAATTTCAGGAGACCCAAAAGAAACTGTGATAAGTGAGCCTCTTGTGTTAAGAGGTTTGGGATCTGCAAAGCATCCAGAATTCCAGGGGCTTACATGAGCTTATCAGCAGTAGCTGACACTCTTTCATCTGTCAATTGAGCCAGGAATCACTTTGAAACAGGTGTCTGTGTAAGGTTTTCCATTGCATTATGATTCTGGTCAGCTTCAGGCTTTCACTGCACTTCCAGTTTGATCTAAAAATACTTTTAGCTGATGTGTGCTATAAAACACTCAGTTGTAGGTGAGGTGGTACTGTCTTCCCTAATTGCAAGATTCAGATATTTGTGATTTCAAAGGTTGAGAGATACACCTCTGATAAACCATTCACCAATACATTTGAGCGCTTCTGACACAAGCATGAGGTTTTCCTTCCAGATCATAGATGACTGCAGAAGGTATTTTTTGTACGAAGACTTCTTCCTCTGAAGCCTGAAGAGCCTCGGCCCCTCTATTATCCCTTTCTTTTGCTTGTTGGAGCAAAAGAGCTGCTGCATATTAGAGAATCAGTCAGCCTGTACAGCAAATCCCTCCTAGGCTGTTCCTACAGCTGAAAGGGTATGGCTATAGCAAATGTGCAGACAGAGTCCGTCTGAATCAACCACTAGCAGGCTCCAAAATGGTTGAAGTTTATTAAAGGGATGGCATAAGAGAATAGACAAAATATAAGTATATCCTCTTAATTTGACGAGTTGGGGCTCATGTCCTCCTCTCATGCCCTTGGAGTCCCAAAACTGGGGAAAGAAGGTATCGGTTACATATTATCCTCTTCATATAATCATCTTTTTGTGTTTAGCTGCTGCCTCTTTGGGTCCTGTGCTCGGTATACAGGAGAGCTTAACACACTATAACACCTACTGCCTTGTCAGCATGGAGAATATTCAAGGATTAGGATCTAAGTCGGTACCTAGATTAGAAAATTTTAATAAAAATCAGGCTATGAGAAAATCAAATGTGCTTGTATTTCTTTTATTGTTCATTTCAATCACAAACCAGCTGGACCCTTTACTACATCACAGGATCTCCAAATGCTCTTGAGTCTTTTAGAAAAATAGCAACAAAAGCTACTCTGAAGTTCTTGACTTTAATTTCATTGGCATATCCATCATAAGAGGCTATTGAGGAAATTAAGCAGTGATAGAGTGAGAACTAAATTTGTATGAGGCACTAGAAAAATTCTGATGTGCAGAACAGTTTGAATAAATGGCTAGTTTTCAACATGACTGAAGCTCTGTAGCTGATATCTAAAGCCCCAACATAATTACTAGAGCTGCTGGGGGGTGGGGGAGAGGAAGGGATTTTGTCTTTTTTAAAGAAAGAATTTCCAGTTTGTGAAACTTAAAATATTGATTAGAGGCAATTTGATCTGATGATGTTGTAATGAAATCTAGTTTTCCGTTGTGTTTGCCTATCCAGGACTGCATCAGTCCAAGCTTTTAGGTGTTACAACTCCAAGACAACTTGGAAGGTGGATTTCCCACAGATGCAGTTTCTGTTCCCTTTCAAAAGGGAAAGGATGATACTTGGGGGAGGAAATGTCAAACAACTTAATTTTACACTTGAGAAAGATAATGCTAGTCACTCTATGATTGAGACTTTTATAGAGCACTTTCAACTAAGAATATTTTTAGATCAAATTGAAAGTATGAAGTGGGGGAGGAAATCTGGATGAAACACACTTCTAAACTGTTATTCATGATTTGGAAAACAGGCCCACAAGGGAGACCAGACACAGGGATAAGCTAAGCCTTAGCCACGAAGAATTGTAGGGAAATAATGAAGCTGAATGTGGAAGTGACTAATGCTTCCCTGAATTTTAAATTTTGGCCAACTTTTGTTGAAAACTATACAGCTGAAACTTCCGTCTCCAGAATATTTCCTTTTCCTTGCTTTTTTTGTTTGTTTTTTTTGTTGTTGTTGTTTACTTGTTTGGGTTTTGTCCTGTTTTGCCAACCAGATCTCTACAGCTGTGTGAAAAGACAGGTTATAACAAGTGAAAGTAAGTTTTGAAAAACAGTTTTACTGGAAAAATAACTAGAACTGCTTACAGGTATTGCTGCATTCTAAATTGCTTGTAACTTGGGGGAGGAAACATAGAGAAACTGCTGCTCAGCAAGCCCGAACCATTGCTGTTAGCCATCAGAATTTATTCCTGAAGAGAATTCATGTTAGTTGACTCCCAGTGCAGAGCCCCTACTGCTATATCTGGCTCCTGCCCAGAGGGGAAAAAATATCTAGGCAACAAAATATTTTGCGCTGCTTGGCTCAAATTTGAAAACAACCACCCAACAACAAGTAGCCTGAAGGCCGAAACTAATTGTGAGAAATCTTATCCCATAAACACTTGTCTTATGAAAGACAAGATCTATGAAGAATAGGGTCAAATACACCATATCGTCTGCTATCTGTAGCTGTGAAGTCCCAGGGGGTCACTCAATATAAATAGAATTTCTCTATATAAAGAAGCGTGGTGGCTATATGGATCAGCAGAAGAGGGTTTCTCTGTTCACCATTGAAAAACAAATTACTTTTTTTTTTTTCCCATCAGCTCCTGGACGTCTCAGATCTCTCCCTTAAAGCATCATTTACACAGTGTTTTGATTGTCTGCCAGGAAGTGGGTGAGAAGCTATCTTACTCAAAGGAAAATGAGCAGCAATTGCAGTTCAACCTGCTGATGTGGTCAAGGGCCCTGTCATACTTGTGGATTTTTCTCTGTCAGCATGGTAAGCATGCTCCACATCTAAGCAGGTGGCAAAGGGGGGCTGGTGTTAATGTCTACTTGCCATCACGGTTGCAAAGATACTACTTTGCTGCAATTTTGCTGACCAGTGTTGTTTTTCTTGAGCAATTTAGCTTTTGAGTGCCCAACAGGAGGAACCCTAAACAGCATAAATCTTTAGTGGAGTTTAATCCTGGAAAGCCTAGCTAATGTTTCCTCCCTTCACATTAGGCTTCAGAAATCAACAGTCACTTAAAATAACTTAGGAATATTTGTTTGCAATTTTTCTATACCTGACTTCATAACTAGAACTGCTTACATGTATTGCTGCATTCTAAGTTGCTTGTAACTTGGGGGAGCAAACATCATGGTCGCATTTTGCCTCATCATCACTTCATTTTATCTTGCAGTCACAGAATATTGGATATTGTTGACTGTTGATGTCGGTAACACCTTTAAGACATATAAATGGCTCCATGGTGTTTCTGAATGCTTTGGGTAGGATTCATCTTTCCTGAGTTTAGGCAATTGGGTTTAACCAGTCATCCTGCATCCTCCCAAAGGCAAATCATCCTGTCCCAAGGTGGGCATCTCAGATGGTTTGCCTTCTGAAGGGCCCCATCACCGTAGGGAGCAAAGCAACTTGATTAGATTAGGCTAGACTAGATGCCTAAACTGAGAGTGCTGAAGTTAGGAGATATGAATTCTACCCATCTAGGATAAAGGCAATTTTCATTAATAGAAAACACAGGTAATGCCACAGATTCAAATCTGTGTATTAGGAAACACAAGTAATACTGAATGGTAAGGTCTTAATCTGCTTTTAATTGAAAGTATAGATTAAGTATGTCTAACACCTGAGGAAAATACATATTTATTGCATGCCTTTATTGAGTCCTGGAAGAATTCTGAGTCAAAGAAAGTGCAGGAGGTGATAAATTGTCTTCTGTGGATGATTTGCTTGTACATAAGCATGGCTGGATTTGTTAAGGAGTGCAGCTCTTTGTGCACTTCTCACAGGAACAGAGCATTTCCCAGGAAAGAGAAAGATCACCCTCTTCAAGCTGCAACTGTAAATAACCAGTGTGGAGTCCAGTAATTCATAACTAAGTCATGTCTGACAGAACCGATAAGTCCTGTTCTATTGTGAGTACAAAAATCATAGCTGCTCTTATTAAACCATGAATGCAAAACCTCTCCAGAAAGCCCACCTAATATTAAGACAGATTATAACATATTTGTGTGCTTTCTCAGAGGTGAAATTAATAACAATTTACAAATATGTACACTTCTAATTAAGAAAAAAATCTATTTGCGTCAGGAATTGGTGGTGTTGATAATTTTAGTTTGCTTGCTTTTGCTTTTCACATTTAAATGGCCAGGTTTAAGGTGGGGTTTTTTTAATATATATAGCATAGATAACCACAGAAAGGCCAATTTCAGTGCAAATATTCTCTCCCAGCCCTTCTTGAGTCATAGTACACATTACAATCATGACTCCATGGTGCAGTGCAGCACTGTGTTAGAAATCCCCAAGCTGCCTTCAAGCAGTCAGCTCTGTCAATATGGCACAGTACAACGTCATGAAACAAGGCTAGCGCAGGTCCCCAAAGCTGTATATCCGCATTACTTATTCCACAGCCATCTTTTTCCAGCTTGAAGGACCCCCGCTGGCACCAGCGTGGGGATCTCGGCGCCACGCTCCATTGCTTGACACATTTATCGTTTTGTAGTTCGTGCAAGGCTGATGAGCTACTTGGATCACCCAGCGTTGCACGTGTTCTTGGCCTGGATGACTAGCGCAGCTAAAGGCATAGACTGAGTTGTGTGTATAATGATTTACTATAAAATTTTAATCTGTGGTGTGCTGGATTCACAGAGTTACATATGTGACTCTGAATAGTGATAAAGCTGGTTGCCACATGAACGTACTACAGCGCCGACTAAATACAGAAACACCATTACAGTTCTGTCTATGGTTTCTGTTAGGATCTGCTTAGAGATTAATTTTATCCTGAAGCTATTCACCCCCAAAAATTTGTTTAAAAAAAAAATTCTGAGCATGCAATTTGTTTACATGCTTTGCATTCCTAAAAGGAAGTAAAATTCACTGAATGGTGCTTCTGTTGCTAATAACTCAGCCAGCACTGTCGTAGCTGTGTAGAGACGCATGGATGGAAACCTACTGAAAAAATGAAGATGGCAAAAGTTCAGTCATATATTCAAATGTTTATCTACTGGCCCTATTTGATTCAAACAAGATCAAAACAGACTACTTTTTATTTTAATTTTTTTTAAAATAAGCTAGGTGTTATTTTTACTCTCCAAGTTTCTCTAGGAAACCATAACCTTAAATTTTGAAACTGTGCAGTGTAAGAAAGGAAATCAAAGTAAAATCAACTCCTTCATTTTGTAGTACAAAATTTTCATTGCTTCTTTTAGCGCATCAGCACTGCAGTTATAAAGGAAAGCAACTATACAGTACGCTTGGCACTGCTCACAAGAAATAATTCCTAGCAAATAAGATCATTCTGCAGTAGGGTCTTAATTAGTTTTTTGAAGCCAGAAGAGGAATTATCCAAACCTCCTCTCCCCTGTACCTGATGTAGCAGCAGCAGCACAGTAGAGAGGAGACACTTGATAGTCCGTGTTAACTTCAGGCTCGATGCTGAGGCCTGTGCATGGCTTTTGCATATGGGTGTAGCATTTATCAGTAACTTCAACATTAGAAAGACCTGAAAGCCCCCTGTAATATGTGCCTTTTCGTTAAAGGTAATGCCGTATTCTTACCTGTATCCTGTGAAACTGTACCGAATAGGCTAGGCTCTTTCTACTACTTTAAAGAAGTGACACAAAGGATGAGGAAACACAACAAATACTTTATTTTGATTTTACATTTATTTGCCTCCAGATCCATGAAGAGAGTTTAGCTAAGAGTCAGATTTAATTACCTCTGAAAGTGAACCTGGTATCCAGACTTTAAGGCATTTATTCTTCCTGGAGGAGGACTGAGGGTCTCACTGAAAGCACTGCTTTGGAAAAGGATATTTTCTATAGTCCCAGGAGCTCCAAGATAATCCCTAGAATTTTGAGCAGTTAATTTTGTCTGTACTTTGGAGGCCAACAGACTGAATTCGTGTCAGGCAGTGGGGAAGGGAAATATCTAACTGGGAAGGGAAATGAAGGGCACTGTGAGCACAAGAAAGTACAGGAGGATAAAGAAATTGGAGAAAAAGTAAAGAGAAAGTAAGGGCAGCTGTTGTTTTCTGCTTCCCCGCTCCTCCTTTTGATCCCAGGAGTCCTTCAGTGCTGCCTCACAGGGAACCACTGTAACACCTGACTGGGGGGGCAAAGAATGACCCTGAGAGATGTTTCATCTAAGCACAAAGGTGGTGGGCACTAAACTTGAAACGGAATGATGCCACTTGTACCGAGAATATTGCTAGAGCCAGGGGACTGGAGGCTTCACTACCTCACTAAACTCTGCCTCAGGGAGAGACAGGGCATTTGCCTCTCATCCTTTCTTCCACGCGTTCCCAGGTGAGCTCACAGCAGTTTGCTACACCTCCATGTCACCAGGTCACTTGGTACAGCACTTGCAACATCTGCAGGAGAACTGTGCCTCTGCGCCCCTCAGCTTCAACCTGTACAGTGACGATAACGGGAGGTTTCCTCTTCACTTGAGAGGAAGTGAGGTTAAGTGGCTGACTGAATCATGGACTTTCTAAGGGAATATTTTGCCACAGCGGTACACTACCAGGTGACAGGGCTGCATTGCTTTCTCAGTGGCTGACCTCAAGTTCAGCATCACACGCCTTTACAAAAGGTCAGGCTGACCTGACAAACACCAACTAATGCACCCCTCTCAGTTAATTTCTGCATCAAGCCCATTGCTTACTTCTGCTGGAGCCATAACACATATAGAAAGACCTTGATTTACCATGTCATACGAAAAGATAGTGGCAGAACATCTATTCCTCTTGCAAAGTTGTGGCTATGAAGTACCTTAGTCTATTTTCTGCTACCATAAAATATGCCAGGAACAGCAGGGAGGTGGCTAACTCGGATGAGGGTGGGCAGGTGACCTTGGTGTGTGGGATTAGAGCACAACGTTGCAAAGCTTTGGCCTCATTTCAAAAAGCATGTTGGAAAAGTAGGAAGGGTTCAAAGAACTACAAGAATGCTTGTCCTCCTGACGAGTCATATAGTGGAAGATTAGAGAGGCTCCAACTTCTTGGTTTATCCAAAATAAGGTAAAAATAGTTGAAAACGAGCTACAAACTGCTCTTTTATTCATCAGGAAGAAGGTTTTAGTAAGTCTTTTATTTCTGAAGCTGAAGTTGGATAGGTGAGGTGGTGTTTTACTTTTGGGATGAGAAAATAATTATGCACAGGCACAGCTTCTCATGGACCGGTTCATAAAAGCTGACTAGCATCATTGTCTCCATCCTACTAGTCAAGATGACATAGATGCAGTTGATCTTGCCTTGGGCCGAGAGAAAGCACAAAATTACCTTGCTCCACACCATATTTTCTGTTTCTTCTTCCTATTGTTTGTTTGGAGAAATACAGTCTTATATTTTTGCAAAGCAAATCCCTGTGAGACCTATTCAAGGTAGGAGTATCTGACTGTCCATGTTTTTCAATGTATGTTCTGGCTCTCATCAGCACAATCTGACGCAGTTGAACACCTTCTAAAATATCCTCAGGGGCGTGCTAAATGTTTCACTGTAATGTAATGGTCATAGGGCAGCAACACTCTGCTTTTCTGGCTGGATTGGTCAGAGTCTTGTAGTGCCATCCCTGTGAACTGAACTCAGACTTACTGCTTTAGCTTGCTCTACTGACCTTCTCACTTGGATCTCCTGTTTTATACTTAGTGCAGCTACTGAAGTGAATACAGAACTTCAGCCTGAGAAATGGTTTCAGTGTGGAAATTGAGTTCTTCATTCAGAATATAAAAATGCAGGCTCTTGTATCTGCCTCCTGAGAGGGGAGGAAAAACAAAAAAGAGAGAGAAAAGAGAAGAGGAAAATAAAACAAAAGTATATTTTGCAAATGCAGTACTGTTGAGTAAGTCCATTGGGCTATCGTTGTTAGCTGGAATGCATGGGATTTGAAAGCAGTTGGAAAACAAGCAGTATATGTTGGTATGAGGCTACTGCGGAATATGAGCAGACAGCAATATATCATTTTGAGGAATGAAAAATATTTAGGAATTGGAAGTTACTGTCATCTAACATTTGTCTGCCATCATCTTTCCAATGCGTGGTACACATCGTTTGGTGTTAGCAATGGCATCTTGTTTCTGCTGTCTCCGTTAGTGCTTTCATACATATCAAAAATCATTTTATTTTTCATCTTTAGAACTACAAGGGGACTTGAAGAGTACTTTATTTTTTAAAAGCAGCGGAGAGCTAGCAAGATGCAGAGGTTTTAGATTTTCAATGTTTGTAAACTTCATGCTAAGATAGAGCCATGTTTGGAGATTTGACTTTCCTTTTTCACAAGCAGCTCTACACAAACTAACAAGACTTTGTATGCAGTCAGCTTGGCTGATCTGTCTGCATTCTGGGTTGGATTCTTACAAATTGTCTGTACAGCTACCTTTAATGCATTTAACAATAGCATCAAGAAATAAAATGTGAAAGTAAAGTTATTCTCTTGTGCTCCTATTGTAGAAACCAAAGTAATTTCCTCTTTTTCTCCCCCAAATTTCCTGTTCACAGCCGTGTTGTGAACCTTCCTTCCCCCCTTTTTTTTTTTTTTGGGTCACCTGCTGTCTGCTATAATGATGGGTTGACTTTCTCTTGAAATATCTTATTTCTGACATTGCCTGCAAATCCTGACTTTTTTCACCACCAGTTCCATCTGTCATATTACTTTGGCTCCTATAGGGGTCAAAAGCAAAAATACAACCTGGAAAATGAATCCAGACATTCCACACATTGAATCAATTCAGCCAATAAAGCTTAACTTTTTTGTTAAACATTGATTTAAAGTACTTAAAATATCCACAGTTTGTTTCAGTCTGCCTTGTTGTTGTTTTCAAATTCTGATAAGACCAAGGGAGGCAGTCAGGTTGGGTGTCAATTGGCTGTATCGTTAATAACCGTCACCAGTATCTCTCCTTAAATGTGTGTGTGTTATTTTTATCCATATGGAGTAATAGATACATAACTGTATAATATGCTGCTCATCGTGGAGTTTTTTGTTCTTGCTTGCTGGCTTGAAATTGAATGGGAACATGCATAGTCTCATGAGTTTCCAGTGCATCTTATTTAAGCTACAGAGAGTAATAGAAATCCTAAGTAGTAAGAATTCATGCAAAATATGCAAAAGTCAGGGGAAAGTTTACAATAACCAGGTCAGTTCACCAAATATATCTAGATCTAGGAACAGATCTGCCAGCAGCTGAGCTGTCCCATGAAATGCAGTGGTCATAATCTTTAATCAACAATGAATTTATATAAAAAATACTAAAATTACCCTTATTTGCTTCCCTTAAGCTAACATGCCTGTCTCATCTTTGCTTGAGATTATGTTATTTCATACAGGGTAAAGAACACTCTGCAAACTTGTTTTCTTCAGAATTTAATAAAGTGGTGTAAAATATCCTTGGGATCTGCCAGCTCCCCGTGAGGACAGAATTGGGTACTGTGTACATGTAAGCCACAGGAGTATTTGCTTCAGAATGATAGTTCATTTAGCTTTGGAGTGCTTTATGTATGTGATAATGGCAGGTCTTTGAATTAGTTATCAGGATGAGTTAACTTGTCTTTGTTCAAACAAAAAGAGTTGCATGTAGAAACAGAAGAGCCTAGTTTGAGAGATATTTGTTTTGAACGTAAAAGCAAAGGTAGATACTTCCTTGCTTTTTGCCAACCTGCTTACAAAGATGTATATTTAAACCCTTAAAGTATTTGTTTTTTTAAAAACATATGCACAATTGCTGGAGATTTTTATAGAAATAAAGATGCAGATTCTTTCTTGGAGCTCATAGCTTGTATGCATTTTGTATTGTCAAAGAGTCACAGAATCACGAAGGTTGGAAAAGACCTGTAAGATCATTAAGTCCAACCATCAACCAACACCACCATGCCCATTAAACCATGTCCCACAATGCCTCATCCACATGTTCCTTGAACAGCTCCAGTGATGGTGACTCCACCACTTCCCTGGGCAGTTTATTCCAGTGTGTCTCCACTCTCTCAGTAAAGAAATTTTTCCTAATAGATTAATTACTCAGGATCAGCAATATTGGAATAGCAGCTGATGACATGTAGCCTTGCAGGCTTAACTTTTGCACTTGGGGTTCCTCCTAGAAATCTGTACCCAAGTACAGACTGAACTCAGCATGTTCATAAGCTTAACCTTATATGCTAGCTATTTAATTGAAGCTATGAAAAGGCTAATTACTAGGTTAGTCATTGCCTGTGCATTTATGATCAGAACATAGCATTTGACTTTGGTCTCAAACCCATTCTGTTTGAGATGGAATACGAGATCATGTCAGGAGTATAAGGACCACGCTTTTACCCTGTGATAGAGGAACAGTTTCACTTGGTACCCCTTTCCTCACCCAATTTGTCTGGAGAATTTAGAGATTCCAATGAAAGGATGTAACTTTTAGGTACTAAGCCACATGCATGAAAGCTAGGTTTTTTCCCCAGAACACTGCCATGATCATAAAGGTGGTGATCCAGGAGACCCTACCTGTAAGCCTGAGGAAAGATGACAGTTCCTTAAGGACGGTCCCTGTCCTGAATGTAGGTAGGGTGAGAGAGGGGGTGGCCCCAGGCTCAGCCACCTTGGCCTACTGCCCTTGTCTCTGAGAAGATGTTGCTGCACCCATTTGAGAGGAAAGCAAGTGCCCGGAGGCACACCTCATGCCTGCAAGCAGTGCTGCGAGCATGGGCTGTGCCCACGTTACCTGAGCAGGCAAAGACCCAAATCCAAAATAAGACCCAGGCAGTCCCAAAAGGCTCTGCCCGACCAGGGGTGCTTTGAGACTACAGCCAAACAGCTTTCAGGATTCAAAGGGATATCTACAGTGGGTAGCTAAAAACTCAGTCCAATCCCGTAACTATTCACCTACTGATGCTCAACTGTAGGTAGGTGTGTTAGGGATACTGACATCAGTCAGCATTTGCAGGATTGCTACCAAAAGTTTTTGAATCTGCAAGACACCTGATGTTTTGGCTGGTGTTCAAGGCATGTGTATGTGTGGCATGTTTATTTCTATATCCTGAGTCGTACTATTGTGTGAAGCTTCTATCAAGACATTAGTATGTGTCAAATTTCGAGTCAAGTGATTTAAACTTCCATTGTATTTGTTATTCCACTGATTTATTTTTCAAGAGAAAATGAAGGCACAAAAGAAAATGCAAAAATCCTCAAATATATAGGGAAGGAAAACATTCCCAACTTATCCAGTTAGTCTCCAGACCTATTCATACCCTTGACATCAGCTGAGGTTTGAAAGTAGCTGTCAGGGCTGGAAGTGTAGCTTCAGACCAGCAATATTTTAGACTGATACAGGTGGCTCTGCAACCTGATGGTCTGGGAGCTAAGGAGGTTTTGAGGGGAAGAAGGACAGGCTTTCCCCCATATCAAGCAGTGCAGCTTGCCATAGACCCTAGATTTATGGTATTTCGTCCCTTGAGCAGCTTGGAAGGTGAAGTAAACGTAGGGTTTTTTCTGGGCTAATGCCAGCTTTTCCCTCCACAGAACAGCAAGACTCATTGCACCCATCTCCTTTTTCTGGCTTGGGCTTCTGATCACTTTACCAATCTTTTGAAGGATGTAATAAAACTAAGTATCAAGCTGCAAACAACTAAATTATTTGGTCGAGTAGAGATGTGGATTTTCAAAATGTAGACAAGTAATCAAACAAAAGCTGAAAGGCTAACTTTGGAGGAGTTTTCCGTTCTTGCAGTTGGAAGGAATCCTCCCTGCTGAAGCCAGAACCTCCATCACCCATAACCTAGTGTCACGTTCTGCTTTAATATGTTTGTGGTGTCTTTGTAGAGCTTAGCTACAGCAGTGGGACTGAACTATGTCCAGAATGATGTCCTACCTCCTCTTCAGATCTCCAGCACTCTCCATTCTTGAAAGTCACAGTGACTCCCGTAACTTATTCAGTGTAATATATACACATGGATCTAAAGTCTGTTTTGCTACACAGTTGTGTCAACAACTGCAGAGTTGGAAAAATTAAGATTCAAGGGGTGGGGGTTATTCCTGTTCTTGGATGTCATATACAGATTATCTACAAAGACCCAGTGAGTCAGGAAGATGCTGATATCAGTTTATATTTCTGGAAACTTGTACCTCTAGGCTGGGGTGCTGCCCCTGGTTAAGGTTGTGCCTTTTCAGCCTTCCAAAACCTTCTTTTTTTCCCCCTTTCATTTTGCTTTCACTGATGTTTTAAATTGCTAACATCTCAGAGGTGCTCATCTCAGGCTTCACTTGTCCTGGAAATTTAATTTCAGAAGATTACTGCAGAGCCAATGGAACTGGAAGCCAGTAACATACCTCTATGACCTATAGATGTTTGATATGCTTGAGAATATTCAACCATAAGTCCTATCTGAGTTAACAGATAAAGTCTAATTAAAAGAGCTCCAGCGGGAGGGCCTGGGCTTGGGATGCAGAAGGTCTCAGGGCCATATCAGGAAGATAAGAGATTAATGAGGAAGAGAGAGTAAAGCATGGGGAAAACAGCTATGTAAAATGGAGTATTAATATAGTAATTACTGAAGAGTTGTTTATATTATTTTCTGGAAACTGCAAAAGATTATGGGGAGAGAAGTAAGAAAGAAGCTTATTATTTCAATAATTCAGAAGTTGTGCTGGGGCTGTTCGTGCGGTTAGCCCATGATAAGGACCAGAAAAACTCTCCAGTCACCAGTACAGGAAAACAAGGGCTTAACTAAAAGGGGACTCCAGAGACACTGAGTAGCTGGGATACTTTAAGAACAAGTCTGCAGGATGATTTTCATGCAAACAAATGTAGAAAGCACAGGTCAGTCCCTGGCAATAACGCTTGCTCTATTGACTTGTGGAAGGGTGGTCTGGTGCTAGCTCCTGCATCTTTTCCAAGGATGTCCCATGCTCTTCTGGCCCAAGATACTCATGAGGAAAGCATTGCCTGTGCAATACCTGTCTTGCTAATTGATAGCAAATTGTTCCTATATTATTTTCTTGTGCTTCTCTGTGTTATGTACGCAATCCCCTGTCTTGCCAGTAAGATAAAATTACTTTCTATTCTGGGAAGTACAAGGCTGCTTGCTACAGGGACTGTGTTAAAGCGTTGCTCTGCTCTGAGACCTGACTGGGCCAGATATATCTCCCTTCCGCTGCAGGAGTAAGAGTAAATCACCTTAGCAAACCCAGTCACTGCTGTCACGCTCTTCATCTCTACCTCCATAGCCCCCCACGTTCAGCAATGTATTTAAGAACTGCTACGCTTCTGAAGGAATAGTTCTGTTTTCTCCTTTGGGACTCCTTACATGCTGAAAGCTAAGCATCAGCTTTAGTATAGTGTTTTGTCCCCCAACAGAAATTAAGGAGAAGGAATAATGTCCTCGTGCCTCATTTGGGTAGTTACCCTCCTAGTTCATTCTCTCCACTTTGTAGACAACTCAAGCCAGTTGCCCTAAGCCAAGAGGGAAACACCTGTTATATTTTATTGTGTTATTAAGCATATTTCTTCAACTGTTCTCATATGAAGTTTGTCCCACTGTGACCTCCTTGAAAGAATAAGCGCAACTCAGTGCAAGTAAAGGTTGCAGAAATGTCTTCAAAGACCCTTTCACGTTATATTTTCATCTCTGTCCTAACATTGGCTAGCCATTTCTATAAAGCTGTGATTTCTGTCTTTGATAAACAAGGTTTCTTAAAATCCTCAAACAGCTTAATAACATCTATGACAGAAACTCCTATTTATGGTGCTAATCAAAATCTTTCAGGATGGCTGCAGACCAAATACCTAAGCTACTATCTCTACATCTTTCCTAGCAAGTCTGTTTATTCACAGCCAAGGTCTCCAAGGCATCTTATAGACATATTCTTTATGAAGTTATTTTCACTCCGTTGTATTTTGTTAGAACTCGTAAAAAGACCTACCAATAAAAAAGTTGCTCTAGCTCACCTATCACATAAACACTGACGCCTTAATTCCCCCAGTCCCGCCAGACTTTTGAATATTCCATTATTTATTTACTACTGATTAGATGACAGATTTCTTTTTAATTAAATGATCTCTTCTTACAGTTTTCATTATACCAATTTTCCTGTTGATGATGACAGTACAAATGTGCATAAGAGGGAGTGGAATAATGAGTCTGCTGAATAACAATAAGGTCAGATTTCTCCTACATAATAACATCACAGCAAAGGTAAGATATTGGATATCCTTCTTTACTGTTTAAAATTAAGGTATGTGTTGACCTCACCCAGGGATGCTGGATTTCTTGAAGAGATACAGATGGTTTTCAGTGATCATTTCAAAGGTACCTTTCCAATAGCAACAACAAAATATAACTAGTACCAACAGAGTCCAAAAATCCAAATTGTTCAAGCTCAGGTGAAACTTTCAAAGCCTTTTTGATTGCTGAATTGTCTGCTTAAGATGTGGCTAGCAAGTTACTTCTTTTTCTCCTGATAGTCAGATGGTATAATCAGAACCTACATGACATATTTGTCTGTCTTTAATGTTTTATCGCTTTGCTCTGTTCTTTCATCTAGAAGCTAGTACTTGTCCTTCTATGCAAATGTACCTATCTATTTTTTTAGTCTGTCAGACTGTCTATAAACATTAGACTGTTTTGAGGACACACTGCCTAATTTGTCAAATGAAAATATTTTTCTCCTGCTTTCTAGCACATGAACTGTGATGGATGCATTTGTGTTCTGAGATGCATCAAACCCTGGAAGTTATAGCTATTTAGTTGGTAGGTACCTTGAAAGTATGTCACACAAATTACCCAGCTGGAAAGAGTTGAAACCAGAGTGAAAATCCTGTTATTATCTTCAAAAACATACGGACAGAAAAAAAAATATGACTTCACAAGGCAGTTGAGGCCCATCTTTTTAATGACTTTTTTCAGTCACCCATGCATATGAGTTCAGTCAATGTACGAAAGTACCCTGAATGATATTTCAATCCTTACATTTCATTGAAGATTTATTTTCTTTCTTCCCCTCATTGAAACGTCTCAGACTATATAGTTACAGAATGTCTCAAAATATCCTCTGGCAGCCAAGTGAAAGTAGTAAAATGATTTTGTTTCTTTTCCCTGTTTTACAAAGTGGAACCACTCTGAAATCCATCAAGTAGTATAATAGCAACATGTTGTACATACCCTGAAATAGAAGAGGTGTAAAATGATGTTGGCAACAAGAGTTATTATTATGTGTGCCTGTCCTTTGTCAGATAGCTTTGGAAGAGGAGAAAGGCTTTGCAAGGAATGATATTCACACCCACAACCACATGTCCATTTGTGCTCACACATGCACTTTTCAAAACACTACAGTGTGCACTGACAGCCTGCAAAGGATCAGCTTCAAAAATGTCCTTTGAGTCATTTCTTAGCCTCCAGCAGTGGCTGGAAAAGGTGTTTGTGATCAAACTGAAACAAAGAACTGCGATCTATAAATAGTAGCAAGTTCTACTTGCTGGAGAATATCCTTCTCCAATACTATGTTGAATTCTTCTTGAAGAGAGTAAAATCTGTGTAGTGAAAACATTCCTTTTGTATCTTTTTGGTGTCAAAAAATGTTGACAACTGCTTACTGCAATCATTTCTGCCTCAGCTAAGTACTGGTATAGTCCTGAAAGAAAAGCTTATTTTCATATTACATTAGGGTTTTTTTTTCTTTTTTTAAATATTAATTCTACTCTGGTCTGTAATGAGTCACACACTTGGATGCAACATTTGTTGACTTCACTGGAAACAGTACCTTGGGATAACAAGTACCCAAGGTACTTGATCCTTCAGAGGGAAAATACCCAACCTGTCTTGCCTCTCTACATACCTTTCCTCCTTTGTTGGTTTCCAGTACTGTATCTCAATCTGGGTATCAGTTTTTTAGCTCATCCTTGCCCCAGTCCCTTCAAGATCTACTGCTGCAACATGAAAATATGAATAAGGAATCTACTGATGATATCTGTGTGCAGTTTGAGGCCGTTTGATGCCTGGATACACTGGAGATCTTGGGGGTGCATTTTCTAAGTTGTTTGGATGATAGTCACCACCAACTTGTACTCTTGCGGAAGAGTTAGGGAGCAATCATAGCATCCTGTATCCCATTGGTATTTGAAGTTTCCACTCCTAAGCAGGGAATTCAGCTGCCTAATCACAGGTGTCTGGCACTAGACATCTTTGGGCACCTGCTTGGGGTTGGAGATGCAGCTTGAGGGTTGGTGTCATTCCTCTGTGTGTCTAAGATGGTACTAAACACCTGAGTCCTACCAATAATGTCTAGAGCTTTTTATGTCTTGGATATTACCTTTAATCCCAGACCCGAGATTTTCGGAGCCTGAGTGAGAAATATGCATATTAGTGCTTTTTCAGTTTTTCTTTCTTTACACAGGTTGGACAATGAATACTCTTCTAGACTATCAAGGTTTTGCAGTAGCATATATCTAGCATATATTTTATTATTCCACACTGCTTTCTTACTGTAAGGCTCCAATATGAGGGAATTAAGAATTCTGAAATTCATTGTATTCTTTTCTTCCAAGAAAATGCAGTATATTATGATGGTTTTATTATCGGAGAATTAGGGTTTTATAAAGCTACTTTAGAGTAGACAATTGGCTCATTCACTAAAGGGATTACCAAACGCCTGCATACTTCTATTGTGAAGACTAGCCTTGGGAGGAGGGACATATATCCTTTCTTCCCTGCCAGAGGCTGTGCCAATGATTCTAGGCAATGTGAGGTTGCACTTCTGGAGGAAACAATATGAATTACTAGTGATCATTATTCAGAGTTCTTTCTAATTTGTATTGTCAAAAGTGCTCTTGCTCCTATTTACATGTACAAGGCCAGATGTGCACAGGCAAAATGAGACAATTCCGCATATGACCACCAGATAAATTACCATTTGGAAGTGCAAGTGTTATGTTCACTAACGTAGTGGATGGTTGGGGACCTGCTTGCTATTTTGCCTGCAAGAGGCAGCTGGTGACAAGCTATTAACAAAGGAGAGTAACAGATTGGTTTTGTAGGGACAACAGGCTAGACATTTTTAGGGCTGCCATGTTTAGCCTCAGAAGGGAAATTACCGATATCAGATGCAATTGTGAGTTTCGTTCACATCCATTTTCTCTTTAAAGAAAAGGGAATAAAACCGTGGCTGTAATGACAGTTACAAATTGAAAAGTATTGGGAACAGAAAAGGAGCTGCCTGATACTCCTATCACTCTGTTCTTATTGCAGTTCTTCCTAAATATGTGATTTCAAGTCTTTTATTTTCCCAGATAATAAGGAGTCAATATGGTCATTTCCATGACCGAGAAGGAAACACACCTTTTAACAGAAAGATCGCAGTGAAATCTGTGAGTGAGGGTTAAATCGTCCAGTTAGTAAAGGATGGGAAATACTTAGCAGACTGGGTAGATGAGCCATTTTTGGACAAAGTCAAGGATTAAAAAAGAGTTAAAGAAGTCCTAAATAAATAACACAAAGAGAAGAATTATAAATTTAACAAAAATAGTAATGTGATAGAGTAGGAGTTTGATGTGTATTAGTGGTTCCAATAAAGAGTTTAAATTAGTAACATTGCAGTAAATAAAGACAAGCAGGAGGAAATGGCAAAGTAAACTTAAGTTGAGGGGATGATCAGTTCAGAGAGGCTGAATCAGTGTTATACAAACTAAGTATTCAGAATAATGCTGCTTCTTTATTTTTCTTGGAGTAGAAAAGCTGAGTTTAAGAATCAAGAACAGGCTCTGCCAAGGCTACAGCTTGACTCAGCAAACACCAACTCCAGCTATCAGCCCTAGTAGAAGGTTTCAGCTGGATAGGCATGACCTGCTCTTTGGGGTGAGGTTTCTTTCATGGGCATCATGTTGAACACAGCATCCCATTTTACGAAGAACTGTGGGAGAGCTGAATAAACATTTAACATAAAACACAGTAAGGTTTTTCCAGATTATCTCTTCCAGTACAATGTTCTTCTGTCTTCTTTTTGCAGTAATGCTAAACATTCAGGAATTACAGGTGCTGTGTTAGACTTCCTGATGCTAATGGCGTGCAAGTGTGGAGATATCCTCCAGCCACTATGAACCAAAGATTTTTGTGAGGTAACCGAAAATAAAGTCTAAAGAAGGTCTTTGTGGTGTGATTCCACACAGCACCTTAGATGAGGTGACATGAGCATGTAAACCAGCAGGATTTAAGCTGAAGGTACCCATCTGACTTTAGTGTTCATAGGGGCACCTATTCAAGGGTCATAGCTTGAATAACAGAAAACAAGGAGCCCGTACTTGGGAGGCAGAAGACTTCCCTGTCCCTTCTGTGGCTGCCCAAAAGGCTGTGCTGAGCTACCAGGCTGCTGAAACAGAGGCAGCAAGAAGGCAGAAGCGGGGCTGTGCTTGGAGAGGGGAAGGCAGCTGTAGGGTGCCGCTGGCACTGCCTGCCCTTGTGCAAGGACATAAAACTATGCTCTCCTGAGCCGCTTCTCAAGTAATGTTCCTGTGGTGCAGCATACCAGGATATAAGCATGTGTCATGCTTGTGACAGGATGGAGCACTCCCAAGTATCCCTGGCTAATAAATCCTGTTGATTCGGTAGAGATAAAATGTTGGGTTAGTAAGAGACTGGGTTGCTCTACGGTACTGGGAGGCATCCAGACTGTCAGATGTGACTGTAGCTTCTATAAATGTATCCAAGCCAGCTTTCTGTTGACACCTTTGGGTACAAATGACAAGGTAGTTTCAGCAGCATGGGTCTCATTGTGCATCACGAGCTTCTCGCTGGACTGTTGAGACAGACTTGGTTTAGCTTAAAGCAAGACGGAGCATGTCTCCAGGAGATGCAGTCACAACTTTGAAGAATAAACAGAAATGATTGTATAGGTCAAAATGCAAAAACTCCACAAGTCCTCTGACATTTTGGAAGTCAGTGAATTGAATGGCCCATAAATGATGGTGGGGATATAAGCTTAGGTGGCTGGGGATGCTTCAAGGCGGAAAGTTATCTTTTCCCGAAGCAGGGCAGGGCAAATGCAGTCTGAGGAAGAGGTATGAATTATGGTAGCTGCTCTGGTTGTACAGTCAGATGTCCCCTTTAGGCACATTGTGAGACAATTAGAAACAATATTTCTTGTTGTACTGAACAATAATCTTCTTTAGAATATAAGATATTATTTTATTCCTGAAGATTTCGAGGCAAGATCTGTCTTCATTGTAAAAGCTTCTGCTTACAGACTATTCATACACAATTCTCTCATGGAGAATCAGTTACTGTTAGATAACCAAGAACTTACTTCAGCTAAAACCACATCTTTTAACATGTATCTGGAAAGATACCACAGCCATTTTAGTCAAGATTTGCATCTTTGCTATGGCTTTGAAGACTGGCTCATTAGTGATGTCATTGCAATGGGTGGGTTCACTGTGATACTGTTTACAGCTGACAGTGACAAAAACACAGAGAATGATTTCCTGAGACAGAGTTTCATTTTCAGGATATGGTCAGACTAGGCTGCTCCTTGTTTTTCAGTTAGAGCTCAGGGTCTCAGTTTTAACCCATGATGTTTCAAATAACCTACTTGAGAGATTTTGTCTGTCCCACATACCTGAGCCATTTTACCCGAAGACCTCTGTTTTAAATGAGAAGTGTATAGTAAGTTTTTCCCTGCAAGCATTTTTTTGGGTTGGATACTTGATAATCCTGGGCTGGGAGTTCTATACAGCGTTGAATGTTCATTCTTCTCAATGATAAATGCATTTAAATAAAATATGTGGGCTTTTGTTATTTTGTTGTTACTATTCTAACGCTACAGATTGCTCATGATATATGAGTGCCTATAGCTATTTGGAAGGGTGGCTACTAACATGTTGACTATAAATCTAAATAATAGAGATACATGATTTATGTGCATATGATGTTTTAGTAAGCACTCAAGAGGCAGGTGGTTTGTAAGAGAAACATAATTCTTCTATTAACTTTCATAAATACCCTGCTCACTCCTTTTGGAATTCACACAGAGCATGTGCATATGTAACAGCATAGCAGCAGTCCATGTAGTGGTGTGATTATAGGAAATATAATTCTGTTTACTATCTATAACATCTTTGACTGTTGATTATTCTTGTCTCTGTGCGAAAAAGAGTCAGAAAATTACCAGGATTTAGTTCAAGACAGCAGATCTTAATGAGTATGACTGTGATTCCTCTATAGATAAGAATACTTTTTCTTTCTTTCCTTGTGGTTTTCCTTTATGTCTGCAACACTGAAAATAAATGTTAATTTGCTCTGTATGGAAGCTATCTACTGGCAGAAGAGCCCTTACCAACATAAAGACACAAAGAATGAGCTTATATTAAAGTCCAGGATTCAATACATTTGGGCTCAATCATGGATTTTTCCATTTGGCCTTTATCATGTCCCTTAATTTCCCTGCTGAAATTCCTCATCTGCTTAAATTCCTCATCTGTGAAATTGATTAATAATATTAATGTTTTTAGCTAATCTATTTAGAGAATAGACTATTCAGGACCTGGGGCGGAATAACCCCATGCATCAGTACAGGTTAGGGGCTGACCTGCTGGAGAGGAGCTCTGTGGAAAGGGACCTGGGGGTCCTGGTGCACAACAGGATGACCATGAGCCAGCAATGTGCCCGTGTGGCCAAGAAGGCCAATGGCATCCTGGGGTGCATCAAGAAGAGTGTGGCAAGCAGGTCGAGGGAGGTTATCCTCCCCCTTTACTCTGCCCTGGTGAGGCCGCATCTGGAGTAGTGTGTCCAGTTCTGGGCTCCCCAGTTCAAGAAAGACAGGGAACTGCTGGAGAGCGTACAGCGAAGGGCTACGAAGATGATTAGGGGACTGGAACACCTTTCTTATGAGGAAAGGCTGAGGGACTTGGGTCTTTTTAGTCTGGAGAAGAGAAGACTGAGGGGGGATCTTATTAATGCTTATAAATCCTTAAGGGGTGGGTGCCAGGAGGATGGAGCCAGTCTTTCTTCAGTGGTGCCCAGTGAGAGGACAAGAGGAAACGGGCACAAACTTGGTCATAGGAAGTTCCATCTAAACATGAGGAGGAACTTCTTTACTTTGAGGGTGGTAGAGCATTGGAACAAGCTGCCCAGAGAGGTTGTGGAGTCTCCTTCTCTGGAGATATTCAAAACTCGCCTGGATGCATTCCTGTGCAGTCTGCTCTAGGTGAACCTGCTCTGGTGGGGGGGTTGGACTGGATGATCTCCAGAGGTCCCTTCCAACCCCTGTCATTCTGTGATTCTGTGACATGGGTTAGCTCTCTATGTGAATACACAGAACCTAGAACAGGGGGGTTAGACCTTGGTGTGGAAGAACCATTTTATTACAAGTAGCATGCAATAAGAAGGACCTAGTCCAAAATCTTGCTGTGCCTTAGATTTGTGTCAATAAACAAGAGGAATGAGGTCTCCTGATCTTGAACACATGCTAGAAAGCCTGCTGAGCTAGTTAACAGTGCCCCATTATCTGAAGTGTTTATTGGATTCATTAAGCACTGAAAGCTGTGGATGAAAAACAGGGTATGTTTTAATCTCCTCATTCCGGCTGCCACTTCTCTCTATTCTTCATGTTGACATTTCTGTTTTAATTAAATGTTCAGTTCCTCCTTGTGATTTCTGCATATACAGTTTCAACAGCATGAAGCAATGTTTCTTTGTGTCAAAAGATATGTCTAGACTGTTAGTATATCCTCTAGCTTCTTAGAGATTGTTTCCTAGGAGTGTCCTCCCAAATATTCTGCTTTAAACTTAATTCTCTGACTTTCTCCTCTGAGTCAAAAACGTGTTGCCTGGGACTGGCTAGACAAGCCCACTGTGCAGAATTGATTTTCATGTTTCATATGGTACTGATGACTCCCATGCTTCTATTGCAAGATTTTTGCCTTTTGATCTTTCAGTCTGAAAGCCCAAACAGCAGCAGTAAGCTGATCTACATGAGAACATTAGCTGTCAGCTCAAAAAGAAAAATGGTGTTGAGCTCTCATGATTGCACAGAAAAAAAAATAGACTCATGAAGCAAGTGCAAAAACTGGAACATTCAAAAGAGAGAGCAACTAAACGTTTAAAATTTTATTTTTAGGTATGTTAACCAGTGTCATGCACTTAGGCGCTGATGGTATTAACTGTCAAATTAGTTGATTTTAAAAACTAACCTATAGTGGGATTGATATTCAGCAGTGGGAATATTATTTGAATTCAAAGCTTCTGAAGACAGATGGGCCAAACCATCTGTTGAATACTGCTGACTTCAACCCAACTCAAATTGTCCATTTATTCCTGCAGAGCATTTTGAAGAGGGCTGCACTTTATAGTGTGGCTAAATGAGAAAGACAGGATACTCTGGAAGCTGGCAGGAGGTTTCATCTCAACTGTCCGTCATTCTCCCTTTTTTTGCTCAATGTTTACCATTATTTCTTATTGTTTACTATTTTTTGGCATTCTTCTATTCTACTGCATATAATGACTTGCAGGCTGAAAAAAAATAAGCATGTGGCTTCTTGAGCATCTTGCAGTGTGGAAAAAAAACTTGGAAATAAAGTGCACACAGACCGTCAGATTGAAGATTTCACAGAAATTATTTGCTCAGGTTTCCTATCATGCATTATTAAAGTGAAGTTACTGGGAAGTACATGTTCTTATGGAAAACAAAAGCATCTGGAGCTTTTTTTTTTTCTTTTCTGGAATAGTGACAAAAAGGTGGGGTGACCTTCTCACAGAGGCCTGTGGAGTAATGTCAGCAGTATTTTCCTTAAAGTGAAGTGAAAATGAGTATTTTCTTTCTCTTCAAACGTACTTCATAAGACTTTACTTTTCATAGCTTTATACTTGTCAAGGCTCATTGAGTAAAAGTCTGAGGCAGTAAAGTGTTATAACTATCTCAGTACATGTCCTTCCATCCATCCTTATTTAAGATTTACAATTATTTCTTGTCGTTTTTTCTTTTTTTTTTTCTTTTTTCTGCAGTTAATTATTATCTCTGTATTCTTTCCTGTATTAGTTGCCTAGGAAGGTCTTATTTTTAGACTTTTTGATGCAAGCCCTCTCCCCTCCCACATTTTCAAAAACATTTCATTAAACACAAGGTAATATTATCTTTAATCTTACATTTTTCATAGGGAAAAATCACAGTCCATCTTCTTGTGGATAAAGACTGTGTTTTACTTTGCTAACATCTAAGAGGTCTGAGTCCTATTCTCTAGTACTCAGACAAAAATTCATTCTTAGAACTCGTTTTTGCTCTTTTCTTTGTTTGTTTTATGGCTCTGAAGTAATTAATAAGGCTCTTCAGTCTTTCCACATCCCTTCAGATGCCTTTTATCCTCAGAAAAAGCACTTAAGGCTGGGTTTTGCTTCCTCTTCATGGCAGGAGTAAAGAGGGCTATGCATAGAGAAGCCCTGTGCAAAATGATGGCAGAGTGAATCTTCTCTCCTGTAGAATAAGAGTAGAGGTATTTCAGTCTCTACAGTACCAGTATCTTGCGCTTCTAGTTGGTAGCCAGAGGGCTCAGGGGCACTGACTGTGCTCCCTCTGTCCCACAGACCGTGCCCCCAGCCTCCCCCATTTTCAGTGACTGCTTCTGTAGGACAGGTAGTGGAAACTGAACTTCCAGATAGGGGGGCATGATGAATATACACCGTTCCTACATGGATTTATCTCCTCCAGGTCCATAGTTCAAATGCTGGGACCACACTGGGTCTGAGAGTCTGGCTGTAAAGCCAAGGCTGGTGTGGAGCTGGTATTTATTGGCACGTTCTCACTTTGTTTCAGTTGTCTTGCACTGCCAGCATTCAGATATACTGAGGCAGGAGATATGCTCGGATACTTGACTGATGGGGATCTGGGATGGGAATGACAGATATCCCTCTCCTTTCCCCCATCCATCCCAGGGCACTGAAGATGGCTATAACAAAAACCTTTCTGACCCCAGGAGCAGCTCTGACCTGCAGTAGCGTGGGCCTCCAGCCCCTTGGCCGCTACTGCGAAGTCTGTCAAGTTCCACTAAGGAAGAAATCCTGCAATAGTTGTGTGTGTGATTGGAGGACTGGCATTAATTGCATGGGAGAAAGGTGGACTGAACAAGTGGTTGGATCATGGACCAATGCCCTAATTCATGGAAGGAGTCTCTCCCTGTCTGTAATACACACCTGCAGGGCAGAAGTGGTGAGAGAGGAGGGAGCTTACATAAGAGGGCCCAGAGCACGAGAGACTATGGGACAGGGTTTCTTCTGTATAGGGGGAACAATTTGTCAAGTCCTGGTTGAACTAGAAGGCTGGGACCTGCCTGGCCCTTTGGGTCCCTGTATAACAAACACTGATGCACAGAAGTGGCCCCTGGATTTCTACCCTGGGTATACAGCTGCTCCTCATGGTGTACTGTAATGTTATGGGGAGAAAGAGGGTATGTGTTTACTTGTTTAGGTGCTTAGAAGTATAAAGGTTGTATTAAAACTATTAGTATTACTCTGCAAGTTTGAGGAGGCATAGTTTTTCAGACTGAGTGGTGATAGATAATCAACATCTATCAAATGTCAGATCTCATTGCCTGATCAGCAGCGCGATGGCCAGAAGCACCCCCTCACAGGTGGATGTGTATGTCCTCTCATGGCTATGCAATGTCTGTCTTTAACTTACTAAAGAGAAAAGGCCAAATCATGCTTTCTTAGAATAGATACGGAGTTCCCAGCGGAGTCATAGAAGAGGCACACGTAGCTGAAGAAGCGCTTCTTGCACTGTGTGGCGAAATCCTATCCAAACCCATGCTCTTAGATCATTCCTCACACCTCGTTAGCTCTCTGCATGAGGCATACTAGAACTTTTCACATTATTCCTTGCTAAACAGTAATTTTCAGAGTGGTTGTGAATGGGCCAATTCAACAGATGTCAAGAGCTTCAGAGGAAACCTGGATTGCTGAAGGGGAGAAAGATCAGAGGAAAGAAACGCCAAAGTAAAAAATTTAGATCTTAAAGGAAATTGAAGAGTAGGGGAAAAGAAGGATGCAAAGCAGAAGCTATCTCTTCCTTGTGGGATTTTTTCAGTCAGATTTTCACCGTACTTCAGAACAGCCTAGAAGCAGTACGTGGTCAAATCCTGAGTCAGGTTCTGTCAAATTAATGATGGATTAGAGAGTCAGACTTTCACACTGTCTGTGAAGTGCAATTATGCAGCTGCAGTGATGCACTAAAGAGACCAAAAAAACCCAAAAAAACCCAAAAAACCCAAACCTCCCCCACCTCAGAAGAAATTCTTTCATCTGATTTCTCTCATTCCCATCCCTCCTCAACTAATACCTTTTGATAGGCAGTGTCACAGTTTGGTCTTATGCATGTTTAGCATCATCTTCTTTATTGGGAAAATCTGTCTTATGGCAAATTTTTGCCACTGGGATAGCCTAAGGACCCTCTTTAAGTTCCAATCTTGCCAAAAAGAAGCAAGTGTCTGAGTGCATAAGAAAGGTGATTCAGTTCATGTATTAGTTACAGAGGACTAGTTCAGCACTGGAAACCTTTCCAAGTGTAAGATAGGAAGGAAGTATAGGAAGATTCAGGCTTTAGGGCAGAGCCAGGTCCAGTAACCACACTCCTATCTGCAGAGACGCAAGAAGAGGTGGTAATATTTTAAAAAGCAGATAAAGCAACTGCTTGGGTGCATGGCAGATTTTTAGTGAGTCACTGCAAATTTAAAGAGGTCATCCTCAGGAAAAAAAAAAATTATCCCTAAACAGATGCTTTTAGGAAGGATTTAACTCTTTCCATTTAAAACACTGAAGGCCAATCAGTGAGAAAAGTAACACTGTGTGATACAGAAGGGGCAGCAACCACTTGGATGCGGTTACTAAAGTGATAACCTTGCCTGCCAACTGGGAAACAACCAATGACAGCGATGCTTACGTGCTTTTTGTTTTATATCGGCCTTCTCCGAGAAAGAAGGAAGACAGCTGCTTCTCTGCAAAATTTTTGCCAGAGAGCTGAAGCACAAAATGGCAGCTTCTAATCCAGAGCATCCTGCCTGTTCAGAAAACCTTCTGCCTAGAAAACAGTAAGATCCTGTACAGGTTCATCATCAGTGTATTATAGATGCAAGACTGCCCTTATCACACACTGCTGACATTCTGCATATGCTCTGTTATGCCAGCATTTTTACGACTTTTCAGAAGTTGTAAAAGACGTAACTGCAAGAGAACTCTAACCATTTGTGTATGCAGTTAATTAGAACATTCAAATTTATTTAAATTCTTGTCATTCTGTGGTTTTTTTCAGTTTCAAAGGTTACGTCATTCTTACAGATAAACTGGTCACTGAAGACTTCTGAAGTCTCCAAAAAAGAAGTTGACTTATAGGCAATAGTAGAGAGAAAACAGAAAATAATAATCTGTTGAATATTAAACCCATTCATAATAATAAGCAAGCACTTTTAGATCTTCCACAGTGTAATTCTGAAAATAGTTTTGACTGCAAATGCAATCAATTATTCAAAAACACATGAAAGCAATGTAAGGGGCAATTAGCACCTTGAATATTTAACAGAATCCTGTAGGTTTTAACATTGACTGCAATATACTTTTCCTTTTCCTATAGCTTTTTCAGAAATGCTTCAGTTTAGCCACAAGTGCATACTTTTTCTATACTGCTGTTTAGCTTCACTTAACCTGAACACAAGTGACTTGTGAAATAAGAGAACAAAGCTTTTACTTTTTAAGAAAGAAGTATTCAGCAGAATGGTTTCTCATCAGTACTAAGAACTTTCTCTTAATCAGTCCAGCTTCGGAGTCTGGCATGTGAGCTGGAGGGGAGGAGACACATCAGGGATTTCCTTGCCTCCACTGACTAGCAGAGACTCTTCTCGTGACAGATCAACTTATCCTTTATTATTAAAAATACTTGAGAAGAACTTTGGGTAAGGAGGGCCTTTGGAGTGCCTCAGCCTGAATGAAGTCACGCTCAGTGTCCAGGATGCTTTGTGTATTAATCACCTTTTTTTGTATCTTCTTAATTTGCTGCTTTCAAACACGGTAAGAGTTTTTCACATGCATAGATTACAATCAAGCATAGTTAAAGAGGTGATGGTGTCGCTCTCAGATAGCAATAGGTATATGCTTTTTTGGGGGTAGGTATAATTTTTAAGTATCTCAGATGGCCATTTTTAATGTTGTCTTATTTCAGTGGTTTCAAATGTGAAATATTTTTAATGAACAAAGAAAGACGTTCCCTTTCTAAGTCCTGAGGGTTTCAGAAATGATGGGCTTACCTTCATCAGTTCCTGCAATTATGCTCTTTGCAGTTGTTCCAGTGTTGGAAGTTAGGTTTTAAAAAGATCAGAACTTGCTTTATGCTGGGAAGGAGTATTTTGGAACAGTGGGAGTTGATGAGGGAGGAAAGCATTGACTGTTCTGTGAGGAAGAAAGAAAGAATTGACTCTAAGGAGAATCAAGAAGATTAAAAGAGGCGTTTGGCCTCAGAGGTTACAGTCTGAGGATTAGATCTGTTTTATTTGCTATTACCAGGAAAAGTCTGACTTTACAAGAGTGGCTAATGGAAGCCTATTGTTCAAAAACAATTTCAGGAGTAATTTAGTAATCTGCTAGCGGGGTGTTAACTGGAAATTAGTTACCTTGTTCATTTATGGCTCACCTCACCTAACTAGTCTCTTCTTACTTCTACTATCTTAACTCAAAGTCTGATTTGTCAGGGAAAGCCATGGGACATCTGCAGATGGGGAGGTTTTTACGGATGTAGTATCAATGCAAAAGATATGGCACTGCAGAGCAAAATGCTTCTTTTATTCTTCTTATTTCTAATACAGAGTTGTTTAAATAAAACTAATGGCTACTACCAACATCAGGTTATGCTAATCCATATAACGACATAAATATATCTGTTAGGAGCTTCCAATCAGCCTTGCAGCCTGGCTTATGGCTTTCTACACAGGAAAACCCAGTTCAGTTTTTGCTCCTAATTTCTCTTCACAAAAATTTTTCAAAAATATCATTGCCTATCACATCTAAAGCCATGTTGGGGTATAAGTTTTGCTTTGACTTTGATAAACATGTGTTTCTATTGATTTAAACTACTTCTAGTGTTACTTTATACTATATACTATTATACCTTATGGTATTTAAGGTACTAAGGACTGCTGCATTGAGTTATGGTCAGCTTCAGTGACTGGCTTATATTAGCCACCTGACTTACCTGACTAAAGATAGACAAGGTCAATCCTGTTTTTATGGACTAAACAAAGTCTTCTGCCATTACAGGTCTTGGTGTGTCCCCATGTGCTCCATCCTCTTTCACTGTGTTCTGCAGTGTGTTCACAACATAGCAGAGCAGGGAAGAGGCTGTAATATCAATAAAGGTGTTGACAGAAGATTCACACAATCGTTTAGGATGTTTGCTTCTCAAAGACCAGGGTTGAGTATTGGTGGTGGTTGTTCTTGGCATCGTAGGTGGGGGACACAGAAAGCAATGAGGGAACCACAGAAGCTCTTGTGGCAGGTCATAGAAATAGCTACAACAAATTTTTCTGCTTGCAAGTCATTGGCTTTTATTGTTGTGACTTGGATGGTACTGCACCCTTGATAAAATTTTCATTATCTGATCTCTTATTGGGCCATAGTCCAGCCATTTTAACTCTTATGCCCATAAGCTTTCTTTGGCCTGAGCAGTTTGTATTCTTATAAGGCCTCTTCTGTGTATTTCAGAGTGAGATAGCAGAGATCCTTTTGTTTCATTGTTACCAGTTTCCTCACACTCTTGAGTGTTCTTTGGAGCTGAGTGAGGATCCTGGTCCCCACAGTGGAGACACTAGCCATACCCAAGTCCTTTCCTGCACATAACTTCTTCCCCAAATCACAATTTTCTCCTCCTTTCTGTTGAGAACTTCTTTCCTTGCCTGCCCCAGAATTAAAAAAGGAAAGCTTTATACCTCTGCCTTCCCCAAGTATCTTTTCAGTTGTGTTTCTTATTAAATTCTCATCAAGTTAGTCTCTTCAGATGATGAGCAACCCCACCATGTAGTACACTGCTCAGTCATCACCAGCCTTGATGTTCCCATTGAGAACCTGATTTGCCATCAGGTAACTATTCTGTCTAGCTAAGAGGTGATCACCAGAGTACTACATTTTAGCTAGTCTTGTGGTATGCAAAAATTTTTTTCACATCCTCTCCTATGGAGTTCAAGTTCTATGGAAGAGCAAAGCACAGGGGAGAAGATAACCAGCTCCACATTCAAACTGATGAGTGCAATTTTATGCAAACACCTTGAAAGACCATGCTGGGTCAAAGTCACAAGCTCAAGCAAATTCTCTAAGGTGTTACAGGTGTGGGGTTTTTTTGTTGTTGGTTTTTTGGTGTTTTTTTTTTCTTTTGAAGAGAAAGCATTTTAGTATTCTGAACTTAACTTTCTTTTGTCTTTAACTGCGTAATATGTTAGAAGTCATGATTAGGAAGCAAAAAAAAAGTATACTAATATGTACTCACACTCACTTTCTTATTTCTCTTACCACTTGCTACTGGTACTTTTTATTCTAGAAATTTGAATTATTCCTTCTAGATGTCCTCTAACAATGGGTTAGTTGCAATGTATGCTATGTGTCCTTTTTTTAGACTTTTCTTAGCTGTACTTTCAGCAAAACACTCAGTTCAAATTGCAGAGAAATGGCCTTAAATAATGCAATGTCATTAGAGTCTCTTGCCTGTGTTCATTATTGCTAATATTTTTCAGCTTTCTCACATTGTGCTGTAGTGGTAAATGCTCCCTTTGTGCCTCTGACCTTTCATACATTCATTAAATTTAATGAGTTTAAAGTGTAAAAGAAAAAAAATCTTGCCAAGCACAATCATCAGGACTGTTATTTAATAGGGAAAAAAGGAACAGATTCACAAACATTAGCAGGTCTATACAAAACTACTTTGCACTCTTTCTACCTGCTGTGATATTCTGTTGATACAGTATGCTCAGTCTGATAAAAGCATGAGGAAAAATAGCAGCAGACACTTGAATACTGTTCTCCCTATGTGGTGTGAGAGAATTTGCTATTTTTCATAGTCTAGCAAGGCACTACGTATGTCCACTAGTGTCCATAGTGTCTATTACAAAATGGAAAAAAAGTGTGCTGTCAGAAGAGTCAAACCTGATTTTTCGTTTGATCACTTCTTATTTTATAAGAAGAGTTTAGCCTCTACTGCCTTAGTTGTGATTACCAGCAGTTCTTGCAAAATGTGCCAATGTAGTATACTATGAAAAATTTACTTGCTTGTCCTCTTCAGAAAATTCTTCCCATTGCATCAGGCTAGCATGGTGCACCAGCCTTTTTGGGAGTGGGGCATGCTCCGTGTGCTGTGTTACGGTGAGAGAAACTGCTTCTGCAGTGTCACTGCAGAGGAAACCTCCTCTCCAGGGAAAGACTCTGCAGTCTGCCATCTCTCACTTTGCCATACCAAAGGTGCAAAAGCCCTTCTACAGACATGCAGACATTTTTTTGGTGAAGACAAGAGTGGCTTCTTGCCTGGCATTTTCAGCAATTATTTCCATTTTTTCAGCTGGGCTTGCAAAGATCCGGGTAAATCCAGACTGCAGAGCCCACAGCTTCTGTTATTATTTTAGCAGTTAAAATGTTTTTTTCGTGTGCAGAAACTGCAAGAAGCAGTCAATGAGATGTGGCACGGTATCAGCAATGACAATGCCGACATTGCCTCGGTTTTTCCCCAGAGCATTCACCCTCAACATTACATGCCTTGTGCCCATGGGCTGTTTGTCCCTGCTTCTCCCAAAACCTTTGTGCTTGATCTTCTATCTTCTTCCTGAACAAGTCATCCCCGATACAATCACATTAATATATACAAGCAAAAAGAGAAAAATAGCATGGAGTCAAATGGTATTTGCCATTACTGGATTATTCATTCTGTGTATAAAGAGTATTTTTATCCGCTTTTCTTTGCCTCGACCATTTAGACTGTAAACTCTTTTGGGACAGGGACTAGCTTGCAGAAAGAAGCATCATGCTCAGCTAATTGCAAGGGTGCTACAGGAGTTAAGATAAAGATGAATTATAATCAGCAGATCTGGCTAAGAGGGAGTGACTCTACTGCTTATTTCCTCAATATTTACATGTCATCTTGAGAACAACAGATAGCGATTTAAGCAGAGACTATGCATGATAATGAACTATCTTTCACTTACTAAAGAGGGAGGACCAGCCATATTCGTTAAATATTACTTTTGAGTAGACTTTCAGATCACAAAAAGAGAGAAGATACAGTCTTTTTAAGCAATGGATAAATTAGGTTTATACAGGTATTTAGCGTGCTAAATATGAAAATGTTGGCATCTTTTCAAAGCTTTCATAAGAAAGTGCAACGCAGGGAGGAGTTACTCTTAGACTAATGCTTTTTGTGATTTATTTAGTGTGGGAGAAATTTGAAGCATAGCAGAGAACTTTTGCAAAGCCAGTACATACATATGATTCCTAATAAGTCTGACCAGAGGATAAAGATAACTGTATTGGTCTTCTCCTAGACTTCTGCAGATGACACATCTGGCCATCTGAACCTATGTGAGAACCATAAGATGTCTGAATGACATTTCCTGTTGCAAAGAAGTTGCATAAAAAGATGGAGACTTTTTTTTTCATTTAACACCTTACAAGTCCACTGCCTAGACAAATCTGCATACCTAGTACATCAGCTCTAGGGTCTTCCCAGACATAACAGTATTTGGTTTCTCTTGCATCCTACCATTCAATCTGACACTGTAGCATGAGCCAACGGTTTCAAATTCGGGGGGACTTTGTCTGGCTTTCATGCTTATAACTCTACTTTCTCTCTCTAATTCTTATATCCTGAACCCATGATTTCTTTTTCCATTTTCAAACTTGTATTTGGGCAAAAGTCACTCTGACTTAATCTTACTGGAAAAAGGTTTTTATATGTATTCAGCAAGGGTTTTGTGAATTGGCTCAATAAAGCTCGAATAGCTTTATTGTCTATTTCATAACACTGCTCTGAACATAAACTATGGCATTATACTGGAATTAGCTAGCCCACCAGATGACTTCAGTCTTGTTTTGAATACATTGATTGACATGTCATTTTGCCCTTAAAATAATAATGGGATTCTGGAAAGAGTCTTCACGTTATAACATCAAAGAATTGCTCGGTTCACCTCATTAGTCTTCAATCTTCCAAATACAATTGCAGAATACATTAAACATTATTTTGGTACAGGTGATCGTTTAGCTGAAAATATTATTTTCATGGCTATTCAGTATATTAATTATATACTATTGCCTTTACTTATGTTATTAGTAAATTCAAAGCTGAGGAAAACACCATATTACATGATAAATTAATCAGAGCAACCAGATTTCATATCAACTCATACCTCTTTCAGTTGCCCTCAGTCTGAGAATGGAAAGCATGAGAAGTCTTTTGACTTTATTTATTTATTTATTTATCAGATTTTACTGAGTGAAGTAGCAGACAGGAGGCATTATGATCATCTGCCCTGATTTTGTTTAGGAGGTGCCCACTTTACTTTCCAGGACCTGATGAATTCTGCCAGCCCTGGTTTGTCCTTTCCTTTCTCCTAGGAACGGTATTAAAACACGACATTCCCCCTCTTCCCTTTGAACTGCTCCATGGTATTGTGTCCTCATGTGGAGTGCCGTAACTTCTTATCTATATAATGCTTTTCTAAGGAGTCCCAACGCTTTCATTATCTACATAAATATCAAAATGCTTTTGGCCCCTGCATAACTATTTTACCTTCTTATGCTTTTCCCTCTTTTCTCTTCTCCCTGAACCCATGTGTTTAATGTCAGCTTCTTTTCACTTAACTGCCTTGTATCAAGAATATCTTGATAGTAACCTTATTGTCCTTCGTATTAGTTTACAAAGATGAAAATTTTGGAAGTACAAAACAGAATCACATGTGTTTACCATGGATCTCCTCTGCATCCACCTCTGTTCTCCTTGGTGTGATTTTTTGTTTTTAAGTAACTAGTCATTTCAAATCCCTCAATTTTCTCAGTTCTATCTTTTCCACATCTGTAACAAACCTGTTTTTTGTTATAATATAAGCAACCAGAAATATAGACAGTGGTTGAAATTAATTTTCATTCCACTGTGTTGGAATAATTTCCTCTGGGTTATAGTGGTCAAAATGTGGTCACAGACTGCACTGGTATAAAATCTGAATTTTTTGCTGACATTCCTGTTGCTCGCTAACAGCAATAGAGTTACTCCTGGCTTATGCTAGACTAAAAGGAAGCAGCACTTACCATAATGTGTCTTTAAAAAAAAATTCTTAACTTTCAGCTTTTTCGTATTTCATATTCTCTCCCTATTTCATTATTTTGTTATGTTTAATTGCCTGACTCACTTATCTACACAATTCTATTAGTCTGACAAGGGTATTTTGAGTTTTCCTTTTCCCCACTTCTATTTACTGTTTCTCCTTTTTACTTACATCACTTCTGGTCTCCCATTATTTTCAAGTCATTAAAATTTTCATTTCCTTTCTTCACATCAGCCAGAACTAGTGAGCAATACTTAAACCCAACATGCTCTAGCAGTCAAATCAGTCAAATCAGCCCCTGTGGCTCTGAGTCCAGTCACAGTTATCCACACCATGAGATTTTATAACTAGTTTTTATACTGCTAGACCCAAACTTCCTTAGGTCTGATGATCTTCCTCAAAAGAAGTGAGCCAATGGCAGAGTAGCCATGGATGACCAAGGATGTGGCTCTCATTAACTCTGTGGTGACGCTCTGGAAGTAATTCTTAAATTCCCAGAAACTCTCACTGCTCTTCTTCACCTATCTGTGACTATTGATTTTGCAAAACAAATGATGTCCAGCATTGCCAACTCCATCATCACTAATACAGCACACTGGGCAGGTGGCAGTCCTAAATGCAGGCTTTATTAGAAAATTCTCAATTCTATCTGCCAGGTGTCATTGTGCCCAAGAGGCTGGCCTTTTGCACGACCTATTGCTAATATCCAGGAAACTGCCTCTGTGGAACACTAAATGGTTAGGAAATCTCCACTGCACTTGGGTTATACAATAACCTTATGGCAGGCATAATTTGTATTTGCATAATGTATTTTTCTATACAGTAGTGACAAGATTATAACTATGCAGTTCAGGTTTTATTTAATCACTGATGTAATTTCTTTTAACAGAACGGCATATGTTTTATTTGGAAAACCCTGAACAAGATAAAATGATGTTTTCCTTAGCGAGGTGCTTGCTAGTGACAGACTGGCAGGAGCAGAGCTGTGTTCTGTGGCTTAGTACTGCTCTGGCAAAATGAGTGGGATGATGCTGATTGTTACCAGGTGCTGAAGACTGGTCCCACCACTTGCTTCTGCTGTATGTCAGAAGTAGAGGCAAAGTGTGATGTTCTGTGGCAGTCAGGGCATAAGTTGAGGTGCTTCACAAGCACAACTGCCCCAATGTCAAGCACTGCTGCAATGGCTTAGCACCTCTCCAGCTGTGTCCTCCAGAGTTAATCTAGTGATCCATTGCAAGTGAGACTCTCCGCAGGCAAACCTGGGCTTGGAGGAAGGGAGAGGCTTGCTCCTTGTGTCAAGCCTGGCTTGAGCTGGCTCAGGTTTCCCAGGATACTCCAGCCAGCCTGGCAGCAGATCACACTCTCCTATCCCGTGAGCTGGTGTGTAGGTCTCCCCACATCAGGACTTCTGCAGGTTACTACAGAATCCTGCGGATTACTCTCTCATTTCTTGAAAATACCTTCATACACTAAGTTTTCTGCGTTAAGCTGTGTTACTTTGGCTGTCGCTATCCCAAACCAGGCACAAGAACAGAATGGTGCAGGGGTTGAGGCTGAAATACTACAAAATCCAGAGACCTTTGTGTATTTTTCCATCCCTCTCCTGAAGTGTGCGTCAAATGAAATTTACTCAGAAGTTGACAAACTTGTCGTAGATCAAAAGTTAGGAAACGGAACTGTATGTTTTCAAATGCATGCAATAGCATTGATTTGTAGCTCCTCATACAAAATAATTTTTATTTGACTTTCTGTAGTCTGAGCCTGTCATAGGCAAAAGTACAAATATCCTATTGGGTTTATTCTCTCTTCTTTGAGTTGTATCTGCAATGAAATTAGGAAGCAAGCAACCACAGCAGAAGAAACAACAAATGGTTCAGACTTCTCCAAACTTGTTGCCTAATAACTGTGAATGTAGAATTACATTTCAACATGATTTCAGCAGTTTTCTGAATAGCACTCACTGATAACCTCCGTAACTAGGGTCTGTTCACTGATGGTGGTATTTTCAGCCTGGTGTAAGCTCCCAGAATAAGAAAATCCCATCTTTAAGAGTTTTCAGTCTCATCACCTGAAAGAGAAAAAGCTAAGGCTCTGCATGCATGAAGAAGCACAAAAGCTGCAATGAGAATGGAGAGAAGCTCTCTCTTCCACAGGCTTTGATGATTAACACATAGTGGACACTGCAGGTAAAACAAGTCTTCAAGCAAAAATTGGAAGTGATAAGAAGGAGCCTATTTTGTGAATCCAGACAAGAAAGGCTGCCAGGAGGTCTGTGTGGGATGAAGGAATAGAGATGGGGGAGAACAAAATGAATGCAGCATTGAATGCAGCATTGATACTGATTTAGTCTTACCTCTACCTTTTTTTAAAGAAAGATATAAATAATATGCCATGAAATGTAAAACAAGTGATTCCAGTGTAACAGTCCCATAAAGCATGCTCCAACCCCCCCTTCTTAGTCACTAAAAGTGTACGAAAAATGCTTAAAACCCCACAGCGTCAGTAACTGAGGTAACGGGTTTTTGTTTATAAGAATAGCATAGCACTCTGCAGCATAAACCTTCAATTAATCCTTTGGTGCAACCTATGATGATAGACTGCTTGGCATTATCAGATTCTGTTTTAGCTGTACCATGAACACAGTAAGTTAAAAGTGCTTCAGGCAGCTAAAATGACATGTTTGAAATTTTGCGTTGTTTTTTTTATTCTTCTTTCAATTGTGCTAATGGGGGGAAAAGGTGAGGGGGAGAGAAGATCAGAGGAAACCCACACAGGTTTTAAAATAGATTTTGAAGGGCAGTGCACTTTATTTATGTATTTTACTCTTTTTTTTCCCCCACTGTGTACGCATCTAATCCCTTCAATCCCTGCCTCTTTACGTGGGTGTAGGTACAGATCCTTACCTAAGGTGGGCAAAAGAGGTGTCAGTGGGAGTGGTGCGGTGCTGCTCTAGATACAGATTAGACGTAAAGGCTCAGTTTTGGCTGCCTATGTTTTGGTGCTTACCCTAGATTCAGGTTAGGTGCGTAGGATGTGTCTGTGCATCAGGGAGAAACCAGGTTGCATCCCTGTTTGCTCAGGCAAGACCTGGGCTTGTACCACCCTCTCTTCCCCTCTGTTCCTGGCATATTGATACACGGGTGGGAAACCAATATAAGCCACCAAACAGGTCGTCTTATCTGAATAGTGAGAATGACCAGGTATGCCATGCACTGCCCAATGTCTCCATTTGCCTTTGAGATGCAGCTATACCTGGCTTAGGTTTCCTTGATAATCACCAAAGGTGTCTGCAGAGTTTAACCATACTCTGGGCAAGCCAATGTCTTTCCTTTGACAACGAAGGAAGCTAGGACCAATTATATTTCTAACATAGACTATTCAAGCAAATGTCTAAAGTTAGGTGGGAAGAAACTACTGAAAAGCTCTGTCTTTTGAAAATGAATATGTATACAGAAAAATATCTCAAACGTACCTCTCTTTGTCCTTATTCCTAGAGCATAGACTGAGGCTGAATCCTGCTAACATTGAATGGGTGTTTGGCCTAAGAAAGCACTCGGTGCATCTCAAACACCTTGGGGTTATTCCTTCATCCTGTTTTTACTAGTCTGACAACAAACAGAAGTGTGTTTCTTCAGTTTATTTGTATATTCCGTATCTTCTCAGCCAGGATTTCTGTTCCTACCTTCCTCAACAGCTTTATTGCTCTGTATTATTCTCTGTCTTTAGAGTCTTCCTACTCTCATTCACCAGATATACAGGCACATACATATTTTCTGTGTGCTGCAATGCAAACTGCTGCTTTACCCTAACAGGAGTATTTGCATACAAGAGGACAAGGGTTCTTCAAACTTTATTTTATTCTTAAAAAACCCTGAAGGCCCTGAAGAACATGTGCAATATGTTTTTCATTCCACTACTTTAAAACAGTATTGGTAATGAAATGTCCTGTAGGGATGACTTTAGAGAGACAAGTAGTCAGTGTTGCAATACAATGATTGCAGTGCCTGTGGCGCTTTGAGCATGTTATTACTACTGCGTTACATTCTGGAAGATGACAAGAGAAACAGAGTGGTTATGGGCTTTTTGACCAGTATTGTCAGAGGGTAGTGGTTGTGATTTCTGCAATGTGGGCTTCTCTCAAGCTATTCTCTGAACAATAGTACGTTGGAGAAAGTGCTGGCACTACCCTAGAGAAAATGAACTAACAGAGCCACAACCAGCTTCCTTGGAGCATTATTTCTGGCAAACAACATTCTTCCCTTGGATAGCTCTCACATTGCTGGAAGACCCAGCAGGCATTGAAGTGCTGAGGCATGTTATTTTTTCAGGCACCTGTGAAGATGAATTGGTTGTGAACTTTGTTTTTTGAGGTAAGTGCCCCCAGGTCAGGAGATGAAAAATTAGTCCTCTGGTTTGTTAGATGTTTTCTGTGTAGCTAAAACAGATTTTAAAAACTGGTGAAGTGTCTTCCAGTGAAAAGCATATCTGCATAGAAAAATAATTTCCGGATTAACTCTCAGATTCCATTTGTGTGGTTTTTTCCCACACTGATGCAGTGTGGTCCAAAGCACTTCATTTTACTTTTAGGTTTTCTGTGGAGGATAAACTCTAGTCTTGCATTTGTGGTTTCAGGAAGGTTTTCTTTTCTTTCAGCATTTTGTATCTCTGTTAAGCTGGGCTAATCAAAGGTAGGGATTCACTGTTCTCTTTCTCCCCAAGTAGCGTGAGACAGGATTGTACATACATCCACCGCCTGCAGTCAGGACTGCAGCTAGATGTATGCCCCCTCTCTCTTTTCTCTCTCATAAGCAATAATTCTTTTCTCCCACCCTTTATCTTATCTCCTCAGATTATTAACACTGTGGGGCAACAATATTTCTTTGCTTTGTGTTTTTGCTGCACCTAGAATAATGGGATGCTGATCTGTCTTATAATTTCTGGGAAAAATTGAACCGCAATAAGCTATGTGTATTGCAAGGAAAGGATACGATTCCAGCTAGCAGGAAAACTACCAGATAGACATTATTTTGTCCATTTAAGGAATAGAAAGAAAATACTTGTGTTATTCAAAAGGCTTTATCTTTCTTTTATATTACTTTTTTTTGCTATCATGAGTTGTTGAAGTGCTGCCTAAAGCAGCTTCTAGATTTCTAATATAATGACCATGTTGTTAAAGGTCTTTTTCTAAGCCCCTGGCTATGTTTTCATTCTCTATTCCCATTCATTTTTTTCTTCTCTTTCTGTTCCCTTCCCCAGTGTGAGTGGCACTGATGGAGCTACCACGACACTCCTGTCCCTAATAACCTAACCAGTCCAATAACCATCAGGGAGCTCATTAGAATGCTAGCTATCGAGTCCCCTTGTGCCATCTGTGTTTGGTGCTGTGGCATATACAGATTGTTTTATTTTTAAAAATCTCTTTGTTCTCTGAAGAATATTGTCGAACAATAGGCATAGTCCTTCTGGGTTTCTCCTCCAAGGGATTCGTTCATAAATCATGCTGTTATCAGGCAGAAAGGGCTGACAAGTGATAGCCTGGGATAGCTCCTGTACCCACAGTCCTTGGCAAGATGGAAAGAAGCTGCCCTTTCACTGTTTGATCCTCTCTGTCCCCCTGAATATGAGAGAGAGAAATTGTTAACAAAAGCTTTTTGCCCTCACGCCTGCCTGGTTAGAGGGAGAAGGTGGAACCGGTGGTGGGGTGTGCGCCTCTCTCCCTGCACACTCCTTCGTGCTGCCCTGGCTACGTGGCATGGGGAGGACAGTAAGATAGTGGGAGAGCCGTACTGGCTCACAATCCTCTTCCTCACATGTGTGCTGACACCCTTTTCCTACGACAAGTAGATATCCCTATTGATAAACTACATTTGCCCTACCTGTAAAGTATTCCCACAGCATTGCCAGCAGTGGAAAACCTATTCACTGCTGAATGGGCATTATCAATCCCATACCATATGCAGTCTTTTAAGTTTCAGCAGAAAATGAGCTATTTCAGAAGAAAAAAAAGAGTTCTTTTGCTGCTACTCAGGCAGGGGTAGATGAAAGCCATAGGAAGAGCATCAGTGAAGTTGGCATCTAATGACATTAGGTTCCTTTGAAAAGAGCCGAGTTATGCAGTCTCACAGGTCTGTGAATTTTACAGGAAATCCTTGCTGTGGCGTCTGGTGTCGGCCACGCACTTCAATATTGTTGTTTATAATTTTTTCTACTTGTTCAGGCTGTGTATACAGTTTCATGGGGTTTTTTATATGAATATTTGCATTTTTAACTTGATATCACTGAAAAGGAGATGTAGTGAAGCAGTAATGGGTACTGGTTTGTACATTTTCTTCCTTTTCTGTGAAGAAAAATAGTAAACACAATATTTAAAAATATCCAGAGGTCTTGAACATCACTTTTGCAAAAATCATTGAATCCTGCAAATGAAGTCTTTGATCTCTGAGAGGCTCCTTCAACTAAGCTTTAATGAATGTGTTACCTAACTGTCCTTCAAGGAAGGCCGTGATTATTACTTTGTTGTGCAACATTTCACAAACTGAAATTATGAGGTTCTTTACCAAAAACGTTTGTTCCGTAAGGCTTCTGGCTCTGATTTGTAATGAAGTAGCATCTTCTGTGTTGCAGGAATAGTAATTAGTTTGTTAAATGTTGTTTCGGGATGATCATCGTATACAGATAGGCACCCTTTAGGTGTGACAGATTTGCCTGAAGATCAGAAAATGTGGCAGCTCACCAGTCAGCCTGGCTGAATCGCCGAGTCCCCAGTCTGTGGGACGTGCTGACATGCAAAAGCCGGTTTTGGCAACGCTCAAACACGAGCTGCCCGATGACCTATTTTCCCCTGGTAGTTTCTGGATGGAATGAGATGGGTATCGGCAGGAAGCCTGTGGTGCTTAACCTTGGCAGAAGCACAGGAGACCTGTGAAGCTTTCCTAAAGCAAATGCATTGCTTCCAGTCAGGCTCTCAGGGCTTCCAGACAGGGCAGCCCCCAAGCAATGCAGAGTTGCCACAGAGCCTGGAGAAACCCGTGAAATCCACAGTCCCCGTGGTTCCTGCGCCAAGCCTTGAGCACCACCTGAGTGAGCTAATAGGCAGTAAGGAAACCTGCCCACTGCTGTCAAAATTCATCAAAACTGAGTGGTTCTCTAGAAACTTTCTGGGTTTGGGGAATAGCTTACAAATAAACATACAAAATTAGGCTCTATGAGGCAATTTCTGGTTAGCTCTACTCATAATCACAGGCCTTAATTCTTGACACTGCCTTTCTAGAGATGGAAATTTCCATAGCTACTCTTCCCAGTCCATTAGCTTTACTTCTGGCTGATGCTCAGCATGCCTATGACAAAAAAAAATTTTCTCACACGGTTTACACTACACTTAACAAGAGCTTTTCATTATATTTTCCAAATAAAAATCACACAGAATCACAGAATCGCTAAGGTTGGAAAAGACCTGTAAGATCATCAAGTCCAACCATTAAAAAAAAAAAACAACAAAAAAACCACAACCACCCCACACACCACACACCCACAAAAAAAAACCCAAAACCACCCACAAACCACACCACAACCCACACCAAAACCAACCCACCCATACCACACAGCACCATGCCCATCAAGCCACAAATAAAATAGTTTGGTGGGTTTTGTTGTTGGTTTGTTTTTTTTTTTTAAGTTTTCCATTGATTATTTAGTATGTCATATTTAGTCCTTTCCAAAATGCTTAAAAAATGTGTTTTAAAGCATCTTCAACTTCAGGGCAAACCAGGGAATGCAAAAGCCAGGCTACTTATGAGATTTACGCTTCAGTTTGCCGCCAGCCAGATGGATTGGTGACTTGCAGGTGAGAGAGATTAGAAGAGAAGCAATGAATCACAGGGGCAGCCCCTGTTAGAAATGCCTGCAAAAGCTCAAATGAATAGTTTTCTTAACAGCCATCTATTCAGGGCCTCAGCCTGCAGCACCCACTCTGCACAGCTTACTTCATCTTACTTGCTCATGAGGAACAAAGCACTTGGCTTAGCAGATTTGTCAGCAGCGCTGCACTGCTCACAGCTAACCTCCATTTTCTTCCAAATAGGAATAAATTCTAAAAAAGAGCAACAAAATGTTCTCACACATCATATGGCAAATGATGGCCCAAAGTCAGGGTGTGATATTTATTCACCAGAAGGGAGACACGTTTGGGTGCACACCCATGCACAGAGAAGAAAAATTTATTATATTATTTGTCTTTCCTTAGTAATTAAAGATTAAAACTCTAATCCTGATTTGGCACCTCCTGCACCTCTGTGTAGCCCATCCCTGCAAACATTTCAGCAGTCTCAGGAACACACGCTGCTGTCCGCATCTTATGCTCGACTGAGGCTTTAATGCTGCGATCAATAGAAAAGCAAGATTTCATCCTAAAAATTGTACGTGGATTATAATTCTGATTTTAAAAACAGCTGTCTCTGTCACAGCCATGAGATCTTGATGTGTGTTACCCATCTGGGAAGTCTCAGAGAGTCTGTCGTCTTACGTCTTTGAGTGCGTATGTGGTGGCCTTGTGAACGTTACTGGGGAGACAACGTGGGACCGGCAGTCCAGCTTTGGTGCCACTGCAGGAGAGGAGCAGAGAGCTCCTCTCCTTTGCCTCCCACTGTGGGGTCCTCATGCAGGAATGCCTTGTAGTCGGATGGCTCACTTAAAATATCAAGGAGATGTCAGCAAGATAATTTCCTTTTAAGAAAAAAAAAAACCCTCCCAGCATGCTATTTTCCTATATGAAATGCCAGGGAGAATTATAGGACTTTAAAAAAAAAAAAAAGAAAAAGAAAAGAAAGGGGGGTGGCAGAGGAAAAAAAAAAAATTAACAGTTTCATGAGGCTTTTGGTTACAGACCAGCCTCTCCAGAGGGTGAGAAAGTATGAGGTTGCAGGAATCGAAGTGCCCCATAGACAGCAGCTACTTGGGGCTTATTCTGCCCAGGTCTGGATCTCACTGTTAGACACCAATTAAGTGGCAGTGCATGCAAAGTCTTTACTTGCACGATCCTGCTTTTGCTCTGCCCGCTCATTTCCTGGAGCCTACCCTGTTGTTCTGACACCTGTTTTGAGGATCCTGGACCACGTTCCCATCCATTTTTACCCTTTGAACTGACGTCTTTTTGACTATTTTCAGTTCCTCATCTTGACCTGTCTTGATTGCGGCCTTTGTCACTTGCTTTCACTTGATAGCCAATGCAGCCTACAAAACAGCTTTATTGCCTCGTCTCGGTCAAAACTGAGAGAATCTTTCTCAAGCTTTTCAGTAATCAGGGTTTCTTGTGCCTTTCCCTGTCACAGTAACTACTTGTTACTGGTGATAAGGCAATGGAGCAGAAGGAGCACTGGGCTTTGATCAGTTATAGCAATGCCTGCGTTCTTGCTTTGTGTGGCTTGTAACTGCTGTAATACTTGAAGTCAGATAGAAATAAAGTAATCATAGCTAATAAACCCATAATAGACTTGTGTTATTTAACTAGAAATTCCTTGTGCACTAAAAAAAGTGTTAGACCATCAAAGATGAAACTAACCTGGGAGTTAATTCCAGTAGTGAATCTGAATAGGCTGGTAGAAGGTTGAGATTACAACATGTAACTGTCTATAGTCATGACTTTTTCTTGATTTTGCATTTCACATACAAGATGAATCATAGCTTTGTGCTGCATTGTATAAAATTAATATTTGTTGTACTGGAAACACTGACTTTCAAAGTATCTGACAGTCTGTTTCTTTGCAGTGTTGTTCTTCCTTTACAAAAAAGATGATAAACTCCTTGTACAAGGGAGTTCTGTGAGTTTTCTTGGCATACACCTTGTCTGGAATTCAGATTTTTATATTATTATCATGGGATCAAATCCTGCTGCCCTTATTCAGTCAAAACTGCCACAGATTTCAGCAAAAGCATTGCCTAAGTAGGGTGTGAAGATCATGAAGGAGGGTCTAGCATTTTGCCCGCACAATATTTAAGAAATCAGACATCTGTGTTGTTTATTACTTTCTGTTCATAACACCTGTGGAGAGGATTTTAGGCATTGCCCTGGGTGTCCAGGAACACAGGGCTGGAAATATGTCCTGCATCACAGGGTCCAGTTTCTGTCTTCACTGACAGCCATGTAACAGACATGTACCCTACAGTGACCCTGTAGGCAACAGAAGACAGAAAACACTCTCCAATATCCTATCATAAACTTAAGACCTTCCATATGGAAATCAAAACCCACAAAATCAATAATGGGCCATAGGAATAGTGTAGGCAAGGTCCAGAGCTATCATCAGTGCCTTAGGTGTCGGCAACAACCTCTGGAATTTTGCTCCAAGTTTGTCAGTGTTATTGCTTGCTGCAGTGAGAGTAGTTAGGACACTCGAAACGCTTCTGCAGTCTGCACCCTGAATGGTTTTATGGTGTGCGTTTGAATACCAACTCACCTTTGTCATTTAACACAATTCTCCAAGGACAAAGCTGTATCTTCATGCCCAATTTGCAGATCTTCACCTACCCAATATGCCGGCCTGACCCGACCCACAGGGAGGTCTGCTGCCTCCCTGGGGCCCGGGTGAGGGAGGTCATGAGGAAACTCCCCAGTCTGGTACGGCCCACCGATTACTACCCGCTGGTAGTTTTGCAGGTTGGCAGCGAGGAGATAGAGCAAAGAAGCGTGAAAGGGATGAAGAAGGACTTTAAGGCGCTGGGGAGACTGATTGATGGATCGGGTGCGCAGGTGGTGTTTTCTGCAATCCCTTCAGTGGCGGGGAGGAACACTGAAAGGAATAAGAAAGCAAACATGGTCAACGCGTGGCTCAGAGACTGGTGCCACCAGAGGAATTTTGGATTCTTTGACCATGGGGTGGTCTCCGTGGCACCGGGCCTGCTGAGTGCAGGTGGTGTCCAGCTGTCCCCAAGGGGGAAAAGAATCCTTGCCCGTAAGTTGGCAAACCTCATCAGGAGGGCTTTAAACTAGACTCGAAGGGGGAAGGGGATGAAGCCAGGCTACCCAGAGGTGAGCCTAGGGGTGGCATGCCATTGCCGGGGGCAAGACCGATAGCCCAGCTCAAGTGCATCTACTCCAATGCACGCAGCATGGGCGGCAAACAGGAGGAGCTGGAAGCCATCGTGCAGCGGGGCAGCTATGACGTGGTCGCCATCACAGAAACATGGTGGGACGACTCGCATGGCTGGAGTGCTGCAATGGAGGGCTACAAGCTCTTCAGGAGGGACAGGCAAGGAAGGAGAGGCGGTGGGGTGGCTCTGTACGTCAAGGAGTGCTTTGATTGTATAGAGCTGGATGATTGTCACGACGGGGTTGAATGCTTATGGGCAAGGATGAGGGGGAAGGCCAACAAGCCGGATATCCTGCTGGGGGTCTGTTATAGACCACCCGACCAGGGCGTAGAAGCTGATGAAGTGTTCTTCAAGCGACTGGCAGAAGTCTCGCAGTCGCAAGCCCTTGTTCTTGTGGGGGACTTCAACTTACCGGATGTCTGCTGGAAGTACAACACAGCTAAGAGGAAACAGTCCCGGAGGTTCCTCGAGTGTGTCGAAGATAACTTCCTGACGCAGCTGGTAAGCGAGCCTACAAGGGAAGGTGCCCTGCTTGACCTGCTGTTTACGAACAGAGAGGGTCTGGTGGGTGAAGTGAAGGTCGGAGGCCGTCTTGGGCTTAGCGACCATGATATGATAGAGTTTTCAATATTTAGCCAAGTAAGGAGGCGGGTGAGCAACACCGTTACCATGGACTTCCGGAGGGCAGACTTTGCCCTGTTCAGGACACTGGTCGGGAGGGTCCCTTGGGAGACGGTCCTGAAGGGCAAAGGGGCCCAGGAAGGATGGATGTTCTTCAAGAAGGAAATCTTGAAGGCGCAGGAGCAGGCAGTGCCCGTGTGCCGTAAGAAGAGCCGGCGGGGAAGACGGCCGGCCTGGCTCAACAAGGAGCTTATGCTGAGGCTTGGGGAAAAAAAGAGAACTTACCACCTCTGGAAAAAGGGGCAGGCAAGCGAAGAAGAGTACAAGGACCTCGTTAGGTCATGCAGGGAGGGAATTAGGAAGGCGAAAGCCCAGCTAGAGCTCAACCTGGCCACGGTCGTGAGGGACAACAAAAAAAGCTTCTATAAATACATTAACAGCAAAAAGAGGGCCAAGGAGGATCTCCATCCTCTACTGGATGCGGCGGGGAACCTTGTCACGAAGGATGAGGAAAAGGCTGAGGTACTTAATGCCTTCTTTGCCTCAGTCTTTAACAGCCACACCGGGTATCCTCAGGGTATCCGTCCCCCTGAGCTGGATGACAGGGATGGAGGGCAAAATAGGCTCCCCATGATCCAGGAGGAAGCAGTTAACGACCTGCTATGCCACCTGGACACTCATAAGTCTATGGGGCCTGATGGCATCCACCCAAGGGTGCTGAGGGAACTGGCGGAAGAGCTTGCCAAGCCGCTCTCCATCATTTATCAACAGTCCTGGTCAACGGGGGAGGTCCCGGATGACTGGAGGCTTGCCAACGTGACGCCCATCTACAAGAAGGGTCGGAAGGAGGATCCGGGGAACTACAGGCCTGTCAGCCTGACCTCGGTGCCGGGGAAGGTTATGGAGAGGCTCATCTTGAGGGCGCTCACGGGACACGTGCAGGTTACCCAAGGGATCAGGCCAAGCCAGCACGGGTTCATGAAAGGCAGGTCCTGCTTGACCAACCTGATCTCCTTCTATGACCAGGTGACCCGCCTAGTGGATGAGGGGAAGGCTGTTGATGTTGTCTACCTGGACTTCAGCAAAGCCTTTGACACTGTTCCCCACAGCATTCTCCTAGAGAAGCTGGCGGCCTGTGGTTTAGACAGGTACACTCTTCGCTGGGTAAAAAACTGGCTGGATGGCCGAGCCCAGAGGGTTGTGGTGAATGGGGTGAAATCCAGCTGGCGGCCGGTCACAAGCGGAGTCCCCCAGGGCTCGGTTTTGGGACCGGTCTTGTTTAATATCTTCATTGATGATCTGGATGAGGGGATAGAGTGCTCCCTCAGCAAGTTTGCAGATGACACCAAGTTGGGAGGGAGTGTTGATCTGCTTGAGGGTAGGAAGGCTCTGCAGAGGGATCTGGACAGGCTGGATCGATGGGCTGAGGCCAACCGGATGAAGTTCAATAAGGCCAAGTGCCGGGTTCTACACTTCGGCCACAACAACCCCATGCAAAACTACAGGCTTGGGGATGAGTGGCTGGAAAGTTCCCCTGCAGAAAAGGACCTGGGGGTGTTGATCGACACCCGGCTGAATATGAGCCAGCAGTGTGCCCAGGTGGCCAAGAAGGCCAACAGCATCCTGGCTTGCATCAGAAATGGTGTGGCCAGCAGGAGCAGGGAGGTGATCATGCCCCTGTACTCGGCTCTGGTGAGGCCGCACCTCGAATCCTGTGTTCAGGTTTGGGCCCCTCACTACAAGAAGGACATTGAGGTGCTGGAGCGTGTCCAGAGAAGGGCGACGAAGCTGGTGAGGGGTCTGGAACACAAGTCTTATGAGGAGCGGCTGAGCGAGCTGGGGTTGTTTAGCCTGGAGAAGAGGAGGCTGAGGGGAGACCTTATCGCTCTCTACAACTACCTGAAAGGGGGTTGCAGAGAGGTGGGTGTTGGTCTCTTCTCCCAAGTGACTAGTGACAGGACTAGAGGAAATGGCCTCAAGTTGCGACAGGGGAGGTTCAGGCTAGACATTAGGAAAAAGTTCTTCACTGAGAGAGTGGTGAAACACTGGAATAGGCTGCCCAGGGAGGTGGTAGAGTCACCCTCCCTGGAGGTATTCAAGGAGCGTGTGGATGTGGCATTGTGGGATGTAGCTTGATGGACATGGTGCTGTGTGGTGTTGGGTGGGTTGTGGCTTGTTATTGTTGTTGTGTGGCGTGGGTTTTGTGGTTGTGGTTTTTGGTTTTTTTTGTTTTTGTTTTTTTTTTTTTTTTTTTTCCCCCCCCCCCAGGTTGGACTCGATGATCTTACAGGTCTTTTCCGACCGTACTGATTCTGTGATTCTGTGATTCTGTGATTCTGGCCTCTTGTGGTTTTGCTAAATTTCAAGGCAATATCCAGGTCACTAGCAAACTGGAAGTCTCCATGATCCCTAGATCTGTTGTTTTCCTGTAAATATTTAAGAATTTTATGATTGCAATTATTCAATAAAATTGCCTTACAGATATGAGATGTTTACAAATGCATTTGGAATGGGAACTTCAGCTTGTTGGAGGAGGACAGTTTAAGGTTACTATTCAAGTTTTATTAATTTATTTCTTGCAGCATGTTCAGGTTAGCTCATTTCACTCACAGTGGGGTATCTGAGGTACTTGTTCAATTGCTATAGGCGACCAGAATTCTGAAATAACAAAATATGGTAACTAGTAACTACATTAATCAGCTTTGCCATTTTCTCTTTTTTTGGGTTATTATTTTTCAGTTTAGGTTTTTACCTTTAGAAGGAGTTAGATAGAGTGAGCAGACTAGTTGGACAGCTGAAACATTTCAGTTTAGCACCAACAGTATTGTTCTAGTGAAATTGCCCAACGAATCCAAATCCCTTGCTGCTTTACTGAGAAGCAACATAGCTCTTGGGGAAGCACAGAAATACTCCCTAGTCTAGAAAATAGACAAAAGCTGATCCTGCTCAAAAGAGAAGCAGAGACTCCAGTAACTCACTGTTTCCAAGTGAAGAATGTAAATGAGAAAACTCACTTTTTCTGGCATTCCTAAAGAAAGATCTGGTCTTTAAAGCATATCTGATGGTGATAATGCAGCATGAAACTGCTTCAGTTTCAAAACCATTGCAATTTCCCCATCTAATGTGTGTACAGATTGCTTATGAGGCACTCCTGTGAAATGCATTTGCTTGAACAGCAGGCTAGACTGTAGTGCATTAAAGGGCGCACACAAATGAATCCTTAACAAGCAATACACCCTCTGTTTCAGCAATAGTGTTACAAAAAGGCTAGTAGTGAGGATAGTCTTGGAGCTTTCTGGTGACTAAAGATCTCGTGCATGCCCAGCACTGCTGGGGCAGTTCAGTCCTGGCTGACAGCACAGGCTTTCCAGACACACAGTGCCATTCTGCTTGCACATGCTGTCTTCATTCAGAAATCTTTTTACAGACTACTCTTTCTGAATTTCACCAGTGGCGATACAATAGGGGCTTCTCACAAAACACAGTATGGTGCCTTATGAAGACTTCTTTATTTTTGCAGGCCACTGAGTCTTCCACTTCCAAAAATGTGGATTTTTAAGTGTACATCAAAATATGAACAAGAAAAAAATAGGAGAGAAAGGACACACCTTTTGTTATCGCATTGCTAGTCAGAGTCTTTAATGATTTTTACACCAAGGAGCTTGTATCTTCATTATCTTCCTTTAATGAAAAACTACAGGAAGCAAAATTAATAACATTAGGCAAAAGATCACTGTCAAATTAGGCTGAAATCTAACCATGAAGAGTGGCCACAGGATCACACCAATTAGTAATGGGTTGGTTTCTTTACCATTAGTAAAACACTCTGTAGATGGCTTGCTCCCCTGAAATACTGTTGGAAGGAACAGCAAATGGGCTGTGTTGTCTCCTCCTAACAGAGAGCAGGTGTGCTATGACAGGTGGGATAACCTGAGCACCTATGTGACTCCAGATGCAAATCTGTAGTTGGGTTATTTCATTACAAGCAAACTAGGAACAAATGAACATGTTGTATGATGTCCTGTTGTATTAAGCTTTTTTCTAAGACTGAAAAATTGAAGTTCTTATGCCTCTCCTGCTGTTATGCTGGTTCCCATCTATTAACCTGGCCCATGTACAAGTGGGTGTTTATTAAATCATAACCACAACAATGATCTCTCCTGTAAGCATGCAGAAAATTAAAATAAGAATAGATTTTCTTTTCAGTTGCGTAAGCTGCAGCTAAAGGAGGACTGATAAAGTACAGTGAGGAGCACAGCAGTAAATTATTCCTCTCTGATGTTGAGCTGTCCAAATAATCAGCGTCTTGTGTAAGCAAAGTTGAAAGGAAACTGTGGCGCAATCACAGTCCATCACTGCAGCTCAAGTGCTGAGCTGTCAGCTGCAGTGTGGGGTTGGCAAAAATGAGAACAAACTCTTCTTCTGACCACAGTAATAGCTATTCATATATTACTGTTATGTGCACAGATTCAGTGTGTGAAGGGGTCTGGTATCTGCCTGTTCTCTGGTATTTCAGCACAGATGCTGGCACTTTTTGTGGAGGGAGAAGAGGGCAGGAAAGAAGATGGCTGGACCTCTGAATTTTCCATAGGTACTTCAGAATTCCCAGCCTGAGCACTGCGTGTACCTGCATATACTTGAACCAGGGCTTGCGTATTGGGCACCCTACCTGTGCTGTCTAGTTCATATAGCTGTGCTAGTAATAGATATTACCTCTCTAGAAATCTTACTTTACTTACATCCTTTGACCATCATGGCTGCAGCAAAACTGTTGCTATTACTTTGATCTGTAAAAACAATCTCTCACCCACAGACTTGTACAGTTCATTTTTACAGATCATGTTTGTAAAATCGTTTTCTCTGGTGTTTTCTGAGGCTTACAACCATTGGCAGGTAAGTATTAGCAAATTATAATAATGGAAAATGGTGACAAAATCCCTAAGACAGATTCAAATAGAAGAGAACTTGGTCACTGTTCAGTATTCATGTAAAAACAGATCTTGAAAATGTAAAAGGATTTTTTGTTTTGTACTTTGAAAACACTGAGGGGCACAACAGAAATCAGGTCCTTACTGTACCAATCAATAAGAAACAATTTGCAAAGCTGGCCATCTGTGCAGAGGAAAGAGAGGAAAGGTGAAAAAAAAAACATTTCTCCCCTAAATTTTTGCTAAAGAATGGAGACACAGAGCTATTAATCGACTTGCCCAGTGTCATGAAGGGTTTGTGTGACTGACGAAAGGACAGAAATTGGGTCTCCAGAGTCCTGCTCCTCTGCCTCAACCACAAGATATTCCTTCATTTTAAATGCCTGCCAATCAGCTCTCCTGTTATAATGCTGGCTGAAAGGTTATCACTGCAGTACGAAAATGGAACTACTCAGTGTTCATCAAAGCCGGATGAACAAATGAAAACTCCTATTCCCTTGCCTCGGGACTTTAGGTACCGGCTCTCTTAATATTTATAACAAAATTAAATGGGGCAAATTCTGTGAAACTAGATAATCCAATAAACCATCCTTGCAAAACTCTACAATCCGAACAACACAAATGTGCCATGGCCAAGGGGTAGCTTACATCTATACTACTCCTTCAAATGTAATTTCAACAGTGACTGTAGATTTCTGTTGATTGGGTTTTTGATAAGCACAAAGTAAACTGGTCCAGGTTTGCTCCCTCTGCTGCGGTATGGTTGTTCCCTATGTCAGAAGAACACTCTCTAAGGAATGGCTCTCTGCGCTGCCATCTAGCATGTGCGTTTCTTTACTTCATCGTACTCAGCACCATGGATTCACCATTGATACGTGTGTGTCGTGGTCTGTACCACAGGATGAGGGAGCAAGAACTGCCCATGAGAAGATACAGGCTGCTCTCCTGCGTGCTGCGGCTGTGTCTTCTCATGCGATTTCCTTCCTGTACAGCCCTGATAACCCATTTCGGGGAGAAGCAGAGGAGTTTTGTGTGTTAGCAATATGGCCATGGAGCTGAAAAGATGCATTGACAGTATGGTGGTAGGGCTGAATTACAATTAACAGGAGAACTGCAGCATGGCTTCCCGGGGCTCTGGCACGCTGCGGGGCCAAGCCCACGTCTTCCTTGACGGTGGTCAGGGCCAGAGGCAGTTGCCAACTGCCCGTAGTGCGAGCCAGCCCCTGCCAGTGCCAGTGCGGGGAGAGCCTGAGGGCGCCCTCCCCACAGGGGAAACCTCAGCTAATGATTTCCTGGAAGTAATGTCTACCCATAACCCAAACATCAGTATTGTGCAACTCTTTGAGGAGACAGGAGTGATTTAGGAAATGAAATGTAGAAGTTTAAAAACTGTTTCAATGACTGGTGTTGGCGTTTTACCTTTAAAAATATGACCTAGGCTCTGAGGCTTCAGAAATCTGGCCTTAAACCCCAAATCCTCAAAGGTCTTAGGCAGCCAATTCCCAAGGGCATAAATTGCTTTTGAAAATGTATTTTGCACATCTAGGACAGACAAGTATTTTCTAAAAGGGCTCATAAAAGGCAGCGTTGCTGCTGTTGATAACGGAGCTTCTGCATGTCTGAATTTCAATGAAATTGTCTCTCTGTATGGGAAAAAGAAGTGTTTTCTAAAAAAAAAGCCACAACGTTTTGCCTCGTTTATTTATTTGTTTATATATGGCACTTACTGAAAAGTGAGTCTCATTCCAGTCCTACAGTATTTATCTGATTACAGACATAATAGCTGTAGGATGCTGTCCCCAAATTACAGGCTTTGATCTGCTCACCCAAGAGTAATTATGATAAATTTGGCTAGCTTACCTGGAAACATTTTGTTTGAATTCTGGACTCCCTTCAGACTGCTCCATGCTTTTCCTCCTCTGGGTACCATTCACTAATAGGTAGCTTTGAACTGCAAATTGAAATTTTGCTTTCTGTGACCAAAGTTAATTTTGGAACTGTTTTCTTCTTTTTCACAAATCTCCTTCTCTGAGAAATAAATTGCATTTTGTGTTAACAAGAGGAAACCAGAATCAGTTTACAGCAGCTTGGTGACTACGAAAGTGCGATGGGTCATGAGAGCTGGCAGCACCACAGCTGCCTGGACTTCCCTTGCTAAAGTTGCCGTGCAAAGCGCATCCCTGAAGAAATGTGAATATCTGCTCTGCAGGGATTGCAATCCAAATGATGCTTAACCAGGATGTATCGCCCTGCGTAGGTTTGTGTTCAGGGGTCATGCATGGTGCTGCTACCCAGTGGTGGTGTTCACGGCAGCTCAGCCTTTCTGCCATCAGCACAGTGCTTTGTTCTTGAGCAAATATGATGTTTGGTGCCTATGTGGTCTAACACGATATGCTATTGACAAACACTAAAAGGGCACATGGATGCAACTGATTTCCCTTGCTAAGGTAGCTGGGAGGGCAGCGAACCGTACACTGATGTTTTTACTTCTGTGGATAAAGCCATGATGTATTTTCCCTACTAGATCAAGCTGACTTGTAAACCCTGGAAAGCTCAGTGAGGCATTACGGACACTGCTTGTACTGTCGTTCCTTGATTGACGATCTCTAAACCAGAAACAGTTTGGCGTGCTGAAGTCTTGATCCCAGCTGCTGTATCTAGCATGAATTAGTGCTGTTTCACTGATCTGGCCTTTGATGCTGTTAGGCACTGGAGCTCGTAGGAAACTTTCACTGCACTTACTTTTATCCTTTCTACCTATGTAGTACTAGAGTTCATGGAGAAAAAAATATGTATGATTAGTAACATCTAGATTTTCTTTAGTACCAAATACTCAATATTATGTCTGATAATCAAATATATGCCTCTCACTTCATTAAAAGGGTAATTTGTTCACCTCAGAGCTAACTTTAAAGGGTGGGTTATGGTATTTTTAGCTCCAGCTAGTGTGTTTTCTCATTGTCATATCACACTACCTCCTTGTACACCTTAGCTGCAAATGTCAGATGTGGAGGATTAATTCTGATTGATAAGGGAGTTGCTTTAATATAACTTCATCTGTTGAATTACTTTATTACCTGAACGAACCCAATGTCTTAAGAAAGATACCACAAACACAAGACAATAAAAATTTTTCAAATCGTAGAGTCTTTGCTTTATCATATGTCAAAAGATTATGTTGGCTCCTCGGATAAAGCGAATCAAAGAACCCTATTTACTTTCTATTTCCCCCCTCTAGCTAGCTTAAATTCATGCTACAATTTCATATTGCATGGTGCATTTTATTAATTGATGTTGCCATTTTGAGATTTCATTGATAATGAGCCTGTTCAGGTCATGCTGGTACTTCACTCTTTGCCATAATTGCACTGTTACATGGTTCCCCTAGAGACTGGCAAGACTCAGCTAGCAATAATTGCTCCTTTTTTGTCTTCATATAACACCTATAGGCACAGGCCTACACTTGAGCTGAAAACCTCTTGAGTCCCTGGTTTCTTCATTTTTTCTATGTCATGTTTCTGCATAAAAACAAAATGAAGAACCTTTTAGAGAGAATTATTGTCCAATAAAATATACTGATGAGTATTACCTAGGTTTAAAAATCCTATCAGACCTATTTACATGTCTTCTCTTCCTATCCCATCCTCCAAAAGACTCCATAATTCCTAGTCAAATGTTCCAGTGATGGAGATCTGTCATACCTCTTCCTGTGCCCTATTATTCTTAGTGACATAGAATAGTTCCTAATTTTGCCTCTGAATCTTCTTTGTTGCAATTTAGGCCCATTATGTCTTATCTAAACAGGCAATAACAAGTTGTTCCCTTTCCCTTTGCAATTGCCTGGTATATATTTTAAGGCTTCCTTTGGGATAAGCACAAATTAGCTCAATCATTATTCACTGGTGATGTTTCTTAGACTTCTGGTATTCTGGTGTTGTCTTTCATATTCTCCAGCTGCTCCAGATCAATCTTGAAGTGTTTTGCCCAAAACCATCCAGCTTGGAGTATGCTCATTTGCCTAGTTGACTGTGCCTGCCTGGGTGTATTACACTGCACTCATCCCTGCTGAGAACATCTTGATTTTTTTTCCAGGAAGCTTCTCCAATTTATCAACAACATTTTGTATTCTAATCCCATTCAACCATCAAAAACCTGCCAAATATTTATTCAACTGACTCAGGCTCACCTTAACAACTTAAATACCTGTTTAAAAATATCTACGTATTAAAAATTGAGGTGAATCTACAAGATTACATTATCAGAGTGCTGATAAGAGGATGCATGAAGTAGTATAGTAGTATAGTTATATAACTATAGTAGTATAGTTATATATCCTGTTTCCTTCTGGCTTGGAGGTTTTTCTCAATTTCATTTTCAGAACCATCCCTTGGGAAGAAGGACAGTCAGAAAGCATTTCCTAAGTCTCCCTGCCTTGACCCCTAGACTTAGTGGTCAAGTGGCAGGTTTATACCAGCTTCTGCCACTAGAACTGCGCCAATGCATAACTCAGAGTGGGCATCTCCAGAGTGGCCATGGGTCAGAGGGCACTGGGTAGTGGTGGGAAGGGGGACATGCGTAAAGTTTTCCTTCAGAGATATTCTAAAGATGCTGCCACGCATGCTTCAAGGCTAGGACAACATGGAGAGTCCAAGACTTTGCGCTGGAGGGCAGTTGCAGGGCACTGAAAGCTGCCATGAAGATTTGAGCTTGTGCTAGCTCTATGCCACAGCACAGCCTGCCGTGTGAACATACACTCAGTTTCTGGACTTAAGGATCAACACAGACTATTTTCCACTTAGCTAGGCACCATTTTGCCTTTCAGCATCCCTGGAGAAATTTCACTGACTCCAGTGGTATTACAAATTTTCCCCAGAAGACTCCTCCATTCTTTATACCTGAAGTCCTGGCAGAGTCGTATTTAGCAGTGACATGAGTGCCAGGGGAGAGCCACTTGCTGTACAGTCGCTCAGCCCTATAACTGCAGCACTCTTCTCCCTTTTCCTTGCCTCTTTGCCATCTTTCTCTCCCTTCTCCCTCATTTTCAACACCATTATATCCTTTTTTTTTTCAGTAAGTCCTCTTCAAGATAAGGCGCAGCAAGGAAAAAAGGCTGAATACTGAGAAGCCATGAGCATTTCTGGGTAAGCTCTCAGGCTTCTCTCCCCTTCCTCCCACCTGTTCAGCAGGATGTTTAGATTACTGCTCTTTATGTCAATTCTGTCATCTTGCTATAGACTAAAGAATTTGAGTCTGCTGAAAACCTGTCATAAGTAAAGCACAGGTAGAGCTTTACACACAATGTTCAGAAGCTTCTCTTAAACATTTCACAGCTCCCTCCTTCCCTGTCTTGGCCCACTGTGAAAGAGACCTGCGTTTATGAGCCATTCACCCCAAAATTTTTCCTTTTTGCATTCACGGCAGAGAGGAGTCTGGGGACAGTGAAGGGTCCCACAGCTACTGTGCAAATAGCAGCTAATATTCAATCTGCCAGGATGAGAGTATATTGCAGCTTTGAGGTTGCTTGATAGGTTGGTTTGTATATTCACATTTTTATATGCATATTTATTGCCTCGAAGCCTACATAGTCACTTTATTAAAGAATCTGGAAAAGAAATGTTAAGATGGCACAATCTCAGCATGTCCCCATGGCAACCCTTACACGTGATGAGTTCAGAGTTAGTGGATTGGAGTTGTTTCTCCGATGAAACACCAGATGTGGCAGGAAGGACTTTGACCCAGCCGAGAGGCTCTCCTCTTTATGGATGTTGGTCTCATTCCTGCGCTAGCTAATGCTAAATGGGTGTTTATATGTAGAGGCCGTTCAAGGCTGGTTTGATTTCCAGCCTAAAGATGTTCTAATTTGCACCCTGATCCAGCAGTTCCTCTGGACTTACAGCAGCAAAGAGCTGCCCCATCTCCTGTCTCTGACAAGTCTCCTGGCCTGGTTTGTCTCCTGTGGAGAGTCTGTGGCTATAAGCACTACACATCACTCCTTAATTCCCTGCTTTCACTACTATTTCTGAAGATTATTTTGCACTGGTAGCTGCGATGGAGCAGAATGGCTGGGGAGCAGTGGGGAAGTGCTGCTTCCCATCACTGGTAGTGACTGCACTTTTGGTATTTGAATTTCAGTACTAAAATCCCTTATTAATATAGGACCACTCTCTTCTGTCCCCAAAACCTTCTGCCAGCAGCTGGATCAGAACTGATAACTGGTAATGACTGTCAGTCATATACGGCGATTTCTTGCCAGCACTGTACAAAGTGGATGTGTTGTGTTAAATGCCCTAGCTTTGAAAAGAATAGCAAGAAAGCGTAGGGTGCCAAAGGAAATTACACATTACAACTGCACCCTCTATATTCTCCTGCTGTCCTTGCCATTGCAACAGCTGTAGCCAGCAGCAGTACCTGTGGTGGAGCATTTTGAAACACAAAAGCATGGGCGTCTGATGCTGTTTTCCTGCAGGTCTTAAAGAAATTGTCCTCATCCTCAGATGAGCACAGGGCATAGTTCATGAGGAGAGCAGCACTGGACAGGGTCAAAATGGGGAACACATACAAGGATGATTTCACTATTGGGTTGTTTGATCTGATTGGAAATGGCATTTCATTCAAAGAAGTACCTTAAAGGACAGTTAACAGTACCTGGAGTCCTCTTGTCAGGTACTTAAAAAACCTAGGGAAGGAATAAATAAATAACAGCAGGACCAAGGAACACTTTAACATACATAAGAAATCTGGTTCAATGAAACCCTTTATATAAATCCAAATAGAATTCATAGGAAATAGCACAACAGCCTGTCAGACTCAAAGGACAACTGCAACTGCTGTGAGATAAAATAAAACAAGATGACAAAGTCTCAGAGCACAACAGACGACATCTGACTCTTGTTCTAGCTGTAAACTTGGTACTTTGAAACTTGTACCTTTTTCTTCTTTCCTGGAGTTCTCCTTTTATGCTGAAAGCTTATTATAGTTGCTGTGAACCAAGACCTTAGTTACACTTACGTACCTGCTTATAGGGAACAGCTGTACCATATCCTAGTGTTTTGAGCTAATCAGATGGAGCAGTTAAGTAGACCTTTATGTCATGATAAGATGTCCCAGTAAATCACTGCTCACCAGGCATCCTGGCAGCAATGAAGCTGCAGGTCTGAGGAGGGTTCCCTGAGGCAGGTGGCAAAGGAAAAGTTTTGGGAATTGCTCTCCAGAATGGTTGTGTGAGGAGAAAAATGGAACAGATAAGGAAAATAAAATAGCGAGAATCTCCATCAGAGGAAACAGAAGCAGTGATATTTAGCATGAACACCTTTGGGAAGGCAGACTTAGAGATCTCTGAACACAGTGATTGATTCTGTTTTGCTTCTGCTGCTTTCATGGAAATAGCACGCCCCGTGCAGTCTTGGCAAGTAAAGAGGAGGGCACCAAAGAAAGTACTTGACTAGCATCATCTGTTTCTCTTTGACATGAAAACAAGAGAGCTAGATCCAAAATATTGTCTATGCCGTCAGGCAAAAAGATGACAAAAAAAGTGTAATTATATTCCTCACTTTGGGCTTTGCTATTAACAGAGGGCATACGACTGCCTCTCCCTCCCCCCAAGACCTTTCTGAGATAAAGACAGAGATTATGTACCACCAGCACTCATAGTAAATAACCTTCTCATCCGACAGTTGGCATTTATGAAGGAAATGGAAAAGCTTAACAACAGCAACACTGCTGAAGAACAAAAAGTCATTGTACAAGCATAACAGGCTTATTGTTTTTATAGGAGTTAATTTTCATGCAATTTTCCAATTTAGCTTTTTTTTTAAACCGTTAACACTTCCTAGCTCTTCTTGGTAGGTAAGCACTGTACAAACATTATCTAATTCATAGCTATTAAGTAAGTAGTTATTAATATTTTCATTTCGGTGACAGAATGGAGACAGGAGCAATTTCTTTTTCAATGTCATGGATTGGGTCATTTGCTTAGCAATGCTCAGGCATGGCTGGCTAGGAAGGCAGGGTTAAGGGCTGGGTTGTGCCATGGACTGAACACCCCAGTCTTAGTTTTCCTGAGTACTACCACAGGAGCAGAGAGAACACATCTTTGTTCTCAAAATGGGAAGAGCAGAAATGAATCAAACCTGGGGACCACTCTCCACCTTGCTCTCCAAAATACTTGTTACCATCTCAACTGCTGAGATAACACCGCAGAGATGATATAGGCCAGCTAACAATTCTACTTCCAGGAGGGAGCAGAGGAGGAACTGCCCTATTCCTGGCTAACAGGGCCTTTCAGAGGCTCTTCGTGGTTGGTACTTTTTGGGTACATTTTCGTGGTCCTGAACCCTGCCTGGTTCATAAGGCAGCCCCTAAGCAAATTGACCTAAGTCATGATGCAAGTTTGTACTAGTAGGGCTGTAATAGAGCAAATGTGTGGCATCTGGGGCCTCCTAGGTTAGATGCTTAGTGTTAACTCATTAAATGAGCATATTCTCACAGAAATATGTGCCTGTCTTTGTGGTGGATGGTGTAACAAGACCAGGCACCTCCACAGAAAATATTCAGTGCTCCCACGGAGTAAAGGAGATGGTTGGTCAGCCAAAGAGAAACAGCAAGACAGGTGTATATCTTAATGGGCATCTAAATCAGGGCTTCACGTTAAATACATCCATCCTTAAATCCATCCTTTCAGTACTGAGTCTGTACCAAAGAAAACTAAAAAATCAAACAAAGCTATATGCCACATCACAAAATTACTGAGGATAAGAATGCTGTAGGCTACTTGTGCTGATGCGAGAGTTGCTTTCTGTTTCTGAGCTCATGATCCTGTGGTTAGATACAGATAATGAGTCAGCTGAATGCTTCCCATAGGCTTACATTTTCCATAGCTCAACAACACGCTGCTCGGGTGGTTTTAACAAGGTAAGCACACACACAGGCATACACCAATGAATAGACAGTCTTGGGGGAATAGAGAAGGTCCTAAGAGCATCTCATGTATTTGAGGGTCTGTTTTAGTAATGGCATTTGCCTAGCAAAAAAATCCACTTGGATTTCTTTAATTCAGATATTTGTTCTCCTAGTTTCATTTTATTTTTCCGGAAACTCGGAGAATTCGTCCCCATCTGCTCCCTCCCACTGCTCCATGGCCTTTCCTTCCTCCTCTAGCCAGAGACCCAGAGCAGGGTTATGTACCTCTCATCCATGCTGCAGTCTCTAATGGGTCTCTGCAAGCAGCAGAAGCAGCATTTCAGGCCCTGAGGGATGTTAACTCTTTAGAGAACTGGTCCCAGACCTTCCATCCTTTAATAAACCCAAACACTGACTGTTAGATTTTCCTCTTTGTTAAACCGTTCCTCTGAAGCCATTAATCGAACAGTCCTTTTAGTACCACAAATGCCTTCTGTATTTCAGTTCTACTAGCTGTAATAGTTACCAGGTCCAGAGGCAGTCTCAGAAAGAGGAGACTTTCAGAGACCACCTGGTTCTTCCCGAGATATGGATCCATCTTATTACAGCTGGCCAGCAGCCTGAAGTACATATTGCTGCCGCTGGAGCTAAACATGTTGTGGGTGGAAAAAAAGACCAGCAGTATTACCTGCTATGCACTACATTTGCTAAAATGTCCATCTCATAGCACCTAAGCAAACTGAATCCCAAAATACCCATGTTTTGTGATCCTACATAGCGTATCTCTGCCCATAACTTTGACTTGAAGTGGTGAACTGAGGCTTTGCAATAAAAGGTACAAATGAGAGTTTAAAACTCCCTTTTCCAGAAAAACAGAGCTAAAAAATTTTGTGTGGTTCAGGTGGGTGTTTTTGAGTAGTTGTTAATCATTCATTTACATGGATCCAAGTCAGATACCAGGGGCACAGGGCTCGATGCCTTCTGTGTTGTTTCAGACCGAGGGTCACTGAATACACAGCTGGGACACAGCACAGTGGACTGTCACGCACTGTCAGCTCTTTACAGGGCACTATCTTGCCTCCTGCGTTAGTATCCAGCTTGACCTGCTAATCCTCTGAGCAGAAGGAAGGGAAGGAACCATTGCCTGAGGTGTGCGAGCAGAAGCAGCTGTGTGTGAGTGAGGACAGAGAGGTGGAGGTGGCAGCCGAGGGGCAGTCACAAAGGAGGCCAGCGCTACGGTCACCTCTGAGCTGGGGCTGCAGGCTCAAGGACTGCGTGCACACACAGCTGGGTAGGGTGCCAGCAGCGCTTACAAGCTGAAGGCCAAACAGTGGACTGAGGGGGTTCCATCATTCTATTGCTTTTACCCATGAACATTGAACTGCCTTTGAAGGCCGTCTTAAAGACAGGTGGTATTTGATCCTTGCTGTGGTCTAGCAAAGTCACTCATCAAAACTCTGGCTACAGGGAAATTAAGGAATGCAACATCATGAAGGGGAGTCAGGATTTCATCCATTGCTGCCAGGATATCGCACTCCCTGCTTGCGGCAGCCCTGTGGCATCTCTTTCAGGATGCTGCGGGTGTGCTTGTGGGAATCCCCAGAAGATGGGCAGAAGATGCTCAACCATCCAGCTGGGTGCCCTGCACCACCCTGGTCTCACCACACAGCTATTGAGTCCCTGATGCTACAGCATAGCCTTAGCAGGGCCTGAAGCCATCCCTCAGAGTATAGGTATTTACAGAGTATCACCCTGTTCAAAACATATTGGGAAGAACATGCATGTTGAGTTAGTTCCTCTATATATATATATGTAACTCCTATAAGTTTCATATAGAAGTAACACGGATCTTGACCTGTTTAGTGAGACAGGTCTCAGCTACCAGATGGTAAAAAGGATCTGGTCATGTGCTACTACCACTTCTCTCTGGCTGCTTCCTATAGCCTGAAGATATGCAAGGCCATAGCTGTCTTGGCTTGTGCATAAGGGAAACTTTGCACGCCCTTCCCAGCTGGCTTTTTTTCTTTTTTTAAAATAAGAAGAGAGGAATTATAGTCTTTTAATTTTTTTAACAGAAAAACAGCTTCTTTCAATCTGTCTCTTACCCTCCAGAACTGATTTCTTCCAGCTGTACCATTGAGAATGCTTTGTTACAAATCATACAACAGTGGGTATATTTTAGCTGGGCTGATACAGGTTGTGTTGCTTTATGCTAGTGCTGCTGCTGCTACAGCATGAGCTGTGCTTTCTTTGTTGTGTATTCAGAGCAGGTGGGTTTTACATGTCCTGAGATATCTTATCCTGCCTTTTTAGAAGTCCACGGCAGAACTGTGATTGATTTGAAGGTGCAGAGGATTGCAGGATAATGAAAAATTACTTGAGGTTTGTGCTGAGCTCAAAGGTCTATGAGCAATAACATACTCATCATCATTCATAAACTGTGAGATACTGCATGCTATTTTTCATGGTTTTAATTGCAGTTGGCATTACAGACCTATTCCTGGTGGCAGCCATCTTGCTGAAATGTGGTGTTTCTGGGGCTACTTGCAGTACAAAAACCTCACAGGAATAATTGTCAGACAGTTTCCAGCAGGCCAGAAAAAAGCTGTTTGCAGTTAGAAGCAAATTTTACCTTTTGCTTCTGGAGATGCACTTAAACCAGAGTGTTCAATTTGAGCCTGGCTTCTGTTAGGACTAACTTCTCTGGTTCTGATAGTTGCCACTGATGTGCTGAGAGCTGAGTGGTGTCTTGATGCATGAGCTTGGGTCTGGGGAGGTCCACATACAAAAATATGTGGAAGTCATAACGCAATCTGCAGAAGATCCTCATCTCACGTTATCAGGCCTTGTGAAGGGATGTTTTCCCAACGTTTCACTTCAACCAATGCTATTTTTCCTTGCTGTCTCCTTCCTTCTGTCCATTTCCTTGTGAACACTACTTGTTCAACAGTAAACCCAGGGTTGTTTGTTGCTTTGAAAGAATATGCAAAACTAAAAGTTACCTAGGATTGCCTAGTTTGAACGTAGACTTCCCTAGTGTTGCTTTGATGACCCTGAGGGGTGGCATAGCCAAATGCAAAGTAAGGCATGATTTGCACTCCCTCCTCTGCTATCACAAATGCTGCATGAACATGATGATTCAAACTGGCTACATCAGACAAGTGTGAGAGGCAAATGAAGAATAATAACTCCACATACAAGGCCCCATTGGCAGAGAGATGCAGTCCCTGGTGAATCTTTGGGGAAGTATGAATATTTCCAATAAACAAACAGGACATAGTCTTCGAGGGTAGGCAGAGGAGGTAGGAAAGTGCTATCAGCCGTAGTCATGTTCAATTAGCAGCTGTAAAAGTGACATTTGCTCTGTGTATTCTTCTTAGGATCAGCACTGAGAATACAGCTCATCTATTAACACATCTGACAAGCCACAGTGTTTAACCTACTTTCTCAGCATCTTGCCCCGGAGAATAGGTCAGTCTGTTTACTGAGATATCTTGCAGCACATTTTTCTACCACTACTGAGAAAATGGTCATATTTCAGACAGTGAGGCACATTATTTTTTTTCAAGAGGCAATTCCCTGTGAATATGCTGACCACTGCCCGTCACATTAGCCGTGGATGGGTGGTTCACTCATCGGCCAGTGTGGGATGGCACCTGCTCATGCCACGGCTGTGTAGTAAGTCCTGATGGGTAGAAAGGAGAGGGTTTCCTCTTATCAAGATGCTTATTCATAAGAAAGAGATATAATCAAATAAGAAATCTCTTCTGTCCTTTAGATAGTCCATTGCCACATAAACAGTTAAGATGACTGCCTTGTACGGGAGTTCTGAAGTTCTCATCCAGCTGACATTATACATGAGCCTTCCTGGAAAAGACATTATTAGTGCAGGATTTTTGTGCTTAGCTGGATGAGAAATATAAACATTGTCTGAACTGTTTGGAAAGCTGTAGTTGGGATTTCCAGCAGATGGAAGGGGAGAATAGCTGAACTGAATGGTGAGTGATATGAAGGCAATGGGAGAATGGAAAGTTGCTGTGTCATGACAACAGTAGCAAAAATACTTTAAGAGGGTGATCACTGCTAATTGCCTTGAGCCATTTGCTTGTATCTGGTGTCCCTTACCACTGTTCCAACAAGATCTTTCCTATTTTGGATTGTGTTCTGTAGGGAGAGATTTGTGTCTTCATGTTATTTGGAAAGCACCACGGCTGGCACTGGGCAGCCAATAATGAGTAAATTACTCACGTGTTTTGGGAGCCTGTAACAGTAGCTGTATGGAAAAGGCAAGACTGCCTGGCTTGCACTGCTGTGTGCGTGTACTCTGAGAGCTTCTGTACGCAGCACGTGGTTCCCTGGCTAATGTGACCATCAGTGACTGCGCAGATTGTGCAGAGTGAACCGTACAAAATCAGAAGTGAACTGCTGTGAAACAAGCAAGCGTTTTGCACAAAGCAGATCTGAGAGGACCTTGCTTCCCCTGCAGCCACTGGAGACTCCCCTCCCACCCCCAAAAGCTGGTGTGCTGTGCTTCTCTGCCCCCATTTTCAGCACTTGCTGCAATAGCACATCCTCCTGATGCCAGACCTTCAGGTATCCCTGCTGCTCCCTGCTGGCTCAGGATCAGCCGCTCTCCTCCATAAGTGTTATAAACATGCTTTTTCTTCCTCCCTTTCATCACATCTGGACAATGATCTCCCAGTCGCCTCTCTGGGGCTCCCTTTGTGCCCCATTTCCTCTTCCTCCCATTCAGGAAACCCCAACTCACCACCCACACAGCCAGCCTCAGGAAGACCATGAAGATGAATGTGAGATCTCATGGGCTAAACCAAAAATCTCCCGACATAGTTTACCTGACAGAATGGGCTGTGCCTCCAACCTCCTGCTGCCAAAGTCATAACTTCTTTACTTTCAGCAACATGAGGATGCTAAAGCTAAACATATAAACTGGGTCACTTTGTTATTATCACCTTCGAAAATCCAAAGGCGTGGGAAGGCAGTGCTTCCAATTCCAACTCAGTACCTGGGGCAGGCAGCAGATATCTTTGTTGTACTGGGCTGTAAGATGAATTTTCCCTTAGGTAAAATCTTGCCTTCAAACTGGAAAGGTTTTCCTTCTTTTTTTATTTTGAATTTAAAAGTAATTCTTGCCAATTTGAGAAACAAAATGGCACACTCCCAAAATTGCATGCTGCATTAGTTCGGTGTGTATATTAAAAAGTTTCCTTTTATTGAGGGCTGGAAGGTTAGGAATGGAGTCCTGCAAGGGAAAGGCTAAGTGTGTCATTGCTTGATGTGCTTAAAATAAGCTTGACTGCCCAGTACCAAACACTGGGAAGGATGGGTGAAGAGCAGTCCCTGTCATCAGAGGGAAGCAGACTGTCTGTTCTGCTGGCTCTTTGGCATCTCCTGCTTCTTGAAGTCTGTAAGGAAAATGCACGTATAATGTATGCTTTTCTTGGGATATATTTTGCTTCTAACACATTGCCTACAATTGCCCTAATCTTGAAGGCCTTAATCCCAGTTTAGTTACTTTGGAGAAGGCTTCTGATTTCATGTGGTGACGAGTCCTCTAGTACAAAAGGCACAGTGCTGCTGACACATTTGTAGTTATGATCTGGCCACACATGAGTTTAGGGTTTTTTCCCTGGTCTGCTACACAAGTACTGTCTGCTGGCCATTTGCTGCCGGCATTTAGTATTAACACTGCAGTTATAGTATACTTTCCCAGAGCCCAGCTTTGCTGGATTCCCAGCCAAAGGCCACCTGTGGTCTTTTAATGCTTGTATTCCGTTTTTCTCATGTCCCCTGTGGATGTCCTTCCTTTACCTTCACCAGAGAGATCTGCAGATAAAAGCAGTGGTCTTCCAGCCACCTTGGATATTCAGTCATATTTTTGCGTATTAATGCCAGTGCTTACAGGAGTCTTGCTGAGGTTTTAGAAAATCTTCCTGTTCCTTTTGAACTTCTTGATGCTTTAGCTGAACTTATACAACTAAAGCAGAGTTTGACCTATGGCACTATCTTTAAATAAAACTTGCCTGTAATGTATTATTTTGGTTTACTACATGCAAGAAAAAATATTTTCTGGTAATTCCCACCCAGTGAAGAACTTGCAGGATGAGACCAAAATTAATTACTGTAAGTAATGCAGCAACTGTACACAGTGGTTTTACAAAAACAAGAAATCATCATCAGATTAAGACACTGAGCTCATCTAGAGTTACTGCAGTCACAGAATTCAATTCAACAGGGGCATTTCTCATGCAGCACAACCATACGCTTTCTGAAAATATAAATCACAACAAATGAACTGGGAAAGGCATGGCACTGACACACATACAATTACAGAGCAAAAGAAATTTCTCTTGGTTTTATTTGTTTGATTAAAAAACCTGAAAGGAAAAGATTTATCTCATTGCACAGGGACACAGCAAGATTAATCTGTCAGATCTTTATGCTCAGGGCTGTTTCACACACATGGTCACTGCAGACTAACATTTTAGGCACACTAGCATGTCTTGTAAATACTTATTAGGAATCTACTATTGTACTTGAGTAAGATCAAGACACAAGGAACTCAGCACTGATTGACTTGAAAGGCAAATACCTTGTGGGGCAACCTGAAAAAAGTCTGTTCCCATCAGTAGCTGACTCAGAGGCTTGGAGGGGGATATTGTAGCTTTTGAAGAAGTCTTGCAGTGTAAGTTTTAAAGCTTTGCTTGGTTCAAGTGACAGTAGTTAGTAGTTCAAAACATGGCTCAAGGCAGCAATTTCATTTCTCTGGATTTCGGCAAGAGAAAAATTTAATAGTTCACATAGTTGTACTCAGCTTGCAATGAAAAAGGAGCTCATGTGCTATAAATATATTTCAAATGCCAAGACATATCAGAGGTGTTCTTATAAACAATCTTGTAAAGGTAGGTAATCTATGCTCTGTGAGTTATCTATTACACCCTCCTGGCCTCATAACTCATGAGATACGCTTAGATTGTAGTTTAAAATGTGAACATCCAGAACTTACATAGCAGATATTTACAGGTTGACACATCCATTTTATCTTGTATTTTAAATGTTCATTTCTTTTATCTGTTAATATAAAATCACAACTTGCTCTTTCTTCTCTCTTAATCTAAGAGACAGATTTTAAAGTAATTCCAGATGGAAGGCCAACAGTAAAAACTCTGAAGACCGTTAGGCACCTAACGTTGCATGGAAGTGCCCAATGGGATTTCCAAAACACCAGGCCTGTTTGGTGTCTAATACCCATTACTTCTCAAAGGGAATTAGCCCCAGGTCTGGCATAGGCTTTTTTGCAAATCCCATTTGATGCCTACCTGCATCTTTAAGTATCTAAATGCCTTTGCAAATCTGGATTCAGACTCTTAAATACTACCTCAGAACTTTGTGAAAATGTTAAGGAGAGTTTTGCCTAAGAAAGCATTTCAGTATTCAGTCTTGGAATTAATCAGGTACAAACCAGAAAAGGCTAGGTTCTAGATAATCCTTCCAAAACTTAGTATCTAAACATACTCTGTGAGTGCTTAGCCCAATAAACTCTAATACAACAAGGCAAGGATGTACTATTAATCTTTCCAGTATCTCAGTTGTTTTTTCTTTAATTAAAGGGCAATAGATCAACATCAGTCTAAGTCAACTGAGAATCTAGTGTCAGAATTTGTTTAATCGGACTGAAGTTCCTGGCAAGATCTAAATATAAACATACTTAAAAGAGAAATCTTTTTATATTACATTACATTACATATTACATTACTTTTTCTGATTCTTGAGTCTAAGTTTAATATAGAAATCTTGTACTGCCATCCAATATGCAAGAAAGTGCTTTGGAAATATATTTACTTTTTAGGTTTTTTTCTTTGCTCTAAGAAGCACTTGAAAACCAACACATCTGAAATGCAAACCAATAGAAATGTAATCTCAGTTGTCTAAATGAGGAAAAAGATCAGAGTTCTTCCTGTTTGTCTTGCTTCCCCCATAGCATCTACTTCTCCAGTTGATACCAGAAAGAAAAGCAAAACAAAAATCAGTTCTAGAAGTAAATGAAGAAAGTGAAAGGAATACTGCAGTGTGTTAAGACAATAACACACCCAAACCTCCTTGTCTTTCTAAATGCTGTATTTTCAACACTACATAGATGTCAATATAGATTAAAAAAAGAAAGTGCCACATGCACGCACACACATGCGGTTATGACCTCTTGCTGATTTCTACAGAAACAAATAAAGGTCAGAATTTTCTTTTGATTTGTAAGTTATGGAAGAAATGCCAGACAGGTAGCCTGTATATAATAATTACATGTTTAATGATAGAGTTATCTAAAATTAGCCATCTTGCTCTTCCCTTCAGAACCCCATATACTTTCTTCCTGTCTGTGATACTTACTCCACTGTGTAGTCTAGACTCTTTCAAGGTTGTTAATAAATACCAGGAGCCCATGAACAGAAATAGAGAATAAATGGTTGTGGTGGTGATAACCACAAAGTAAAACTGATTAATAAACCCATTTTACCAACCACCAAAAGACCAGGGACAAAAATGAGCATCATCCAAGAAGGCAGGACCCTACCTGTGCTTGTTTGAGTTTGCATGGTCGTAGTGGGCAACAGGTAGTTACAATGCTACATGAGTTATTTTTATATACCTTCTTGTTTCGTAGCAAACTAACTTGTGAAACAATCGAGTTAACTTTTTACTATGAATCTAGCTAAGAAATATTTTGATAGCATACTTAGTGTTTTGAGTGTGTACAACTGAAATGTCAAGTAACTAGCTGGTTGCATTATATTAAGTCTGCTTATAGACCAACCCTTCTTACAGAAGTACATCTATGTATTTTATCTCACAAACAAATACCACAGACAGTCAGCCAAGACCATCTAATCATGCATGACTACAGGCTGGCTCCTTGAATGAACGGTTCTCCCTTATGCACCATAGAAATCGAATTACGCTCTGGGAAGAACAACAGACCCTTGATATGAGAATCCAAAACATCACCAACTCAGTTGCAGTGGATACGCTGAACTCATGTAAAAGCAAAGGAGTACAGACTTCCGTTGAAAGATGTGCTTTCAATATCTCATCAGTCACTGCAGGAAAAAATTCTAACGCTTTAACTCCCCTTTGCATGGCATTGCTCTTGCAGAAACTGTACTGTAGGGGCTCACTGAAGTACAGCCACACAATGGCATTTGATAGGAAATAAAAAATTCAGCAGGTTAAATAAAAAACTTTTCTATTTACTGGACCAAAGTCAGAGGCATTTACAGTGTGTAGGATTAAATCAGAGCAGCCTGGAAGCTGATTTGTGAGAAATTTGAGGAAGAAACTAAAAATACAATTTTACCAGTAGCTGCTTGTCATGATGGGAAGAGAATTTTGGCCATTGTGACGTCAACTTAATCAAAACTAGAGAAGTATTTACAGCAATGATAAAATGTGAAAGTGGTTGTTATTTAACTAGTTGTCTAATAGTATCATGAAGGATAGTTTTCCCTCCCATTGTGGGTACACATCTTTTTTTGCTTTGTTTTTTCTTTTCCCCTTCAGGCTCCCATAAAACCTACTATTCAATATTTAAATATAAAAATCTTGTTCGTTTCAGCCAGTATTCATGATCTCATTTTTGATCCTGTTTGCTGTGCTGGTTTTGGCTGGGGAAGAGTTAACTTTCTTCATAGCAGCTAGTATGGGGCTGTGTTTTGGATTTGTGCTGGAAACAGTGTTGATACACAGGGATGTTTTGGTTACTGCTGAGCAGTGCTTACACAGAGTCAAGGCCTTTTCTGCTTCTCACACCGCCCCACCAGTGAGTGGGCTGGGGGTGCACAAGAAGTTGGGAGGGGACACAGCCGGGACAGCTGACCCCAACTGACCAAAGGGATATTCCACACCATACAATGTCATGCTCAGCATATAAAGCTGGGGGAAGAAGAAGGAAAGGGGGGACATTCAGAGTAATGGCGTTTGTCTTCCCAAGCAACCGTTATGCGTGATGGAGCCCTGCTTCCCTGCAGATAGCTGAACACCTGCCTGCCCATGGGAAGTGGTGAATGAATTCCTTGTTTTGCTTTGCTTCCTTGCGTGGCTTTTGCTTTACCTATTAAACTGTCTTCATCTCAATCAACGAGTTTTCTCACTCTTCCGATTCTCTCCCCCATCCCACCTGGGGGGAGTGAGCGAGCGGCTGTATGGTGCTTAGTTGCCGGCTGGGACTAAACCGCGACATTTGCTAATAGACTAGAACTTCCTGCATGTGCCACAACAGAGACAATCTTCTTTCTTCATTGTGAAATGAGCAACATTAATTCTGATCATTTTCTGATTTAGCAGAGCTTTTCACAAGAGTATTATTTTTAAGTGCTGTTACTCGAATTACTCAGGAGAGCTTAGAGGTTTAAATTAGTGATGTTTAAATTAATTAAAGAGAACGGTCTGTGAATTTTCCCATCTGAGTTAAGAATCAAGATCTTATTTGTGGGGTGCTTTTTGTGTATATGTTTCCAGCAACAGCAAATTTGAAGAAAATCTGATTTAAATGTTGTCTGCTGCATAGGAGATTACATTAACATTTCAATTAAAAATTAGATGCAGACAATTGCTCATTTATCCTGAGGTTCCATATATCTTAGTCTTGGGTGAGTCAACATAGACCAGGTGCAATCAGTGACATAGCAGTAACTTGCATGGACAAGATCCTAGCCCAGATGTATTTGGTAGTGAGAAAAGGGCATGTGGAGTTTGGACATCTGCCTCCTTTTTTGAGTACTGCCCTCATTGTGCTGTGCCTCTGTGGAATAGAGCAGTAGGAGATGCACTTCATGAAGGAAATGCATGAGTGATGAGTCACTTGAAAGTGCATGAGCTAATACAGCTTCCACTGACTTCAGCTGGATGGACTAAATGCAAGAATGTAAAGTACTGCATCTATTTTGAAACATCAGTTCATTTACCTGAAGTTGTCTGCTGTGCCTGGGTACAATAGAGATCACTGTTGTTTCAGTCTGCAGTTGTTGAAGGACTTCTAGCTTGCTAGTGTACAAAGGCTTAGAGTCCCCACTGCAATGTTGTCGCTGGGTAACAAACACAATACCAACTGCTTCTTGTCCTTTTTCTACGTTAAGAGAAAATTCTGGTTCCAAGAAGAATAGATATGTAGTCCTCACAGAGGCCAGGATTTGAGAGCAGGCATAATCCCACCAAGCCCTGTTACCCCTGCTCTTTCTTTCCTTGATGCTGGTTGTAGCCCAGCCTTGGCTTGGAGCAGCCATGCTCTGCTTAACTCAGGATATTTGCTGGCAGACTGGGCTAGAGCATGATCTTGCCAGCTTGGACCATGCTGGCCGGGCAGCTAGGCCCACATACGCTCTTCTCCAAAGAGTGCTGGACTTCGGGCTGAGCTATGTCAGAGGGAGTGTAAGCTGTGGATGCTGCACATGGAAAGTTTTCAGCTCAAACACAGACTCCTCTGAACCAGAGCCAGGCTTGCCCAAATCCCTGCCTAGAGACCATGGCAGACTACTGTTGAACTGCTGGAAAAACAAGGTCATGAGCTTAAAACACATCTCAGATAAATTGTCTTCCAAAACCAGTAACTCATCAAGAGCTTCGAGCGAGCCCTATGCTCTGCCCTTTCATAGTAGCATTTATGTTGCTGGACAGGCATGAGATCAAATGGACTTTCAGTCAGGAGCAGCTAAGGAGGGATATGACCACAGGTGAACTGTAGATGGTGAGGAATAGCATATAAAATTTTATGGAAATATTTCCAAATACGATATCATGAAATTAGGTTCTGAAATTTGCAAAGTAGCCTTCTGAAAAGAATCACCTCTGCAGTGTAGGCCAAGTCAGCTGGAGCTGACTTTATTTAAATGGCATGAGTTGCTGTCCCTTTTCTCTCTTTTTTTTTTTTTTAAATGTAACCAAATCCCTTCGAGACCAATGGAGGGGTTAAAAATTTTACTTCAGGGAAATTGTTAGATTGATAGAGCCTACCCACTAAAACTAATTTAATAGAGATCCCAAAGGCTTTCCTGAATGAAACCAATTACAAGCTCTTCCTGAGGAAAGGTGTTGGACCCCCGGGATGGACGTATATGTATTAAACATTTTCCATTCATAAGAAACCATTCCTCCTGAAGACATTGTTTTTTGCTTGCCGACTGTGACATAGTCATCTTTATTAATGTAGGTAGTGCAAACACCTAGAAAATAATACAGGGATGTTGAAGATGTTTGGATAGGATGATGAACGAGAAATGGAGTGATCCTGTTTTATGCAATCCCACTGCTCCTCTGCAAGGCAATCAGATTTCTGATTGCAACTGTTTTAATGGTAAGATTCTGTCAGTTTTCAAGTTCAGGTTTTTTGCGCCCTCTCTCTCTCTGCGCTAAGAAAACCAGAGTGAAGAGTGCTTGCTTTATATAAAATATTATCTATAGAAGCATAAAAAAAAAATCCCTGAACCATTACAGATGTGCTTATTCTTTTGAAATTCCTTTCAGGGGCTTGGCACCTCTGATGAATAAGAAAGGCAATTTTAACATATATCTCCACCTTTAATTCTTCAGTGCATCCATTTTAGCAGGAATCATTACAATGGGGTTGACACATCTACAAACCTGAGAGACATTGTCAGAATCCAGAGGAATGAGCACACAAGATGCAGTCAGAGCATTTCTTCCTTGACAGCTTGGGTGTGGTGGCAGCCAGATAGGGCTGGAAAAAAAGAGAAGACATTATAGTTCCTCCTCACCAATCTGAAGCCTGCAAACAGATAAAATTTCAGACATAAATACTCCAAGCAGCATGGTTTCCTGGGAGGTTGTTGCAAGACTGAAGCATACCAATGCCTTCTTTGAGGGTTTGTGTTTCATGACCTCATTTTGATGACTTATTGTTTCTAACAGTCACTCTCTGCAAAGATTCTCACTCAGAGAACCTATTTATATTATGAATGAGAGGTTTTTGAGGGGTTCAAACAGAAATTTATCTCTTTATTCTTACAGCTTGCAAAAATAAAGTTTAATGCATGAATTGTTACATTTTACATATATCAAGCAAGATAAAACCCATTTGATATGCTTACTTTTTTCAGGTTATTAACATATTTTACTTCATCTCTGTCGGGTTTTTTACTGTATCTGAAAATATGCCCGATGTTTTACAAAACTAGCACAGGCTTAGCATCAGCCCATAAGTTCTGACAGTTCTGAGAGAAAGGGTACTGGGGGCTTTTCCCAGTCAGTTATTATTTCTATAATAGATGTATGGAAAAAGAAAAAGCGCATGATAATTAGGGCAGCCCTGAAAAAATAAATCCTCACAGTCATGTACAGTTAAGATAGAGCATTGAATTTTAATTCTGAGCTTTGAGTATATACTACGAAATATATTCTATATTTAGTTATACATTATAAAATATATTGTTTAAATAATTAATTGTCCTCAACATGCCTTTTTTAAAATTAAATGTTTTATGCAATAATTTACTGAACATACAGAATGGAGCTGTCAGCCACCAATGTTAGGGATTAATATACCTCTCTTCCGTACAGCTTAGCCTAGAATACTATTAGACAACTTGGCTTATATCAGTGTCAAAAAATTCACAATAATGTCACCATTGGAAAATAGTGATCTTGAAAGCTCAGTATGGGAAGCCCTGCAATTTCTTCGCTCACCCCCACCTTTTTTTTTTTTTTTGCTAGAAATGCAAGGTCAGTGAATTTAAACGTTGTAAATATGCAAGCTGTAATGTGTTTATGCTTTTGTATGCAGCTATTATAACACTATGCACAGAGAGGCATCCATCCTCAGCTGTCTTCTCAGCAGCATTTCCAAGGAAGGCTTGTGTGCTATAGTATGCCACGATTAGTCTTTGGAAAAGATCCCAATATGAAGTGACAAAAAATTTTCAAAACCTTCTTCCTTCTCTGCTATAAACCTAAAATGGTTGTTCAGGACTGCTCCTTATGTAGCTGGTATCCCAGTATTTGTTCTACTTATGGTGCTATTTGTAAGTAGTAATAGCATCTTACAGAACCCTACCCACAACAAGTTATTGTGGAGAAACGAGTGAGGGAAGGTGCAAAGACGATCCCAGGCCACCTGCATCTGCCTAATTCAGCCAGAACATGTCTTTGCCTGTGAAGAGACATATCAAATAGGACAGTGACCGTGCCAAAAATGGAGTGTTGTGCCTCTGTCACGAGTACATGGTATAACATTGACTGAGGTTGTTTGTTGCTAGACCACAGGCTTCTGTCAGTTTGGATTTTGGGAGGGACTCTGTTCCTTCCAGCGCTGGGCTGAGGCCAGTTTGTGGATGCAGTTTGTAGCAAGGAGACATCAGTTGCCTGGATGCCAGGCACCTTGCCATACAGCTGCCCACATGCCAGCGCAGCTCTCCACAGCATAGGTCTCCTGCTAGGTGATTCAGTTTGGACCACTGAGGATAGAGACGAGGAGTCTACTAAATAGCAGCTGTTTTTTTTCTCCTGTAGTCCTCATTCTTTCTCCTAATCATGCATGGTTATCATTTAGATTCACAGTTTCAAAATACATCTCTACATGTCCAGTTCCAAAAATAGGTCAAAGCACCTATCCCAACATCAGCAATAAAAATGCACAGGGTAAGCATAGAAGAAAGCTGCCCATAAATCCACATCCTGCAGCCCACCCTGCCTTAACTGTGAGAGGAAAAGTGAGTGCAGAGCAGGATGCCTCAAACATTAACAAATCTGATGGCTGAGAGTAAGATCTAAACCTACTACAGAAGATTTCAGCCAACACCTCCCTTTACGAGGAAGGTGCACTGAATCTCTGCTGGTCTCTCCAGGGGCACTAGGACATGGAAGTAAAGGGCTCTTCTGAAATCCCAAACCGTTTGGGGCACACTAGGTTAAAGCTGACCCCTTTAGCCCCATCAGGAAGCTTATCGGAAACCCACACTCTTTTTGGAGCATTGGTATAATGCATTTTCAATTGCTGCCCTATGTAATAAAGGGGCTAAGCATTGCTTCAACTACACTGGCAACCTCTGGCCCTGGTGGTGATGGGTGGCACTAGTGACTAATAATAAATGACTATTCTAATTGCTATAAGATTATGAAAAATAATCTTTTTTGAACAACAATTCTATACCCCAGTCTGCTTCTTAATACCTACTCTTATGATTGGAAGATGATTAGCTAGTATTCCCAGGCATTATATTTAACATTCATTTACTCCCAGACTGGTATAACATAATCATAATAAAAATAGATTTATTGGTTTGTTTCTCCTTCTAGCCCAATTAGGTAAAGCTCAGAATTTTATAGGATATTGAGGACACTGAAGCAGACGCTGAATAATAATGGCTAATCTCTGTTCATTGTGATATATCCCAGAACAGCTGCAAATGATGGCCAAGCTCTGTTATCATCCTGGATAGCATGAAAATTAAGGATTTCTTCCAAGTACCTCCTCTGCATTACAAACCCATTTTCATTTCCTAGTTAGTCCTCTTCTCTCATATGATCAAAATGCCATGAATTTCCACAGATGCAGAACAGCTATTCCTTATCCTATGCTCACTTAGAGTGGAAGGCTGTCTGGACTACCCCAACGTATATTTTAACAGGGCCAAAAAAGACTGAGGTTGTCACAGGTAATTCCAAGTGTTCTTTCACTTGTGATGATTATACAGAAATGTAGGTCTTGAAAACATGGTATATACAAAACCAATATTGATGATAAGCCTACAAGCACTTTTGGGAGGTATCTATGAAACCATGTTTATAATTACCAAGAAGTCCACAGAGAGCACAACACATTGTGTGTTAAATTTGGGGAGTCTCCATCCCTATAGGAGAAATAGTCAAAATGTAATAATCCTTGTTAAACTGTGGTGCGGTGTCACACTCTTTCAGCAGCCTTTTTGGGCTTCATGTCGTGTTAGACGTTACAGTACAAGGTATTGCTTCCCAGATCATATGCCTGTCCCAGGCAAGTGTATCACAGAGCTAATGTTTCTCAAATACTTCATCTTTTGTCCAACAGTGACCCACCACTTCCTGGTTTCCCATTCCCAAGAAACTGCAATAAATATAGTTTGAGAGCCTAAATTTCACTAGAATCAGTGTCTGGAAAAATCTCAGTGATGACGCCACCCATCTTACAAGCAGTAAAGTAGTAAGACATGGCAACTCAAGTGTTGTTTTTTAAAGAAAGTGACACATTGTAGTCCTGGTTTTTTGCAGCCCTTGCTGCTTTTTGAAGTGTGTTAGACAACTCTAAAAATAGGTGTAAGTGTAATTGCCAGGCATTTGTAAAGGAGTCCGTGAATGCCAAAGAGATTTGAAGGTAGATACACTTTGAGAAAGTTGAGCTGGAGTAGTTCCTTTTCCTTCATTCCACATGTTGTTTGGGGAGATGCAAGAGCAGAGCACGTGTCCACGCATGGTGCAGTACAGCCCTGCCAGCAATCTGCAGCAAAAGGGACCATAAGGTATGCAACCAGCAGAAATGGTGCTGTTTCATAAAACATATGCCGCCTTTTTCAATACAGAATTTTCCTCCAAAACACAAATGCAGTGTTTTTGTGCATGTGTTTCAATGCTTACGAAAGCTACCAGTTGCAGATACTGGTATAGACTCTCACAGTGTTACAAATCTGTAATATAAAAACTCATCTACACAATGTATGTAGGCGAGCAGGCACTTCTTTATTGCAGCGCTGGACGCACAGGGGATCACTCCACCTACTATGCGTGCTTAGTTTCTCCGCTACAAAAGTTATATACAATCAAAATATACATATTCATCATATTTCCAAGAAACAATTAACATATTCATACAATTTCCAAGAACTCATTAATATATGTAAATGCTCGTGACGCATGTGCCTTCAGGTACACAGGTGGTCGTCTAAGGTCCTCTGGTGGTCGTCCATAGTCTTCCTCATGGTGTCCTTTAGTTGAACCCAATCTTTGCGCATGCTCAGGTTGGTTGCAAAATCCCATTCTTGGAATCTTCTTAAGTTTTCCTCGGTTTACTGACCAGGCCTACAACTTATCATTCTCTTGACAAGCAAATTCTACCTCTTCACAATGCTACATTGTTCATAGCTAGTTTATCATTAAATCAGAGATAGATCATACCTAGTTACCCTTATAGAGAATATATATATAAAATTCAATCTTTTTATTAATCACTTTCTAGATTATACTTTTCTGTCAATTTCCATATGTAGGAATAATCAATGGTTATTTCTATTAATATCTATTGATTGGCATCCTTGATATTCATATCAAGATGGGAAGGGTAAGGGGATCTCCGAGCAGCATCACTGGTGCATATCAGGTCACACTGTCACAGGACTCAAACAAAACTTTTCTATTCAATTCTTCATCGTTCCATCTCGTTACTGTTAGTTCCTCAGTATGGAACGGCGACTCCCTGGTGAGGTTCCTATGGTTATTGTTTCTAACTTAACAATCCTAACTTATTTATTTATTAATTAAATTTAACCTTTTCTATATATATAATCATATTTTGATTAAAAAAAATCAGAATATTTACAACAACAGCAGTGAAACTAATATAGTTTTATAGTTCTCTATTTGTTCCAAAGAAGAAGAAAATGTGCAGCCTTGCTACCTTCTTTTGCTCCAGCATGATCCTGATCTTGACAAGTCACCATCACGTTCTGGAAAGGCAGCCAAAATGCTTCCATTGTCTCTCTGTGCCTGCTGTCCCTACGGACGAGCAGCCCCTGATGACTTAGGGGCAGCAAGCAGGACATGCTAGACCTTGGACATTAGTGAGAGCATAGTGTTGTTCACAGTGGCTGTAGGACATGTAGACAGAGCCACTTTAGCTTTAAAGTAGTTAGCCTGGGCACTGCTGATGGCACGGGAGCCCGGAGAGCTGTAGTGCGAAGTCTGTCCAGCAATACTTAGGTAGTTAGCACATGCATACTTTGTAGTAACCACAAATGATGTAGTTTGAAGGGTTACATAAATGAGCAATGGGCAAGCATGGCTTACGCAAGGGGATTACCTGGTGTTCTTCACTGCTCTGCTTTTGTTGAGACTGGGAAAATGATGGTGCAATAGCCCCAAGCTGTGACCGCTCATTTGCAATGTGGAGAAGTGGCCACTTAGAGCCCAGGCCAGTGATTCCCCCCTGTTTGGTCACCTAGGACCCAGATCGGCTCTGAACAAGCGGTACTGTGGTTAAGGAGTATATAGCCTATTACCAGTTTCCTGAGTCATCCAATAATTTGATTCAAAGCCTCTAAATTAAAATTTTCAGTTGCAAGGCTTTTAGCATTACAGCTCCCAATGTACTTCATTCTCAGTTCTGAAAATGTAGAGAATAACTGCCACAGAAAAAAAAAGAGAAGGGAAAATGCATTTCCAGTCAAGTGTATGCAGTATATGATGTTTCTTACATATATATTGCAACAGTTTTCAAACTCCTCTTTCTTGAAATAATTTTGGGCTTAATTAGTACTTTAGAAGATTTGTTCTTTGGAGATCTGTAATGACCAAAAAATGTTTAATTTATTACTGAATTATATCTTTCTTAATCAATAGCAATTACATGTACCTAGGTGTTAAGCATGCATTCTTTAACACATCTCAAAACACCTTACAAAGGAGCACAGTGTGCAATTCATCATTATACCCTGCCATGTCAGATGACTCACATTGTTGTTATTCAATCATCAACAGATATTTAAAACCAAATTCCATGGAATTTCAATTGTTTACTGTGCTATCTCCGAACATTATTTTTACTCATTAGTATGTCAGCCAATATTGTAATACGTTTTTTGCATAATTTGGCAAGGCAATTACCTCAACTTAGGAACTCTCATCCTCTTGTGTAGTTAGTTTTTAAAGGCAAAGATGCCTTGTACGATCTGAAAATACGGTTTGTAAAATCTGAAAACCTCCACATGCATTTTTGCTTGTCTTTGAGCCTGACAACAGTTGAGATATTGGATTTTATTAAACTGTCCAAATAAACCATTACTCTTGTACTGGTGGTGGTGTGTGCCAAATAGCCCAAAGCAGAGCTGCTTGGCTCTGTTAAAACCCTGAACTAATAGGTTCATAATGAAAGCAACAATTCAAACTAAACTGTAAGAAGCATGGAAGGGCCTATGCATCTCCCGTAAAACCAAGTATGTTCTGTGGTAACAGGGGCCACGTTCTGACTCACCCTCAAAAGCGCGCACAATATTTGCATACACAACCTCTCCACGAGGAGATCCCTCAGCACATTTAGGAAGTGCTGCCCAACCCTTTCTTGCACATGAATATAAGGGACAGGAAAAAAGGAATAGGATCACTCTTTGACTTTAGAGTGAAGAACAGATCAAGATCTCACTTCAGTTCTGTCTTGAAGGCTTAAATGGAAGAAAATTGCACAGGCCTGTGCCAGTCCTCTGCATCAGGGCAGATGCTATTCCAAAATGCAGCGCAGTTTTGCATGCCCAACAGGGAACAGTGGTACGCTGCTTAAAAAATCTGCTTCTTTGTAGAAGATAGATACAGATACATGTCTCACCTCAGTGATGACTAATACGAACTTCAAGTTCAGTTCTCTTTCTTTTCCCCAGTATACAGTTCCAGATGAATTAAGGGCTTTTTTCCCCCCCTGTTTTTTACTGTATTATATTGTTTCTAGGATCATGATCTTCTGAACTCATCTACACACAGAGATCTTACCACCCAAATGTTTTCAACCGCTCATCTCCCTCAAATTCATTTTTATGCTTATATTCATAATGCTTCTGTATGATCTAGAGAATGATATTTGTCCTAAAATGGAAAATTGAAGCACAGCTGACTCTTCCCTTACCTGTTCTCATTGACTTTTGAAATTGATCTGTCCTTGGTTTTAGACAAATAATGCTATTTCAGAAATGTCTCATTAGTATAAACAATGATGTAGTTGATATTTTTCTCCTGACACGGTAGCATCCATATATAAGATCCATTGTTACTGTGCTTATGCTGCCTTTCTGTAAGCACAAACAATGCATCATCACTGGACAATAATTTTGCCAGATCAAGGCTGCGACTCTGCCCTCTGAGGGTTGTCTGTAAGCAGATAATGCTGTTGAACTAGACAGAAGGATTTACAATGAACCTCTTTTTAATTATCATGGATAACTCTAGGGAGCTTTTCAAAATTGTCCCTCTTTGAGTAATTTTAATATGTTTCCAAAAGATTTAAAGTGATATAGGTCCAGAGGCAGAATAGAATGTACGGCTATTTTTAAATGCTAGTGTAAAACCTCAGCTGCACAGCTTTGTCTGTATTCATATTTTATTAATCAGTGCATTTTAATGTCCTCACTTCTCTCTCTCATTCTCTTCCTCTAAGTCCCTGCTCAGCTGCTTCCCAGAGACCATTTTAAAATTAATTCTAATGATTTTAGGCACTTTTAATATGACTATCATCACAAGACTGTTCTCTTAGTGAACCAAGTTGTTAGCTGGCAGCAGTATTATTTGGGGACCTCATCTCATTGTTTCCCCAAGCTGACAGGAGTCAGGCCAAATCCTTGGTCTAATCCTGTTTACTTATTTACAATTTAAATGAATTTAAATGAATATGCTACAGGATAATTGTCTCCCTTAAAATATAATAGCAAAATAAAGAGAGTCTAAGCTCCAACTGTTTTTCAGAGAGGGAGACAACTTAGAGAAACCCGGTGACCAGACTCATTCCCTGCAACCAGAAAAACCCTGTACCCATGATGAATTTTCTCTGGCCTGTTGGGCATGTGGGGCAATTACTCCCCTCTGATTAATTATCAGTTTTGACTAACAGTTTCAGATACTTCAGTGAGCCTGAAAGAGTTCTTGGCAGACCACTGATTTTAAGTGGGTTCTAATGTTTATTCAGGTTAAACACTGGATGACAGCCTTTACTGCCTTTCAGCACAATAGTTAACAAGAACTCTAGTCAGAATTTGTGCACTTAACTAGTTAAACAGAAGGAGGCAATTATGCTGCAAATGTTTCTGCTTACTTGATCTTCTTTTCTTTTGTTTTACAGTTGTTCTTGTGGATCACTGTGTATCTACCAAGAGTCAGTCACTTTGGCAATTTGCCTAAGATCAGCCTTGTAACAAAAAAATCCCTTAGTGGGCTTCTTTGCAGAAAGGCATTGCATTGTCCCACATCCTAGAAAACAGAGAGACGGTGTTCATTCTTCTCATTTTCCTAGGACCTCTGGTTCTTTCATGGTGCTTCTCCACTCAGGTTGTACTGGCAAAGCTTAATTCAATGGGGGGTTCACATTGGACTGTCTTCTGTGGAATTCTCCTGAAAAGAAGACTGTTGAAGAATAATTATGAGACTCACAGACTATGTTAAATCTCTGTCAGCATCTCTTCAGAGTTTAGTTTATGACGGGGGGAAAATGCACATCTTAGGGTTTCAATCTTGGTCCTCCCTGATGTCCAGCACCAAAGAACAGCAATAAGAAGAGATGTGTGATATCCGATGTATGTGAAGAGAAGGAAATCTTCACATGTAGGAGATGGATATATATATATATATATATATGTATGTATGTTACTACAGATCATGTCATTTCACCTGTAATACCTGTTACTACACCACAACATATTTGTCCATAACATACCCGTTACTACACCATAACATAATTGTCTTGCAAGACAATTTCATGGAAGATGAAAGTACTTCTTTTTCAACAAACTGGCTGCAGGGGGGAAAAAAAAGCTATTTTATAGTAATAACAGCTTTTAGACAGCACTTTCCATCTTGTGAGCAAGATTTACTTTAAAAGTAAATTGCATATACCTTCCCATTTTATCTAGATGGAAACTAAGTGCCTAAGCATGAGGGATCATTTAACCTATATATTTCGTTCTCTTGGTGTGTCCGTAGGTATTGTTAAGTGTCATTCAGCAAAAGACTTAGGCACACAGTTAACTTTAAATCCTTTAAAAGGCTCAGTTGAAGTCAAAGGAAGTACTCTTGGTGCATAATATCAAGCAGATGTGTAAATACCTGCAAGATCAGGATCTTAGGTTGGCAGCTTCTTTGGGGCACATTATACTTCTCTTTCTATTAATCTAAAATACCATGTAAATGTATGGCAAAATATGCATATTCAGTAAATACACACAATATCCCACTGAATTTGGCAAACAGTTTTCTACGTAACAATAATAGACATAATTAAAAAAATTCAACCTAAAACCTAATCAATCAAATTGATTATTTTGAAAGACTCAAGATAACAGATCCTGGGTACCATGTGAGTTCTTCCAGAGCAGTCAAGTTTTTGTAAGTCCTCACGATATTGAACATAAAGTAAGAAATACCTTCAGCATCCTCTGAACAGTGTCTCAGGTGTCCAAGTCTCAGATGGCTGGAATGAATACTTGCTATGTTATTGTTAGTTGTTGCTGGATTACTTTTTAAAAATCTCTTTTACTTCTGTTTCAGGAAGATAATAAATCCACCAAAGTTTTTCATTTTCTGCCGGAACATCCCGCAAACTGCTTCTGGCATAGTGCTGGTTGCTTCTTATATGTCCGATCATAAACAATGATTCTTTATGCAAACTTTTTTTTCCATCTAGCCATTAAAAATGACAGCAAGAATTATGCAATAGAGGATTTGTTTGGAAAACTTCATTTGCAGTCTGTACATACACTCAACGAGACAAGCCCATTTCTTAAATAAAACTGTAGTTTAAGAGAAACCTGTGATAAATCTAAACCGAGAATATCTTGATGAGCTGAGGCTATAATGTGTCCTTTCCTCCTACCCTGCAGCAACAAAAAGTATCCACAGTTCTGTGATGATAAGCATATGAAGCTATACCTACTGTGATTTTGTAGGCTGCCAGATGCAAACATTTTGGGGATCTATAATACCATGGTTTATTCATTTTGTTTATGAATAATTTACAGTGTCACACTATTCATTACACTTATTAGTGATTAACACAACACTCATAAGTATATTATTCAGAGGCAATAAGTCATGGAGATGTGCGTCTACACTGGTACGATATGGTACATGTGTTTTCTGTCTTGTTTCACTGGTCTGAGTTGGTTTTCTTTTGTTCCTTTCTATGACTCTCTGGGTAGGAAGTTAAAAACAAGTTATCAGTAGTTATGTTAGTCTACATAGAGGAACAGCTAATTTATGTTTATTCAGTACTGGTTTTCTGGATGGAGCCACTTGCACCTCACAACCACACCAAAACACCATGGTGCCTTCGTGAATGTTTTGCCAGAGAGGGTGTTAAATATCTTGAGTTCTCAGGCAGGGATGTTGAGCATCCTCACCTGTCACAAAGATGAAACATCTCATAGCTTAGGGCTGGAAGTCTTCAGAAACCTGCTTTGAAGAGGGCTTCTCCATGACCAAGCTGGCTGTCCTGCGGTCCTGTCCTATCAGCGTAGGCAGGAAGGGACCATGGATGGCAGAAGCTGAGAGGCCAGGTGTCTCCTACTAACGGCAGGTACCTCTGAGAACTTCTTCCCACGCATGCAAGGCAAAGACCTGCAAGCAAATGGCAATATTTTGTGTTGGCGTCTTTTTTAATTTTGGCGGGAGTTGCTTTGTTTTTGAATTCTCTATGGGTTTGTCTCTCTCCGACCAGCGGTACTGGATACTGTTTGGTGCTTGTGACTCATGGTGTAACTAACTGTATTCCTGGAAGCCCTGGAAAAGTAGCGGCTGTTATTATGTCACGTGACAGTTTTACATTTCCTCACAATTTAAGGCCAAGAGAGCTCATCAGTTTGTCGAGTCTGATGTCCTGAGTATCAGAGGCTATTAAATGTTGTACATGTACCTCAAGGTTGAGACTATTACTTTCATTACCCCATAGTATTTTAGTCCTTGAGAAACCGAACTGTTATGTGTCTAAAGCAGTACCTGAGATCCCTGCAATACTTGAGAACTGATTAGGTGTGACATGCCCAGACAATCATAGAAACAATCGACACAAAAAATCCACCATCCTTGCCAATCTGAGATAGAAAAATCTCTACTGCTCCTGAACTTGGCTTAATTCAGACCCAAGCATCAGATGTCTAATATAATTTTCTGCATTGGTTTACTCTCTTCCTGGCTACAGCAAAATAAATAATACATGCTTCAAGGGAAGACAAAAACTTCTACTGCAGAATATATGAGGCTAAATATCCTCTGGGAGGAGTGGAGAAGGGATTCTTCTTCACCACTGTAGGCAGCCAACTGGAGTTCTCAAGTATGGGATTTGATTATACTCATTACCTTAATGCCAACCTGCAAATGTCTGAGTGGGCAGGGTGTAATTCAAGCCATCTTGTTTCAGCCATAATGGAAGAAGTTGCACAGATGCGTCATTCTAATGGATGTAGGGCTAGAGGGATCATCAGGGGATCTAGCCTGATGTGACCCTCCTTCTCTTCCTGTTTGAGGCTGCTCTATCCATTAGAATTTCTCCCAGAATCTGAAGCAAAGCCTGTATTTAAGAAAGACAGCCAGTTTTTAGGACAAGATCAAGCAACGGTGAGTGCACCAGCTTCCTTTGTAAGCTCTTACAGAGTTTAATTACCTTTACTGCTAGGAAATTGCATCTGATTTCAAGGTTGATTACATCTAACCTTAAACTTCCAGTCACTGGATTTAGTTGTGCTTTTTTCATCAAGAGTGAAAAAGCTCACCGCAATTTGTTATCTTTTCCCTGTATCCTCTCAACCTTTTCTTGAGTAAGTGGAATATGTCCAGTTCTTTAAGCCTCCCATCTCAAGACTTGTGCTTGACTCTCAAAATATTTGGATTTTCTCCAATATTCTCTCATCTTCTTTAAAGTGCAAGCACCAGAACTGTGCTTGATATTTTGGAAGCACGCAAGGACTGTGCTGAGTCCTTTCCACAGCATTGCACTGAGATCTCATGTTCGGGGTGATTATCTAGGGTAATCACTTTTCATCATTCCCAGAGTCTCTGCTCTCTGAAACAGTGTCCATTCCTACAAGCTTTCGGTTCCCAGAGGTATTAATTTGCATTTGACTGTAGTAAAATGAATTTAGTGTGCTGCTTGTTGGACAGTGATCATTTAGCCAAATCAAATCACTGCAGAAGTAATATATCTTCTTTATTTACTGTGCTAAAATACATTGTGTCATATGCAAGCCTTTAAAGCAAAGATTTTATCTCATGGCCTGGACTGCTAAAAACCATATAAAACAGTATTAGGTGAAGACTGTTTCTGACTTTGCTGGGAAAGCTCCCCACATTGAATGAAACCTCCCCAATAAAAGACGACATTTTGAAATTTGTCAGTGAGACACTTCTTAATCCTCGTAATGGGTGACCTGTTAATTCCGTGTAATGCAAGACTTGAAATCAAAATGTCATGTGGTATTAAGTCAATTGCCTTGCAGAAATCCAAGTACATCCTATGAATACAGCTGCTTTTCTCATGCAGACCTGTAATCTTTTATAGAAATCTTCTAAATAACAAAAAAATCCACAACAAGTGTATCTGACAAGACCTAACTTCCACTAACCTGTTTTGACTAGCATTAAATATATTTATTCTCCGGTTCTTTTTCTAATATTTAACTATCCCAGAAATGCATGCTATTTTGTGAGCAGCCCGAAACACCAACGTCAAGTAATGGACGGCACATAGCAGAAAAAGATACTTCCCTACTTATATTTTACTCTAAATCAGAGCTAGATGGAGTATGAGCTGAACTAGTTGAGCTTATTTACAACCACTGTTTCTCTTTCAGAGCTAATTAATTATTGACAGTCTAAGGATTTTCTGTTATTTAAAACAGAATCACAGAATCACAGAATCACTAAGGTTGGAAAACACCTGTAAGATCATCAAGTCCAACCATCAACTAACACCACCATGCCCACTAAACCATGTCCCACAATGCCACGTCCACACATTCCTTGAACACCTCCAGGGAGGGTGACTCCACCACCTCCCTGGGCAGCTTATTCCAGTGTCTCACCACTCTCTCAGTAAAGAAATTTTTCCTAATATCCAGCCTGAACCTCCCCTGGTGCAACTTGAGGCCATTTCCTCTTGTCCTATCACTAGTCACTTCGGAGAAGAGACCAACACCCACCTCTCTGCAACCCCCTTTCAGGTAATTGTAGAGAGCGATAAGGTCTCCCCTCAGCCTCCTCTTCTCCAGACTGAACAACCCCAGCTCCCTCAGCCGCTCCTCATAAGACTTGTGTTCCAGACCCCTCACCAGCTTCGTCGCCCTTCTCTGGACACGCTCCAGCACCTCAATGTCCTTCTTGTAGTGAGGGGCCCAAAACTGAACACAGGATTCGAGGTGCGGCCTCACCAGCGCCGAGTACAGGGGCACGATCACCTCCCTACTCCTGCTGGCCACACTATTTCTGATACAGGCCAGGATGCCGTTGGCCTTCTTGGCCACCTGGGCACACTGCTGGCTCGTATTCAGCCGGCTGTCGATCAACACCCCCAGGTCCTTTTCCACCAGGCAGCTTTCCAGCCACTGGTCCCCAAGCCTGTAGTTTTGCATGGGGTTGTTGTGACCAAAGTGCAGGGACTATGTGCAAAACTAGTGAGATCTTTCAAAATGACAGAACCTGCCAAATACAAGAAAACAGAAGCTACTGGTACTTCTTGAAGAGAGTGTTTAAGGCCCAGTCTTCAAACCCTTGTGAGAGTAGCAGTGCTTAGAAATCAAGACGGTCTGCACATTGCTAACACAGGGCTTAAGCGAGATTAAGAGACACAAAGGATTTCTACTGGCCCTCTGCAAAGATGGCTTTTCTCCGTTATTAATCTTCTTGGGGCAAAACCTCATCACCTATACATGCAGTGGCAGTACCTATGGGCTGAGAGGAGCATGAAAACTGTTGGCACTATCAAGCCTATAGAGACAGCAGAAGCAGGTATCCAATTTAGGAATACGCCTATAGTGTGAACACTGTAGTTTTTGTTGCTTTTAGTATTCCAGGATGCAAAATTTCATGCTTTTTGCTGCTCTTGTGACTCAACGCAGACTACTGCTCTGGGCTCTGCATGTGTCCTCCCTTTGACCATGGAGTAATCCCAAGGAGAATGTGCTGCTGACGGATCTTTGCACTGCCCTCTACAAAAAAATTACACTCTGGCCCATGAACAGAAGAAATATTCCCTCTAAATATCTAAGCATATGCCGCTAGAGGTAAGACCGCTGCGAGATTTAGTTCTTTAATGTACCTCCATCTAGAATATGAATTTCATACCATTGTTGGCTATGAAAAGAATTGATCCTCTAGTAAAAGGAGTACTAGTTAATGGATAAGGAGAAGGTCACTTAATTTATCTCAGCACTGGAAGAAGTGGTATTCTTTTCTGATTTTTGTACAAATGTATTAATAGCTGGGAAGCGTAGAGGTACCAGATGATTCTTTAATTTAGCCATTGAAATATTTTGTTAATGTTTATAAATTTTTAAGGAACCAATCCTGTAAAATCTTATTTGTATGAATAACCCTTACTCACAGTCTTGCTGAATTATGTAGGGGTTTTTTTCATTAGAAAAAATAATTTGTGTAAAGGTTGGTTGTATTGGGCCCTTAAATATTTATAAACATTTATCAAAATTATTTTATGAGGTAAACTTAAGAACCATCTGGTATCACTTATTATTTTATGCTCCCTAATTTTCATAACTATGTGTAGAAGTCACCAAGTATTAGCAGTTTCTTTCTTTTCTGAGGGCAGCCAAATGACCTTCTCCTTATCCTTTACACTTATACTCCTTCCTAACAGAGGACTAATCTTTTCACTTCTACCTATCATGTAAAATGGACATGCGATGCCAATAAGCTAATGCGCAAATCTGCTAGTGGGTTTGGTCATGGAACTAAGAATTTTCTTCCACCTATAATAATAATATATTCTTTCTACTGCACACACAGCCAGCTGAGGGGAGGGGGTGACATCAGCTGTATTTCAGTTCTTAAAAACCTGTGACATTTTTAACAGCAAGTAGCTGTGCGTCCCTTCACAGTAATTTTCCCCAGAAAAAACACTTTCTTCTCCTTTTTAAAGATATACTAAACACACATTAATTTCAGCTGAAGTTATAGATGCTTAGCTGCTCTCAGGAGTAAGTCTTTGAATACAAACCTGCAAAGCAGCTACTCATGTACAGCTGGTCAAAAAACTTTTTATAAGCTGCAATTTCATCAACAAAAATAAGTATGTCTGTGTTTTGTGATTTTCTTTTTCCTTAACACAAGCAATCACACTTAAATCAATAGGATGAATAACATCATGGCTAATGCAGTAAGTTAAGTTGTGCAAGCTAGGATCAGTATTCCCTTATACAGTTATGATATTTAACTATGCAAATGGTTCATTCCACAAAGTACAACTAGAGGTTCAATCTTAAAGGGAAATTACCGCACGGAAGACATTAATTTTTAGCTAATCAAGTAAACGCTTTTTTTTAAATTGTTGAGCCAAATGAAAAGCAGATCTGCTAATCTTCCTTTTAATTAAAAAAGTGTTTAACAGCAGCAAATTACTCCAAGGAGGTTTTCAGTGCTTGTCATATGCATATTAGTATTGTGGGCATGAGCAACCAAGTGCATCCATCCTGGGTGCTATACGCCGTTGCCAGGTGCCCATATACTGAACAGTGAAAATATAAACACTAGCTGAGTTTGAAGAAATGGCTCCTGCCCATTACATTTTGGGTTCTCAGCAATGATTAATATTCTTCCTCTGCCTTAAAATGGATCTGAGTCGGTTTCAGTTAAAGGAATAAAACTTACAAAGCCTGAAAATCACTTCCCATTGCAAATAACACAGGGCTGGCAGTCCAGTCATGGCTTCTTCTGGTCACTGACTTTGTGACATGATCCAACACATTGTCAACAGGAATGAATGCTCCAGTACTAAGTTTTTAGTTTTTAACTGATTATGTCTTCAAAGCTGGGTTGACTCAGTCAGTGTGAGGAATGTGTAAGGAATTGATGAAAGTGATTTTTATCAAGTTTCTTCATATTTGCTGTTTCCTCTTATACTAATAAGAATGTCAAATGATAGGCATACATAAAAGTGTTCATGAGCCAATTTGCAAATATTCTTAGGAGCAAAAAAGCAGGTTTTGAAATAATACAAAGGCCTAGTCCTACATTATCTTGCTAATATGACTCAGGCATGACTCAAGGAGTTAAGTATTTACTTGGGTAGAGGCTCCCAAGACTGAGGTTTAATGATGATGGAGAATGGCATTTAGCAGTGTATTAGTTGCGTGCTTTTCCTTTTTGCCCACCGAAAAAGAGCACCTATCTGTGGCCACAGCAGTGGTCCTTCTGACCCATCAGTTTCTTTTTAACAATGGCTGATATGGAGATAAAACAGTTTTGTATAGTTAGAGGCAAAAAAAGCCCTGAGGAAATCCAAGCCAATTCATTTTCTGTTCCATGTAGCATCTTAGGTGGCTTTCACCTTAAAGCAAACCAGCTACCAATCAAAGATGAATCTTTCTAAAACCCTTTTACCCAGGTGCTCTCAGATGGAGACAGGCAACACAATCCTTTGTGGCATGAGGTAAATAGAAAGTTTACTTTGCAGAGCCAGAGTAGAAAAGTACTGCACAACAGAGAATGCATGTTTGAGTGAGAAAGGCAACCAACTGGTGATGTTCCTTCAAGCCTGTGTTTTGACACTCCATGGAACCACTGCAACATAGCACATTTCACAGAAGCACGTCTCAGAGAAGAAAGTCACCCTGGCAACAACCATGGAAAACCCAAAACAGGGTGTGAATAACTGGTTCTACGCAGGACCAGTTCGAAGGGTTGGTTAGGCTGGGTACAGAGTAAGTTCACCTGCTGCAGCAAAAACTGTGCAGTAGCAAGTTTGCCAAATCAAGCATTCTATGCTGCACTAATAGCCTTTCATTCAGATTGGCAAAACAATTCACCTTATTCGTATTTTGCTGGGGAACCTGGAAGGCAGCGGGGAGAGCAAAAGCACTCTCCGAAAGCGCCCTCCCGGCAGGCACGGCTCTCCCTCGGCCCCCGCCGCGGGCGGCTGCGCGCCCCGCGGGAGGGAGCGCCTCTCCCCAGGCACCAGCCTCCGCCGGGGCGGCCCCCGACTCTGTCCCTAGAGCTACCGGGGGAGAGCCCACATCAGCCCCGCGGAGGGCCGGAGAGCATCACCCCTCCCGCGGGGGCAGCTCCCCGCTGTGCTGTGGGAGCGAGAGGGGAGTCTCCTCCTTCCCTTCCCTCCCCGCCCCGCTCTCTCCTCCCTCCCTCCCTCCCTCCCTGCCTGCAGCCGCAGCGCAGGGGCAGGAGGGAGCGGCGGCGCGGCAGGCACAGCCGCCCGGCCCGCGCCCGGCGGAGGCAGCAGGGCTGGCGGGCGGTGGCTGCGCCCGGGCCCCGCCGCCCCGGCCGCGCCGCCGGCAGGCTCCGCCCGTCGCTCCCATGGCGCGGCGGCCCCGCGCCAGGTGAGCCTGCGCTGCCTGTTGCGCCGCTGGGGCGCGGGCCGAGCCGCGCCGAGCTGAGCCGAGCCGCCGGGGGCGACACGCCGCGAAGTTTTGCGGGAAGGCGCCGCTCCGCGATGTGAGTTGCGGGGCCCCGCGGCCGCGCTGGGGGGTCGGTAGCGCCGGGAGGAAACCCGACGTGTGTGGGGGGAGGCGAGCAGCGCTGCTGCTGCTGCCGAGGGGCTGACGCCGTGCCGTGCCGTGCCACCTTGCCCAGCACTGATCGGCGAGGGCTAGCGGAGATACTCCCTCCCCCGGCCCGTGCTGGCGAGCCCCCTGCGCTCCGTGAGTGCTGGGGGGCGACGGGGTCGGGGCTCTGCCGAGGCAGTGGGGGGGTGGGGAGGGAATCAAGGGGCGGCGGCTGCGGGGAGGGGGCTGCCATCCCCTCGCTTGGAAGCAAGCGAGGCATTTGAGACCTGCGCCCCGAATCCCGTACCGGAGCAGCATCGGAAAAAGGGGAGGGAGAAAAAGCGCACCTCCATAGCTCTCTGTTTCCGAGGCGCCTGGCCGCGGCGCTCCCCGGCCGTGTGCGGGGCGGGCTGCCGGAGGTCGCGCTGATCAGCATGCAGGCGGCGGCCGGGGCGCGGAGCGGGGCGCGGGGGAGGCGGGGGGAAGACGCCGCGTGTGTTGCCGTGGCATTTCTCCGCTTTGAGACCTACCGGGACCAGTTGCTACGGAGCAGGCGGCCGTGGCTGTGATGGGGAGGAGAGGGCAGCTCCCTCTGGACGCGAGCAACAAATGGCAGCGGGCGGCAGCCGGGCTGCAGGGGCAGCGGCGGTGCCTGCTGCGCCCAGGTGAGCCGCACCGCCCCGCACCGCCCGCCCGCACCCGCTGCCCGGTAAGGCACCGGGCGGGACCGCAGCGGGTGGCAGTGGGGCTCCCCGGGTGACAAGGCGGTGCAGCCCCCCGAGGCGAGCTGGGCGGGCACAGCCTTGGCGGGCGCTTGGCGGGGCGCCCCGCGCCCCCGGCCCGGCGGGGGGACGGGAGAGCGGGAGGGTCCCGCGGCGGCGGGCGGCTCCGCGGTGTCCCGGCGCCCCGAGCAGGGCACGGCCGCGACCTTACAGCCCGCACAGAAATGTCGTGGTCGCTTGCAGGAAGCGGGTACTGGGTACTCTGTGTGTGTGTGTAAACTGCAGGCTCTTCTCTCGCCTTTCTGGCAATCTACGCATCCAGAATTTCCCTCTCCAAAAATTCGGAAAATGTCTCAGATGTGCCAGCGGGAATTTTTCTTTCCTTCTTGGCTTGTGCCTTCTAAAATTGGAAGATTTTAGAGTATCTGTTAGAAAATCGCAAAGTGATTCAGGCTGCAGCTTATCACCCGGTCTTTCTGAATGTCCCTAGACAGCAGAAATGGTGTGATTACTGAGTAAAAACAGCCAAATAACTTGAAAAGCATGAATAAACTATTTAAAGAGTCAGAATGAGAACCAGGCAAACAACATGTAGCACTCCTTTCAAAGACGTGAGCCCAGAGGTATTTACGTATCTATGAAAATGACAATTATTTAAAGAATAATAAGTATGAGAAAATGTTACAGATTTGGCAAGGAAAGGATTATGAGTACTTTTAGATCCAAAAACACTGACTAGGATAGCCTTTCCTGAATGCTGAAAAATAACTGGCAACAATTTCTTCTTGTGGTAACCTGTCTAATAATTTGTACACTTAAATTGCAAGGTGTGCGTCACGCCCTACTGAAAACGGTAGCTTGAAGGCTTTGATATAGAGCACCAGAGTGTTCATATGGCTTACCCGTTGATATTATTCTTAGTAATTTAATTAAAAAGGACAGGCACACAATGGGCTTCTAGTTTGATTCAGAGGGAAAGAAAGTATTTAAACTGTAGAATGAACTTATTTGCAAAACCTTTGCTATGTTCAGAGTCTAATTTTCTAGTTTAGTTTCTAAATAGTAAAATTGCTTGGAATTAATTATAACAGTGTGATTGCTTAGCTGATTCTGCAGCCCTTACTTGTGCAAGTTAGCGTAGGTTTCTATGGGATTACTTCTACAGGTAATGTCACGACTCAAGACAGCAGGATTGGGCCTGTTGTCAGATAGTTCCGGCATATGGCACTGTATGGGGATGTGCCCATTGGCACTAATGAGAGGTCTTTGACTTCTGTAGGAGAAGAACTTGGGGTTAAGTCCACATCTCTTACATTTATTCAGCTATTGCAGGTTGGGTCATTGAGCCCGGATCTTGCCTTCCCTGAGGTCTGCTGTAAAATTTGCAACTACTTCAGTCCAACGAAGATGAGCTCCTGTGGGAGATTGTAGTTTTCCATTGCCTTAGGGTGAGTTGAAGCTGCTCAGTATCTTGGTGATGAGGACCTGAGTGAATGAGGAGGATTGTATCTGCAACTATAGAGAATCAATGTGTTTTGCCTCAAATGAGAGATTAATCAAAAAAGAACTATCATTTAACAGGCATGTAAATTCGTGTTGTGGATTCAGTCCTGTGCTAATAAAGTCCATGAGAGCTTTGCCACAGATAAACAGAATAGCAAGACTTCATTTAAAGATATATTTGTGGTTTGTGTCTTCCGTGTGCTTTACAGCATCCGTATTTCAAATCTTTTGGTAGGTAGGAAATTCTTCCTGCTCGCACTGAAGCTGTGTTAGAGTAACTTCAGAGCAAACACATAATGTGTCAGCTCAAGGAATAACCTCCAAGAAGTAGAACTGAAATTTATAAAATTCAGCCTTACTCAGAAATGCTAACTTGGGTGTCTAAACCCAGAGAAAATGTATTGCTTTGTTACCAAATCACCTTTAGATGTTCAGTTAAATAATAAGGTACTTCTGAATCTTTCTTTTAAGGATATTTCCCGTCACTTCACTAGGAATATTTACAAGAGTAACACACGGGATACGTGGCTCCCTGGCAGGAAGATTTTAAACTTTTTAATGAACTGAATAGTTTAAGCAAGTAGGAATACATGTAGAAATATTTGTTGTTAACACATCAGTTAATCAGGAGATGGACTAAGGAAGGTCTTTTTCCTCAGAGTAGAATATTGCATTTGCGCTGACTTACAGGATTTACACGTAACTACTGTCCTTGTTGTCATCTGCATGCATGGTCTTTGGATCTGCCCTCACTTGAGAATGCAGATTAAATTAGTGTTCTGTGGCTAGCAAAATAATCTTTATCATTTTGCTTCATCCAGTAAAATTTGTTCCACCCTTATGGAGCTATGAAATTTAGAAACTTATAATAATGCTAAACAGAACCTTATTTTAAAATGATGGTATTCTGAGCCAAGAATAAATTATTTGAGTTCATGGAATATGTAGCATTTACCTTGGCTTGTTTGGCCAAGCCTTTTTAAATATTTTTTTTTTTACTAAAAGTAACCTCCAGAAAGTGCAGTTTTGGTACAGTACTTCAGTGCTGGTATGAATCAAATGTCAGTATGTCTACAGAAACTACAAGCAATAAGAATATAGGAATTTCTCAGCACATTCAGTAAGTATTTTTAAATGGATTACAGACTGTAAATACATGCATGAACAAGGTGTGCCTTCTACTCTTAAATCCAATGTGCTGTGGGTTAACTAGCATCAAATTTAGAGTTGGTCTCTTCTGGTGACTTTAAATCTCTGCTTCTAGTTTTAATCCAGCTCTTTTCGTAAAGTAGTTTCTGTGCTTCTGTCATTCTGGTGCAGTTTGTTAGTCTGGATGTACAACAGACATGTGGGTGCATCCCAGAGAAAAAGCAGTATGATGTGGTATCGGTTTTACTCGCTGCTTCATCTGAGCTCATGGTTTAGATAAACAATTGCCAAACCCACTGTGGAGGAGAATCTCATTATTTCACCATGATTAAAGATATGTGCTCCTGTTTCATGAAGGTTTCTGTGGGTAATTGGCGTCTGCGTCCGTACTTGCCATTGATGACTTGCATTGCTTACCCCTATAGACTAAGCAGCATTTGTAGCTGGTGCTGGCTTGTTTTACATAGAGACTTAGTTTGAAGAATAAACACAATGCTTACTGCTGCTGAACAAGAAAGTAACTTCTATTCCTCTCCCCCTGGATATTTAAATGCTCTATTGAGTACCTTCAGAAAACAGATTGTTTCAAAAATTAGCTTTTTTCTGCGCTGACTTCAACACTGGACATGGGAAAAACCTTTTACCCTAAGGATCAGCACAGCTTCTTGAGTTCTGCTTTCCATCAGCAAAGAAGAGGCAATAGTAGCTGAATTAAAATGTTTTTTTTTTTCTATCTAGAAGGTATGAACTTTTATAGGAATGAAAAAAAGAGAGAAAGAGAAATGGAAACAAATGAAGAAGGCTCGATGCCCTCGAAATAGGGAAAAGTAAAAGACAGCAAAGAGAAAGGTAGTGGCTGAACTGAGTAGTTTGACTTCCCCAAGGATGAAGGGGATGGTGAGCACAGCCCTCTGGCTCGGCTCCCTGCTGTGCCATGGGACTTCAGAAAAGGTGGTTTGGTTGATTTCAGTGGGACTAGAAGCCTTACTGAGGGATTGAACTTGGCTTTTTGTGTCTCAACTCCACAGATAGAAAGGAGATAAAACTGTCTCTCGAGTAAATGGGGCTGGTAAAAGGCCTTTTCAGAGATACATTGAACTGGGTAATTGGAATTTTTACTTAAACAGAGACGAAAATTAGCACTACAGATCTTGATGTTCTTGATTAAGGTCTACCTCTACTTTTCAGGGTCAGTTCAACTAGCTAGTGTATTTTTTAAATGAATTTTGTCCTACGTTAATAACAGTTTCATGAAGCCATTGACTTACCCTTTGAGAAGAATAAAAAAGTTGATCCCTGCCTGTCAAATAGTACTATAAAGATATGATAATAAGAGAAAGTGAAAGGTGATAGAAGTGAGTGATAGCACGTAAATGGGATGCTACTCCGGCTTGGAAGCAGGAAAGCAAATGGAGACTATTTAATTACGTAAGGAACAATAAATGAAAAGTCTGATTACAAAGTGACAGTAAAAGGAGAGACAAACAGAATAAGAAGAAAGTTGGGAAGGGGAAACAATGCATAAAGAAAGTAGAAGGTGGACAGGAAGGGATCAGAGGGGCAGGGGATGGATTTAAAATTTCCATGGAGTTTTCAATTGGAAAATATTATCTGTATAAATTCGTATATTGCAGTGCTTACATAACAACCTGTATATTACTCAAATTGTGGAAGTCTGGCACAGAGTGTTCTTCTGGGGGATCACTTCGTGTTCCTGCTTCATCCTTTGGACGCACAACCTCAGTTAATAGGGCATGTGTTTTTAAAGGTGGTATGCCTTAGCGACAGGTTGTCTTAAGAGGTATACTTTGTGGATGTTGTTGGTTTTAATGGCATTATCACTTTCTCTTCTGTCAAAGTTGCAGTGAAAGTTACCTCTTCTTCCAACAAACAATAGCATTGCTTTTAAAGGGAGTATTTTTTTGCAGTTTACCAAAACTGGGTTATATACTTTTGCAACTGTACTAACTTAAGATATTTTGTATATAAAGATCGTGAGTATTCAGCATTTCAGTAGAGTCCTTGAACGACTGAGTATTTAATACGCTTGTACTGGGAGTTAGTGGGATACCTGAGAAGCACGTGAGGGTTATTTCCCTCATCTAGATTACAAATGTGCATCGCTTTGGCAGAATTTGCTTCGTGCAAAGTGTTTTTGTAATACTTACAAAGTATACATTTTTAGGTGCATATGAATAATTTGCAGCAAAAAGGTGAAGACTCTGGACATTCAAATGAATCTATGCTGTTTGCTCTTGTAAAGGCATTATAATTAAAAAGAAACAAAACCCAGTGTACAGTGTTCAGTTCATGCAAGTACTCCTCCTCCTTTAAGAACAGAGGCAAGTACTTCTTCCTCTTAGAAGAGGAACTATAACAAAAAAATTATGTAAAGTTGCTTGCTAGGTCATATGTGGTTAAGCAAGCAATGGTGGTTATATATCTTATGAAATCAAAATGAGTTTAAGCTACCAGTGTTTTAATTCTCAACTCTTAACCATTTTTATTTTCTGTTGGGTAATGAAAATTGGCACAATCTATTTAGACTTCCATTTAAATTATTTTTAATTCTTCATGTAGCAGTAATTGTGTATTGTTTTCAATATACTCTTACCTTAAAAAAAAACCCAAAACCACCAAAAAAACCTTTTCATACACTTCTAAAATTGGTGACTTTTGAACAGTCTGTTTTTAACAGAATTTGTAATAGAATATTACTGTTCCTGAATAGGTGTCGGTCCCAATTTGCACAATCACTAAAAGGGAAGGCATGTATCAGAGGAGAACTGCTTTTAAGTACTCTTTTTTGGGTTTTACTGTTCTCTGGGTGTGCCTGGTCCTGTTCTGTAGATAAGAGTATCAATCTTCACTTTGCTGCTGCAAGGATATCTCCTCTTTTTGAAAGCTGAGAGATTCCAAACTGTTTCAAGGAAAATGGTCTGCATCACATTATAAAATGGGATACAAATGGGAAATTGTTGTTTTCTAGGATCTTCAGACTTAGAGTGAAACAACTCCCAAAACATCAGATCACAGTATTTCTCAGACCTTCAGTTGTTGCTTCTCGCACACTGCAAATAACTGAAGCACACCAATTCAAATAGAGTAAGAACATCTCAGCTTCAGCTTAAAAGCAGCACATGGATGACAGCATGCAGTAAATGAGCAATCCTTTCCCTTTAAGTATGTATTGAGGCTGCAAAGCTGAGATGTCATGTCCCTACAGACCACATTTCTGATCCCATTCTTGGTTTTAAGCAGACCATCGTCGTTGAAGGGTTAATAATTTCTGTTAAGAAAATGTATTGGTTATTCTCTGTTTCCAGAATCTTTCACAGTTTTTGCCCTTTGACAGAGACATTGTATATGTATTCTGCTTATCGTTTTCATCAATTACATGGTATGCTTATTGGCAGCTCTCATGCATAAATACTTATTTTGCTAGAGTAGGAGATGACAGGATTTAGACATGTAAGAAACCTAAATCTTTGGCTCAGAAAAAATTCCTGATGGATACAAATGGTATTTCAATAACTTTCGATCCAAAAACTTTTCTTGCAAAGCGACATGACTGTTCTTCTTGCCAGTCACGGCAGGTGCTCCATCTGTACAAATACTGCCTAATTTGAACCAGTCAAGCTTAACGGTTTTTTTTCCCACTATCTGCCACATTTTCAACAAATTTTCTCAGTTCTTTAAACAAGTGTGAGGCAGCAGTGTGGAACAAAATGGACAGAGGCCAAGCAATTCCTTAATTATAGCAGATTTTTTTTAACACATTGAACAACAACAGTCAACTGTGCAGTGTCAGTAGCATTGCAACTTTCCATGGTTGTGAGCAAAAAAAAAAATATTTGCATGACTGTTAAAAATTGAATGCATGCTGCTGCATTGTCTAATATCATCTCAGCCCTTCTCATTGTTATGCTGCATGAACAACTGTGAACGTATTAGCTGTGTGCTGTTCTTTTGATCTGGTTTGGGCAGCAATAATTGATGTACCCTCTCGCATTCAGTCTTTGTTGTCTGAGAAGGGCTCTTTCTTGCAAGCTTGCCATAGGGATATTTGCTTTTACACCTTTGCCACTGATTTTGGCTCACAAATGTGTATGTATTTTTTACATACAAAAAGCTGTCGCGCTGGGGATCTTTCTTGATATGGAATCAAGACTGCAGGTCAGATCCAATAAAATATATTTTGCATTAAATTCAGGATTAGTTTGTATAAATATACTATTCCAAGTTGGACTTTCTGTGTGGCTGTATCACCACACCACAAACGTACTTCTACAGACTCTGTCCCTTCTCCAAAGAAGAGCCTAGCCTTCCCTCAGAGAAACTCTCCATGCAGTGTCAGCTCCATGCACTGTCATCTTAGTATTTTTTTCACTGTGGCATGCATGACTTGGCAAGCAATGCTTTGATGATAAGTAAATTGCTTTAAAAAGTTTATGGATGTTTGAGTTAGCTGGGAAATCATTAGAAAAACATGAGGTGAATATGAGGACACTGCATGTTGCGCAGGTCCTTTATTTTCCTCTTGCTGTGGAGTCACAGAGCAGGTAAGCTCTGGCTTTCCGTGGGCTCCCCTAAAGGAGTCTTGTTGACTGGAGTTACTGTGTCTTCGTTGTTGTTTTAATGAAGCAATTTTAATCATGAGGGCTAACACTGCTAGTTTTAAATTCTGGTTCTAGAAGCTGTGGTGTGCAGCTTTGAATCCTGAGTAATCACTTGAGCTTCTTCAAAGGGAGACTAAAATAATACCAGGCTTGCAGAGTAGTGCTTCATTAATGCAAAGCAGTGGGGAGCTAGGGGCTGATTCTGTGACCATGTGTGTTCTTCCATTCCTTTGGCTACTCCAAGTAGCCTGTTCAATTTCCTATGCATCCATCGTTTCCTCAATTTATTTTTTTTTAAGAATGTTATTAGTACCTTTCTTCCTAAAATATTTAAGGCAAGGAGTTAAAAAGACTGTGGAATTTAATAAATACCTGTATTGTAGTAGAAATGACATTTTTGTGACTGCAGATGTGATGTGTGAGCAGGAGCTCATGGAGCTCTAAAAAAATTCGGTCTCAGCCCTTCTGACTTTATTGTTTCTTCATTTTGGACCAGTCCAAGGTAAAGGGCACTGACAGGGTAACTTCTTAGTGACTTAAATACCACAGCTGACAGAGAAAGATTTAATTTCTAAGGATCAGCTATCAGGGAAGTGCAGTTCACTATTGCCATCTAGAAAAAAAAGCATGTTTGTTTTTAATTACAGATACTGAGCTTGTTGTGGTCAGTTGATGTGAGTAGAAGTAGGCTGACTGTAGAGGTGGGAAGTTCGTGGTAGTGAAAATTGGGGATTGGTGAGAGGTGGACTTCTTGCTAACATTGACACTGTGCTCAGGTTCACTGTTTTCACTCATGTACCTGACTGTTCTCGGAGCTACCTAGCGGTATCTTGGATAGAAGGGTTGCTTCTGGAAACAGTTCCCTTTTGGTCTGAGAAATTGGCTATAAAGTTTGTCCCTTCTCCAGTATAACTTAGACTAGATGATTTTATTTGACAACTTAATAATTGTACCTAAGCTGCCTCAAAATATTTTGCACTTGAATTTTATTAGTCTTGAATATATTACTTCTTCAAAAGAATTTTTATAGTTCTGACTAAATAAAGAATGAACCTGGAAAAAGTAAATTAAAAGCGAGTTCTCTGTGTCTTCACTTGCAAAACAAATTAAATATAAAAGAAAAGTGTAATTATATTATCTTTTCATCATTTTCACACCAGAATGGGGGAAGAAAAAGCCCATCTGTGTAAACCTTTTGAAACCTGCTTCCTGTGCTGGAGCCTGTACTTTTTCAGATTCAGGAGGAACGCTGTATTCCTCAGATGCGGTAAGGAGAATATTACTGTTCAACGACTGCAATAACAAGCAAAGAAAACCGTGGGCTGGAAGTCAGGTGCCCTGCTGCCCTGCAGCAGCGGCAGTGCTGGCGTCTCGATGTCAGCGTTGTAGAAGGAAGCAGGCGTTTGCAGGCTCCCTGTGAGCCTCGTCGCTGCGAGGGCAGGGTCAGACCACGGCTTTGGGGCACACCTCCTTACTTCAGGGGTTCTGTGGGACATTGTAAAGTTCACCTTGCATCCTCACGCTGTAGTTCCCCTTGCTGATGAAGGCCTTTCATTTTTCATTAGGGGGTTGACCCTGGGTTGATTTGAAGGGGAAACTTGATCTCCTTGCCCATCCAGAAGAAAAACCACCACCACCACCAAAACCCCAAATGAACCAAAGAGAAGTGCCAGCCTCTGCCATCAATAATTCATCAGACGTGACGGGGTCGGTGTTCCTCAGTTTGGGCTTGCATTTGTCAGGCTTGGGGGCGGCATGAGAGGGAAGTGCTGTCTATAAAGAGCTGGCAGGGATGTACCAGATAAAATACCTGTGCAAGAAGGCTCATCTGAAGAGATGAAGGGCGGAAAGATCAGGACATGCTGAAACATTTCCTTTAAGATTTGTACCTCTGGCGAGAGGTAACAGATAAAACATCCCGCTTAATGCTAAAGCATATCCTCACTAAGCCTACAATTTCTTTCTTGGCAGCCCTGATGGAGGCATTTTCCTGGGCCCAGAGAAGACGGGTGTTTGGGGTGTGCACAGGACACAGGGATTTGTCAGGGCTGAGGCACAGACACTGGTACCAAGGGCAAGTCATGGAGCCGCCTAATCCATCCTGGGAAGCATCTCAGACAGGAGCTCTGTCTTTGGGCATCTGTGTGAAGGGCTCACAGCTATCAGCAGTAATGGGCTTCCCTCAGAAGTCGTCATCTTAAAAGTCTGTTCAAGATCTGGGCTTTTCTACAAAAGAGGAATTTCATTATAGGATGGGTGGCTGGTCCAGGGTGTAAGAGGAATGATGACAAGTTTTCAGTACCTGCTGCTGCCAAACCTAGTTATGTCTACTGCACTCTAAAATGCTGCCGTTTGAGTTTTCAACATGAGTATCGTCAGTGTGAGTTGAGGATGTTTTTAATTGCCATGGTTTGCATAAGGCCTTCAAGGTTGTGATTCAGGACTTCAGGAGGTCTTCTCCAAAACTTTACTGAGAAAAAGTGCTCAATTCTTTTCCCTTAGTGAGTGGCATGGTTTAGGGCAGGGTGGGTAGGTGAGATTTCAATGTTCTCAGCAATGGGGGAGTCCCGTGTCTCATTTTGCAGTGTGGTTTTAAAATCTCTAAGTTGCCAGCCGTTTCCTTTTTTTCCCCCCCCCCTTCCTCAGAACTTTTAAAACCTTGTTCTGATTTTTTTCTGAACCAAAGTGATGTTTAAAGAACAAAGTCCATTAGAGATGTTCGCACAACAAAGAAAAAGAGTTTTAGAAGATGTGAGTCAGCTTAGGAGGTCTGAAATGGGAGGTGGATGGGTCTTGCCTTTCTCAGGGGAAAATGGTCATTCTGAATAAGAAGGTAAGGTGTTCTCAAGTGATAGATTACAAAAGTCTTCAAAAGGCTTAAACAAGTACAGCACCTCTGCATTTCCCAGTCAAGGATGGAGAAATGTTTTATAATAGCATAGCAATGTAGTAAGTTAATAAAAAGTAAACGTTGTAATTTTCCTTACAAATATTTGGATACTAATGAGAAAGTTTACAGTCCCTAAACTTTTTATTGTTTTCTTTTTACCATATTGTCTCTCGTCCCTTTTTGTTGCTGCTGCTTTTTGGAAGTTACGTTTTCCCCTCTCTTAGACGTGTCAGTTACAGAGGACTCTTCTCATGCACCAACTTAACACCTCGTGCGGGCTGAGGGTTACATGGAGCAGGGCAGCAAAAGACTTTCAGTGCAGGTGCCTGGAGCTGGGCCTCCCGTACCCCTGCCGGAGCTGACGGATGGGTCTGCTGGGGATGGGGCTGGATTCTTACGAGGAGAAGGAGCCCTGGGAATGTGTGTAGGTTCAGATCTGCGACCAGGGTCGTACAGAGGTGTTCCTATTAGTGATTAGGTTGCTATTCGTTTTGGAAACATCGGTATTGTGGTTTTTTTTTTTGCTTGAGAATCACTCACATTTGAAAACTTGAGGTAAACCTGCATAAATCTGAGTTCACTGGATTTGCTTTGATTAAGGTAGGTGTGAGCCATAGTAGATTTACGTCCATAATGCGCACGCTGTCTCAGTTTGTGACAGACTTACGCAAAGTCATAATGAAAACACCTTAAGAATGGATGTTCTTCATACTGATTTGAACACAGCATGTGTCCAAATGGGAAGTGAGGTATTGTTCCTAACTTGCGATATAAAAATACTTGAAATAACTATTTCTGGGGCTGCAGTATTATCTATTGAATTCATATCTACACTTGTCATCTGACAGGCTCCTAAAACAAGATTCTGCTCAAAATGATAGAAATGACAGTCATACAATGCATTTCATTGCTGCTGAGCTCTGTTATGTAGTTAGTTCAGGGAGACTGGGCTCTTGCTTCAGTCATTGAAGGACAGTCCTTTGGAAAGGATTTGCAGAATTTGTAATTGTGCCCATAAATCCCCCGCTCCCCCCTGCAAGTATGGTAAAATTTCTGTAGCAGCCCTACTGTTCTGTGTTGGGGAAACAGCATTTCTATCTTATTTTTTTGCTTGTTCCCTCTTTTTCAAACCCCAGTGGTTGCGTTGTGCTTGCGGTGAATTCCCCCTGCCACTGCCACAGAGCATGCTTTCCTTCCTCCGCAGCGTTGTTATGTAGAATTGCTTCTGTGCTCTGTCAGCGTTTGACCCCTTGCAGCTGGCAGTGAATAGAAGAAATCATATACATGGAGACCCAAACTCTGCCCTTAGCTACGCTTGTGAAAACCTGTGGCATTATACAATTGGCTTGGAAAGACTTAAGACATCTCGTGAGATCCGCTCCACTGAAAGTTACTCTGCAAATGTTAGACAGGGCTGTTGGTTTTGCGCTAATACATTTTATTTTAAAGCTGCACCTGAACTGCAGTCGATGATACTGTTTCATAACACTGAAACAGAGGGACAGGTTTGGAGTATGAGCTGTGCTGTGCTGTCGGTGGAGTTTGCTGCTGAAACTGTCTAAGCTAGGCGCCGTAGCAGTGTCTGTGCTGCGGGACAGACATGCTCTGTGGGCTTCTGGTTCCTGGCAGCGTTCAAACCACTGGTCATGATGCGACCATCCTCCTCCGTGGCCCCATCTCTTTTGGGAAGGAACCAGGCCCATCTGCTGGCAGGGCTGGGCAGCAGAGGTGCCCAGAGTTCCCAGGCCCGTTTTGGTGGACACTGGCCCTGCGGCACAACGAGTCCCAGAGAGCAGAGGATGTTGTCCTTCCCGGGCCAAGGAAACTGGGTTTAGGTCTGACACATTCCTGGCACCACCCAGTACGGAGCAGGCACAGGGCTGAGGAACATAAATGGAAGGTGCTCGCACCACCGTGGTCTCCAGGCAGTGGGTACAGCTCTGGGGTCTGGCCCGTGGTAGCGTAGCTGACTGCCCTGCCATTTGTGACTGCGAAACATAGCGTACGTGGAGATGTATGTTGCTGAATGGAAAGGCCCATATGACCTTTTTGTTTCATGTTCAATGCAGAACCGTAGGAAATAATGTTCAGCCTATAGACAGCTACTGTATTCACCACTGCATCTTTGACTCATACCGATCTCTGCAAGTGTGGAAGATACTTCAGCTGCTCCACAAATAACTGAAGAGCTTGAATAGCTGTATAATTCTTCTTTAAGAAAGTGTTGCAGTGATAGACCTGAGCAGATTGAAGTTACAGTCAAAAAGCCCTGCCCTGAGCCATTTACTTTCCTTCTTGGTTTCTGTGCGTTGTGATCCTACTGAGACAAGAAAGCAAATTATGAGAAGTGAGGAAGTGAAGCAGAAGATACGATGAGATGTATTATACATACCTCCTGTACTGCTGTTAGGCATTTTTACCTACTTCTGGTTTTTGGAAAATTTTCAAGAAGAGTTCTTTGTATTTTTTTCCAGACTGAATGGAAATGTGGCCATTGCTTGATGTAGAAAGGGAGTGGGAAATATCAAGATTAGATGTGAATTATTTATGTGTCCAATTTGCTGTTGTGAATGGAGGAGCAAGGATCTTAAAAGCTGTTAATTACTATGAATTTTATTGTACTGACTATGGTTGTAGCTGCAGGCCACATAGGCTCTGGAGGATAACCTAGTGCTGTGCAGTCTAAGGGCACTTCTGGGAGGGAGGAGGCAATGTGCCAAAACGCTTACTGCTGAGCAGTGAGGTTACATCTAGATGTTTTGTCACATTACCAGAGAGGAGTGGTGGTTTTCCTTCAAGGCCTGAAGATGAATAGCTTTATTTGTGTTTCTTCTGGTATGTCCAGAGCAGAAAAAAGAATAGAACAAAAGTTACAGTGCTGTAGTACAACAACTTCACATCTTCAATTCTGTGCTTCCTATATTCAAGGGATTTCCTAGCAAGAATAGAAACATCTGCAATAACAACTCCTGTTTATGTTAATCTTTTGCAATCAGCATGCAGTCTGAAATAATTACAATGAATGCACCCTCTGCTCCAAACACTCAAAACTTGCATTTATTTCAGGCTGCTTTGCCTCAGAAGTCTGAGAACATGATCCCTCATTCTGCTCTGCTTCATCTCCTTTGCATGAATTTAACCAACAGTACCTTTTGTGAGCTTCATAAACAGTGGACATGCTATAATAAATTACAGAAATCAAGAAGTTTTTAATTAAATAAGTTAACAAAAAATATCAAAGCATAATAATTTTAATTAGGTACCATTTTCCTGTAATAAATTTGCAGATGAGATGTGTAATGAAGTCGGCCAGGGTAAAATCTATAATCTGACTTTTTTTAGTCTTCTTTGCTTTACTAATTTAATCTGCAAAAAGATTTTTCTTTATTTTTTAAAAAACATATTTTAAAAACACTCATGTGTCAAACATACCTTGTTGTGCAAAGGATTATGCAAACTTAGCAGAAGAACAGTAGTAACTGACAAGGACATGACTAAGTATGTTTGACCCTATGAAGACACATCTTCCAGTCTTTCCTCCTCTGTTTCTTTTAGAGCTGCTCGCCCAAGTCAGGGTCATTTTCTCCAGCTTGGCAGTGGCCCTTCAGCTCCATTCATTTTTTTGGTGCTGGGGAGAATTGGGGGGTATTTTTGGTGGAATTGGCCAATGTGTATGATATAAAGAGCACATTCAGAGCCAAGTCTCTGTGCTGGTGCTGTGTGCGTTTAGCTGGGCTGCTTGCCCAGGCATGTGGGAAGGAAAATTAAGATCAGCCTTGGCCCACATATGCAATGCCATGGAGCTCCTCTGCAGCTAACAGCACCTGCCTTTGCTTTCCCTTTCCTGAACTTGCATCCAGAAATATTAAGATTGCTATGCGATCCCCTGCCTCCTAACCTCTTACATGGCTCAGCCATGGCAATGTTCCCATCTAAGGGATTTGGTCCAAAAAGGAGAGTTTTGGTTTTTCTTTATGTCCAGGATATGCAGCTTCATGACAGTGAATGGTGCTCTGATTTTCGATGGTGCGACCATGAAGAGATTGAACAAAAACCAGTGGGAGAGGACACAGAAAGGGAATCTTTAAAATAATGAATACTGGTTTGTGTTTTTCCCAGACATCTCTGCAGAGTCACAGAGAGCAGTGCAAAGGGTGTATGCTGGTACATGACATTCATTGTTTTGCTTTGGTGATGCATAGAGTCAGAATAGTGTTTTGTAATTGTCTTTCACAAGTGCAGATGGCTGTGTATTGAAGGCTATGAAAAATAATTACTAGTATTTGTTATCTCTGCAAAGCATGCTTTCCTTTTGGTATTTTAATTTAGGACTGATTTAGAGAGGTGAGATTGACGTCAGTAACATAAGTTTACGGTTTGGAGTGGGTTTCTGGTTTTTGGGGTCCACTCCCATTATTCTATGTACCATCAAACTCTGAAAGCAGGGAATAAGACTTTTGGACTCTGTGAAAAAACGTAGCACCAGGTCATTTGATTTGTGTGTACATACAGTTGGGGTTGCAGGGTGAGAAAAAGATATATGATGAGGGAGATAAGGGAAAGACAGAGATGCTGGGTCAGATTGTGACAATACTGCCGGTGGTAGCATTGACAGTAATGTGTCTCCATCACCTCCTAGTCAGCTGTCCCCTCATCTTAGGTCACTGCAGGGGTAGCTCAGTATTATGGGAAACAGAAAAAAGGGATCTGTTGCATTTTAATACTGGCTCTGCCAATAATTCTTCTGCTTTCTGCAAGACATATGTAATATTTAACCAGGTGAGGTCTGTGGTGAAGATGAAATGGCAACTTATCTGAGGTGGTGTATAACTCCTAAAGTTCACCAGAAAGGTCACAAACCTGTGAGCAGGTGGACCTCTTACAGTTCTTCGACTCACAGACTACAGTTAATTGTCCACCAGAAGACATTATAAAGTATTTTAGTATATCCAGATATCCTATCCCTCTGGGTCCCTGCCTTTTTACATTGAAAGAGAAGCAGCTGCAATTCTAGAGAAGGTAGGAGGGCATAAAATTTATCTAGCAGAAGCACATCTATTTTACAGAAAATGCCCCACTTAAGTTTTAGGGTTCTACCTGAACAATTGCCAGACACCACTCCTGGACTTGTAGAGTATTGCACAGAAATCATTGCTATAGTCCTTTGCAAAATTTGAGATAACTTATATCATGCATGGTAGTCTGGTGGTAAAGAAGAGGAGGGACACACAAGTCCAGAGACCAAAGCAAGGTGAAAGAGTTAATGGGGACACAAGAGAGGGGGGAAAACTAATGCACAGAAAAAGAGGAGGGAAATTAGTCAAGAAAAGGTAGGAATTAAAATACAAAGTGTAGGCTGAGAAAAGCGGCTCACTGGTAGTCACTTGCTAAGATGAGAACATAGTCTGTTCAAGAAGAGACTCAAGCGGACCTTCCCCCAGAGGTCTGGGAATCTCCCATGTGAAGGACCTTGGGGTGATTGGGAGGAAACTCTCCCTCTTAAAGTGCTACAAATTCAATGGCTGAGGCAGAGAGAATTTTTAATTGTATCTGGAAAAGAAGATACTAGAAATTAAGGTCTTGATGACAGGAGTGTGTCAAATTAATGCATTATGTATTGTTGGAATCATACAATGTGTCATAAGCCAATTTCATTCCAGCGGAAATGTGACATCTTCTCCCTTGTGAGTGAGGTTTCCAAAGGGCTGAAAAGCAAGGAAAATGTAAAGCAAAAAGAGAAGTTGTCAAATGGAGAAGAAAGGCATTGACTGTGTTATTTAAACTGTATAAATCAGTGGTGGTGTATCTTACCTCTCAACCCCTTCTGATAGCTTTGTGTGTTTAGGCTGCTAGATCTGTTTTCCATTTTCTGTCCATTTCAGGGCAATAGATTTTACCTTGACCTGTAAAGCTGGTCATATCCTTTTACACAGCAGTGTAAAAGTGTTTCTGCCCAGAGAACAGAAACATAAATCTACAGCGTTGCCATGAGGTGCATGCTGTGCCTCACTGCAGATCTGATTTTTAACACAAAAATGTGTGCAAGAGGGTTTTGCTGGGCTGCTGAAAATATTTGAACTGCAGTTTTGCATACTGAATTCTTGTTTCTTCTGCTTCCAGAATCTGAATAGTTTAGAAAGGAAATGTAGAGTTAACATCTGCAATCTGAAACGGTCTTCCTTTTTAGAAAAATACTGTTTCTAGCATTCCTTTTGGGGATGAGGAGCTATCCTTTCCAAGACATTTGGTATAGGTATGAAAATGTTCAAAGAGCTGACAATTAATAGTTATTATTCACTGCTGCTGCTTTGCTTCTAGTACAGTGAACATATTTTTGGAGTAGAATTAAATCCAAGTCTCTCCAGGGGCTATTGGTATTTTGCTAATGCTAAATTAAAGTGTGCCATGTGCTGTGCACTAGGGGTGGTCAGTAGAGGCTTGACAGAATTTAATTGTGTGTGTGGCAGGGGTGCTCTGGGTCACTGCGTGGTAGGTGTGATACAGCTGCAATCCAGTGGGAAAGCAATCTTTCACAGCCCCTCATGTTTTCATGAACAGGAAGGAGACATCCCCAAGCTGCTTTCCATCCTGCCCGTAAGGTGAGGTGGTCCAGCTCCTGAAGGGGGTATCCTGCACAGTCAGTTTTTGTTCCTTCTGCTCATCACCTATCCCTTTGCTTTTTCTACTCCCAAGCTGTAAATAGTTAAAATGAGAAATAAGTTAATTAGAAGCAACGAAACAGAGATGGAAGCTGAGCTACCATAAAAAACCCAGTAAGTGAAGAAGCAGGTCCAGACTGGAGAAGAATGGAAGTAGTCTTTATAGCCTTCAAAATTATCTTCCTATTAAGCTGTTGAAGCATAGGTTTGGAGGTATCAATACAAAAATTTAGTAGTATTCCCTCTTTGGGGCATGCTGGTGTATGTTGGAAGTCCTTAAATGGCATATTGTCCTGTACTGCCCCATTTTGAGCACTTGTCCTCTTAATATATCTTTGGTATTATTTTTCTTGATGAGGTCCTCACCTTTCTCAGCTGTACACTTTGAGCACGTTCACCCTGCCCAAACTGGCGCAGTCAATGCACAGTATGTTGCAGCATGTCTGGGCTAAAATAAAGTGTTAGTAGGAAAAGAACCACTGAAATTAAACCTGTGGATCTTCCACCTGAGCCAGCAGAGTTGCTGTGTGGGGAAGTTTCCTGAAGAGCCGAGCTGAAGGCCCTATTCCCAGGCTCTCCTTCTTCCCACTCTCTTTTCCATCTCTCACTGAGGGCTAAGCTAGCTCAGGCAGCTGTGCACTGGCTGTGGATAGTGTTCCCAGGAGAGTGGTCACCGTGATCTCTGTAGCCTGCAGTAACTAAAGGGGTAATTCACAGGATACAACGCTCAGTGAGGTATCGGGGAAGGCAGGTGAAGATTTGGGGGGAAAGTACCCCTGATGTGCGCTGCACCCACAGCGATCCACAGTGAGGGGTATGCTGCCTCAAGGCAGGGAAGGAGCAGGAGCTGTGGTCGCAACTCAGCGCAGGTGCTGCGGCTGGTTAGGTGGTGGCAGGGCAGAAGAGTTCGGGAGGAGAGCGAAACATCTGAAAATACATTGGGCTAGCATGATGTTTGGGAGTTACTATGTGGAATGGTGGCATTTTGTTAATCTGTATAGCAATTTGTGATGGCAGTAGCTGAATACTGAGCAGCTTAAATCTAAGCAACTGGCATTTCATGCTTTGGTGAAGAGAGAGTGGGTGAGTGAAATAGTAGGGGTAAATTGTGAATAGGAGTGAAACCAATATGTGCAGCTTTCTCTGAACCTGCCCACCTCTTTCTTTGTGTAATACTGAGCAGCTGGGGCTGTGCTATCTCAGCTTATCATCAGTAATCAGGCTATAGATCTCCAGGGTTGTGTTTTGCTTTTAGTTGCTTTAGTATAAATCCAAACTTACTACCTAGATTATTTGCATTTAGCACAGCCAAAGTGGAAAACAGAATTTGAGCCTTTTTTGTCAGTTTGGTTGGTGGGAAGTACTCTCATTTTATGAAAGCCTGCTATCTTTGTTTAGTCAAAGAAGACACTGCTTGAATACAAAATGAGAGAACATTTGCACTATTGTCTTTTTCGTTCCTTCTGTGGGAAGACTGTACTCATCGAGGGATTGGGACAGGCCGGATTGATGGGCTGAGGCCAATTGTGTGAGGTTTAATAAGGCCAAGTGCCGGTCCTGCACTTGGGTCACAACAACCCCATGCAATGCTACAGGGTTGGGGACGAGTGGCTGGAAAGCTGCCTGGTGAGAAAGGACCTGGGGGTGTTGATCGACAGCCGGCTGAATATGAGCCAGCAGTGTGCCCAGGTGGCCAAGAAGGCCAACGGCATCCTGGCCTGTATCAGAAATAGGGTGGCCAGCAGGAGTAGGGAGGTGATCATGCCCCTGTACTCGGCGCTGGTGAGGCCGCACCTCGAATCCTGTGTTCAGTTTTGGGCCCCTCACTCCAAGAAGGACATTGAGGTGCTGGAGCGTGACCAGAGAAAGGCGACGAAGCTGGTGAGGGGTCTGGAGCACAAGTCTGATGAGGAGCGGCTGAGGGAACTGGGGTTGTTCAGTCTGGAGAAGAGGAGGCTGAGGGGAGACCTTATCACTCTCTACAACTCCCTGAAAGGGGGTTGCAGAGAGGTGGGTGTTGTCCTCTTCTCCCAAGTGACAAGTGATAGGACAAGAGGAAATGGCCTCAAGCTGCGCCAGGGGAGGTTCAGGCTGGATATTAGGAAAAATTTCTTTACTGAGAGAGTGGTGAAGCATTGAAACAGGCTGCCCAGGGAGGTGGTGGAGTCACCATCCCTGGAGGTGTTCAAGGAACGTGTGGACGAGGCATTGTGGGACATGGTTTAGTGGGCATGGTGGTGTTAGTTGATGGCTGGACTTGATGATCTTACAGGTCTTTTCCAACCTTAATGATTATGTGATTCTGAGGTAGAGTTCACTATAAATTAATTAGAAGTACTTAGTTTATAGAAAAATGACATTTTCCTAATCCATAATATTTGCCCCAACCTGGAAGAACATAGGACACAAGACTTGACCAAGTTAGTTACAGAGGTGTATACTGCTGTAATTGAATTCCTTCAGCTGTTTTCAAACATTTTTCGGGGAGATTCTTCCCCTCCTTGAATTCCATGGAGTTTTTCTTTAAGTGGCCCACTGGATTCCCTATATGCTTTTTAACGCTAGGCTAGCCAGGTATGTTTATGAGTTGCCATCCTAGACTGTTTTTTCCAGAGGTGTGATTTAGAAACTAGTGTTTCATTCATTACTGTGCTTACCTTGGTCTGAATCTATGATTTCATCTGTTGTTCAGCTTGCAGACTGATGACTCATTCCATTGCTTTACCAAATAGCTGCACGTGATCTTATCCCATTCTTACGTGAGCTTTAGTAGCAACCTAACAAGAAATGTTTACAGCATTCAGGGTGAATCGCAATGCCACAGAGAAATTTATTTTACAAAGAAAAAAAAGAAAAGAAAGAGCTGCCAACTAAACCAATTTTTTTTAATCATTTATCTGTTTTATTATGCCTCTATTGGGCCTCATAATATATGCAAAGGATGTAAGAAAATGCTCTCCGCCCCCTTCTAGCATGCATGGGAAAAGTCAGGGTGTTTAGAAGCAGAGTGGTGTTTCCATTCAGGAGCAGGGTGTAGCAAAACCACCAGAGACATCCGTCTTAGCCTGTGGAAATTCATGTTAAAGAAAAATCCTGGTGGGATGTCCACTGTGTTGGCAGGAGTTTTCTGTAGAAGAGCAGCTTCCTCCATGCCATGTCCCCACATGACTTAGCAGCATCCCTTATGTGTGAATGCCTGTCTCTGCAGAGCGGGATATGCAGAAGATGAAAAGATAGGTGGTGGAGGGAGACATGGTGACTAACCTCTGTTCCTGGAATTGCACCCTCAGCGTGGAGGACAGCATTAAGTATGTCCCGGATAGGCTCCTCACACTGCATCATTACTGGGGATTAAGCCATTTTCCCCATGGATCCTGTACTTGGCAGAAGGCTCTGCAGGAAGGGGTAGTGTGCCTCCAGATTTAAACATACGCAGAAATCAGCACTTGCATAATAGATATATAGTTCTTTATTATTGACCAGTTTCTTCTGTTCTTTGACTCGGCTTTCAGACACTGCACATGTTGATTTCTCCTCATGCCATGTGGTCCTAACACATGGTGAAGGAAGGATATTCAGACTTGAATTATTTCATCTCCCAGAATCTGTCAGTTTTCCAATGTCACTTCTTTTTCTTCCTGGTATCTCTTCTGTTATTTTTATCTAATTTTTAAAAAATAGGACATTTGAGTTTAGATTTTTATCTTAAAACTGGTTGTTCCTGTTCACTACTAAAAGATACCTTAGTGAACTGGAACTGAAAGAATTATTAGGGTATAATTTTGCCTTTTTTTGGGGGGGGGGGGGAATTTGCATATATTAATCTTTCTGCTTTGCTAGGTCTGTGAAGACCACAAGGTTTAATTTCTCTACGTAATTCTAACTTGTTAAGTTTTCAAGTTTTTGTCTGCTGGCTTTGAATGGTAAGGGAGAATTTGCAGTAAAGACTTGTCATAGAATTTGAAGAGTACATTTATGCACAGGATAAATAATCTCTTTCCTTATTTAGGTAAAGGTCTCAGCCAGCGCTCTTGCTGTTGGTGTCCTTTTGAACTAACCTGGATTATTGTATTGTGCAGAGTGCAACAACCAAGTGATACCAGGCAATATTTTTGTTGTTATCTGCTAATAAGTGATGCCCTTATGGTAGTTAAAGGCAGCATAAAGACTTTACACTGGGCACGCTCAACCTGTCTTCCAAGTACTGTGTTCATACTCCATCCCTGCTAGCCACCTGGGACCTGTCTTCAACTAGTAAACACTTCTTGTGGCCATTTGGAGGGTCTGCATGACCATAGTCTGCAAAACCTTTCTTCAGCCTGGCTGCCAAGCCGTGTTTGCACAAGTTAGAAGCTGGGTAGTGAGAGTCAGAACTGGGATTTCTCTACGGTCAGTTTATTACGTTACTTCAGAGCACAGGAAAACCAGCCTTCCATCCCACTGCATGTTGGAGTATCACTTAAAAGCACTTCCCTTCTCTGTTTTATTTAATAGTTTGGCTGCTGTTGAGCTTTTGCAACTGTGAAGTCGGTTGGATTCTTGTGTACCAGATTCTGTGGAAAAATCTTTGGCCAATGGTGACTTGTATGAAAGAGGAGCGTGGACTAATTCTGTTTAACAGCTTGTGCAAAATAGATGTAGGAGTGTAAGGAAGAAACTGTCACTACTGAATCTTAGAAGAAGTAAATGTAAGAAAAATGTTTAGAATTTAGGGAGGAAGGAGAAAATTGTGTGCACGGATTGAATGTGAAACACCAAGTCCCCGTTCAAATAGAGAAGCCATCCAAATGCTGTTTGGGAAATTGGTAGTTTTCAGAGCGTGTGTTCTGTTTTATGTTGCTACTGATTGGCAAGTCTGTAGTTTTTGGTGTGCATCATAGTCTTACCACATGCCATTACAGCTTGCTGACTCAGATTAGTGAAATTTGTTTCTATGGAGGATGAGTATCCTCACAGGACGTGCGCAAAGACGTTGGCTGATTGTATTCTTCACCTTTTTGAGGGAGCTAAAAAGTTTGTTACAAACAACTTGCAAAAAGCAAAGAGCGTTTCATCGATAATGTTACGTGAACACAAACTTCTGTCATTTCATATGAAGCAGACCAAAAAAAGCACGGTAGCTTACAAGCAACAACTAAAGCAATACTTTGAAAAAACCATGGATTTAGCTTCTATCAGTATAGCAAAATTTTTACTTAAATGAGTGTGACTTCCATTTGGTGTTGTAAGGGAAAATATTTTTACACTTCATTTCTTCTATTTACTGTAGTGTTGAATCTTGCTTACTTTATGTAGTCATGCATGAATACACTGAATTAAGTAATATTTTTATGAGTTGTCTGGACATTTGAATTTCTTATGCATGGACCTATGAATTAAAGAATGCTACTTGAAAAAATGGTTTCAGATGAGGTTAAATTAAAAGATCAGAGTAACTCATTATTGGCTCCTTTACATACCTACTTTAATTGTGTTTTTTTTCCTTAACATATGTACATATATTCCCTCTGTTTTTGTAGCTTTCTAATAGGATTTCCTCTAAGGTTCTTTTCTGCATTAATTTTTGTGAATACCATTTTTTCATGGATCAAATTAGATGAAATTAGGATACTACAAGTGAAATAAACAGAGAAATAGGTTAACATATAGAAACATAGAAAACTTGTCTAGGAAACAGCTTGTTAAGTGGGTTACTCCTATTGGTAAAATTAATAAGGCTAACCAGAAAAGAGCAAACATTTTTGTGGAGAAGGGTGACAGACGTATTAAGAGAAAGTTGTGAAAGCCCAAGGGAAAATATACAGATAGCAACTTTTGAAATAATCCAGCCTTATGACCAGAAAGAATGTGAAAAAAAAAATTTGCTTCCTTGCCATCAGCCCTTTCCCACCATGAGAAAAGCCATAAGTAGCAGTGAGTAAGCAGTGGTTGCCAGCGCTCAGAAGTAACGACTGTGGGCAAGTATGTGGTGGGCTGCCTTTTTTAGGCTTGGTGCCTAATGAAACTTATCTTCAGCATAAACCAGAAATAAAAATTAAACTTGTTGCCTTGAAATGTAAAACCAGATTGTTTAGGGCATTTAAAAGGAATTTGTCTGCTATCAGTACTATCAGTCCTTGAATTTTGAAGATTTTTGTTACTGTGAGCTTGAAAATTGAGATGGTGCTTTTTTTTGAGGCATGAACTGCATGATCTCGTGATGGAACTCCTTTGCTTACATGTGGAGGTTACTTCCACGGTTGACTCCCTCCCTGGCTTTGGAAAAAAGCTACTCAGCAGTAGTGCTCTCCTTCTCACCTGCAGATTATCTGGACCTGTAGAAGTATGGAGCAGAGTGCCTTGTGTTTCCAATGACTTGCAGCACTTGAACTTTCCTTCAGAGTCTGGTCTCCTGGGAGCCTCTGGTATTGCTAGGTTAAGCAAATACCCTGATAGAAAGTTTGACTGAAACCCGGAGATGAAAACAGTTGTGCTGGCACTGCTGGAAGATAGCAAGAAAAAGCCACAGAGAATCCCTGAGTGAAAGCGGTCAGAAGATATCAAGCAGCCCTGGAGGCTCTCAGTTTGGCAAGCCGGGGCCAGCCAGGGTAAAAGTCTTTTTTACTTTAAAAGTTACAAAACCCAACAGGAGGCTTCAGGGAGAACCTTGGTGTGTTGTTCCTGCAGAGTTGTTCTTTCTATTTTGACACATATTGCGTCTATTTCTATAGAGGGATGGGACTTGGCCTCAAATTTTCTAAGACAGGATTGTAAATGAAGGATGGAAAAACATATTTCCTATTACAACCCATTTCACTGACTTCTAAAAATTAATAACAAAAGGTGGAATTTTAGAAAGCTTGTTCTTCCATGGCTCAGTTCAGCTCCTGCTGAAATTGTTGGGACAGTTCACAAGATACTTAAGTACAAAGTTCAGTGGGTTGGGTTTGGTTTGTTTTTAAGCCTTCTAGCCACACATGGGGTTTTGTTCTGTAATTTGGGTGAAGAAAACAGAATGAAAATTTGCCCTTGTTTTCTGGCTAGCTTGAGTGTCATTTTGGTGCCAAAAAGCATTTTAAAAAAGGCTTAAACTTTTTTTCCTCCCCTCTTTTTTTCAAGTGCAGTGTTCTTAAAACAGCTTGTATGCAAGTAGGCACCCAAGTTAGTGTTTGATGCATTGAAATCAGTTATCACTTAATTGGTTCATTAGGTACTTATGAATTTATTTGCCAAAAGTTTGGCCATGTGTGACTTGCTGTCATTTGAAAAATCTCCTTTCAAGAGTTTCCAAATAAGTTTATACATATTTATTGGGGACATTGTCATGCTGTCAATTCAGTAATTCCATTTGTTGACTGCAGTTCAATGACATAAATGAATAAATATTTGCAGTTTTGGTCCTTTGCTTTTAGATGTTGGTATGAGTTAAAAAGGAAGAGCACTATTTTGATTTAGAGTATAATGTCACAGAGCAATACAGTAATTGTATCTTCAATGTTTGTTTGCTAGTATAGCCATTTCTCACGAAGCACTGTTGTTGTGGAAACCAGCATAATTTTAATTAATGTTTTATACTATGTGCCTTACAATTAATATTTTAAAAATAGAACATCTGTAATTGGACTTGTTTACCCACCCTAGTCATAGTGGAAACAGTGCTCAATGGTAAGATGTTTCATAAACACTGGCTAAGTGATAGCAAACATCTGCAACCAAATTCTGGTTTTGGGGTATGTGTTTATAACTCCATGTTGCAAGTGAAGCACCCTATGAAGTCTCTTCTTTACAGACAACACAGATTGTACAACCATGAGTAACATAAACAGGAAATAAAAACATGCTTCAGTAGGACTTAAATGTTGTGCTGCAAGGCCTAAAATTATCTCTGTCTTAAGTTATACTGCTTTCGAGTATTTTTTCTTGAATTGTAGTTCTTGCAGATGTTTTGTTTAACCTGCTTGGAAGTAATCACAGAGTGGCTGAAGCTGGAAGGCACCTCTGGAGATGACTTAGTCCAGCCCCCCTGCTCAAAGCAGGTTGCTCAGGGCCTTGTCCAGCAGCCTTTTGAGTAACTTCGGGGATGGAGATGCCACAACCTCTCTGGGCAACCTGTTCCAGGTTTGACCAACCTCACAGTAAAAAAAAAAAAAAAAAAAAGATTATTTTCTGATGTTCAAATGGAATTCCCTGTATTTCAGTTTGTGCCCATCACCTTTTATCCTTTTGCTGGACACCACTGAGAAGAGTCTGGTTCTGTCTTTGTTATTCCTCCCAATCAGGTAGGAACCTCCCTGTTCACTTATTTATTCTGTACTTCATCAGTCAATGAGGATGTTATGGGAGACGGCATCAAAAGCTTTGCTAAAGTCAAGGTAAATAACATCCGCTTCTCTCTCATCTCAGTGAGATGAGCCTGGCGTCTCATTGCAGAAAGCTATCAGGTTAGTCAGATATGATTTCTGCCTTCATAAATTCATGCTGACTACTCCCAATCGCCTTCTTTTACCCCATGTGTTAAGGAAATTGTTCCCAGATTTATTTGCTCATCACCTCCCCAGGGTTGGAGGTGCGACTGACCTGCCTGTAGTTTCCTGGATCCTCCTTGAAAATAGGACTTTTGCTTTCTTGCAGTCCTCAAGAACCTCCTCTGATCCCCCCTACCTTTCAAAGGTAGTTGAGAGTGGCCTTCTGTTAACATCAGCCAGCTCCCTCAGCACCCAGGCATGCATCCCCTCAGGACCCACGGGCTTGCGTATGTCCAGTTTGTTTAAATGTTGCTTAACTTGATCCTCCTCTGCTGAGGGCAAGTCTTCATGGCTCCAGACTTTCTCACCGGTCGCAGGGGCCTGGGATTTCTGAGGATGGAATATTCAAGGAAGAAATAGCTTTTAAACTGACTGCTTTTTTTCTGGTAGTAGTATGTCCCTCTAGCTCTCAGAGATAGACTTAATGTGCTTTAAAGGCAAACCAGTTCTCTGCAGAATGTCTGTATTAGATAGATTTAAAGTTTGTTGATAGACCTATATTTAAAGCTAAACTATTAATATATTTCCATGATGACACTGAAAAAGAAAAATTCTAGTGCACAAAGGAATATGAATCTACCAAAAATGTGGAATTTTTTTCTTTGTGCTGCTCCTCTGTGTTGGCCTGGCACAGAGGTGTGTAACAGGAGTGACTACAGGCAGTGCAGGGATTTCAGAGATGGTTTTAATGTGTCAGAACAACAAGGGGGATTAGTCTGCAGTCACGTTCACGTTGCCATCGAGAGCTGTTGTCTGTGCCTGAGCAGGGTTGTTTTAAGCTTGCATGGGTGTAACAGTCCCAGTTTACAAGAGTTT